>NC_143150.1:89974687-90581250 GCF_059928025.1 Delphinapterus leucas
TAGATTGTGGGTCTTTTGAAGGAAGCACCAGAGGCCGGACCCTGGGTTCTGTTGGGATAGTCATCAGGGCCAGAAATTCTGGGGAAGGGGACCCTAGATTCTGTTTTATAAGCACCTGGTTGCCGCAATCTGGGGATCCTATCTGGGTAAGCACTGAAAGGCTAGATCCTTGGTCCTTTTCTGGAAGTGCTGGGCAATTGGACCCTTGGGTGGTTCGGGGTAACTTTGGGGGCTGTACTACAGGGCCTGCCGCGTAAGCACCAGGCGGTGGAGGCAGGGAGTACTCACCGCAGCGCACGCCCACTGACGGCCTGGGCATGGCGAGCAGCCACAGCCACAGAGTTGAAGAAGCAGAAACCGCAAGCGGCATCCCGCTCTGCATGGTGGCCGGGGGGACGCACCACAGCAATGCCATTCAAAACCTGGGGGAGGGGCAGGGAACAAAGATTAGACCACCCACCCTCCCCGCTTTCCCTTCCCTTTCCTCTCCTCTTCCATCTCTCCTGTCCCTCTACTATTCCACCAGCTGCTAGGGGCCCCCAAGCCTGTAGCCCCCATCCCGCTGGGTGCACTTCCCCAGGAGCCAGGCCTCTGGTGAGCTGGGATCTCCTCCCATTGCATGCCCCCTTTCCTCAGGCCTGGCCCACCTCTCAGAGCCGCCTCTTTCCCCACCCTCCACCCCCAGGACTTCCTCTCCTGGAGCCCAACGTCCCCTCCCCAAAGTGCAGGCACCTCTCCTGCCAGCACAGCCTCCACCAGGCGGCAGGCGGCGCCAGCAGCCAGCTGCGCACAGGTGAAGGTGCTGGGGCAGATGTAGATGGAGTCATAGTTGGCGCCCTCGCGGTGCAGCTCCCGGGTCTTCATCTTCTCCGTGGCCCGCAGACGATCCACGTGCTCAGCACTGGAGGCACAGAGGGGGCACTCAAGGGGACAGCCAGGTAACTCTGTCCCCTCCACGTCCTCTCCTGTGTCTCGCAGCAGCTCCACGTAACAGAGGCAAGCCCAGGCTCCAGCCCCCAGGGTGGCTTGCGTGCTCTGAGGCCCCACCCCAACCCGGCCACAGGGGTCTGACCTGTGGCAGGCGAGCAGCTCAGCGTCCGTGGCTGGACGTGCGGGCAGGGCGAGACAGCGCCCGGCAAGACCCAGCTCCTCCAGGTGGTGCATGATACGCTTGATGCGCTGAGGCGTCTCGGGGTGGTGGCTAGGGGTGGGGGAGTCGGAGGCAGGGCTTAGTGCGCTTGAAGTGAGGGCTCCCTCCCCTCCTCCCACTTAGCCCGGCTCTCTGACTGCATACTTGTCCCACAAGTTGTAGTGATCCATCATCTGTGGGTCATAGACCAGCCCTGTGCGAGCCTGCAGCACCGGCCACGTCAGGATTGGGAGCTCAGGGGGCTGCCATGGTCCCTCCGCCTCCTTCTCCTCCACATCGTCCCCCTCCACAGTGTCCTCCTCCTCCAGGGTCTCAGCTGCATGGGGAGGCCACATTCACCCTACTCCTACTCCCCCACCCTGGATCCCCTTAATACTCTGGAACTCAGTTTACCCAAACCTAAAAAGGGGTGGGAGGCCTGAAACCAGGGCCCAGTGAGAGAGGGCCTGACCCTCCCCCACCAAGGCATCGAGGAAAGTCAGAGTGGGGTCTGGAGGAGTCTCCTCCCACAGCTCCTTCCCTGCCCAACCCCCCACCCAGCACACTCCCTGACAACTACCTGATCTCACGAAGACCTCCCAGAAGGGCTCAAGGGCTTCCAGAGCACAGGAGATAGATGCCTGGGCACTGGAGGGCAAGGGAGAGGAAAATGTGACCAACTGGCCCCTGAGTGGGCAATGAGGGGCCTACTTCTCCCCTCCTCCACCTGGGCTCACCTCGGGCAAGGGGCGCCAGGGAACTCCAGCACGGGGCAAGGGTCTCCCAGAAGGGTGTGGAGCGAGGCGCTGACGCCCTCAGCCAGGGAGCGGAGGTTGTAGCCACCCTGGGAGAAGGAGTTCACATGAGGGAGGGCAGGAAAGAACCAGATGTTACCAGAGAAGAGTAGGGTGTTGTCAAGCAACAGGGCATTTTTTTTTTTTTTTTTTTGCTGTACACGGGCCTTTCACTGCTGTGGCCTCTCCCGCCGCGGAGCACAGGCTCCGGACGCGCAGGCCCAGCGGCCATGGCTCACGGGCCCAGCTGCTCCGCGGCATGTGGGATCCTCCCGGACTGGGGCACGAACCCACGTCTCCTGCACCGGCAGGCGGACTCTCAACCACTGCGCCTCCAGGGAAGCCCAAGCAACAGGGCATTTGAAGGCTGACTTCATTTCATGTGCTGGACAGTATTATGGGATGATTACTGCTATTCTAATGCCCATTTTACATAAGGAAAGCAGAGGCACAGGGAAGCTGAGTGACTTAGGAGAGGTTGTCCAGCTAGTAAGTGGAACTGCTGGGACAGGACTGAAAGTTGTTCTTACGTCTTCCAGGATCCACGGGCTGAGAGACGAAGTGAGTCACTCACCTCCAGTGAGAGGATCAGCTTGCCTCCTGCCAGACCCATGAGCAGGTGGGTTAGCTGGGCGAACCCTGCCGGAGTGGCGGCCATCTCGCCCTGGAGGGACGAGGAGGGTCAGCCCTGCTCTGTGCGGCCCCCTTCTGCCCTCCTGCCATCCCAGTGCACCTGCCTTACCTTGGGGTCCCCTTGGAGGGCATCAAATCCAGCAGCTACCAGGACCAGCTGGGGCTGGAACTGAGAGGGAAGGAACTACATGAGGCCACCTGCCCTCACGGCCCTTCCCTCAACATCGCCTCTGCCCCAACACACCCCAGACCCCCAGGACCTCAAGGGAAACTGGCAGCAGGACGCGCAGGAAAGCGGCGATGTAGTCGGCATCTCGCATCCCCACCTGCAGACAGGGAGGCATGATGGGGACGTCCTGCCATCTGCCCTGAAGGGCAGGGGTGGGCCTCATTTTGGGGGCAAAGGGTGGGCAGATACTGACCTGGTTCCAAGGCACATTGATGGTGTATCCCTGGCCTTCGCCAAAACCTGTGGTGGACCAGTTGGAGGCTGTAAGGTGGGGCCAGAACCGACCCTGCTCGTAGCGGTGGATGGAGAAATAGAGGACACTAGAGGCAGAGAAAAAAAAGAGGTGGGGGTTGAGGAATCGGTCCGCCCAGAAACCCCCAACCCACAGCTACCACAGTTGACTCAACCATTCATTCATTCTCTCATTAATTTCCCCATGAATTCTTTAATTCATACATTCATTCATTCTTCCATTCAGCTGCCAGCTTATTCATCCTCTCATGCATTAATTCTTCCATTTATTTATCCATTACCTCACTCACTCATTCATTTGCTCTCTTACTGAAATTGCTCCCTCAGCAAACACTGCTGCCCCTCTCAGTGCCCACACAGTTCTAGCTCTGACACCCTGAGAGCTATCAAGTCTATCCCACCCCCTAGGGCTCCTGACCCTGTGGGGGACTCTAGATCATGCTTGCCTACCCACCAGCAGGACAAACCCTGTGACACTGGAGGCCCACAGAGGCATGAGGCTCTTAGTTGGCGGGAGCCAGCTAAGGCTGAAAAGAATGCCAGGCAAGGCTAGGGAGCTTAGTATTTTCCCTGAAGGAAGTGGGGAGACTCAGGGCCTAGGGGTTAGGAGGGGTGGGACTTGGTTCTGTACATGGAGCTGGAGTGGGGATGCTGGCTGGGGCTCCATGAGGCCAGTGAGGGGGCAATTCCTTGTCTCCAATACCTTACAGGCTACCTCTACTATTTCTTCTATTTTCTAGGTGAGAAACTGAGCACTCAGAGCAGTGAGGGGGGCTGACACAGAACAGATACTGAAAAGACACAATGGTATATGTTCTGATAGTAAGCCAAGTAGGAGGGCTTGATTCTGACTGAGGCGATCAAAATGACTATCTCTCATCCATCCTTCCATGCATCTGTTCATCCACCCCCTGCCTTGTTCCAGAAAGGACTTAAGGCAGCATTTTTTTCCTTTTTTAGGGAAATGCAAGAAATAGTGGTAAGCAATAAATCTAGACAAACTTAACAGTCACATTTTAATAAATGTTGATAATATAGTTGTGAAATTAAATGCAATTGGTATACAAGGATTTTTGGAATTGGGGGATAAAGACCATGTGAAAGCTCTGGTCTTGAGGAGATGGGAGATGACTGTTTTACTTTTGACTCTAACAGATAAACATACAGTAGAACATAAATATTATCATCGGGAAAGATAGGAATAAAGAAAAGATTTGAAGAAAGTCCACCCCACAAGAGAGCCACCAAAGTCAACAAACAGAAGAACTAACACCCAAGGAAATTAAGTTTATAAAGCAAATAGAAGGAGATTTTAAAATAAGTTCAACTGACTTCCAGTAAAAGAATGGTGGACTGATGGCACAGGTATACCTCCTCATTATCCTACAATCCTAGTCAAAAGATAGTAAAGGAATTTTAAACAAGTATCAACCCAGGAAGACAGAAAGTGGGAGAAAGGATGTCAGACAATTAGAGACTTCAACACATCTCTGGAAAGTAGTCTGAGGCTCCAGGGGCCACAGCAGGCCCTCTCCCATGCTGAACAGGTTGGGAAGTCACCCAAGACAATCTGAGGTTTCCCTTCTGGAGAAGTCAAGCACAGATCCAGGTCAATGCTCACAAAATCAATTCTGAATAGCCAATTCACTGAATAACCAATTCACTAAATTTACTTGTTTCTTTTAACTACTAAGCTTTAGTTTACTAAATGAATTCTTGTTAATTTTCTTAGGCATAATAACAAGAATTCCTTAATATCATTAATCATTCTTTTTTGTTTTCAAAGTGCATTGGAGGCAATAGCTGTGTTATTTTGTGGATATATGACTATATGCATAGATATGAAGAATTGTGAATATATTCAATGCATTCTTCTTTATGAATAAGAATGTATAAATGAAAAAAATCTATCCATGACCTTCAATCTCCCAGCTCCCCATCTCTCAATCTCTTAACTCCATCAGGAGGGTCCTGGCTGGAGACAACTTGGATAGCCCTTAAAATACTATTATGAAGACAAGGAAAACAACTAAACTAAAGCTTAGTAGAGCATAAACACAGAGAGGAAGAAAGTGCTCTTGAAGCTTAAAAGAAGGAATGGAAGGTAAAGTTGAGGAAATCTCCCAGGACACTGAGCAAAAGGAAAAAAGAGACAGAAGACATGAGATAAAAAATAAGAGACACAGAGGATCAACCCAGGAAGTCTAACATCTGACTAACAGAGAGACCAGAGAGGACACAGTAGAAGAAATCATCAACAATCTAATAGAAGAAAACTTCTGAGGATTTAAGAAAGGCATGAGTCTTCAGATATAAAATATCTACCACTGGTAAGCAGAATGAGGGGCAGAGTGAAAATTCACAATACCAGGGATAATAGAACCTAAAACCTCCCAGAGAGGAAAATATATCGGAAAGGAATGAAAATCAGACTGACATCTAGACATCTGTCAGCAACACTGAATGGTGGAAAATAATAAAGCAATGTCTGGAGAACAACCAACCTAGATTAGATAATGGGCCACAGGAGCTCAGGAACCATGGGAATAAGTGGAATTTATGCATTCAATTCAATAAAAGGCTGGATACAACAGCAACTATTTAGTAGTGTCCCCTACTGACAAGGATGGGCTCAATCACTTTCTGCAGGAAGGGTAAGGTGGTTCTCTTTCTGGAGGGAAGTCTGGCACTAGATTCTAGACTTTCAAGCACAGTGACCCTCTGACGAATTGGAAATTCATCCTACAGATATACTCAGAGGAGTATAAAATTATATATTTACCAGACTATTCACTGTAGGATTATCTGTAGAGCAAAGACTAGGAAGACCTATAAACATCCTGGGGTTAAATGGCCAAAGGTATAGCCATACAATGGAACACTGTACAGCTCTTACAAAGAACGAGATGCTTTTCAGAGGAACTAACATGGAGAGGTGTCCAAACCATGCTGTTAAATGCAAAAAGCAAGTTGTTGAAGAAAATGTAGTGGTAGTATGTTAATAATAATAATGATAATGATGAATATTTGTACATCTACAGGAAAAATTCTGTAACTATCAACAGTTACTTTTGACATGATGAGAATTACAGGAGACTCACTGCTTTAGACGTTTCGATATTTAATTTTTTTGTTTGATTTATGGCCATGCCATGTGGCTTATGGGATCGCAGTTCCCCGACCAGGGGTTGAACCCCAGCAGAGGCAGTTAAAGCCCGGAATCCTAACCACTAGGACACCAGGGAACTAACTCCCTTTAATTTTTTAAAGAAATAAAATTTGCAGTATTGTCATAATCGGAAAACATAAAGTAGTAATTTGAGGTTCACTCCAGCTCCAGGATAAATTGGTGAACGAGATCTCCAAGCATTTGTGGGCTCAAATCTCGTCTCTTCAACTTCTTCTCTCTATGACCTCTTAACCTGTAAGCCTCAGTTCCCTGATCTGTAAAATGGGGAACCCAACAGTCCCTGCCTCAGAGTGAAATTAAGAGACAGCAGACACGCAGAGGGCAGTACCAAACCTGTTGCCAGGGCAGGCCCAACAAATGTGAATGCTCCCCCTTCCCTCCTGGGCCCCTTCTGGCTGCGCCTGTAAAGGTGGCGGGTGGCTGGGAGTCTAGCATCTAGGGTGGTACTCCGGGCATACCTGGGGTCTTGGTCAAAGGTGAACTGTGTTCCTTGACCGTGGTGCACATCCCAATCCACGATAAGGACCCTGTAAGTGGGAGAGAGGGGGGCACTATGTAAGAAGATCAAGGAGCATCTGGGGGAAGTGCCTAGACCAAGATACCCAACCCTGCGCCACCCTCATTACACCCGCCCTGCTGCTTGCTGCTGACCTCTGAATGTCATGCTTCTGTTGAGCATAGCGGGCAGCCACAGCCACGTGGTTGAACATGCAATACCCGTCCATG
The DNA here is from genome assembly GCF_059928025.1 of Delphinapterus leucas. Taxonomy (NCBI): domain Eukaryota; kingdom Metazoa; phylum Chordata; class Mammalia; order Artiodactyla; family Monodontidae; genus Delphinapterus; species Delphinapterus leucas. The sequence goes on from NC_143150.1 coordinate 89,981,641, forward strand.
AGACTGTGCTGGGCATGGTGTCCAGGAGGCCTGGGAAGGGCAGGGAAGGCCACAGATTGATGGTGGTGAGGGGTCCTCCTCTTCAGAGATGGACTCTTCCCTGCTCTCTAATCCTGGACCACCAACTCCCCCAGTGCCGATGCCTGCACATCTGCCAGGAACTGAGTAATTGGGTCCCTCAGACCCTCACCCCCAGTCTACTCTTCTCTCTCTGAAGGAAATTTGATAATGCTCATTAAAATTATCAATGCATACACCCTCATACCAAGTCCTTCTGCTCCTGGGGACTTAGTCCACAACCTATATAACAAAAAGGGTGAAATAACATGTTTATAAATGGATGATATTTGGTGCAGCATTTTTTGGAAACAGCAAATGATTGGAGAGAACCAAAATGCCCAGTGGTAGCAGGCAGGTTAACTTACTGTGCATTTGTATAATGGCGTTCTACATGGGTCTAGGCTATACACTGTTAAGAGAAAAGCTTTCCAAGATATATAAGTGAAAAACGCATGGTACAGGGAGTGTGTCAAGTGCTACCATAATTTGTGGCTAAAAAAGGGGAGGTAGGAGAAAAGCTACGTCTTCTGCATTTCATCACTTCTGAGATGCCAATGATGAGAAGATGTACTGTGATTTTACATGCCAATAACAAAGCAGAAAATGCTGCCAAAGGAATTCTGAGACACCGTTGTTTATAAGACGCATCTGGATTTCAAGATGTTTCAAATATGAAAAAAATATACACCTTAGAATCAACAAAATATGGTATTTATTCCATGAATGGCACAGACTATTTCTGGGAGGACACAAGAGTCGTTGGTGACAGCGACTGCCTCCAGGAGAGGAAGCAGGTGTCTGGAGACGGGGGTGGGGAGGACTTTTACTTGTACCGGACCCCCAACCTTTTTTTAACATTTGATTCTTGAATCATGTGAATATACTTCCCATACCTTTTACATTTGAGAAAGGAATTTTTTGTAAAGTAAAAAAGCCTTATGCTAGTGGGTCCTACCTGATGATCGCCATGCCATTCCGGATCTCAGCCCTCAGGACTGCATCCACTAGCCTGAGGACGGAGCCTGAGGCCAGGCAGGCACAGGTGTATGAGTTCTGGAGAGACAGTGGGGAGCCAGAGAGGGAGTGAGGGAGAGAGCAGCCCTGTCCACTCAGCTGCCCCGCTCCAAGGTGGGGTGGATGTGGGGATGGGGGACCCCGGGATTGCCACCACCCTCTGCCCTCACAGTTCTCATCCATACCGGATGCAGATAAACTGAGTCATAGGTATCTGCTAGGACACGGAGTTCCCCCTCATTCATGTACTGGGTCGTCTCCATCAGATCAATGTATTCTAGACTGGGTACATAGATGGGGGATGGGATTCAGGGGCCCGCCTCCCTCCCTGGCCCTGAACCAGGGCCCTATCCCCTTCCCAGCTGAGTCCTCCATGCACCAAACCCCTGGACAAGTCAGGCCTCCTCAACTGTCAATCCAGGGAATAGCTGGGATGTAGGATACCTTCCCTGCTTCTTCCCCAGCCTGCCTCATTTCCAGTAACAACCCTTGCCCTCTACTCTGGCCACATCAAATCCTACCTCCAGGTCTTTTTTTTTTTTTTTTGCGGTATGCGGGCCTCTCACTGTTGTGGCCTCTCCCGTTGCGGAGCACAGCCTCCGGACGCGCAGGCTCAGCGGCCATGGCTCACGGGCCCAGCCACTCCGCGGCATGTGGGATCTTCCCGGATTGGGGCACGAACCCGTGTCCCCTGCATCGGCAGGCGGACTCTCAACCACTGCGCCACCAGGGAAGCCCAGTACCTCCAGGTCTTTGACCAGACAGTTCCAGCTGTCTGCATCTCCCTTTCCTCAGCCTTCTGTTTCATGGGACCCATTCTTTTTCTCCTCTTAAAGCTCAGCTCAGATACCCCCTCTGCCACACTAACTCTCCTTGAGCCATACCACATCAGGACTCTTACTCTGGGTTCCTTCAGCCCCCTGGGGGAACCCCCTGATCACTCTGTCCACATATCCATCATCTGTTTACACATCAGATTATAATAACAAAAAGAGCTCATCAGGGACTGATGATATGTCAGGCACCATTCTAAGCACCCGACACATATCAAGCCCTCCTGAGGAGCTCATGTTTACTAGCCCCCAAGTTACAGGTGATGACACTGAGATTCAGAAAGGCTCAGTGACTTGCCCAAGACCACAGAGCCCATGACATTCCTTCCCAAAGCATCTGGCCTGCCCTGGTTGGCCCAGGGCAGCCTCCTCCCCATCCCTACAAGGCCCCTAAGCCTTCACCTGTGAACCAACATCAGCTCCTCCTTTTCGGCAAATCGGGCCTGGGGAGACATGAGGAATAAAGGGCTAAGGCTCAGGCTGTCCCACCAGCTGCTGCCCTCTGCCCAGGATGTCGGCTGGGGGACTCACCTGAAAGGACACACAGCGATCCAGGAGGCCCTCCTGGATCAGATGCTCCTTGATGGCATGGAGCCGCTCAGGGCCTTCAGGGAAGCTGGGTTGACAGAGATACAAATACAGATATAGATACAGATATATATGACACTGGTGAGCACCACATCTGTTTCTGCACATTTTCCCCATCTGCCCTTCCACAGCTGCTGACGCATGAAACTTTGGAGTCATCCCTGGCATCTGTCGGTCTCCGTTCTCATGATATATGCAGAGCCCGGCCCTCTCCTATCACCCCCACTGCTGCTACCATAACCTCTCACCTGGGCTATTGCACTCAGCTGGCCTCCCAGCTTCTGCCCTTGCTCCCCCAACAGTCCTTTCTCTGCACAGCAGCCCAGACACTGGTTAAAACTCAAATCAGGTCACGTCCCTCCTCTACTCAAAAACTTCTCCTGGGGCTTCCCTGCTGGCGCAGTGGTTGAGAGTCTGCCTGCCGATGCAGGGGACAGGGGTTCGTGCCCTGGTCCGGGAAGATCCCACATGCCGCGGAGTGGCTGGGCCCCTGAGCCATGGCCGCTGAGCCTGCGCGTCCGGAGCCTGTGCTCCGCAGCGGGAGAGGCCACAACAGTGAGAGGCCCACGTATCGAAAAAAAAAAAAAAATTCTCCTGGCTCCCAGCTCACTCAGGGTAAAAGCCAATGTCCTCCCCATGCCCCAGAAGGCCCTTGACGACCTGCCCCATCCCCTCTTTGACCCCTATCTCCTACTGCTCTCCCCATCACTCACTGCTTCTCCTACACTGGGCTCCTCCCTGTTCCTCAGTCAAACCAAGTACGTTTCCACTAGCTCTTCTTCCTGCCCAGGACAATCTTCTTCCAGATGTCTCCATAGCTCACTCCCTCACCTCCTTCAGATCCCTGCTCAGATAGTAAGGCCTTCCTTGATCATCGTATTTAAAACTGAAGAGTCCCCTCCACTGCACTTTCTGCTACTCTCCCTCCCGCTTCAGTGTTTCTCCACAGCACTTCTCTTTCTAACATACTTTATCACTTGCTTTTTCCTTTTTTACTATCTGTCTCCCTCCTCTAAAATGTAATCTCCACAAAGGCAGGAGTTTTGTTTGTTTTGTGTACTGCCTGTCCCTAGCGCCTCAGGAGACGGTAGATATGTATTCAATAATGAAGTCTTTTGCCATCCTGAGTCTTCCACTGGGATGGGGAGATAGATACTAAACTAGTAAACACATAAGTATAATAATGGACAAACAACGGCATGGGCTAGGAATATCTTGATGCTCAGGTGTGGGGGAAGGGGAGTGGCTAGGCAAAGCCCTCTTGGAGGGTCTCCTTGAGATGTGAATGTTAACTAGGAGACAAGTAGGTGGAAATGAATCTCTGGAAAAGGGACTGGCCAGGGTAAAGGCCTGAGATGAGAGAGTGCCTGGCATGTTGGAAGAACAGCAAGGGGATCAGTGTGTGTGAAGTGAAGCAAAGCGAATGAGGGGGAGGATTGGCTGACGAGGTCACCGTGGTGATATGGAGCCAGATCACATGGAACCTTAGAGGCCAGGATGAAGAATCTGAACTTTACCTTCAGGGCAACACCCTGCCCTTGAAGGACTTTAAGAGAGAGAATATCATCTCGTACATATTTTTTTACGTTGTTGTGTGAAGAACAGGCAGCAGGGGTGAGGGTGGAAACAGGGAGGCCTCTGCAAGTCTAGGTGAGTGATGATGGTGGTGGCAGCGGAGGCGGTGAGGAAAGGTCAGATACTGAATACATTTCAAACATAGAGCCAAAAGAATTTGCTGATGGATTGTAATGTGTGACTGAATGGGAAGTGTAATTCTTCCATTTCAGCACAAACATCCCTTCTTCAAGGAATCCTTCTGGGAACCCTGGATGCTAGTCTAGGGTCCTCTATTAAACACTCTTGAAAGCTCTGCTCTTAGGTCCTCCTTCATTAAACACCTCACACTGCTGATGGTGGTTTAGTGACCTGCTCTCCTACTCATCTGTCAGCTCCCTGTAGGTCTTGTCTGACACATTTGTATCACCATCTCCGGCACACAGAAGGCACTCAATAAATGTTTGCTGGCTAAATGAAAACAACCCATTCAAGCCTGAGCCCCATCTCCCTAAATCATCTGCTTCCATTCTCTAGGCTAGATTAAGACAGGATTCGTTCTTCTAATGGGCTCTAAGTGTTTGTCTTTGTATGGCTTGGGTATGGCCTGGAGGAGCCAGCCTCACCTGTCATCCCAGAGGCAGTGGAATTCATTTAGCTGCTCATCGAACACCAAGCCAGTGCCAGACAGTGTCCTGGCCTCCCGGTTCAGATCCTGCAAGGAAAAAAAATGGAAGAGACTGATGCACTGAGGGCCTGAGTCAGAGGGAGCATCCCACACTGTCCAGGATGGAGAAGCTCAGGGTTTTGATTGTCACAGGAGGTTAATTGCGGCCAGGCCCCTCTCACCAGCCCTTGCAGCCCCACGACTAGGTCTTGCTCAGCTGCTTGACTAAGCTTCTTCATTCTGCCTTTCTTCTTTACCTCCGCTAGATTGGGGCTGGAGCGGAGTACGGCACCCTTTTTAACACCTCGCTTCTGCCAAACAGAGAGAAGGGTCAGAGTCCAACGCACGGCCCGCTGCTCCCCCTCCCCCTCATCAGGGCAGGTCTGGGGCCTCACCGAGGTCTGGGGCCTCACCGAGGTGACGCTGGAGTCGTGGGCGGGGGGATGGGGATTGTGCCTACTCCTTCGCTGTCTGGTTGTGGTGGAATCCTGGCCGGTGGAGGTCATGGCTGGGGAGACTTCACCCCTCACGCGTTTCTTGGGGGTGGGGTGGAGGTGACTCTGAAAGGGCCCAACGCCCTTAAAACCCTACATCCCAGCCCTTCCCAGGCCCCGCCCCCTACGCTAGTCTCTATGCCTTTTGCTATCTATTCCACACCACCTTCTAGACTCTGCCTCTGAAGGCTCTTTCCCTCCAGCAGGGTGTCCATTCTACCTGGTCCCGCCCATTCCACTAGGCTCCACCCCTTTAACACTATTCTTTCTCCTTTCAAAGTCTTGCCCTTTCACAGAGCAATTAACCCCCTGGCTCAGTCCGTTCTAGAGCCTTCCCTTTCCAGCTAATCACCGCCCCTTCCGCTCTATCAAGCCCCATTCCCAGACCCTTTCATTCCTCAAAGCCTCGCCCAGACCCCACCCCTTCTCAAACCTGCCCATTCCAGCCAATCTCCCGGGATTAATCACCCACTCTTTCACTCAGCCAGACCCAGCCAGGGCCCCGACTCCACCCTTAACCATCCACTTAACTCCACCCCTTTTCGGCCCGACCGGCACCTTCCACTTGGCTAGATCCCGCCCCTAACGTTTCAACAAGCCCAGCTCCTCAGGGGACTGCCCCTTTCCTTCCACCAGGCCCCACCCCCTACCCAGGCCCAATCCCTAACGCCTCACCAAGCCCCTTCAGCCAGTTCCGAGCCACCTCCCGCTAGCCCCTCCCCCTTCCCGCCCCCGCCGTCGACGAGGGCGCAGCCCCTTTCTCAAACTCCGCCTTTGGCTTACGCCTCAAAATTCCCTGAGCACCCTCTTTTCCGTTGGGCCGGGGCTCTCTACAGCCCGCCCCGATCCCTCCCACACTGGGGGTCTTGCCGCAAGGCCGCGCCCCTCGTGCGGGCCACACCTCCCGCGAACTCACAAACTGCGGGTCTGCGCGAGAGCTGGCGTCGCAGGCCGTGCTGCGTCTATATGAAGCGCGCGCCAGCGGCTGGACGATGCGCTCGGGGTCAACCTCGCCCCTCCCCCAACCGCGGCTGTCGTCCTGGCGGCCATGGCCGCCGTCCCTCCGTCCCTGTCCAGTTACCTTAGGAGCCCTCCGGACCGGCGCCAACTGTACCGTGCGATTAACTCAAGAGTGCAAGCAAGCAAGGCCGTTAGAAAGGGGCGTCTTCTCTCCTCCCAGTGGCTTCCCGCGGGACGCGCCGTGATGACGTAGTGAGGGCGGGCTGGTGGGCCTGGAGCGCGGTGGGAAGTGGACAAGGCTGGTGGCGGCCAAAATGGGAGTGGTGATGTTAATAAATGTGAGGATTTTCTGAGTTCATATTCGCTAAGGTGGTACACAGGAAGCACTCACCAAATGTTAGCTATTAATATTCTGCCGGGAAAATGAATGGTGGAGCGGAAGGAGTCTTAGTAGAGGCAAATAACTGTGACGATAGCAAGTAATATGTGACAGGCATTGTCGCAGGCCACAATTCTATGAGGTAGTTCCTTAAGGCTGCTTTGAAGATAAGGAAACTGAGGTTATGCGACTTAGCCATGTGACCTTGAGCAAGTTACTGAGCATCTCTGGGCTTCAGTTTCCTCATCTGGAAAATTGTGGTAATTATAGTGCCGGAGCCAGAATGGACCTCAGGAGGGGAGTTTTTCTTTGGGCAGCGGCTCTCCCTGTCGGCTCCCTCCACTGGGTCACCTCTGCCCCCAAGCTGTAATAGAAAGTGTGTGCCTAGGGGGTAGGGGGAGTTGCCACTGTGCACCACCCCCGAACTCCCCCCCACACTGTGTCTAAATGCCTAAATGTCAGACCCGTAGGAGGCCGGTTTGTCCTCCTAATCTCCCTCTCTCATTCTTCACCATTTCCTACCGGGCTGTAGGCTGGGGCGGGAGAGATAAGCGGTCTGGGGTTCAGCATCGCTGACTAACTAACAGATTGACAGCCCCGCCGCCCAGTAGCCGGGCCCTCTTACCCTCTTGCAAACCCCAGTTCCAGCCTTCTCTTCCCTTCCACTCTTTTTCTACCTGAACGTGTCTTTTTGTCCCAGTGGAAGAGGGTCACAGCCCTAAGACTTTTAAACCTCCAGATACACCAAAGAAAACATATATACAATGATACACACTGAGGAACATTCTGAGGTTGTGATGCCTGCAAAGTAAAAGAGTAGGAAGTCTTGTAAAGGCCAAGGCCTATTTTTTCTGTATAGTCAGAAGAGAGGTTCCTGTAGAGCCGAGGTTGGCAAACTTTTTCTATAAAGGGCCAGATAGTAAATATTTTAGGCTTTGCAAGCCACGTACTGCTGCTGTGACATTTTCTTTCTTCCTCCCCTCCCCTCCCCTCCTCCCTCCCTTTCTTTCTTTGCTTTCCTTTCTTTCTTTTCCTTCTTCTCTCCCTCCCCTTCCCTCCCCTCCCTTTCCTTCCCCTTTGTCTCCTTTATTTTCTTTCTTTCCCTTAAAAAATGTAAAAACAGGCTGTAGTCTAGCTTTGGCCTGAAGGCCATAGTTTGATGATCCCTGCTGTAGGGTGTCAGTCTTTGGTTTCCTTTTTCTGGCTGGGATTCTTTTACAGGTTGAGTGCAGAGGTTACATGTTTCCTGAGGAGAGGTATTCCTTTTGTGTGAGGTGTGAGGACAGGGGTTCATGGACAGGGTCAGGTCATTTCTGGTGTTCTTGTACTGGGTCAAGCAAATGTTCCTGGACAGAGTGAGGATAGGGATTCCTATAGTTTCTATAGTGTTGTTCCTCTACTGAACTAAGCAGGGGTTTCTATACAGGGCAGACCAGTTGTTTCTAGGGAGCTCCAGACTAGGGGTTCCCATACAAATTCAGGATGGGGCTCCTTAGACTGCATCATGACAGATTCCTATGAAGAATTAGGCAGCCCAATTCAGGGTCAGCACAGGTGTTTCTGTACAGGTTCAGATCTGTGTTCATATAGATATTAAGATTAGGTGTTCATGTCCAGTTCAGTCAAGAGGTTGTTATTGATTGGGCTAAATTATGTTAGCTGCTGTAAAACCCAGAATCTCGGGCTTCACAAATACATGTTTCTTTTTTTAATATAAATTTATTGATTTTATTTTTGGCTGCGTTGGGTTTTCATTACTGTGCACAGGCTTTCTCTAGTTGTGTCGAGTGGGGGCTACTCTTCACTGTGGTGCACGGGCTTCTCATTGCAGTGGTTTCTCTTGTTGTGGAGCACGGGCTCTAGGCACGTGGGCTTCAGTAGTTGTGACACTCAGGCTCAGTAGTTGTGGCTCACAGGCTCTAGAGCGCAGGCTCAGTAGTTGTGGCACATGGGCTTAGTTGCTCCGCGGCATGTGGGATCTTCCCAGACCAGGGCTCGAACCCATGTCCCCTGCATTGGCAGGCGGATTCTTAACCACTGCGCCACCAGGGAAGCCCCAATACATGTTTCTTACTCATACAGAATCCACTGTGAATATTTATTACTGGTTATTCATGGACCCAGGCAACTTCCATTTTGCAGTTCTGCTCTCCTCTGAGCCCTTGGAGTTCTCACTATTCAGCAGGTAGATGGGGAAAGAGAAAGTGGGGGACTGTGTGAGAGACTTCTAGGGGCCAGGCCTGGAAGTGTGATATGTCACTCCCACACTCCATGGGTCAGAGCTCTGTCACATGTCCACATCTAACTGTAAGGGAAGTTGGAAAAGTGTGTGAGCTTAGGAAGAAAAGGGACAGGTTTGAAGAGCCTATAGCAGTGCCTGCTACAGGATTCTATAGACTTCACAGAGCTATGCTGTCCTATGTGGTAGCCACTAGCCACATGGGGCTGCTGAGCTCTTGAAATGTGACTAGTCCAACTTGAGGTGTGCTGTAAGTGTAGAATACACACTGGATTTCCAAAAAAATTAGTATAAAAATTAAATATGTCAATAACTTTTATATTGATTGCATATTGAAATGAAATACCATTGATCCTTGAACAACACGGGTTTGAATTGAGTGGGTCCACTTATATGCAGCTTTTTTTCAATAAATACTACAGTACTACATGACCTGAGGTTGGTTGAATCCACAGATGTGAAACTGCAGATATGGAGGAACCGAGGATATGGAAGGATGACTATAAAGTTATACACGGATTTTTCTACTGCCTAGGGGTGTCAGCACCCCTAACCACCCTCTCATTGTTAAAGGGTCAACTGTATTTAACTATAGTGGGTAAAGTAAAATATATCATTAAAATTAACTTCACCTGTTTTTTTTTTGCTTTTTAATGCAGCTACATGAAAATTTAAAATTACACATGTGACTCAAATTGTATTTCTTTAGGACAGCGCTGCTATAGAGAATTCTCTTTAAAGTATCAGCACAGGGGTTCTTGTGTAGGTGTAGGGGTTTCTCTATAGGGTCAAGTTAGTGTCTCTTGTCTGGGGTCAGGAGAATGATTCTATTATCTGGTAAGGCAGGTTTGTAGAAAAATATGAAGGTTGGAGACATTGTATAGAGTGAGAGGGAAGAATGTGAATGCATTTTTTTCTCGTGCAGATTAAGATTAGCTGTTCCTTTAGAGGCCAGAAGCGTGGTTTTCTGTAGAGGGTCAGGCCAGAGGATCACAACATACTCAGGCCAGGTATTTCTGCATGGGATCAGAGCTAGGTTCCCAGAGACGCAGATCAGGTGATCCTATTAGGGGTTAGGCCTGGGGTTCTTATACAGGCTCCGGACAGGTGATCATTGTGATTCAGATTCTGGATTGTTTAATAAGGTCCGAGCAGAGGTTTCTGTGCAGTACAGGTGTTTTTAATTTTTTTTTTTTTTTTGCGGTATGCGGGCCTCTCACTGTTGTGGCTTCTCCCGTTGCGGAGCACAGGCTCCGGACGCGCAGGCTCAGCGACCATGGCTCACGGGCCTAGCCGCTCCGTGGCATGTGGGATCTTCCTGGACGGGGGCACGACCCTGTGTCCCCTGCATTGGCAGGTGGACTCTCAACCACTGCGCCACCAGGGAAGCTCCAGGTGTTTTTATACTGGTTCATTTCTTGGATGTCTCTCAAGTCAGAGGTTCCTGTGGAGGGTGAGAGTGGGGTTTTCTGTACCAGCTCAGGACACAAGTTCCTGCTGGGGCTCAGAGGGCGGTCCCACGCAGGGTCAGGACAGAGATCCTGTGCAGAGGTAGGACACTGTCACCTTCAGAGATTCAGGTTAGTGTTTCTACTGTTGGCTCAGGACAGTAGCTCCTATGCAGGGCGAGTGTGGGGCTTCTGGGACAAGCCCAGGGCAGGGGCTGTCATAGAGAGTCACAGGGCTTCCTGTGCAGGGTCAGGAGAGTATTTCCAGAGGGGAAGGTTAGGAGTTCCTGTAAAGGATCAGGTAAGAGTTTCCTATAAATGAGTCAAGTTAAGGATTTCTGTTGAGAGTCAGGAAAAGGTTTTCTGCAGAGAGTCTGGTCAGAAGTTCCAGTACAGTTGTATTCAAGGCTTCTTGTAGAGGGTCAGGGCCATGGAGCTAACACAGGATGAGGATGAGAAGCCCTGTACAGTGTCTGGGAAGGAAGTCCTGTGCCAGGTCAGGCCATAGGTGCCTGTATCGGATGAGATATGGGCTTAAAGTAGAGGGTCAGGACAGGCGTCCCTGACACAGGGTCAGGAAAGGGTTTTCTGTGTAAGTTCAAGACTGAGGTTCATGTTGAGAGTTAGTCCATGGGTTCCTTCGTACTCTACGGGGTGGGTCACGAGATCAGGATTGTTGTGCAGAGTGACATCCTCGGGAGTCGTCAACCGTGGAGGCAAGGGCTTCTACACTCAGTCTAGATTTTCTACACTCACTAGATTTTCTTGTGAGCGAAGTATTTTTAAAATGCTACCTGGAGGGCACGGCTCCAGTACAGTGTGAGGACGAGGTGTCCTGTCCAAGGTCAAGACAGGATTCCTATAGAGATTGAGGCTTGGGGAAAGGGTCAAGACAGGCATTTCTGTTAGGAGTGGTACAGGGACTTCCTTACAGTGTGAGCTCAGAGATTCCTAACCAGAGTAAGGCAGAGGTTCCTGTGCCATATGGGAGGACTGGGGTTACTCCTGTGCAAGGTGAGGGCTGGTGTTCCTGTCCGGACTCAGGATGGGTTTCCTGTTGATAATTAGAGAAAGGTTTCCCTTAGAGTTCCAGAACCAGATTCCTGTACCAGGCTAGGGCACCCGTTCTTATAGGGAGTGAGGACTGGGGTTCCTGAACAAGGCGGGGCCAGGCACATTTCCACACAGGTTCTGAGAGGGGTTTCTTTTTTAAAAATATTTATTTATTATATTTGGTTGCACCGGGTCTTAGTTGCAGCAGGTGGGCTCCTTAGTTGCGGCATGCAGGCTCTTTAGTTGTGGCATGCGAACTCTTAGTTGCAGCATGCATGTGGGATCTAGTTCCCTGACCAGGGATCGAACCCGGGCCCCCTGCATTGATAGCGTGAAGTCTTAGCCACTGGACCACCAGGGAAGTGCCCTGAGAGGGGTTTCTGTTCAAGACGAAGACAGGGGCTCCTCCAGGGTAAGAGGGCTGGGATTCCATGGGGCAGCCAGGCAGGAGGCTTTTACAGGGCCAGGGCGCGCTCCTGTAAGGAGTGTGGACTACTGTGATTCTCGAGTGGGCTAGTGTGGTGACTTGCTGAGGGGTGCTGTTCTGTTGAGGACAGCTGCTCACGCATACTGTGTTCAGGATGTGTGGGCCCACAGTCCCCACCTCTGGGGCTTCAAGGGGGAGAAGCTGTAAAGAGAAGCAGCCCAGTTAAGTGTGAGCAAGGCTCACTTTGGTAGGGGAGGGTCGCCCATCTAAAATCCACTTCTTAAACTCAGCGTGATCAGGGCAAGTTCTGAGCCTCAGTTTTTCATTAGTAAAAGGAGCATGAGTGTGCTTTCCTTAGTCTTTTCTTTTTTTCAGGTATTCATGAACTAAAGCAACTGAAGCCTCTCAGCCATTGCCGACCCACAGTGAGCACTCAGTTAAAGGCGCTGCTTGCTGTTAGGAGCCGTTGGGAAGCCTGAGCCATGGAGCCTGGCTAACCCTGTGCCATCAGCTGTGTGGCCTCGGGTGAGCCACTTAACCTGTCTGGCTTAGGATGTCACCTGACTGGGCGACTTTCTGTGGAAGCGTTTGTTAAATGGAAGTACAGATGCCACTGTGGGGGGAGCAGTTTACCCAGGTGAGTAGGTGCGTTGGGGAGGGAGATGGTACTGTGGGGAGCTCCCCGACCTCCAGGGTCTAAATATCACCCCCAGAGGCTATTTTGTCCTCCTAATCTATCCCTCTCGTTCTCTACCATTTCCCACAGGGCTGCAGGCTGAGCTGGGCTGAAAGAGATAAGAGATGAGTGACAGGAAGGCCCATGGACAACCTCATGGTCCCATACTGGCCTTCTGACCTTCTTGACAGCTACCATTCCTGCCCCACCCCTTCCTCCCTTTCCTGTCCTCAGCATGTCTAATGTCCCTTGGAAGAGGGTCCCTAGCTTACACCGACTGAAACTATACATGTTAACACTTCCATAAATATGTGTACACAGGGCTGCTCCCATTGTCAGCCACTTAGAGACACTGACATGGCCCACACCACACAATACGCTCACACACACACACAGACTTGCACAGAAATACTGTCATCACCAGACCCACAGAGACATCCTGACACGCAGACCCTCACGGTCACACTGTTATGCTTCACACACTGTCACACAGTAGTTCTTGTTCAACTTTCCAAAATGTGTATGGATCCACTTCTGTGCCCAGTGCATATGCTGTCGTGCTGTCTCAGAGGTCACCCCAAGTGGTGCACAACCCCATGTGTTTCCTCAGCACACGCTGTCACGGGCACACCTCCACGTCTGCTCACACAGTCACCCGTGCCTGGCCTCTTGCAGGCATCTGGAGTCACGCACATCGTCTCATACAGCCTCATCCCTACTGCCCACTGCACACCAGCTCTCACCACGATGTGTGGCTGCATGTGCTGTCTCATACAACCTGGACACCGTCACACGCGGTGTCACATATTCTGTTACAATCGTGAAGTGTTGCGTGCCATCTCACATGGTCATACACGGCAGCCACACACTGTCATCAAAGAATCACGGACACTGATACACAACCCCCCACCACTGTTCTTTATTTAGTCCCACACAGACTCACACATTCAGTTTCAGGACTCTGGTGGTTTTATTTTACAAAAGCTTTGAATGTCCACGCCAAGGCTTGTCTGGGGCCCAGAGGGTTGGGTTGGACAGACATCTGGCTACAAGAGGGGAGGGACACCAACCCCTGCCCTGAGGCCATGCTCTGTGCCCTCATGAGCTGAGTGGGGCCACCACAGTGGTGGTGGTGGTGGGAGGCATGGGGCCTGTGGGGAAGGAGCCTGTGGGTGAGCCCAACAGGGGCCCTGGGAAAGGCATGAGGTGGCTAACAGGCCCTGACAGCACCACGGGGCCCAGGCCTTGGTAGAGGTGGGCAGTGCCAGGTGGGCCCAATGTCAAGCCTGAGGCCACCTCCCCACAATTCCCACTACTGCTGCCCCCAGCCACCACCATGAAGCTGCCAGCTGGCCCTTCAGCTGCTCCTGTACCTCCTAGACTCGATCCCCGTTTCTTTTTTCCTTTTCCAGATGCCTTGCGGTTTCGAGTCTGGATACCATCCTTCCGCATGGTCAGTGGTCGGTTCACCTGCCAAGAGGGAGGCCCTGGGTGTTTCCCAACTCCACATCTTGCCTCTATGTCTCCTCCAGGGATGCTCTCTCCACCCCACTTCTTAAGAATAGGGAATTGGTTCAAGGACTAGGGAGTGCGCCCCTGGTGTGGCACAGGTATTGTCCTCAGGACTCCCGAGGTTGTGAGGCCCTGAACTTGGCAAAGCCTTTCAAGCTAATGGGAGCTGCCCCTGGTCTAGGACGGGGGAGTGGAAGTTAGCTGATGGCCAAGGGAGGAGGAGGGAGGAGGGAGCAGGAGGAAGAAAAGAGATGAAGCAGTGGAGGAGAGAGGGGTGGGGAAGGTGGAGGGGGGATGGAGGAAGAGGGAGGAGAATAACAAACGGAGAGGGGAAGGGAGAAGGGAGGAGCAGAAGGAAGGGAAGCGGGAGGAGAGGAGGGAGGCTCCGAGGGGCCCCGGGGCACCTGGTGTAGCTTGTAGTAGAGGCCGCAGGCATTGCACACAGGGTCGCCACTGGCGTTTCTCCGCCACAGTGTGGTGGTGGTTGTCTGGCAGTTGGTGCACTGGGTACCTGCCCGTTTGCTGACAATCTGGGGGAGAGAGAATGTGAGGATGAGCACGCTGGTGGGTGGAGGACTAAAAGAGGTGAGGGTCAGGTTAAGGCAGGGTTTCTGACAGGGCGAGGGCTGGGGGTTCTGTGTGGGTGAGGACAGGACTTCCTGGCCAGGATAGGGGTTTTGGGTATTATATGGGGGAATACACCAGTAGTACCCAACTCTGGCCATCCACTGGAATCACTTGGGGAGTTAGAAACAGTCCTGATGCCCAGACGGCATCCCAGACCAATTAAACCAATACATGTGGGGAGGGCCCCAGGCCCTAGTGGTTTCGAAGTGCCCCAAGGTGATCCCAGTGTGAAGCCGAGGATGAAAACTGCAGTGCAGGGAGAGGATGGGGTTCCTGCTTGCAGACTGTGAGGATAGGTTGAGGACAGGCGGTCCCATACAAAGCTGGCTTCCTTTGTGGATGGGGAAGGGGTGGGGGATGTGGGTTCTTGTAGAATCCCTGCACAGGGTGAGCACAGCGGTGGAGGCAGGCCTGGGTCTTACCAGGCGCTTCTTGGGCCGGATGAGGGGCCTGTTCTGCCCGTTCATCTTGTGATAGAGGCCACAGGCGTTGCACAGGTAATGACCCGTCCTGTCCCGCCGCCACAGTGGGGTGGCCGTTGCTCCGCAGTTCACACACTCTCTGGCCTCTGGTGGGGTGGACAGAGGGGAAGAGGGAGCCAGGCTCAGTCCGGCTTCGCCCTAGACCACCCCCCCCACCAACCTCCACCTCCCAGTCCCTTTTAGAGAACCTCACCACAGGGGGTTAGGGGCAGAGTTCCACGAAGCTTGGGGGAGGAATAGGCTGCTGGATTGAGGGGGCTCCCAGTGGGAGAAAAGAAGGTACTGGAAAAGTCAGGGCCCCCATAGGCACTGCTGGGGACCGGAATTGATGAAGGCAGTGCAGGCCCCAGTGTCAAGAGGTCTGGACTCAGCCGCTCTGTCTTTAATGTCTCCAGGAAACTGCCGCCGCCTTTCCCATCCAGATCTTCTGGGGCCTGGGGAGGGGAGTCCTCGCGGGTGGGGCATGCAGTCGAGGCAGGGTAGAGCCCGGTCTTGCCATAGGCCCAGCCAGCATATGGTGAGCTCCCTGGGATGCCTTCCATACAGTTGAGCAGTGGGTACACCTGAAAGACTATTGGGGGGTATGGAAAAGGAGGAGGAAAGAAGAAGAGCAATCAGTCTAAAGTCATCTTGCTTTCAGGGTCTAATGATGCCCAAGAGCCCCAACATGGTGGCCAAGTTTCCAGCCTTTCTACAGGTGACCAGAATAGCTACTGGCCATTGGGTGACTCCTGGGTCCTGAGCCCCACTGGTCACTCTGGCAACTGAAATAACCTCCAGCCATTTCCAAGTGGGCTTTGAGGATGACTTGTCGGGATTTGGAGCCCATAGATCAGTTGGCAACTCGGGCCACCACCTACTTCCAACATTGCTTCCCAGTATGGCTATCCCAAGATGGCAGGCTGGGGAGCATTGGCATTCCCAGGTCTGGACTTAACTAGGGGTCAGCACAGCCACGTAAAGGCTTCCGGCCATTTTCAGGATGACTTCTTAGTAGGATTCTGCCTTAGCTAAGGGTCTCCATGGCAACCCCAATAACACAGAGCCAGTGCCAAGACAGCTACCCAAAGAAGTTACCTGGGGAGTGTCTGTAGGCCTCAGCATCCCTGTAGTAGGCCAGTGCAGCAGCTGCAGCCGTGGCGGTGCTGGGGGCGGTGGAGGAGGCTGCTGTATCCAAGCCCTCAGGCCCAGAGGGGAAGAAGACCCCCGATTCTGGTGGTGAGGACACCAAGGCAGGGTCCATAAACTGGGGCAGGGGCTCGGAGGTCCCCAGGGCCCCAAGGCCAGGGAACTCCATGGGGCCTCTGGGGTTTGACCTGTGAGAACAGGAGGGGTCCTCAGACACAGAAGCCCTCCTCTCCCCTCTCCACCCCTTCTTCCCTCCTTTCTCCCTCTTCCCACTCCATCCCCTCAATCCTCTTATCCCCCCTTTCCATCTCCCTAGTACCCTCCTCTTGCCCCCTCTCCCCCTCCTCTTCCTCTCTCCCCTCCCTCATCTCTCCCTTATCTTCCACTCCATCCTCTCACTCCCCATCCTGCTTCTTTCCCCTTCTTCCTCATTTATCTTTCCTCTCCTCCTCTCCCTCTTCCGTACCCTCCTCTTCCTCCTCTTCCCTTTCTTCTCCTTGCCCTCCTCCCTCCCCCGTCTCTTCCTCCTCCCTCCTCTCAGTTGCCCTTCTTTCTCCTCCTCTTCCCCTTCTTCCTTCTCTTTCTACTCCTGCCTCCCTCCCTCTTCTCTCTTCTTCCCTTCTTCCTCTCCCCCTCCTCCTCTTCTCCCTGGTCCCCCTTCTCTCCCTCCATCTCTTCCTCCTCCACCTCCCCTTTGCTCAGCCACCTCCCCCCTTCCCCTTTCTATATCTGCTCCACTCCTCTCTCCTTCTCCTCCTCCTCCCTTTCCCTCACCTCCCGTCTTTTGTCTTCATCCTTCTCCTCTCCCTCCCCTTCTGCTCATCTCTTTCTCCCTCTCCTCATTTTCTCCTCTCCTCCTCCTCCTCCTCCTCCTCCTCCTCCTCCTCCGCTTCCTCTTCTCCCTCTGCCCCCACACTTTCTCCCCTCCGCCTCTAAAAGAATCGAGGTGGGGTGGGCTGGGGTGTGGAGCCAGAGTCCCTTGAACTCCTTGGTCACCCCCCTGGACCTTGGGGTTCACCCTCCTGTGCTCCCCAACTTCATCCCTATCTGTTGCATCTTGCCTTCTGACTTTCTCAGAAACCCCATGGTTTCCGGCTTGACTCTCCCCTCCCCCACCTCCGTTGGGTCTGCAGACGGAGGGCCCCTCAGTTCCTCCCTGCTCCATGGGGGGGTCAGTACCCCCACTGCTTATCTCTGCCATCCCCGCCCAACTTTTGAAATCACCCCAAGGCCACTGGCTTCCTCTGAGGAGGGGGACAGGTGGGAGGTGTTCCCTCTACCCATACCCTGTCCCCTGGGGAGGTCTGCCATAGTTCTGCTTTCAAGTTCCTTCAGTCCCCACCATCCTCAGGCCTCAGTTTCCCTATCTGCCGGATAGGAGGTGGTGACAGGGCTCGAGCTAAGACTTAGGAGAAGGCAGCTTGGTCTCTCTGCCCGTTTGCCTCTGTCCTTCCCTGTGTGTATCTCTGTCTCCCTGTGTCTCTTTTTTCCTGACCCTGTTTCTTCTCAAGTCTGGCTCTCTGTATTTCCCTCCCATTTTTCTATGCTACCATGATACATCTTGCTCTCTCTTTCTGTGCTTTTATAAATGTTTAATGTTTTTCCTCCTCCCTTTCTCTGTCCTCCCATGTCTCTGTCTGCTTGTCTCTCTCCTTCTTTATCTCTTTTTATCTCTTTGTTTCTCTATCTCTTTCTTTGCTCTCTGTATCTTTTTCTGTTTCTCTTTTTCCCTCTCCATTCATCTCTCTGAGTGTCTGTACATCTCTCCCACTCTGTTTCTTTCTGCTTGTTTGTCTCTTCCTTAGTCTCTCTCTCTGGGTCCTCTGGCCTTATTTCCATGTCTATCTGACTACTCACGTACCCATGAACACACCCTCCTGCACACAGCCCCAGATGAAGAGGCAAGAAACCTACCCCTGCCCCTGACTTGCCCAGTGAATCTGAAGGCCTTGGTCTCCCTGTCTGTAGGGTGGAGTGACAAATATAGAGAAGACCATCTTCCCCCGCTTATGTGACCCATTGTATAGACAGGCTAAGAGTTGGGCCCGGGGTTAGGGGTTGTGCTGGGCTAGAGATGGATCTGTCAGTGTGCCCACCACCAACCTCCTCTAGGGTCCAGGGCACCTGCTGTCTCTCCCTAGGGAGAGTGTCTTGCCTCCTCATCTCCTCATCCATCTCTTTCCTCTCTGTCTCGCCATGATTCTATCTGTATCTCTCTCTAAGTTCCTGTCTCGCTCTCCTTTTCTGTTCCTGGGTCTCCCCCTCTTTCTTGTCTCTCTGTCTCTCTTACTCTTTCTTTGAGTCTCTGTTTTTCTTGTTTCTCTTCATGTCTCTGTCTTTTGCTTCTTTTCTCTCTCTCCATCTCTCTTTGTTCTTTCCTCCCTTCTCTCTGTCTCTGTTTGTCTCTTGCTCTTTTTGTCTCTATCACCACTCTTCCTTTATACCCTCATTCTCACCTCACCACCACCCCCAATCTCCCTCCAGCCCCACTGCCCCCCGTCCCTGCACCTTGTACCTTGGTGGGTCCAGGACTGCCCACCCCTCCCATGGCAGGGGCCCAGCCCCGCCACCCCCAGTTATCACTCTCCAGACAGAGATAAAGTTTATCTCGAGGCTGGGGGATATGAAAGCTCCTTATCAGCTGCCCCACTAGAGTAAGTGCTGCCCCAACGGGCAGCAGGCAGCAGGCCGGCACCCTCAACTCTCCTTCCGCCCAGCCCCTCACCCCAGGTAACGTCCCTATCCCAGCCCTCAAGGGAGGGTCCCTCGGGACTGAAGGGAGCAGAGCTGGGATATGGGGGCAGATAACTCTTGGGATAGTTTGAGGTGGAGTTTGAGGATTAGGTATGGGGGTGAGGAGTCAGAGGTTTGGAGAACAGCTGTGGAGTTTGGGGTAAGCAGATATGGGTTTGAGGAGCAGAGAAGGGTCTGCTTGAAAGGTCCCATTTGGGGATCAGAAATAAGTTGGGAAAGCAGAGACAGGGTTGGGGATCAGAGCCAAAGTTTGAGAGGGAGAAAGTTGAGAAGCTGGAGGTGTAGTTTAGGGGTCTGGGTGGATTCCAAGAGTCGTGGAAAAGTCTGAGGGTCCAAGTCTGAGGGGAGCGGAGGTGGAATTTGGACAGGCAGGCAGAAATGTGTCTGATGATTAGAGATGGCTTATGGGAGCACAGGAGGGGTTTGAGAACAGAGGTAAAATTGGAGTACAGAAAGAGTTGGGGCCAGAGAGGACACCTGGGGGGGACACAAAAATATTTGGGGGCTAAGATGGGGTTTAGGGAAGGCAGACATGAGGATTCATGTGACAGAACAGATTTTGGGGGGGTAGACTTGGTGTTTGGAGTGACAAAGGGTTGGGGCAGAGATGGTTTTAGGGGATCAGAGAGAAGTCACAGGGAACAAATATGGGGTTTGAGAGGTGGAGATGGGGGTAAGAGTGTGGAGCTAGGGTTTGGCAGGCCAGAGACAGGTTTGGGGGGTCAGAGAGAGGATTGGGGGCAGAGACAAGGATGTTGTGGAGTAGACAAGGGCTTGGGGAGCAGAAATAGGTATGGGGGGACAAGAGTGAGCCTTTGTGGAGAATTCAGAGACAGAGGCAAGTTTGGGCGAGTGAAAGTCAGATTTGGGGCAGAGGTAGGATTTGGCAGGATGAAAGCATGTTTCAGGGGGCAGAGGTGGGGTATGGTGGGCAGAGTTAAGGGATCGGGGGAGCATAGATATCTTGGAAGGAGTGGATGGGAGGCAGGGCAGAGAGAGGTGGGGTTTGGGGAGTAGATTTGGGGTAGAGATGGGGATTGGAAAGACAGAGGTGGTCTGGAGGAGCTGTCAGGGGATTCAGGGGTGGTAGACACTTTGGGGACCAGTGGTGGGTTGGGGAGCCTAGAGCAAGCTGGGGGAATAGCCTTGAAGTAAGGGGCAGCAGGCCCAGGCTTTGCCTTGCTGGGGGCTCTTGAAGGGCTGAGACTGACCTGGGCTGGTTGGTGCGGAGGGTTCAGCTGCTTTGGGGATGTGGCGAGCTCAGTGTGATCCCAGGGGGTGTCCTGGCTGGCCTTGGCCTTTGAGGCTCCCTTCCTCCTTCCCTCCCTCCCTCCCCTCTCCCTCCTCCCTCCTCCCCAGGGAGTGGCTGGTGCCCCAGTGGGTGGGGCGGGCCAGGGGAGGGGGCGGGCCCCCCTCCTGGTGGGGCACCTCTTGGGCAGTGGGGGCCTTCCTCCACCCCACCTGCCCACCTCATGGATTCTTGGACCCTGTTTGACTTGGGCTTCTGTGGATTTCAGTGTCCAGCCAAACAAAATGGGCTGAAGCCAAGATAAAATGAAAGTAGCAGATGTGGTTTCATGACCTCTCTGGGCTTTTCAGTGAGTGTTTGTAAAGCCCCTACTGTGTGCTTAGCCAAGTGTGGGCTGGGCCCTTATGTATGTGTCTTCCTGGCCAAAGGGAGAGGAGGTATGTGACTGTACCCATTTTGCAGGTGACAAGAATGAGGCTCAAAGAGGTTTGGTGGGAATTTGAATCAAGATGTCCGTGGGACATCTTCAGGACCCAGGCC
The DNA here is from genome assembly GCF_059928025.1 of Delphinapterus leucas. Lineage (NCBI taxonomy): Eukaryota > Metazoa > Chordata > Mammalia > Artiodactyla > Monodontidae > Delphinapterus > Delphinapterus leucas. The sequence continues at coordinate 90,002,325 of NC_143150.1, forward strand.
CACCCTGGGGACCATGCCAGGACTGGCGGGAGGCAGAGGCACATTCACTCAGCGCCCCACTTGGGGCTTACGCCAGCTCCGGCCTGCCCTGGGGCAGCAGATAAGTCTTATCAGATGGAGGCCAGTGTGGCTGTTGGCTCCGCGGTGGTAACAGGCTGTCTTGGGATGGGGGGCGGGGCTCGGTGGGGGACACCCAGGGACAGCGGCCTCAACTTCTTGCCCGCCATGCGGCGTTGGAGGCGGGAAACAGGTGGGACTTGGGGCTGGTTCCTCTGTGGGCCCTTGAGTAGGATAGGGTGGGGGAAGGGAAGGAGGATTGAAGGGATAGAGAAGGGAGAGAGGCAGAGAGACAGAGAGATGGGAATGGGGAGATGCAGATAAACAGAGAGAAAGAGACCTAGAGCTGGGAGGAGACAGAGGGCACAGAAAGGAATGAGAGACAGAGGGGTGAGAGATGCACAGAGAGAGCCGGAGACAGTTACGGACAGATAGAAAGAGGGGCAAAGAGAGCAGGAGGCAGGTAGAGATGGACAGAAGGGGAAAGATAAAGCCTGAAAGTGACAGAGGCCAAGGATACAGGTGGAGAAACTGAGAAGGGAGAAAAAGATGATGTAGAGAGGGGGACAGAGACAGAGATTCAGAAACAGAGAGTCTGAGAGGAAGTCCATGAGACCCCAGGTAGCAGCCTGGGGTATGCCCTGGGCAGGTGGTGCCAGGGTGGGGTGGGAGGGGGTGTGGATTGATGTGGACCCATGTGGCCTGTGGCTCTGCCCTCAACTTGCTGAGAGGGACCTCCAGAGAGTCACTGGGCCCCTGCGCCTCAGTCCCCACCTTGTTGCCCTGTCCTACCTCCCCCAAATAGTAACAACGGTGACAAGGACCAGTGTCTCATTGCTGACACAGACCTGTGCCTGGCCTGTTCTGGGCACTTTCCCCATGTAAAATCATTGAACACACATGTATGCAGTAGGTGTCCAACTTGGGTCCCTGTAGTGGGTAAGACTAACCAGTCAATGGCCCTGGGACTCCATGGGACAGGGAGCTCCCCTGACCACCCATTCTGTAGATGAGGAGACTGAGACCCACCAAGGGTGGAGGGCAAGGATGGAGCCCTGGGTCAGTAGGGTCTGCTCAGTCACTGGCCCACCCCAGAGGGAGTTTACCATCCTCATCTTACCTCTCTGGGCCTCAGTGTCCTCATATGCAAAATGGGAGATTTGAGGAGGAAAGAGAGCAAGGCCATTTATTGAGCTCCTGCTCCGTGCCCCACTCTGTGCCAAGCCCTCGTCAGTAAGAACAAGGACAAAGACTCCTCTGACTCAAGTGGTGATGGTTTCAGGACATCCACTCTGGAGCCAGTCCACCCTCATTTATAGGCTGCCCTTATCACCGACTGGCGTGTGGCCTTGGGTGAGTTACTGTCCCCTCTGGACCTCAGTTCCTCATCTGAAGGGATGGGGTAATAATAGCAGCTACTCCATAGGGTGATTAGGGTGACTAAATGAGATTTAATCCATTAAGTGATTTTAACTCATTTGATTCTGAAATCTCAATAAATATTAAGTATTCTTATTTATTCATTGAGTACCTACTGTATACGAAGGATAGTATTTGGCCCTTTTTTATCAGCACTACTACTAATTCTAGTACTAATGCTAATAATATGCTGACACCAATACCAGTACTAATTCTAATTACTACTATTCTAATATTGATATGAGCACTAATGCTAGTTTTCATAGTGACAGTAATAATAATACTAACTGTAATCTAACACAAGTACTTTATGAATATTAATACTAATTCTAGAACTAATATTCATTTTAATTCTATCAACAACGCTAATGGTAATAATAATAATAATTCTGATACTAATACTTTTCCTAGCATTAATATAATAACAACAGCAGCATTATTTTGCCCTGCCACCCCAGGCACTGTGCTAAATGTTCTTCATGCATAATTTTATCCTATTCTCACCAGGTCCTTGTGGTATAAGTGCATATAATTGCCCCCATCTTCTAGACTGGGAGTAGGTGCAGAGAAATGATGTTCGTCTAAGGCCCTGGGTTCTTGTCTCAGCTCTGACTGATTTGCTGCATGATTCCTGGGGAGGCCACCCTCTGAGCCTTAGTTTCTTTGCCTGGAAAATGGGTATAATCATAGAATCCACCTCAAATGTTGTTGAAAGGCCACTCAACACAGGGCCTGCCTGCACGCCATAAATGGTGAGCTCTGTAGTGGTAACTCTCCTCATTGTTACTATTACTAGAAATAGCGGTTGCAATGTTGGGATGAGGTAGGGAAAGCTGCCCCCCCTTGGGAAGGGCAGGCTGGAGGCATGTCTCAGACAAGGGTTTGGCTGCTGGACCTACAGTCCATTTCTTCATAACTGGAGCAGAGAAAGGGCTCAGGAAGGGAAGTAAAGGGTGGGGAGTGGGGGCCTCAGGGCTCTGCCTCCATCAAGGGCCAAAACCCTGTGGCTCTGAGGCCAGGCCTCACCCCATTCCCTCCCCCATCCCTGTGGAGGGGGCATAGGCCCAGAAGCCTGTGGCGGCAGTTCAGCCAGCAGGGAGGCAGCTGGGAGTGGGCAGATAAGGGAATCGGCAGGGCCAGGCCAGGCTTTGGGGGAGACCGACGAGGGTGGGGGCAGGGGTGGGGGTGGGTGTTTGGGCCAAGCATCCTTTCCATCAGGCCTCCATTTGAGACTCAGCCCCAACGGCCTTTCTTCCCCTCTTTTCCCGGAAGCCTTCCCTGACTTGTTCCCTCCCTCCTGGCATCTTCTGGGGCTCCAGAGCTTGGTCCAAGCCCATGGCATTTGGATTATTCTTGTCTAAATCCTACTTGGTTATGGTGTATAATCCTTTTATATGTTACTGAATTCTATTTACTAGTATTTTGTTGAAGATTTTTGTATCTATATTCAAAAGAGATACTGGCCTATAGTTGTCTTTTCTAATTATGTCTTTGGTTTTGGTATGAAGTAATGATGGCCTCATAAGTTCATTCCCTTTTATTGCCAAGTAATAGTCCATGGAATCGATATACTATAGTTTGGTTAACCATTCATCTGCTGATGGACATCTGGGTTGTTTTCAGTCTTTTTCTTATTACAGCAAACCTGTAACTTACAAACTCATATGTCTTTCTCTGTGCACACACACGTGGAAGAGTTTTTTCCTGGGGCAGGGGATACCAGTCTGTCCATCCATCCACCTACCCAACCATCTATCCATCCACCCATCCACCTACCCATTCATTTATCCACCCATTTGCTGCCCTTCCTTCCTTCTTTCCTCCCTTCCATTCTTTCCTTCCTTCCTTCCATAAATCATCTATCTCTAGGCATATAACATCTGGGTCCAAGACAAGCTGTTTTGTAAAAATAGGCAGGAAACCTGCTACAGCCTTTGGCAAAGCCTTTCGTGTGCTGAAACTCACATCCTTAACCATCCTCTATTCCCAACATTTTGGGGGCTCCCTGGGAGTTTACTCATAGGGCATGGCTGAACTACCACCTGGAGACTGTTTAGAGACCAGAGTCCACAGGACTAGGGGCTCCCTCACCTCCAGGAGATCCTCATATGTACTCCTTCATCCATCTCTTATTTGCTCAGGGACTGTACTCTCTCCCCTTTCCTCTTTTCCGGCCTCATTTGCTGTTTCCTCCTCTTGTTTCAGAACTCTAAATGTCCCTGGGCCTCTTCTCTAGTTGACATTTTCTCTCTTGGTGAACTCATCCAGTCTCCGTCTTCAGAGTATCTCCAGAATCTAACCATTTTTTTTTTTTATCACCTCCCCTGCCAGCACCAGCATCGCTCACCTGGACCACTGCAGTGGCCTCCTCCTCAGGGTCCCCCAGCTTCCACCCTCAACCCTGCAGTCTATTTTCCTCACAGCAGCCAGAGGAAGCCTGTTAAATCCTAAGTCAGATCATGGCCCTCCTCTGCTCAAGACCCTCCTGCGGCTCCCCTGTCATTCAGAGTAAAAGCCAGAGTCCTCTCCATGGCCCGTGAGGCCCCACGTGATCTGTGCCTCCACTTCTCCCACCTCACCTCCTGCAGCTCCCCCTCACTCACTCTGCTCCGCTGCACGGCCTCCCTGTTCCTCACACATACTAGCCATGGCCCCTTCATGCCTCAGGGCCTTTGTACTGGCTGTACTCTCTGCCTGGTATGCTCTTCCTCCAGCTATTGGCGCGGCTCCCTCCCTCATCTCTTCAGGTCTGTGCTCAAATGTCTCCTTAGTGAGGTTTCCCCTGACCATCCCATTACACATTGGAAACTGCCCCAGTGATTTTTATCTGTGTCACCACTTTTCCATATTTTCTTTTTCTCCAAAGCACTTATCCTCTAACACCCTTGATATTTTCCTTACTTAATATTATTTCTTTTCTGTCTCTCCCACTAGAATGGCAGCTCCACAAACATAGATGTGCTTATCTCTTCTGTTCAACACTGTGTCTCCAATGCCTGGAACAGGGCCAAGCATGCAGTAGGTGCTCAATGTATGTTTATTGGTTGGTTGACTGAGTAAATGGTGGGGGAAGGGGACAGAAACAGAGGAAATTTGTTCTTGTCCCATCTGTCTACTCTGTCAGGAGCTGAGCCTCAGTTGAGATGAGTCTGAATGTACCAGATCCAAAGGTAGAAAGTGCCACATTCCCCAGGGATGAGACCAGCTAAGGCGCTCCAGGACGAGGTAGTATCATCTGGGCTGTGAAGGCCCCATGGGAATCACAGAGATCTTGGGGTTCAGTCAAGCCAATGTGGTGGAGGAAACAGCAGGCAGCACTTGGAAGGAGTGAGGTGAATCAAAAAGGGTGAAAAAGGATGGGCTCACTGACAAGGAGAAATCTGTCAGGGGCCTTAAATCCGAAGGCGATGGCCCTAAATTTGGTCCTCAGCGATGTCATACCCTGGTCACTGACCCCCAAACAGCTCAGAGACCTCACGTCCTAGACAAACACCCATACATAAAGCTGAAACAGTAATTAATGAAGAGCTCATATTAATTGAAAGTTATTAATTTATTGGGGCAGCTTGGATGGAGGACACTCAGACATGTTGGTCCCAAACCTGCCTCAGATCTTCCAGCAGGATGTGTGAAGTGCCTAAGTCCTCAGTTCTTAGAGGTTTCTGGGCCTGGGCGAGGGTTTGCAGGAAGGAAGGGAAAGGGCGACATAGCAGGGGACAAGATGGCAGAGAGCTAGCCTCCATCACAAGGAGATGTAGTTGGACACCTCAGTGAGGTTTCTGTCAGGGTCTTGGAAGTAGATGGACATACTTTTGCCCCCTTTTTCCCCCATTCTGGGGACTGGACCCTCCTCAATGGGGACATCACAAGCCTGAAATGGGAGGAGAGAACAAAAGTCATTCATCACAGTCCATGTGTGGGACCAAAATTTCATTCTTTACAGTGGCCTAGAAGACCCCTGTATCTTTCTCACTTCATCTCCTACCATTCTCCCCTCCCTCACCCTGCTCCAGCTACTTACTAGCTTTATGACCTCAAGAAGAGTACCTAACTGCTCTGTACCTCAGTTTCCTCATCTGTCAAATGGGGATGATAATGTACCTAGTGTTATCTAGTAAGTGGCAGAGTCAGAATTCAAACCCAGGCAAGTCTGGGCCAAAGTCCATACCCTCAATCCCGATGCTTTACCCACTTTCCTTCCAAACCAGACTTTTTCACTGATATTTTCCAAAGCAGTCCAGGTCAATTTGCATGAAGTGTATTTAATACCTCAATCTGTGTTCCCCAAAAGGAGAACAAATGACCCCTTCAAATGAAATCATTTTAAGTATTACAAGGACACTAAATTAAATAACAGTGAGTCAGAAATTATTCCCTCTTCAATCCTCTTTCAGTCCTCTGATTATACAAAGAAGAAAGTCTCTGGTGGATGCGAAGTCCTTAACTACTTGCCAAATCTAAATTTGTCAGGCCCAGAGAGTGGGGCAATGGAAGTGGCTATAATCTAATGGCATTGTGATGCTTTTATAGCTGTTTGTTTTTACAGTTACCTCCCCTTTATGCCAAGATATAATGGGTTTTCATTTACTTGGTTGAACATTTTCTTTTTACATAAATGTATTTATATAAATAGAGTTTAGGTATAATTTTTTTCACAAGGGTGATGTAAAGTTTTCTTTTAAAATACATTTGTGGGCTTCCCTGGTGTCGCAGTGGCTGAGAATCCGCCTGCCAATGCAGGGGACATGGGTTCGATCTCTGGTCTGGGAAGATCCTCCTAAGCCTGTGCTCCACAACTACTGAGCCTGTGCTCTAGAGTCCGCGAGCCACAACTACTGAGCCCGCTTGCTGCAACTACTGAAGCCTGCATGCCTAGAGCTCGTGCTCCGCAACAAGAGAAGCCACCACAATGAGAAGCCCGCGCGCTGCAACGAAGACCCAACACAGCCAAAAATAAATAAAATAAGTTTATTAAAAAAAATACATTTGCTTACAGGGAAAAATGATGTCAATAAAAATAGTGAATAAACAATTGTGCATAGATCTTATCTGGATGTGATGAAACCTGTTATGTCTGAAGTTTGAGTCATGCTTCTGTTTTCACTGCATCTGCAGCAGCTTTCTCAAAAGAGGATGGAAGTCTGACTCACTGCGAGGTGCTGGACCATTTCCTTCAAAGGCTGTGATCAAGCATATATCCAGGGAGCCAGGGACTGGGTGAGCGGCTTTGGGTTCAAATTCCTTTCCCGCCTCATGGAGGTTAAATTTCTGGTCTCCCAAACACAATGCTTTCCGGCCTCCCTATTTGGGGGAGAAAACAACCTGGAACTAAACCTCCAAGATGAGTGTGAGGCAAAGCCCCCTACCTACCCCAACAAGGTTAAAAAATAAAAAGTAGAACAAGGTTTTTGATGAAAAACAGCAGCCCGTTGTCCCACGCTTGTCTCATTCCCTAGAGGCAAACTGCTTTCAACGTGTGTATATGTTTCTTCTGGAAATTATTTCCATACCTCCAAATAATATGTTTATACTACCCATGGCAGAGACTGCAATCTGTCTACTTAATATACATTTCTCCCCTTTTCTTTTAAACACAACCCAAGTTTCAGTGGGGTTTATTGTACACCCAGCTTTAAAAACCTGCATTTCCCAGCATTCCTTGCTGGGTGACCATGTAAGACGAGACGATGAGATGTCCGCAGAGGCTGTGAGCAGTGCATCTGGGAACCTCCCCACCCCACTAAGCTGATGCTTTTTGCCCACTCACTTCCTCCTTCCAGCCACTGCCCGAGCCCTTCCTGCCTACCTCTGGACTGATTGTTGAATGAGAGAAAAAGAAAACTCTATTTTATTTAACCCGCTGGTAGTTAAATTTTCTCCCACATGCCTCCAAACAATCCCTAACTGATGTGCCACTATGTCTTGATTTAGCAACTTCAGACATTTTCTATCCTTTCCCTGTTAAGATAAATGAGAATTTAGCTCATCCACATTACTACCCCTCCCAACGAAATTCTGTCATCGGTTTTAGCTCCTCTTTTGGTTCCTTTACAATTTTAAAATAACCCACTTTCGTCTTTATGTTTTGATGGACGAACATAGTATCTCATTGGCCCGACTATCCTCTTCATCCTGCCTCCCTCTCCTGTGCCTCTCAACTTCTGCCATTTTTAAAAAAATCATTTTATGTCCCTTTCATCTCACCATGATGGATACTACATCCATTCTATCAGAAAATGACTTTATTTCACTTGAATGATAGTTCGGCTGAGTATAGAATTTGAGGTTATTTTCCTGCAGCCTTTTATTTTTTATTTAAAAAATTTTAATATTTTACTTTTTTAAATAAATGTATTTTATTTATTTATTTTGGGTCTTCATTGCTGTGTTGGGGCTTTCTCTAGTTGTGGTGAGTGGGGTCTACTCTTCTACGCAGTGCGCAGGCTCTAGGCACGCGCAGTAGTTGCAGCACGCAGGCTTCAGTAGTTGCAGCACTCGGGCTCAGTAGTTGTGGCTCACGGGCTCTAGAGCGCAAGCTCAGTAGTTGTGGTGCACGGGCTTAGTTGCTCCGCGGCACGTGGGATCTTCCTGGACCAGGGATCGAACCCATGTTGCCTTCATTGGCAGATGGATTCTTAACCACTGCGCCACCAGGGAAGTCCCTATTTTTTTTATTTTTTTAAAAAATATTTATTTATTTGGCTGTGCCAGGTCTTAGCTGCAGCGTGCAGGATCTTTTTTTTCAGTTGTGGCATGCAGGCTCTTAGTTGCGGCATGCATGTGAGGTCTAGTTCCCTGACCAGGGATCAAACCCAGGCCCTCTGCATTGGGAGTGCAGAGTCTTAACTGCTGGACCACCAGGGAAGTCCCCTCACAGCCTTTTAAATATGTGGCTTCGTTGTCTTCCTGAATCTGGTATTGCTGATAAGAAGTCTGATGTTAATCTGTTTTTCATTCTTTTTATAGATGATGCACCCACCTCCACTACTGCAGCTCTTAGGACTTTTCTTGATCCTAGATGTACTGAAATTTCACTCAAGTGTGTCCAAATAACGGGGGTTGAGGCTTCATATGCCTCACTATCATTGTTGGGCCACGCAAGACCCTTCTCTAGTTTTATTTGTATGTTTAATCTTTTTATCTCCATTCTTCATTCCTGTCCCCACCCTGGGCAATGATTTTAATGTGTTTGATGTTCATCCTTTGGTTTTTCATAAGTTATTGTAAAAAGTGTATTTTTTTATGTGTGTATGTTATAAATGGTACCATGCTATAGACCTGATTTGGCTTCTTCATTTTTCATTCAGCATGATCTTTTAAGAGCTGTCTGTCTTGCTATGTATATATCCAGTCTGATATTGCATAATTCTATTTTTATGCATAGCATTCTGTGTTAGTTTTACATTTTTTACCCTGTTTGCCATTCCATGGGCCCCTTCAGTTTAAGACACATTCAGTGTCTGTGCATCTCCCACTTTTGAAGTTCCAAATTCTCAAGGATTGTAGTCAATCTCTGGAAACCTCCTTTTTACCTTGAAGCTCTTTTTCTTGAGACCTTTCCTTCTGATCCAGACTGGACTGATTGTTTTCTAGGTATCTTTCTGGATCTTCCTCTTGGGATCCACGGTGTCCTGACTTTTATGTCTTTCTTTTTCCTGGATTAAGCACTCATTTTGATATAGCATATTCTCAAGTAATTTTCAAAGCAAGTAGACAAAGTTTCTGCATCTTTTTATGTCTAAGAATGTTTCATTCTATACTCACCTTGATTAATAGCTTGGTCACAGAATTCTAGGTTGAAATGTTTTCCCTCAGAATCTTGAAGTTGTTCTTCAATTGTCTTCTGGTCTCTGACTCTTGGGAAATCTGAAATCTGCATATTTCCTTTTCCTTTGTAGTTGAACTACTTTTCTTTTTAACCTCTCTGAAAGCTTCTAGGAGATTTGTTTTTATTTTGATGTTCTGTAATTTCATAGGAACATATCTAGGTGTCAGTGTGCCAGATACTCAGTTAACCCTTTCCATATAAAGACTGGAAAGTTTTCTTGATTATTCTATGGTAATTTCTTCCCTTCCTTTTTTCTCCATTCTCTCTCTGGAAGTCTTACTATTCAGAGTTTGGAATCTCCTCCATTGATCCTTTAAATTTTTCTCACAGATTCTCGTGTGTGTGTGTGTGTGTGTGCACGCGCACGCGTGTGTGTGCGCACGCGTGTGTGTGTGTGTGCGCTTTGGAGTTTTAAGTTACTTTTTAAAATAGTATAATCAAGTTTTACCCCACCTGCAATTTGGCATTTGGAGAAGTGATTACCTTGAAAGTCATGACCTCCATGCCCAGGATCTTAGAATAAAACATAGAGGTGTCTTTGATGCTCTTTACTGTCATCACAATGTGGTCAAGTTTATGGATAAGACACAGGGAAGGGGTCTGACTGTTGTCCCTCCATGACTAAAAAAAGAGAGAAAAGAGAAGAGACCACACTGCCACTAGTCACACCCATGTTTCCTGTGTTTCCTTCTCCCCACCTCCTCTCACCTCCTCGGTGACTATACTTCCTTCTGCCCCCGTTTCAAGGGGAAAGTCCTGGGAGGAATCTTCAGTACTTATTGCTCATGTGTAGATTCATAAGAGTCCATGTGTCTGCCATGACCACTATCCACTGTTTTCTTGCTCTTTTCCTCCTTCCAGAGGGATAGAGGTGAAGATAGGGGAGTGGAGACCAAAACCAAACTCTCCCTTGTTTTCCCTGAGCTGGAATTGATCTCTTTTGTAAGAAATGATAAGACACCGAGGAGGCCCAACCCCATGAGTACAAGCCCTTTATTGGCCAATTTAACCCAGTCCCCTCCTTTCTCACTCTACAGTTACGATAACAGAGGACAGGACAAGAAGGGAGCATCTCAGATGCAATAAATGTTTCTGGGCATGTGTGCCTACAGATCAACTTTGACACCCAGTGGGAGGGCACACCGCCCCACCCCTCACTTCCTGCCTTCAGCACACCTCCCATCAGATCTTTCTCTTGATTCGCATTCTTTAGTAATTTGTATATTTACATTTCATCTGCTACAGGATTATAAGATGCCTGTGCACTATAAGTTGCAGAGTATAGTGGTCAAAATAACAGATTCTGGAGCCAGACTGACATTTTACTCTCTGTGCCTTGGTTTCCCCTTCTAGAAAGTGGGCATGATTTTATATGTGTTTTATAGGACTGCTGTGAACAATTTTAAAAAAACGAGTTGGGGGGAATTCCCTGGTGGTCCAGTGGTTAGGATTCAGCGCTCTCACTGCCAGGGACCCAGGTTCGATCCCTGGTCGGGGAACTAAGATCCCACAGGCTGGTGGGTGTGTGTGTGTGTGAGGGGAGTGACCAAAAAAAGGGGGGGGCTTAGGACAATGCCTGACATAGGAAGTGCTGTAAGGGTTAACAATGATGATGATGATGTCATGGTCATCTTGTTAAAATTCCAGACTCTCTACCATGACCCCCAATCTCTACGGCCTCATCCATTGCTCTTGAACTCCAAGCCACATTGTCCTTTTGCCTGTTCCTCATAAAGGCCATCCTTGTACCTTTAGCCCTCAGGCCCTTATTTTTTATTTATTTATTTATTTTATTTATTTATTTTTGGCTGCGTTGGGTCTTCGTTGCTGTGCGCGGGCTTTCTCTAGTTGCGGTGAGCGGGGGCTACTCTTCGTCGCGGTGCGCGGCCTTCTCATTGTGGTGGCTTCTCTTGTTGCAGAGCACAGGCTCTAGGCACGCGGGCTTCAGTAGTTGTGGCACGCGGGCTCTAGAGCGCAGGCTCAGTAGTTGTGGTGCACGGGCTTAGTTGCTCCGCGGCATGTGGGATCTTCCCGGACCAGGCCTCGAACCCATGTCCCCTGCATTGGCAAGCGGATTCTTAACCAGTGCGCCACCAGGGAAGTCCCAGGCCCTTATTTTATTTTTATTTTTATTTTTTTGCGGTACGCGGGCCTCTCACTGTTGTGGCCTCTCCTGTTGCGGAGTACAGGCTCCGGACGCGCAGGCTCAGCGGCCATGGCTCATGGGCCCAGCCGCTCCGCGGCATGTGGGATCTTCCCGGACCGGGACACGAACCCATGTCCCCTGCATCGGCAGGCGGACTCTCAACCACTGCGCCACGAGGGAAGCCCCCAGGCCCTTATTTTTAAATTAATTTTTATTGGAGTATAGTTGCTTTACAATGTTGTGTTAGTTCCTGCTGTACAGCAAAGTTAATCAGCTATATGTACACATATATCCCTTCTTTTTTGGATTTCCTTCCCATTTAGGTCACCACAGAGCACTGAATAGAGTTCCCTGTGCTATACAGTAGGTTCCCATTAGTTATCTATTTTATACATCGTAGTGTATATATGTCAATCCCAATCTCCCAGTTCATTCCACCCTCCCTTTCCCCCTTGGTATCCATACGCTTGTTCTCTACATCTGTGTCTCTATTTCTGCTTTGCAGGTAAGTTCATCTGTACCATTTTCCTAGACCCCACATATAAACAATATTATATGATATTTGTTTTTCTCTTTGTGACTTACTTCACTCTGTATAACAGTCTCTAGGTCCATCCATGTCTCTGCAAATGGCACAATTTCGTTCCATTTTATGGCTGAGTAATATTCCATTGTATACCTGTACCACACTTCTTTATCCATTCATCTGTTGATGGACATTTAGGTTGCTTCCGTGTCCTGGCTGTTGTAAATAGTGCTGCAATGAACATTGGGGTGCATGTATCTTTTTGAATTATGGTTTTCTCCAGGAATATGTCCAAGAGTGGGATTGCTAGGTCATATGGTAGGTCTATTTTTAGTTTTTTAAGGAACCTTCATACTTTTCTCCATAGTAGCTGTACCAATTTACATTCCCACCAACAGTGTGGGAGGGTTCCCTTTTCTCCACATCCTCTCCGTCATTTATTGTTTGTGGATTTTTGGATGATGGCCATTCTGACCAGTGTGGGCCTCAAAGCCTTTTGCGCATGCTAATATCTGTCTCCCTGATTAGAATATCAGCTTCGTAAGAGCAGAGATTTCTGTTTTGTTCCCCACTGAATCCCAAACAACTAGCAGATGTTCAATAATATTTGTTCAGTTAATGAATATCTACTACAATAATTAGGCCCAGTGCCTGGCACAAATCTGACTTCTATTCTATTCTTTCTATTCTATTCTATTCCATTCCACCATGCTATACCATTCCACCCTATGCTATTTTATCCTGTTCTATTCTACTGTGTTCAATTCCATTTCAAACCATTACATTTTAAACAATTGATTTCACTTGAGCCCCAGCTTTAAAAAAGTACTGTGCTTTTCTATTTTCATGAGTGAAGGAGGCATTAGCAAAATTCCTGAGTTCGTCCTCATGGATATAGAGGATCCATATGAACACAGAAGCAGTAGAATGAGAAAATGACTGATGTTTGGGCTTCATTGAAAATAAAGTCATATGTTTAAAAAAGTCTTATTAACCTTTTAATGTCTGTAGGATTCATAATAGCACTCCCTTTTCAGTCCTGATATTGGTAGTCTATACTTTTTCTCTTAATTTATTAAGAGGAAAAAACAGAAATCACTAATAGGTTATTAATCTGTTCAAGGAACCAATTTTTGACTTTATTGATTTTCTCTGTTGTGTGTTTGTTTTCCAATTTACCAGTTTCTGCTCTTATCTTTATAATTTCCTTCCTTCCACTTTCTCAGGTTCAATTTGCTGTTACTTTTCCAGACTCCTGATATGAAATCTTAGGTACTTGATTTTCAACTTTTCTGATCTATAGGCATTTAGAGCTACAGATTTCCCCTAAGCACTGCTAGCCACATCCCCCAACTTTGATCAGTTTTTGGAAATCAGCTCAACCTACTCCTCCCATTATTCAATGCCCTGCTAGCTCACATTCACTCCCCAGATTCTGCTTTGCAGATGCAGAGCTCCATCCTTGCAAGTTCAAGGGTAAGCAAAGCTGGCTCTCTTAAGGAACTGGAAGAAGGCCCATGTGGCTTAGAATCCAAGAGTGAGACAGGAGGAGAAGGGGAAGGCAGGGCCAGATCATGCAAGGTTTTCAAGGCGAGGTTAGGGAGGCTGGTTTTGAAAAAGATGACTGAAGAAAAATGCACAGCCTAAAAGTTGCGAGTTATGCTTTATCTCAGGACCTTACTGAGGACTGAGGACTGTAGCCCAGGAGACAGCCTCGCAGATAGCTCTCAGGAACTGCCCCAAAGAGGTAAGGGAGGAGCCTGGATATATAAGAGTTTTTGCTGAAAAAAACCCCCAAAACAACCATGTAGTCAAACACCAAAAGATTACTGCTAATCACAAAAAGCAGACATTCCAAGTTAATGATTTTAGTGCTTTATGTATGAGAAGATGCAAGAGTCTGGGCTCATCGAAATCATTTCTCAGATATGCATGTTAACTATCTAGGGCCAGTATCCTGTTTTTCTCTGTCCTAAATTCCTCCAGGGCGCACCGCTGCCATACAGTGGCTGATGGCTTGAGGGCAGGCAACATTCATTGTTTACTGGAATGGCAGGCAGCTTTCCCTTTCCACGGCAAGACATAGTAATCACTTAAGCTTACAGTGTGCCAAACCTTGTTCTAAGCACTACACAAAATATAATCCACTTTATTCCTCACAACAACCGTATATGTATATACGTATATTATATATGTAAATATATATAAACTAGAGTATCCAAAATATGATTCTCTCCCTCCTGCCTCCTCCACAGGGAAGGCTTCTATCTTTCAACAAAGTCCTCTTCAAAGTCTCCTTCAGGGTGCCAGGGACCCCTGGAATTCTTCTAGCAAACCTCAAGGTCAGCGCTGTTTCCTGGCCCCTCCCCGCCTCACCCCACCCCATCCAGATGGCCCTGGCTGAACTGGCTCCCCGGAACCGCCCCGAGGGAGCCAGGAGCCGAGTGAAGCAGCAGCCCACTCCTGGCAGACGTGCTGATGGCAGACTGTGTGTTAGAACAGGGACTTTCCGTGTCCCTCTGCTGCCCTCTGCTTGTCTTTGAAAGAGGAAGGAAGAGAGGACGGGAAAATGGATGAAAGCACACCGGGATAGCCTGCATGAAAGGGAAGCAGGTTACCAGGCCCGGCTGGGAACGCCCAGCCTTGGTGCCAATACCAGTGCCCCAGACCCCCATGGGCCACGCTGTTCACCTGCTTCTCCGAAATCCTGCTCCACATCCTGGCTGGCAGCCTGGAGGGCAGATGGCGCAGCATGGTAGGCTTCCTTGCCCCCGGCCTCTGGACAACCCTCTGGCTCAGTGCCTGGAGATCAAGGGGCAGGAATGGGAGGGCCACGGACTGGGGACTGCTGGTGGTGACCGAGGTAGATGGGGCAAGTATAAGGACTCTGACATAAAACTCAGCGCCTCGAAAGTAAAAGCTTAAGGTGTGTCTTAGCCAGCTCAGGCCACCATAATGTAGCACTATAGACAGGGTGGCCAAAACAACAGAAATTTATTTTCTTACCATTCTGGAGGCCAGAAGTCCAAGATCAGAGTGCCAGCATGGTTGGGTTCTAGTGACATCTCTCTTCCTGGCTTGCAGATGGCCACCTTCTTGCCATGTCCTCACATGGCAGAGAAAAAGAAGAAACTTTCTGGTGTCTTCTTATAAGAGCACTAATGCCATCACCAGGACTTCATTCTCATGACCTTATCTAACCCTAATTACCTCCCAAAGGCCCCTAGTATCGCCACATTGGGGGTTAGGTCTTCAAGGCGTGGATTTGGGGGGCAGGGCGCAAACATTCAATCCATAATAAGGGATTACTTTGTAATAACATAGAAAAACCACCCATCCCAAAGTTTTGTGGGGGACCTTTATTCTAGGGTGTGAGGCCTCTGATCTATTTAGATTGTGTCTGCAGAATGTGAGATCTTTGATCTGTTTGGGAGTCTGTGTCCAGGGTATGAAGTTAGGAACAGTCCAAGTTAGAGTATAACCACTCTGACTTATAATCGGTCTGTTTCCAAGCCAAGACTGTGAAGCTATTAAGTGTTCTCTGTCCCAGGTTGCAATGTTTCTGAATCCTTTTGGGGTGTGAGCCCTGGAGTCCTCCCCGTCCCCACCCCTCTCTCAACCCCACCCTCACCCTTCACTGCTAAGAGGGAACATTCATCAGCCCCATTGCTGTTCGCCTCACCTTGAGCTGAGCGCCCTCTCTTTTGAGGATGACCTGTCCAGCCCCTGGGGCATGTGAGTTTCAGATTCTTGTACCTAGACACACCCCAGATACTCACTCAGACAGACACACAAATGCTCTGTGCTATGCATATTGTTTTTTGCATAAGATGTTCCTTTATGAAGAGTTACACAAATAACATGTGAATAGAGGTTTGTATAAAAGGTGCCAACAACACATCAAGTATATGGACTACACAGGTGATCCCCACTCTACTCTCCAAAAATGACCACTGCTGTCAGTTTCTGGTGTTTCCTTCCAAACACAGGCCCGCACACATGCACACACACACAGACACACACACGCGCATGCAGTGTCACCATAACCATCTCCCACCCACTACTTTTCCTTGTCAACAGCATGTCCTGTGGAAGGCACCTCCACCCCAGAGGCACACACAGGTCCCACTCATTCTGCGGCACATCGGGCGGGGCTCTGTGGTACATCGTAAACCCCCACCATTCATTTCGCTCTGCAACAGTCATTGGCTAGAAATGGACATTTACAAGGTTCTCCCAGTTGTTTGCTCCTACCAGTCTTGCCCACACAGTTCTGTGAATGTGTGTACATTTTCGAGTTAGAAGTGGGGTTGCTGGGTCAAAGGGTTCATTCGTTCAACAGACACCTAATGAGCGAGGTCTGTTTACCAAGCACTGTTCTAGGTGCTGGGGAGACATCAGAGAACAAGACAGACAAATGTCCCTGCCCACGTGGAGCTGACATTCTAGTTGCGGAGGAGGGTGTCCAATTTTAGATGTTTCACAAGGTCCTGGAAGGTTTCACTCTCATCAGTGGTGCCTTTACTGGCTTCTTCTCCACTGCTTTCTGTGGGGCAGGGTCTGCAGCAGGAGGCTGGCTGCTTTGGCCTTTGCTCTCTACAAGACCTGCAGGGGCTGAGGCTGGGACTGTCTATTTGGGGATGTGGGTGTGCACGTGTGCGTGTGGCTGGGGAGGGGGATATGGAAACCGAATGGTCCCCTGGAGAGCGTGAGGGGAAATAGGGATAGAAGAGACCACTTTATGGTGTTGGAGGGAGCTAGGGACAGAGCGATCCCCTGAATCAGGCCTGAGCAGCAACCCCCCAGGTCACACCCACAGGGTGTGCAGGAATGGCAGCACCGAGGAATCTAGTACCGTCTCAGAACATACCATTGGGTGGTTGCTGTGTGGACAATCCTAGGGCCACACAGACTGGTTTGTGGACACCCTTGGGGTCACAGAGACAGGGGTGTGGATAATCCTGGAGTGACACAGGGTGGGGTGTGAACACTCCTGGGGCCACATAGACAGGAGTGTGACGTCCACATGAGGCAGAATACACAGTGGACAATGGGGGTCGGGCTTTCCAGAAGTCACACACATTGGGGCGTGGACACTCCTGGAGTCACACACACTGGACACGGCACACTCTTGGGATCACACAGAGTGGAGTGTAGATGCTTCCGGGGTCAGATTGGTTAGTGTTGTCAACACTGTTACAATCAAACAGACTAGGGTGTGGATGGTCCTGGGGTCAAACAGATCTGTATGTGGACACTTCTGGGCTCACACACACTAGGGGGTGGATACTCCTGAGTCACCCAGAGTGGTTAGTGGATATTCGTAGGGTCACACATACTGGGGTGTGGACACCCCAGGGCTCAGTTAGCCTGGGGCATGGACACAGATTGTAGAGTAGAACCTCTTGGGTCACTCAGACTGGGATGTGTGCTTCTGGGGTCAGACAGCCTGAGGTGTGGGCAGCAGTGAGGTCACATAGAGTGGGTGTGGACAGATGTGGGGCTACAAAGATGGGGGTTTGGACACTCCTGGAGTCACTCAGGTTGGAGTGTAGACAGATGTGAGGTCACTCAGAGGTGTGAACACTCCAAGGGTCACACGTGCTGGAGAGTAAACATTCCCAGGGTCACACAGAGGGAGTTTGGGACACTCTGGAAGTTAAACACACTGGGAAGTGGACACTCCTGAAATCACACATGTTGTGGACTGGACACTCCTTGTGTTGCACAGACTGGGGTATGAATATCCATGGTGTTCCACAGAGGACGGGACACTCCTGGGGTCATAGTGACTGACGTGGGGACAGTCCTACAGTCACATAGGCTGTGTTGTAGACACCACTATAATCTCAGTGAAAGGGATGTGGACATTCTTGTGGTCAAAGAAATGATGAGTCGGCACCCCTGGGGCTAGAGACTGAGGTGTGGACACTCCTCGGTATAGACTGGGGAGCAGACACTGCTGAGGTGACAGGCTGTGGTGTGGGTGGCTCTGGGGTCACACACATGGGTATTTGGACTCTCATGGGGGTCACACATATTGGAGAATGGACATTCGTGGAGTTACACACATTGGGGAGTCAACATTCCCGGGGTCACTCATAAGGGGGTTTGAACACTCATGATCACTGGGACTGGGGTGTGGATACTGCTAGTGTGACACAGCTTGGGGGGTGGGCACTCCTGGGGTCACACATAATGATATTTGGACACAACTGTGGTCACACAGATTGGCATTTGGATAACCCTGGGGTCACACACTGGGGTGGGGACACCTCTGGCCTCACACACAGTAGTGTGCACACTCATGGTGTCACAGAATAGGGAGAGGACTCTCCTGGGGTCCAGGCTGGGGAGAGAATGATGCTGAAGGTGTGCATTCGGGGACCACTGATGAAGAAGGGAAAGTTCAAATACCACCTGCTCAAGTAGTTAAACAAGGAGCCCGTTAGATTGAGGCGGCTCTGATGCCTTGCAGCCAACATGAGCCAGAGTCAATGCACTTGTATCCGAGAAATCGAAATTTAAGAAAAACCAATCACAAACAGCCAACTGGGTTTTCCCAAATAAACACCCTCTTCAGCTCTAGCCAATCAAATAATCTCACTTTGCTTCTACATCTGCCCCATAAAAGCCTTGCCTGGGGCTTCCCTGGTGGTGCAGTGGTTGAGAGTCCGCCTGCCGATGCAGGGGACACGGGTTCGTGCCCCGGTCCGGGAAGATCCCACATGCGGCGGAGCGACTGGGCCCGTGAGCCATGGCCGCTGAGCCTGCGCGTCCGGAGCCTGTGCTCCGCAATGGGAGAGGCCACAACAGTGAGAGGCCCGTGTACCAAAAAAAAAAAAAAAAAAAGCCTTGCCTGGAGCTCCTGTCGTGGAGCACTCCTAACCACTTCCAAGCACTGCCCAGTTCCAATGTTTGCTCAAATAAACTCCTGAAAATTTAAATGTGCCTCAGTTTATCTTTTAACACACGTAAGGCACACACACGACAGGCTCTAGAATGTGTGCTTCACTTTTAATCACCACGTAAGACCCACAGACTGCCTCTTTTGGTCCATATCGGTGATGCCTGAGGAAGGGAAACATCTATAATCTATGGCTTGGAAGGTCTGTAGTGCCTGTGACCTGGGGCTTCTCACTTATCTTCAGAGTTTATCTTACTGTTTCTTTTTTTTTTATGTTTTTATTTCATTGTACAGTCTTACACCACCACTGAGATTAGGAGAGCAAGGACACTGAAATCTACTGTATTTAGGACTTTTGAATGTAACATATACTTTTTTCGGGGGGTGTACTGTGTTGGGTCTTCGTTGCTGCACGCGGGCTTTCTCTAGTTGCAGCGAGCTGGGACTACTCTTCGTTGTGGTGCGTGGGCCTCTCATTGTGGTGGCTTCTCTCGTTGCGGAGCACGGGCTATAGAGCACGTGGGCTTCAGTAGTTGTGGCACATGGGCTTCAGTAGTTGTGGCTCACGGGGTCTGGAGCACAGCCTCAGTAGTTGTGGCGCATGGGCTTAGTTGCTCTGCAGCATGTGGGATCTTCCCGGACCAGGGCTCGAACCCGTGTCCCCTGCATTAGCAGGCAGATTCTTAACCACTGTGCCACTAGGGAAGTCCCCTATCTTACTGTTTCTTTATCTGTGAAATGGGGATCACTTATTTCCCACCTCCTTTGCCAAGACATTTTGAGGGTGAAGTGAAGTTCTCAAGTTAAAACTGCTTTGTAAAATAAAGCACCAGGCCTAAGACTTTTCCTAAAATTCAAAGCAGTGAACTGGCTGGTCCAGTGGCATGGGGCAAGGAGCTGGGAGAGTGGACACCAAGTTTGTAATCACGGATCTAACTGTGTGACCTTGAACAAGTCACTTGCTTGCACCAGCCTGAGATTCCTGGGGATAATACCCATCTGACAGGGTATCACAGTGACAGTTGGCTGTCCCCGAAAGTCATACTTCATCTTCCCTAATGTTGAGCTGTTGCAAAGCAGCTGCCCAGCCAGAAATTACATTTCCCACCCCCACTTGCACCTGGTTGGGGTCATATGACCAGTCCTGCTGAATGGAACTTGAGCTAAAATGACACGTGTCCTTAACAAACAGTGGTGATTTCTCCATTTGCATTTGTCCATCTTTTGGAGGTCTAGAGCCCCAGCAGAGAGTGAAGCCACAGTGTACAAGGACCCCGGGGTTCTCAGCCACCACATGGAAGTCCACCTATCAACCAGGAACACTCACAGTAGTCTGTGATGTTTATTATTGTGTGAAACCATTGACATTGTGATGTTGGTTTGTTACTGCAAGAGAATTAATTCCTGAACACATACACAGTGTTGTGTGGATCGAATCCTCTGTGGAAATGGGCTCTGCAAGCTGAGGAGCCCATGGACAGGAGAGGCTTCTTCTGGGAGGTCCTACTGGCTTCTAGGAGCTGCTTGTCCTTCCTTTACAGCAGGCAGAACTCTGGCCAGGGTGAGGGGCTGGGAGGGCATTTGAACCTCCAAGCTGGACACTGGGTCCCCTGCCGGGGTTGGGGGGACCCTGGACATGGGACCCTGTTCTTCAGAGACCCAGAGGTGAATGAAGTGCTGGTGCTCCGAAGCTTGGTTTGGCTTTAATAATGGGCTTCGGGGTACATCTAGAGTTGGTAGAATTCAGCCACAACTTTCTATAGATGGATTAAAGACAGCTTTGATTTCACTAAATGTCTCCAACAGTGGATTTCTTCTTCTCCTTAGAATGAAGGCACTTTCTGCTGTTGTAACCGAGACCTACCATGCTCTTCCCCCCCAGTGCTGGCCCCAGTGCTGCTTCTTGGACAAAGGCCCCAGGGCTAGTGGGGCAGCAGCCAGGGTTTCCCAAACCATGCAACCTTCAGGACCATTTGATGTTCCTGTGACACAGGCCCACACAGTGTGCTGGGACAGTGCTTGTTTAAGGAATGTTATTTCTACCCCAAAGAAAATGCCTGCCTGAATTCCCCAGCTGTCCAGTGGTTAGGGCTCTGCGCTTTCACTGCCAAGGGCACGGGTTCAGTCCCTGGTTGGGGAAATAAGACCCTGCAAGCAGTGTGGCACGGACAAAAAAAAAAAAAGAAAAGAAAAGAAAATGCCTGCCTTTCCACCAGATCCAGACATTTAAACCACATAGGCTCTGTAGCTCAGTTTCCTTGTCCATAAAAAGGACATGCTAGAACCTAGCCTGCCCATCTCAAAGGGTAGTTAAGAGATTATGTGATCTGGATTCCTTTTATTTCTTTTTCCTCTCTGATTGCTATGGCTAGAACTTCCAAAACTATGTTGAATAAGAGTGGTGAGAGTGGGCAACCTTGTCTTGTTCCTGATCTTAGTGGAAATGGTTTCAGTTTTTCACCATTGAGGACGATGTTGGCTGTGGGTTTGTCATATATGGCCTTTATTATGTTGAGGAAAGTTCCCTCTATGCCTACTTTCTGCAGGGTTTTTATCATAAATGGGTGTTGAATTTTGTCAAAAGCTTTCTCTGCATCTATTGAGAGGATCATATGGTTTTTCTCCTTCAATTTGTTGATATGGTGTATCACGTTGATTGATTTGCGTATATTGAAGGATCCTTGCATTCCTGGGATAAACCACACTTGATCATGGTGTATGCTCCTTTTAATGTGCTGTTGGATTCTGTTTCCTAGTATTTTGTTGAGGATTTTTGCATCTATGTTCATCAGTGATATTGGCCTGTAGTTTTCTTTCTTTGTGACATCTTTGTCTGGTTTTGGTATCAGCGTGATGGTGGCCTCGTAGAATGAGTTTGAGAGTGTTCCTCCCTCTGCTATATTTTGGAAGAGTTTGAGAAGGATAGGTATTAGCTCTTCTCTAAATGTTTGATAGAATTCGCCTGTGAAGCCATCTGGTCCCGGGCTTTTGTTTGTTGGAAGATTTTTAATCACAGTTTCAATTTCAGTGCTTGTGATTGGTCTGTTCATATTTTCTATTTCTTCCTGGTTCAGTCTCAGCAGGTTGTGCATTTCTAAGAATTCGTCCATTTTTCCAGGTTGTCAATTTTATTGGCATAGAGTTGCTTGTAGTAATCTCTCATGATCTTTTGTATTTCTGCAGTGTCAGTTGTTACTTCTTCTTTTTCATTTCTAATTCTATTGATTTGAGTCTTCTCCCTTTTTTTCTTGATGAGTCTGGCTAATGGTTTATCAATTTTGTTTATCTTCTCAAAGAACCAGCTTTTAGTTTTATTGATCTTTGCTATCGTTTCCTTCATTTCTTTTTCATTTATTTCTGATCTGATCTTTATGATTTCTTTCCTTCTAAATTTGGGGTTTTTTGTTCTTCTTTCTCTAATTGCTTTAGGTGCAAGGTTAAGTTGTTTATTTGAGATATTTCCTGTTTCTTAAGGTAGGATTGTATTGCTATAAACTTCCCTCTTAGAACTGCTTTTGCTGCATCCCATAGGTTTTGGGTCATCGTGTCTCCATTGTCATTTGTTTCTAGGTATTTTTTGATTTCCCCTTTGATTTCTTCAGTGATCACTTCGTTATTAAGTAGTGTATTGTTTAGCCTCCATGTGTTTGTACTTTTTACAGATCTTTTCCTGTAATTGATATCTAGTCTCATAACGTTGTGGTCGGAAAAGATACTTGATACGATTTCAATTTTCTTAAATTTACCAAGACTAGATTTGTGACCCAAGATATGATTTATCCTGGAGAATGTTGCATGAGCACTTAAGAAAAATGTGTATTCTGTTGTTTTGGGATGGAATGTCCTGTAAATATCAATTAGGTCCATCTTGTTTAATGTATTATTTAAAGCTTGTGTTTCCTTATTTATTTTCTTTTTGGATGATCTGTCCATTGGTGAAAGTGGGGTGTTTGCAGATGACATGATACTATACATAGAGAATCCTAAAGATGCTACCAGAAAACTACTAGAGCTAATCAATTAATTTGGTAAAGTAGCAGGATACCAAATTAATGCACAGAAATCCCTGGCATTCTTATACACTAATGATGAAAAATCTGAAAGTGGAATTAAGAAAACACTCCCATTTACCATTGCAACAAAAAGAATAAAATATCTAGGAATAAACCTACCTAAGGAGACAAAAGACCTGTATGCAGAAAATTATAAGACACTGATGAAAGAAATTAAAGATGATACAAATAGATGGAGAGATATACCATGTTCTTGGATTGGAAGAATCAGCATTGAGAAAATGACTCTACTACCCAAAGCAATCTACAGATTCAATGCAATCACTGTCAAACTACCACTGGCATTTTTCACAGAACTAGAACAAAAAATTTCACAATTTGCATGGAAACACAAAATACCCCGAATAGCCAAAGCAACCTTGAGAACGAAAAATGGAGCTGGAGGAAGCAGGCTCCCTGACTTCAGACTATACTACAAAGCTACAGTAATCAAGACAGTATGGTCCTGACACAAAAACAGAAATATAGATCAATGGAACAGGATAGGAAGACCAGAGATAAACCCATGCACATATGGTCACCTTATCTTTGATAAAGGAGGCAAGAATACACAATGGAGAAAAGACAGCCTATTCAATAAGTGGTGCTTGGAAAACTGGACAGGTATGTGTAACAGTATGAAATTAGAACACTCCCTAACACCATACACAAAAATAAACTCAAAATGGATTAAAGACCTAAATGTAAGGCCAGACACTATCAGACTCTTAGAGGAAAGCATAGGCAGAACGCTCTATGACATAAATCACAGCAAGATCCTCTTTGACCCACCTCCTAGAGAAATGGAAATAAAAACAAAAATAAACAAATGGGACCTAATTAAACTTATAAGCTTTTGCACAGCATAGGAAACCATAAGCAAAACCAAAAAACGACCCTCAGAATGGGAGAAAATATTTTCAAATGAAGCAACTGACAAAGGATTAGTCTCCAAAATTTACAAGCAGCTCATGCAGCTCACTAACAAAAAACCAAACAACCCAATCCAAAAATGGGCAGAAGACCTAAATAGACATTTGTCCAAAGAAGATATACAGATTGCCAACAAACACATGAAAGAATGCTCAACATCATTAATCATTAGAGAAATGCAAATCAAAACTACAATGAGATATCATCTCATACCAGTCAGAATGGCCATCATCAAAAAATCTAGAAACAATAAATGCTGGAGAGGGTGTGGAGAAAAGGGAACACTCTTGCACTGTTGGTGGGAATGTAAATTGATACAGCCACTATGGAGAACAGTATGGAGGTTCCTTAAAAAACTATAAGTAGAACTACCATACGACCCAGCAATCCCACTACTGGGCATATACCCTGAGAAAACCATAATTCAAAAAGAGTCATGTACCAAAATGTTCATTGCAGCTCTATTTACAATAGCCAGGACATGGAAGCAGCCTAAGTGTCCATCAACAGAAGAATGGATAAAGAAGATGTGGCACATATATACGATGGAATATTACTCAGCCATAAAGAGAAACGAAATTGAGTTATTTGTAGTGAGGTGGATAGACCTAGATTCTGTCATACAGAGTGAAGGAAGTCAGAAGGAGAAAAACAAATACTGTATGCTAACACATATATGTGGAATCTAAGAAAAAAGTCATGAAGAACCTAGGGGTAAGACGGGAATAAAGGCACAGACCTACTAGAGCATGGACTTGAGGATATGGGGAGGGGGAAGGGTAAGATGTGACAAGGTGAGAGAGTAGCATGGACATATATACACTACCAAACGTAAAATAGATAGCTAGTGGGAAGCAGCCGCATAGCACAGGGAGATCAGCTAGGTGGTCTGTGACCACCTAGAGGGGTGGGATAGGGAGGGTGGGAGGGAGACGCAAGAGGGAAGAGATATGGGAACATATGTATATGTATAACTGATTCACTTTGTTATAAAGCAGAAACTAACACACCATTGTAAAGCAATTATACTCCAATAAAGATGTTAAAAAAAAAGAGATTATGTGAAAAGGGTCTTTCTCAGTAAAGCATTATTCTCCCTGCAAGTAACAGAAAGCCCTATTAGAGTGCCTTCAAGTGAGAGGGGTTTTTGTCCTCCCATTACCAGAAAATTTGAGGTGGGCAGTCCCAGGCTCAATGATATTGTAAGCAGGGTCAAAGTTTTCCTTCCCTCTTTCATCTTGACCGTCTTTAAGCATGCTGACTTTTGTCTTCATGCTTATTGGCTTGTGGTCCCAAGATGGCTGCTGCACTTCCAGCCCTGACATCTGTATCCAATGCAGGAAAAAGGGATCTGGACAAAGGCTTTCTCTTAATGACGCATTGTCTTTTTATTTGAGATGGACAACCCTCCCTATAGATTATCCTTCATATCTCATTGGCCAAAACAGCATCAAATGTCCCCCTCCCCCAATTTATAACTGTCCAAAGGAGGCAAAATAACTATGACTGATTTAGATCAATCATAATCTATTCACTTGGTCTGGGGGAGGAACTTATCCTCTTTAAGGACTGGGGATCTCCATCTACCATCTGAAAAGAGTGGGAACGAGGTAGTAGAGAGGGAGGGAATGGGGTAAGGACAGTAGGGGAGGCAGTGGGAAGCATCTACCATAGAACCACAGAGTGGGAGGTAAGGTGAGTCGAGTCCTAGCCCTAGTTCTGCATTGGAGTTGCTGTGTGGCTTGTTTTGTCCCTTGCGATCTCTGGGCCTTGGTTTCTCTTCTGTACCAGAGGGAGTTGAGGTCAAAGGTTTCAAAGGGCACACCATGTGTTGATTGCCCTGTAGACTTGACCTGGACATGGGGGCTGGGCTCTGGAATTCACTACATGACAGCGAAGGTCCACTGACTCCTTCATTGGGGAAGGTCCAGAAGCTACTTGGCTCTTGTCTCCTTCCACCTGGCAGGAGCAAGGATCTCTTGTCCTTCTGGGATCAAGGTCATTTTGGTTGTCCTTGAAGAGGTCATTCTGAGTGTGTACAAGGGACTCCTGGGGCAGAGCAGGGGCTCACATCTGGGTCCAGTTTTCAGCTTCCAGCTTCAGTTCTGTTACTGATGTCACACTAGGTGACCTTGAAAGGTCCCTGGCCCTCTCTGTCCCTCATTTTCCCCATTTGTTCAGTGAGGAGTTTAGATAGGATGGCCTCTGCTGGACTTTACAGCCCTAAACTGCTGAGGCTAAGTGGGTTCAAGAAAGACAGAAGAGAAAGATGAGGTCTGCATTCCTGGGACCTTGGGAGGCCCTTGGAGGCAGGGATGGGGGAGTTAGGAACTTCCAGTGATTGCAGCTGAAGCTTTGAAGCTGATGCCCACTCAGTGTCCCTACTCCTGCCTCAGAGTCCTTGCAGGAAGGGCAGATTCTCTGGTGCCCCTTCCAGCCTCCCTCTGTCCACTGTTTCACTGCCACCTGAGAGCAGGGCTCAGTCAAAGCTGTTCTTCTGGTCTTGAGGTTTTGTCCCCACAGCTTCCCTCTCAGTAAAACCAGAACTTTTGTGGATGGCCTGCCCCCCTTCCTTCCTTTCTTCCCTTTTTATTATTTATTGGGTGCACTGGTGCCGGGTGCTGGGGATACAACAGGGAACTTGGCAGACCCGCTTCTGTTCTCCTGGAGCTCAGAATCTGCTGGATGAGTCTGCAGCTAAGCATTAATATTCCTCATCAGGAATGTTCTAAAGGGGGGCAACCAACAGAGCCAAATAGGGTATACTGGTGTCCAAGGGATGTTGTAACAAGGTACCACAAACATGGTGGCTTAAACATAAAAATGTATTCACTCATAGCTCTGGAGGCCAGAAGTCCTAAGTCAAGGTATGGGCAGGGCTGCACTCCCTCCAGAGGCTCTAGGGGAGAATCTATTTGTTGCTTCTTTTAGCTTTCGGTGGCTGCTGGCATTCCTTGGCTTGTGGCCCCATCACTCCAATCTCTGCCTCCATGGTCACACTGCCGCCTCCTCTGTGTGTGCCTCTTCTCCTCTTCTGTCTATGTCAAATCTCCCTCAGCCTCCCTCTTCTAAGGACACTTGTGGTTACATTTAGAGCCCACCAGATAATCAAGATAATCTCCCTGTGTCCAGATCCCTCACATAATCTTACATCTGCAAAGTCTTTTTTTTTTTTTTTGCCGTATAAGTGAACATTCACAGGTTCCAGGGATTAGGAGGTGGATAACTGTAGGGCTATTAGTTAACCTCCTATAGTTGGGGACGCCAGGAAGGAGTCCTTGGGTAGGTGACATCTCAGTCG
This sequence comes from Delphinapterus leucas, assembly GCF_059928025.1. Classification (NCBI taxonomy): domain Eukaryota; kingdom Metazoa; phylum Chordata; class Mammalia; order Artiodactyla; family Monodontidae; genus Delphinapterus; species Delphinapterus leucas. The sequence goes on from NC_143150.1 coordinate 90,029,494, forward strand.
AAATCTGAAGGATAAGGAGTTAACCGAACAGAAGACCGGGAGACAGAATGTGCCGGTGGCACGTGTAAAGCTCTTGGAGATGAGAATGAAAAATTTTAACGTGGGAAAACCAAGGAGTTGAGGGTAGCAGACTGGACCGTAGAGCAATAGGCGGGTTGCAGAGGCTCAGATTAGCCCAGCCAGGCAGAGGCAAGATAAGGAAATGGGCAGCCTGACAATATCCCAGTGCAGCTCCAAAGTCGTGTGTGATGGACAGGCTGAAGGCTGGCTTGTGCCTGAGAGACGCAGCCCCTCACCAGACCGGGAAACTTGGGCCGCCAGCCCCCACTCACTCACTCAGGAAGGCAGGTCTCTGGACCGGGGTGCCCCCACCAGCACAGGTCAGTGTGGACTGACAGTGGTTAAGAGCTTGGCTTCTAACGTTGGATGGCCTGGGCTGGGATCGCAGCTCTGCCACACCCTGGCAGGATGACCTTGGGCAATTTGCTTAGCCACTCTGGAGACCCCTCCTCCCTTTCCTGCACTCAAGGTAGTAGGTACTTTGCAAATGTTAGTAATTATGGACGCCAAGAAGTCTTGTTAGCCTCGGGATATTTCAGGGGAGAGAGGTAAGAGGAATCTGGGGCCTCTAGGTCAGCATTAAGTGAGCCCAAAGCCCACTTGCTCTTTTGTGAGCTGATCTTATTGACTCTTATTGGTCAAGCTGGTTCAAGTTGGTTTCTGTTACTTGCAGATAAAAACATCTTATCTGATAAAGGTTTTTCATAATCTTTTTCAAAAATTTAATTATTTTTTTATTATTATTATTTTATTATTTATTTTTGCCTGCACTGGATCTTCGTTGCTGTGCGCGGGCTTTCTCTAGTTGCGGCGAGCGGGGGCTACTCTTCTATCTTCTCACTGCGGTGGTTTCTCTTGTTGTGGAGCACGGGCTCTAGGTGCGCAGACTCAGTAGTTGTGGCTCGCGGGCTCTAGAGTGCAGGCTCAGTAGTTGTGGTGCACGGGCTTAGTTGCTCCGTGGCATGTGGGATCTTCCCAGACCAAGGATCGAACCCATGACCCCTACCTTGGCAGGCGGATTCTTAACCACTGTGCCACCAGGGAAGTCACTTAAAAAAAAATTTTATTTATTTGGCTGCATTGGGTCTTAGTCGTGGCGCGCTGTCTTAGTAGTGGCGGCACGTGGGCTTAGTTGCCCCGCTGCATGTGGGATCTTAGTTCCCAGACCTGGGATTGAACCCATGTCCCCTGCATTGGAAGGTGGATTCTTAACCACTGGACCATGAGGGTAGTCCCTAGGTCTTCTTAAGTTCCTTAAAGTCATGATTTATTTCTTTTACCAGACAATCCCCTTGTTTGGGTTCAAACCACAAGTTTTGTCTCACCTTTTGTGGACAGTAGTTCTGATGTCAGTTCCATTTTCAAAGCTTTGCTATCCTGTTTGGGTCATGTACAGCTCAGGAGCAAGCTTGAGACTTGTGTAAGTTTATGCACAGAATTAGGGGATTCCTTTCTCCAGCTCTCTCTTCTATGGCATTGCCCTCCACATTCTCCAGCTTTCAGGGGCCTGTTTTCCTGGTCCTCTGGCCAGAATGATGTCATTTCTCTTGGAAATTTAGCTGCCTACACTACTGCCATATGGTTCTGGACTGGGGCCACCACTGGGGGAAAGCCAGGAGAGAAAAAAGAAAAACAAGTCCCCAGAGATTCCCACCCCAACTCCTCCCCACACTCTTCAGATTATAGTTGGGTATTGTGGTTCTGGGTATCATGGTTCTAGGTGGAAGATCCTTATACTGTCTGAAGATCATTTTCCAGAATATGTGATCTCTCAACTCTTTTGGGGTTTCTATCTGAATTAGGATTTATTTCAACTATTTGGGCACCTGTGGCAAAGAATTTGAGAACTCTGAACTATGTGTGTGTGTCTGTCCAGTGGGTGAGGTCTCTGAGAACCTTTGGTTTCTGTGTCCCATGACATGAGTTCCCTAAGTTGTTTGGGGTATATTTCCAGGTGTTAAGTTTCTTTTCCATTTCGGGGTATCAGTCCCAGGGTGTGATGTTACTAAAGTACTGTTTCTAGTGACTGAAGTCTCTAAGCCATTTATGAGCCAGAATCCCAAGGAATGACAGCTCTAAGGTGTTTGTAATTTGTATACTTGGGTGTGAGGTCTTTGAGCTATTTTGGTGTCCAGATCTTAGAATGTAAATTCTCAGAACTCCTTTGGCATCTGTCTTGCATAGTGTGAGTTTCCTGAACCATTTGGGGTATGCTTTTAGGCATGATGTTTCTGTTCCTTTTGGAAAATCTTAATTCCAAGGCTGATGCTCTGTGCCTTATGGTATGTTGTATCTGAACTCTTTTGGAATGTGTGTCCAGAGTATGAGATATCTGAAATTTTATGCATTTTTTCTTAAGAGTTTGAGGTCTCTGAACTACAGCATGTGTAGGATTTTGTCCAATAGCATGAGGCCACTGAGTCGTTGGGGTGGGGGACTCTGTCCCAAGATATGAGCTCTCTGAGCTGTTTGAATTACTGCGTCCCTGGGTGTGTTCCACAGTGTGCTGTCTTGGAAGTGGTTCCATATCTGTGTCCCAACACATGAGGTCTCTGAGTTTCTCTGGGTTGTTTGTTAATGGTATGATGATTATGAATTATTTTTTAGTCAGGGTCCAAGAAATGAGGTCTTTTAGCTGTTTGGGGATCTGAACTGTCTGAAGGGTATGAGGTGTCTGAGTTCCTTTGGGTCTGTGTACCATGCCATGAAATCCCTGTGTCACTTGGGGTATGTTCCAAAGTGTGAGGTCTCTCACATTTTTGGTGGTTTCTGTGTAAGGGTGTGATGCCTCTGACTACTAAGTGGTCTGTTAGAATTTGATCAGGTTTATGTCTCAAGTTGGAGATTTCTTTGCCAATTGGTTTCCATGAAGTTTGTGAGCCATTTAGGAGCCTGTTTGAAATCTGGTACCAAGGTAGGAGGTTTCTGAATAGGTTTGTTTTTTTGTTGTGGGTTTTTTTGTGGTCTGTGTCCAAGGTGTGAGATGTCTGAACACTTTGGGTGACTGGTGACTATGTCTAGGCTGCAAGGACTCTCTAGGGGGCATGTACCCCATAGTGTGAAATCTCTGGGAAATTTTGGATCCTGATCCCAACACATGAGGTCTGTGAACTCATGGGCATCTGTGTTCATGGCCTGAGGTCTCTGAATTGTTTTGTGGCCTGTGTCCAAGGGTGTGAGTTCTCTGAGCTGTTTGGGGTCTGGGTCCCAGGATGTGAACTTTCTAATATTTGGGGATCTGAGTTCAGGCTATGAAGTCTCTGTGTTCTTTGGGGTTCTGTGTCACATGATGGGAATTCTGAGCCATTTGGGATGTTTCCAGGTGTGAAGAGTCTGTTCCTATTGACAGTCACTGTCAAGGGTGTGATGTCTCTGACCTCTATTCTGTTTCCAAGGGATGGGGTCTATTTAGCCATCTGTGTGACTGTGTGGGATCACTGTCTGTTCATGGATTGGGGTTCCAGAGCATGAGATCTCTGAGCTGTTTGGGGTTTTGTGTCATGTCCTCTGAGCTGTTTGGGTTAGCTGAATCTCAAGGAGATGAGATCACTGAGGTACTTTCCATCTATGCCCCAGAGTGAATTGAGCCCTTGGGGGGTTGTGTATCCTAGGGTAAGAGTTGTCAGACCTTTTTGGGGTATGTGTTCAGGTCTGAAGGTCTCTGAGGTATTAGTATTCTGTGTGACAAGATGTGAGATCTCTGTTCTGGATTTTCTGTGAACTCGCGAGGTCTGTGAGGTTGGGTGGGAGTAGGGGGTGGAGAGAGTCCAGGTCCGAAGCTTAAGGCCTCAGAAATGTTTTCTGCTATGCCCAGAGTGTGAGATCTCTGCGCTTTTTGGGACACTGTGTCTCAGGGTGTGAGTTCCCTGCAGTGCTTCTGAGTCATTGTCCCAGCCTATGAAATCTCTGAGCTTCTTGGGAATCAGTGTACAAGGACTTGGAATTGTTTTATGTTCTGTGTCCAAGTGTGTGAGTTCTTTGTGGTCTGGGAGTCTAGTACCACAGAATGAGATTGCTGAGGTGTTTGTATTTCTTTTTGTCTCAGTGTAAGTTTTTTGAGCTGTTGGGATGTATTTTTCCCCATGCATGTGAGGATTTGGGTTTTGGGGGGATGTGGGTTCAGAGTTTAAGGTTTCTGAACTTTGTGGAAGTCTCTGTCAAGGATATGAGACCTCATAACTCTTATGGATCTAAATCCCATCATGTGAAATCTTTGAGCCATTTGGCAGATGTTTCCACGTGTGAGGTCTTTGATGTTTGTGTGGGTCTCAATTACAAGAATGAGGTCTTGTATTTATTTCTGGTATATTTCCAGAGCCTGGGGTTTCTGAGGTATTTTTGTTGAGTGTGTCATGCCATGGTGTGATGCCTTTAAGGTGTTTCAGGGTCTGTGTCCTGATGTGTGAGGTCTCTGAGCTGTTTGGGGTCTGTGTTCAATGTGTGAGTCCCCAGAGCTGTTTCAGCCTTTGTGTTCCAGGGTGTGAGGTGTCCAAGGTCTTTGGATTCTGAGCTCGTTTGGGATGTGAAATTTCTTTTCCTTTCAGAGATGTCAGTCTCAGGGCGTGGTTTCTCTGTCCTATTAGGGATTACTTCCTTTTTAAAAAAAATAATTTATTTTATTAAAGTATAGTTTATTCACAGTGTTAATTTCTGCTTTACAGCAAAGTGATTCAGTTTCAGTTATATATATGTATATATATATATATATATATATATATATATATTCTTTTTCATATCCTTTTCCATTATGGTTTATTAAGGATATTGAATATATTTCTCTGTGCTATACATTAGGACCTTGTTTATCCATTCTCTATATAATAGTTTGCATCTGCTAATCCCAAACTCCCAATCCACCCCTCTCCCACCCCCACCTTGGTAACCACAAATCTCTTCTCTGTGTCTGTGAGTCTGTTTCTGTTTCATAGATAAGTTTTAGATTCCACATATAAGTGATATCATATGGTATTTGTCTTTCTCTTTCTGACTTACTTCACTTAGTATGATAATCTCTAGGTCCATCTATGTTGCTGCAAATGGCATTATTTCATTCTTTTTTATGGCTGAGTAATATTCCATTGTATATATATATATACCACATCTTTTTTTTTAACATCTTTATTGGAGTGTAATTGCTTTACAATGGTGTTGTTAGTTTCTGCTTTATAACAAAGTGAATCAGCTATACATATACATATATCCTCATATCTCCTCCCTCTTGCGTCTCCCTCCACATCTTCTTTATCCATTCACGTGTCAGTGGACATTTAGGTTGTTTCTATGTCTTGGCTATTGTAAATAGTGCTGCTATGAACACAGAGTGTATGTATCTTTTCGAATTAGAGTTTTATCCAGATATATGCCCAGGAATGGGATTGCTGGATCATATGGCAACTCTACTTTTAGTTTTTGGAGGAACCTCCATACTGTTTTCCATGGTGGCTGCACCAATTTGCATTCCCACCAACAGTGTAGGAGGGTAGGGATTACTTTCTTGATTGTGATGTCCCTGCCCTATTTGGGGTTAGTTTCCAAAATTATTTATGGGGATGTGTCATGCTAGGTAGGACATCTCTATTCTCTCAGCAGGTCTTTTTCCCAGAGTGTGTGATCTCGGAAATGTTTTAGAGGCCTGTGTCTAGTGTATAAAGTCTATCAGGTTCTGGGCACCTGTGTCTGGAGATCTGTGAGTGGTTTGGGATTCTTGGTCTTCGTGTGCAAGTTTTCCAAGCTCATGTGCATCCTGAGTTCCATGATGTCGCGTTTTTGAGTAATTTGGGTTTTGTTTCCAGGCATGAGGTTTCTGAACTTTTTGGTGGTCTCGGTTGCAGAGAGTGATATGTCTGATCTATTAGGGTCTGTGTCCAGGCAGTGAGGTCACTGAGTTGTATCAGTGTTCTTTTTCCCAGGTGTGAGGTGTCTGTGCTTTTTGAGTGTCTGAGTTCTTAAGTATAAAGTCTCATAGGCTATTTGGGGTTTGTTTCTAGGGTCTGAAATCTTTGATCTATTTATTTATCTAACTTGTGTGTCAAGTTGTAAGGTCTCTGAAATGTTTCCAGGTCTGCGTCCAAGGTATGAGGTCTTTACATTGTTGTAAACTTTGTGTCTCAGGGTTTTGGGGTATCTGAGATGTTTAGGGGCCTTTGTTAGAGGGTATTAAGTCTCTGCACTGTTTTGGAAACTTTCTTCCAGGGTGTGGGGTCTCTGAGTGTTTGGATGTCTGTGTTCCTGAGTATAAAGTCTCATTAGCTGTTTAGAGCTCTGTTTCCAGAGTCTCAGGTTGCTGTACTATTTTTGGTTCTGTGTCTTGTCCCAGGGTGTGAGGTTCCTGAGTTGCTTAGGAACTTATGTGCAGGATGTCACCTTTCTGAGATGTTTGGGGTCAATATCACAGCAAGTGGGATCACTGAAGTGATTATGATTTGGGGCACAAAGTTTGTGTCACGGCTCTCTGAGCTGTTTGGGTGTGAGGTCTCAGAGCACTTTGCAGGGCCGTGCTCATCTTATATCTTTGAGCGTTTTTTTCCCACTTGCTCGCCCATTAACATTATGTCCTTTAGACAGTCCTTCCTGCAGGTACATGTGTGGCACCCTCATTCTGTTTGTGTCCAGGCCTCTGCATTGTTTTGTGGTGTATGTCAAGAGCGTGAGGTCTTTGTCCAGATTCTTAAAAAGAATTTATTTATTTATTATTTATTTATTTTTGGCTGTGTTGGGTCTTTACTGCTGCACGCGGGCTTTCTCTAGTTGCAGCGAGTGGGACTACTCTTCGTTGCAGTGCGCTGGCTTCTTATTGCGGTGGCTTCTATTGTTGTGGAGCACGGGCTCTAGGCACGCGGGCTTCAGTAGTTGTGGCACGCAGGCTCAGTAGTTGTGGCTTGTGGGCTTAGTTGCTCCGCAGCATGTGGGATCTTCACAGACCAGGGATCGAACCCGTGTCCCCTGCATTGGCAGACGGATTCTTAAACCACTGCGCCACCAGGGAAGTCCTGTCCAGATTTTTAATGTAAATCTCAGGTGGCAAGGTGTCTGAGCTGTTTTGGGGCCTGTGTCCGTGGTATGAGGTATGTGAACTATTTGGGGTTCACGTCCCGGTGTGGAGGGTCCCTGAGGTGTTTTGGTGTCCCAGGGAGTGAAGTCTCTGAGATGTTTGTAGGAGTCTGTGACTGGAGGATAAGATCTATGAACTAACTGGTTATCTATGCCTCATTGTGTGAGTTCTCCAAGCTCTTCTGTGCTCTGTGTTCTAAGATGTGACAACCCTGAGCGATTTGGGGTATGTTTCCAGTGTTGGGGTCTTATTCTGTCTCACAGCCAGCCTGTACTCCATGGTATAAGATGAATCACCCTTCCCCGCCAGTTGTGTGCTCCTCCCACACAGACCAGTGCATGTGTATTTCCTTAGAACACATATTTAGAAGTGGAACTGCCGGGTCAAAGGAGTCACAACTCCTTTGACAACTGCCGGGTCAAAGTTATTCAACAACCCCCCCTTTGAGCACCTACTGTGTACAGGGCACAGTTTTAGGTGCTGCGGAGACACAGGGGAACTAGAAATCCATATACACCCTGCTGGTACTGCCATTCTAGTGGGAAGGGGGTGTCATTTTTTTATTTTGATAGATACTGGCACACAAATTCACACTTCCATCAGTGGCATCAGGGGAACGAATGCCTTCTTACAGGCCACTGCTCTGCAGCAAGGGGTCGGATCCCTTGGCATGGCTCTCAACAAGATCATCAGATTATGGGGCTGGAACAATCTATCGAGGGATATGTAAGAGGGAGACGGGGATGGAACATGGGCCGGGGGAGGAAGATATGAAAAAGAGAGAGAGTCTAGTTGTTTTGGCATGAACTGAAGTTTGAATGACCCTCAGGACATTGACATGAAACAGCCCTTCTGAGATCGCATACACGAAGAGCATGAGGGTTGGGAATGAAAAGTTAAGGATGAGACTTTGCAGCTCCGGGACACACTATTGCGTGATGCGAAGATGGAACAGTCTGCTCTGGGAGGTACCACGGGGGTGAGGGGTCGTGTATTTTGGAAGGAACCACTGTATGTTTGGGGACACGAAAGACCCCACGCGTGGATCGGCCCTTACCCCAGACGGAGAGAATGGCGATGCCCTGACTGGCTTTGGCCCCGGGGGCCAGGGTGGGGGTAACCCCACCCTCAGCATAGAGCCCCCACCTATCTGGAAGCCGCCGTCTGGTCCCGCCTGCGTTGGCTCTACCGATTCTAATCAACAGCGGGGGTGTGGAGTGGGTGGAAGGGTGCGGAGCTGTGATTGGCTCCTGGATGAGTAGGGCGGGATCAAATCCTGCTCTGAGGCTCTGACTGGCCGCCGCTAGATTGCTTACCCAAGCTCTTCCAGGGTACCGAGGTTTTCCGGAATCACGTATAGGCTGCGAGCTGGGTCCTCCGGCTCCGGGCTGCCATTGGCTGCTGATTCGGCGCAGGCGCTATGGTTCCCGGGTTGGAGTTCGGGGTTGCTGAGGCAGGGCTTTGGCTACTGGAGACTATAGGTTCGAATCCTATCTAGGAACTTCAGTTTGCGCACCTGTAAAAGAAGCTGGCATTATTGGCTGGCACAGAATGTGTCGGGTAATCTTTTCTATTCTCTTCTACCTGTTCTTTCTCTTTTTAAAACAATGCTTATTACGTCCCATTATATTGATTAGAGGATCCATTCACCATTCACAACAGCACTGAGAAAAATTCTTCTCCAGGGTTCATGACATCGTTGTATCAGGCTGCCTCTGTAGGTCTGAGCCCTTCAGCGAAGGTTCAAGGCGATCTCATGATCCTTCTTCAAGCCATCCCCTCCTCCCCGCAGAGAGGATGACTTGGAGGTTTCCTGCCCCCTCTGGACCAGGCCTGACTGGGGGTGTGTGATGGTGGTGTGTGTGTAGGAGTAGGGTGAGGGGTTGGGCCATAAATGACTAGAGAGCAATGCATGATTTCATGCTCTAGGATAGAGGGGTGTGTGGCAGTTAAAGGAGAATTTTGAAGGGAGGCAAGTCTTAAGTCAAAGGAGTAAACTTTTTAATGATGGGATTTTAAGCATCAGGCAGGGGAGGTGTTTGGCTGAGTGTGGATAGGAGGAGAGTGGTTCTCAATTCAGTCAACTCATAAGGTGGTTATTATATGCTGTGTGCAGTTTGGAGGACCGTGTCCAGAATGTGAAATCTCATTTTTTGGAATCTCAGTTCAGGGCATGACATCTATGAGCAGACTGCGAAATTTCTCTCAGCTGTTTTGGGGGTCTGCGTCACAGGGGTTTAGGTCTTCCAGACGTTTGTGGATCTCTGTCCCAGGGTGTGAAGTCTCTAAGCTCTTTGAGGGTCTTTGTCCTTGGGTATGCCGGGTTTTTTTTTTTCCTTAAAGTTGAATTTCATTTTTGTTTTTGGCATTTCTCTGACTACTAAAGGGGCTTAATATTGTTTTCTGAGCTTGTGGAACGATGTATTTAAGTTTTATAAATTCCCTTTTATGTTCTTTGATTTTTTTTCTTTAAAAATTTATTTTAAAATCATTTTAGACTTAGAGAAAAATTGCAAAAATAGTGCAGAGTTCTTGTATACCCTTTGCCCAGCTTCCCCTAATGTAAAGGACTTACATAACCATAATACAATTTTAAAAGCAGGAAATGAATGATACTATTGTTCATGAGGTGTTGTTCACCTATTTGGTGTGTGTCCAAGGTGTGAAATATCTGAGCTCTTTAGACCCAGAGCTCTCTTGGGATCTGTGTCCCATGCTATGATATCTCTGAGCATTTGGTGTCTGTTTCTAGATGCTAGGTTTTTCATCTTCTTGGTGGTTTCTGCCTCAGAGAATGTTGTCTTTGACTTGTTAGGGGTCTCTTGAGGGCATGTCTTCTCTGAGCTGTTTAGGCTTCTGTATTCAGGGTGTGAGGTCTTTGAGCACTTTGGGGGTCTATGTCCAAAGCTGTGTGTACTCTCAGTTACTTTTTATTGGTCTTTATCAGAGATTCTGAGGTTAGTAAGTACTTTCGGGTTCTGTATCTAAGGCAGGGTTTCTCAACCTCCGCACTATTGACAATTTTGTGTTTTTCTTTTTTGGATATTGCTGAAATTTATTATGTAAGTGAAAACTCAGACCATGAATGTTTGGATTATGCTATTCTAGATGAATTTTCCCCAAATCAAGAATAAGTGGATATGTATAGCACAGGGAACTCTTCTCAGTATTCTGTAATAACCTATATGGGAAAAGAATCTGAAAAAGAATGGTTATATGTATATGTATAACTGAATCACTTTGCTGTACACCTGAAACTAACACAACATTGTAAATCAACTGTACTCCAATATAAAATAAAAAATTAAATTAAAAAACTAACTAAAATGTGTGAAAGAATAAGAAAAAAACCTCTGTGTTTTAAGCCAGTGTGAATAGATTTCTGTTATTAAAAGCAGAATTAAAACAACCGTTAAACTTAAAAACAACAAAAAAAGACGAATACACTAAAAAAAAAAGAATAAGCGGTTAAATAATACATTTTTAAATTGAAGTATAATTGACCTACAACACTATGTTAGTTCCAGGTGTACAGCGTAATGATTTGATATTTCTATACATTACAAAATGATTACCACGCACTACTGACATTTTGAATTGGAAAATTCTTTACGGAGGGCATTGTAGGATGTTGTATTCATTTGCTAGGGCTGCTGTAAAAAATAGTACCGCAAACTAGGTATCTCAAACAACAGAAATTTATTTTCTCACAGCTCTGAAGGCTGGAAGTCCGAGATCAAGGCGTCAGTCGCGTTGGTTCCTTCTGAGGGCTGAGAATCTGTTCCATGCCTTTCTCCTAGCTTCTGGTGGTTTGCTGGCAGTCTGATATTCCTTGGCTTTTGCTGCATCACTCTGATCTCTGCCTTAATCTTCACATGGCGTTCTCCCTGTGTGTGTCTCTGTGCCCAAATTTCCCTTTTTATAAAGACACCAGTCATACTGCATTAGGGGCTCACCCCACTCCGGTATGACCTCCTCTTACATCTGCAATGACCCTATTTCCAAATAAGATCACGTTCTGAGGTCCTAGGGATTAGGACTTCGACGTGTGAATTTTGAGGGGACACAATTCAACCCATAACAGATGTTTAGCATGAGAAAGAAAGGAAAGGAGGGAGAGAGAGAGGGAGCAGCCCCCAACATTCAGAAGCTATCCTGGCACTCACAGCTATGTTATTCTCTTATTAGACATAAACAATCTCACAGAATACTAACCTCAGACAAGGTTATTCTGAGACCATGCTAAAATGAGACAAAGCAAAGCCACTTTATAATGTTATCTAAGCACAGACAAAAACAAGTTCACTCTGCCACCCACAAGATACCAAATATTCCCCTCTTTTGGTTAAAATGAGTGACTGCTACTCCTCTATCAATTTCAGCTTTATCCTTACTCTAGTCTTCCCTCCCCATAGATTTAAAGGTTTACTGAGATACCCAATCAAAATTTCCCTCACAAAAAAAAAAAAAAAAAAAGAGAGGGGCTTCCCTGGTGGCACAGTGGTTGAGAGTCCGCCTGACGATGCAGGGGACGCAGGTTCATGCCCCGGTCCGGGAAGATCCCACATGCCGCCGAGCGGCTAGGCCCGTGAGCCATGGCCGCTGAGCCTGCACGTCCGGAGCCTGTGCTCTGCAACGGGAGAGGCCACAACAGTGAGAGGCCCGCGTACCGCAAAAAAAAAAAAAAATTTCCCTCACTTTCTGACAGCCTCCAATCTAGAGTGAGCCCCCACTTCCTTAGACCCTCCCCCAAACCACTCAACTGAAGCCCAGATTCTGTGATCCGTTCTTTCGAACACCCTCTTACCAAGATGTCCCATGGTTCCCCACGTTCTTCTTCACTGCAATGAGTAATAAGCCCAACTTGTTTAACTACAGGTATGTTCCTGGTGGTGGGGGTCTTTGGCTAAAGAGCACTGACAAGCATCACCCCTGATCTCCACTCACTAGATGCCAATAGCACCTCTGCCCTCCCAGCCTTGACAACCAAAACTGTGCCTAGATATTGCCACATATTCCCTGGGGACTAGGGTGTGATGTGTTTGAGCAGTTAGGGGTCTTTTTCTGAGGTTTGTGTTCTCTGAGAGATGTTTGGATCTGTGTCTCAGGATGGGAAGTCTCTGGTCTGTCTCAGGGTCTCTGCCCCAATGTTTGAAAGCTCTGAGCTTTTTGGGGTGCTGTGTCGGGAATGAGTGACCTCATCATGTACCAAAATCCAGACATGAGGTGTTTGTGGCACCCCCACCATCCCTGGCCATTTCATAAAGGCAGTGAGAGGTGGGGGTCACGTGATTGGTTGTGAGCTCCTTCACATGGATTCATAGCAAGCCCAGCTTCCTCGTCTGGATCATGAAGTATAGGTGGTCGGCTTCCTTCAGAACCTGTCTTGCCCTTTGTTCTGGAGGTCACAGGGTCTCCTTTGACACTCTTTGTGGAGATCGTATTATAGGGAGGTATTTGTTGTGTCTCCTGACATCAGCCCCAGAGTGGAGACCCCTGTCTCTCAGGACGGACATTGCTCATATGGATGTTGGGGTCCATCTCCCCTCAGGCCTTGTTCACACCTAGTACTACCAGTTCACACCCAGTACACATAGGTTTTGGAGCCTGGTAGACCTTATTTCAGAGTCTGGAACCCCCAAGTCCTGGTTGGATGGTAGGAGAGTCTAATTTTTTGATCATCTTTCTAAACCTTAATTTGCTGAGGTTTTACAAGACTTCTCTGAGTCAATAGGACAATGTACAATCCACGCACCTACAGTCCCCTGACTTCTGAAAGCAGAATTCAGGGGTCAGGGGAGGGATGCAATCCAGGTAAGTGCCATCTCTGGCCAGGGGCCAATGTGGGTCTGAGATTGTCTCAGTTGGAATGTAGGAGTAACGTGCACATATCATTTACTATAAATGTATGTTGGGTTCAAGAAAGAGTAGACACTCTCCAGAATTGTGTCTCCATCTCTACGAAATCCACAATTTTACTTCAGCTGTTCTCTTGAGAACAGACATAATAGGCTGTATACCATGAGGCAAGGGTACACAGTGAGGAAAAAACATTGTTCCTTTTGTGAAAACTGTAAGTCTGGTTATAAGAGAGACAGGTTTGTGCATTTATTCAAGAGGCAGGGGCTGAGGGGGAGGGTGCAGAGGCTCAGTGAGTCAAAGAAGCCTGAAGAGAAATTTTAAAAATAGTTTGAATGAAATGAAAATGATAATAAAATTTACCAATTTGTGGATGCAGCAAAGCAGTGTTTACTTAGAGGGAAGTTTAAAAGGCATTTTGGCTTCTGCCTTGCTCTTTCTTGGATCTCTTGCTCTAGTGGAAGCCAGCCACCATGTTGTGAGGACACTCAAGCAGCCCCTTGGGGAGACACCTGTACCACAGAACTGAAGCACCTCAGCCAAAAGCCAGCACTAACTCACCAGCCATGTGAGTGATCCAACATGGAAGTGGAGCTTCTGGCCCCACTCCAGCCTTCAGATGACTGTAGCCCAAGAGACCAAAGCCAGAATGATGCAGCTAAGCTGCTCTGAGTTCCTGACTCCCCAAAACTGTGTGAGATAATTAATGTTTACCATTGTTTTAAGCTGCTAAATTTTGGGGTAACTTGTGGTGTTTCTGAGCTCTTTGAGAGTCTCTGTTCAGGGTTCCAGTTTCCTGAGTTTTTTGTAACCTGTATCCATATCTGCATGTTTTAAACATTCTGTGTTTCACATTTTTAGGTCTCTGATCTCTTTGGGTTCTCTCTCTGTGTTTTAGATCTCTGAACTATTTGAGGATCTACGTCCAAAATTAAGGGAGTTCTGGGCTGTTTTTCTGTTCATGTCTAGAATGTGATCATAACTATTTGGGATCCTTAATCCCAGGGTATGGCGTCTCTAAAATACTTTGTACTTGGGTCCAGGATTTGAAGTCTCTGAGCCCTCTAGCAGTCTGTTCTGGATATGAGGGCACTGAGGTGTTTGGGAGTCTGTGTCTCAGGTTTCACAGCCTTGAACTCTTTGAAGGACTGTGTACAGGTTTTGTTTCTTCTTTGAGTTATATGGATTTTTATGTCCTAGAAAGCGATATCACCAAGGTGACTAGAGGCTGCATCCAGGGCACTGGGTGTCAGAGCTGTTTGGGCCACTGAGTTCCTGGATATGAAGTTTCTGTGGTGTTTGAGGGTCTGTGTCCAGATACTGATATTACTGATTTTGAGGGCAGGGGGAATCTGTGTCCTAGGGCTTCAGCTCTCTAAACGGTTTATGGGTGTTATAAGGTTCCTATGCTGTTTGTGGATGTACGTCCCAAATGTGTGGGATCCCGGACATGACTGTGACTGAATGTTGCAGTATATGACGTCTCTGTTCATGGGTATATATACCAGGGTGTGAGGTATCTGAGCTCTTTGAGTGTGTGTCTCAGGTTATGATGTCTCTCTGATCTGTTTGGGTGTTTGTTTCCCAGGATGAGAGATTTCTGATTTGGTTGTGGGTGTATATTCCAGGATGTGAGTTCTCTGATCTATTTGGATGTATATGTCCAGGGCATGAGGTTTTTGCTCTGTTGTGGGTGTATGTCCAATGGTATAAGGTTTCTGATCTGCTTGAGGGTATATATCTCAGGGTATGAGACCTCTGATCTGTTTGTCATTGTATGTCACAGGATGTGAGATCTCTCTTCTTGGGTGTATGTCAAATGTATAAAGTCTCTGATCTGTTTTTGGGGTTTATGCCCTTGGATGTTAGAGCTCTGATCTCTTTGTGGGTATATGTGCCTGTGTGTGAGCTCTCTGATCTGTTTGTGGTATATGTCCCAAGATATGAGGTCTCTGAGCTCTTTGTGGATATATTTCCCTGGTTGTTATATTTCTGAGCTTTTTTGGTTGTGGTTTTCTGGGGGTATAAGTACTCTGATCTGTTGGTTAAGTGTGTGTTGCAGGATATGAGGACTATTCTATCTGAGGGTGTATGTCCCAGAGTGTGAGGTCTCTGCTGTGTTTGTGGGTGTGGGTGTGAGGTCTCTAAAGTGTTTGTGGGTATAGTTCCCCATATGTAAGTTCCTTGAACTCTTTGTGGGTGTATGTCCCACAATGTGAAATCTGTCATCTATTTCTGGGTATATGTCCCAGAATGAGGTCTCAGATCTCTCTGTCCCTGTATATGTCTCAGTATGTGAGGTCTCTCTTCATGGGTATATGTCAAGGATATGAGCTCTCTGATACTTTTGTGTTCATATGTCCCAGGGAATGAGGTCTCTGACCTGTGTTTTTTTTGGGGGGGGGTTGCATAATGTGAGTTCTCAAGTATGTTTGTGGCTGTATGACCTATGATGTAGGTGTCTGACCTCTTTGGGCATGTGTGTCCCATGGTGAAAAGTCTCTGAGCTCCTTGTTGGTATATATCCCAAGGTGTGAGGTCTCTGGTCTGTTGGGTGGTATATTTCCTAGAATGTAAGGTCTCTGATCTGTTTTGTTGCTGTACACTACTATGTAAGTCTGTCTTCCTTGGTGTATGTCAAGGTCTGTTGGTGGGTGTATTTCCCAGAGCATGAGGACTCTGATCTGTTTCTGGGTGTATGTCCCACAGTAAGAAAGTCCCTGATCTGTTTGTCCATATAAGTCTCTGTATGTAAGGTCTCTGATCTTTTCATAGCCATATCAAGAGTTTGAAGTCTTTCATCTCTTATGGTTATAATTCCGAGGTGTGATGTCTGTGTTGTGTTTGTGGCTTTATGTCTTGGAATTTTAGGTATCTGTGTTGTTTCTGCAATATCCCAGGATGTGAGGTCTCCAATCTCTTTGTGTGTGTAGGTCTCAGTTGTGAGGTCCTGATCTATTTGTGGGTATATTCACCAGAATGGGAGAGCTCTGATATGTTTGTGGATGTCTGTCGCAGAGTGAGAGGTCACTGATTTGTTTGTGCATATAGGTCCCGGGATCTGAGATCTGTGATCTTCTTGTCACTATAATTACCAGTATGTGAGGTATTGTTCATGGGTGTATGTCAAAAATGTAAGTCCTCTGATATGTTTGTGGGTTGAATGAACCTGGTTGTAAGGTTTCTTTTTCTTGTGGGTTATGTCTCAGTGTGTGAGGCTTATGAGGTCTTTTTGGGTATAGGTCCCATGGTGTGAGGTCTCTGATCAGTTTGGGGGATTATTTACTGGTTTATGACCTTCTGATGGTTATGACCTTTTTTGTCATTGTATGTTCCAGGATGTGAGGTCGGTGACTGTTTGTCATTGTATGTTCCTATATGTGAGGTCTCTTACATGGGTGTGTGTAAAAAAATGTTGTCTTTGACCTATTTGTGGTTGTGAGTCCTTGGGTGTAAGGTTGCTGATTTATGGGTTTAATTCCTAGAGTTTGACATTGCCAACTTGTTCGCAAGTATATGTCCCATCATGTGATGTCTCTTATCTTTTCAGGGGTGTATATCCCTTGACGTGAGGCTGTCATCTATTCCTCAATGTATTTCCCCAATGAGAGAGGTAAGGTCTCTCACCTGTGTAAGGGTGTATGTCCTGTGATGTGAGGCCCCTAATTTATTTGTAGGTGTATTCCCAGGATATGAGCTGTCTCCTCTCTTTTGAGTGATATATTCCAATTTGAGAGGACTCTGCTTCGTTTCTGAATGTTTTCCCCAGTATGTGGGGTCTCTGATCTGTTTTTGGTGGATACTGCAGGATTTGAGTTCTCTGGTATATTATGTATGTATGTCCCAGGTTGTGAGGTTCCTAATCTCTTTGTGGGTGTACATCACAGAATGGGGGTCTCTGATTGTTTGTGTGTGTTTATCAAGGGTGTAAGGCCTGATCTGATTGTGCATTTATGTCCCAGGATGTAAGAACCCCAGCTGTTTGTAGGCATTTGTCCCAGGATGTGAGGTCTCTGATCTGTTTGAGTATGTTTGTCCAGGGGTGAGATTTCTAATCTGTTTTAGGGTACATATCCCAGGATGTAAGGTCTCAGATCTCATTGTGGGCCTAATTCCCAGGATTTAAGGTCTCTGATCATTTGTGTGTTTCTCTACTTTTTTTTTTTTTTTTTTTTTGCGGTACGCGGGCCTCTCACTGTTGTGGCCTCCCCTGTTGCGGAGCACAGGCTCCGGACGCGCAGGCTCAGCGTCAATGGCTCACGGGCCCAGCCGCTCCGCGGCATGTGGGATCTTCCCGGACCGGGGCATGAACCCATGTCCCCTGCATTGGCAGGCGGACTCTCAACCACTGCGCCACCAGGGAAGCCCTCTCTACTTTTTAATGGGTGTACATCTCACGCTGTGAGTTCTCTGATCTGCTAGGAGGATTATTTCCCAAGATTTGAGATTTCTGATTTGTTTTTGGGTACATACCATAGCATATGAAGTCTTAGATCTCTTAGGGTGTGTACGTCCAGAGAATGTAAGGTTTGTGACCTCTCTGTGGTTGTGTTTCATGGTATGAAGTCCCTTCTCTGTTCATTCCTATGTTCCAGTATGTGATGTCTGCTCACGAATTTTTTCGGGGTTGTGGGTGTTCTGGTCTGTTTGTTTTATATTCCAGGATTTGAAGTCTCTCATCTGCTTGGTGATGAATGTCCCAGAGTGAGGTGTCTGAGCTCTTTGTGTGTGTATGTCCCAGGGAGGGAGGGCCATGATGGGTTTGTGGGTATATATTGTGAAGTTTCTGATCTGTTTAGAAGTGAATTCCAGCAAGTGATATATCTGAACTCTTTATGAGTGTATGTACCAGGCTTTGAGGACTCTCACATGTTTGTTAGTATATGTGCTGGTGTGAGAACGCTAATCTATTTCTGGGTGTACTACCCCGCACGTGAGGTCTCTGAACTGTTTTTAGGCTTATGTTGCAGGATTTGAGGTCTGTGATTTCTTATTTATTTATTTATTTATTATTTTTGGCTGCATTGGGTCTTCGTTGCTGCACGTGGGCTTTCTCTAGTTGCGGCGAGCAGGGGCTACTCTTCGTTGTGGTGTGTGGGTTTCTCATTGCGGTGGCTTCTCTTGTTGCAGAGCACGGGCTGTAGTGCATGGGCTTCAGTAGTTGCAGCACGTGGGCTCAGTAGTTGCGGCGCATGGGCTCTAGAGCGCAGGCTCAGTAGTTGCGGTGCACAGGCTTACTTGTTCCACGGCACGTGGGATCTTCCCGGACCAGGGCTCGAACCCGTGTCCCCTGCATTGGCAGGCGGATTCTTAACCACTGCGCCACCAGGGAAGTCCCTGTAATTTCTTTATGCCTATATTTTCCAGGTTTTTAGGTCCCTGATCTGTTTGTGGGTGTGTATTTCAGGTGTGAGCTCCCTGATTAGTTTGTGGATGTGTGTATCCCAAGGTATGAGTCTATGCATGTATGTCTCTGTTCAGTTGAAGACTGGCCCTCAGCGATATCCATGTCTCAATCCCTGGAGCCTGTGACTATGCTAACTTTCTGGCAGAAGGGACTTTGCCGATGCAGTTACGTTAATCACTTTAATGCTGGGAGTTTATCCTGGATTTTCCAGGTGGGCCCAGTGTAATCACTAAGGTCCTTACGTGTGGGAGGCAGGATGGTGAGAGTCAGAAATAACACTGTGACAATGCAAGCTGTCAAAGAAGGTGATGTCATGATGGAAGCAGAGTCAGAGAAGGAGATATGACACCTGAAGCAGAGAGCAAAGAGATAAGAGAGACATTTGAAGATGAAACACTGCTGGCTTTGAAGATGGAGGAAGGGGCCATGAGCCAAAGACTGCAGACAGCCTCTAAAACTGGAAAATGCAAGGAAGTGCATTCTCTCTTGGAGCCTCCTGGAGGAAGGTAGCTCTGCCAACAACTTGATTTTATCTCTGTAAGACTCAGTTTTGGGTCTCTGACCTATAGAGTTGTAAGATAATAAATTAGTGTTGTTTTACAACACTAAGATTGTAGTAATTTGTTACAGCACTGATAGGAAATGAGCACAGTGTCCCGGGTTGTGATGTCTCTATCTGGTTGTAAGTGCACATCCCAGGATGATAACTCCATCATCTGTGAATGTGCGTCTGATGGTGTGAGGGTGTGTGTCCCCAAATTTGTGGTCTCTGAGCTGTTTGTTGGTTTATGTCTCAGAATGTGAGGTCTCTAATCTGTATGTGTCCTAGGATGCTAGGTCTCTGAGCTGATTCAGGGTGTATGTCCAGTATATGAGGTCTTTTTTTGGCCTTGTGGCTTGTGGGATCTTAGTTCCCCAGATCAGGGATTGAACCCAGGTCCATGGCAGTGAAAGCACTGAGACCTAACCACTGGACTGCTGGGGAACTCCCATAGTATATGAGGTCTTTAAGATGTCTGTGGTTTGCATTCCAGGTTATTAGGTCTCTGGTGTGTTTTGGAGGTATTTCTGATGATAGTGAACTTTCTGCTTTCCTTGGTGGTACATCTACCAGAATATGAGGTCTCTAATCTGTTTAGTTATGAATATCCAAGTTGTGAGGTTTCAAAGAGCTCACTGTGAGTGTACGTCCCTTGGCCCGAATCCTCTGATCTCTTGTGAATACTTGTCCTTGTCTATGAGCTCTCTGATCTCTTTGCAGGTATATGTCACAAGATATTCGTTCTGTGATCTATTTCTGGCTCTTTTTCATAGCATGTCTGGTCTCTGACGTACTTGTGTGAGTGTACGTTGCAGGATTTGAGATCTCTGATCTAGTTGTGGGTGTCTGGTTGTATACGGTCTCTGATGTGTTCTGGAGTATATCCCGTGATGTCCCCTGTTCTGTTTGTTGGTATATTTCTCAGAGTGTGAAATCTCTGGTTTTTTTTTTTTTTTTTTTTTTGGCGGTACGCGGGCCTCTCACTGTTGTGGCCTCTCCCGCTGCGGAGCACAGCCTCCGGACGCGCAGGCTCAGCGGCCATGGCTTACGGGCCCAGCCGCTCCGCGGCACGTGGGATCTTCCCGGACCGGGGCACGAACCCGTGTCCCCTGCATCGGCAGGCGGACTCTCAACCACTGTGCCACCAGGGAAGCCCCTCTCTGATCTTTTTGAAGGCATAGGTTGCAGGGTTTCAGGTCTGTGGTCTCTTTGTGTTACATGTCCAGGTTGTGAGGTTTCTAATCTGTTTGTTGAGGTGTATCCCGGGATGTGAACTCTCTGATCTTTGTGTGTGTGTCAGGAGGGGGCGGGGTGGTATATGTCTAATGGTGTGAAGATTCAGATCTGTTTTCTGGTAAATGAACCAGGTTAGAACGACTCTGGTGTGTTTGAGGATGTTTTCCCAGGATGTGCGTTCTCTGATCTGTTTCTGAATACAGGTCCTAGGACGTGAGGTCTCAGAGCCCTTTGTGGATGTACATCCCAGGCGTGAGTTCCCTGAGCTGTTGGAGGTTGTATACCGCAGGGTGTTAGATCTCTGATGCTTTTGGTGTTATTTGCAAGCGTATGAGATTTCTGATTTATATGCTCAAACATATAACAGGATGAGAGGTTTATTATGTGTTAAAGTGTGCATATCCAAGGTATGAGGTTTCCAAGCTCTTTTTGGATGTATATCTCAGGGTTGAGGTCTCTGATCTGTTTGCAGGTATGTGCCCTAGGATTTGAGCTCTCTCATCTCCTTGTCAGTATATTCTCCAAGATGTCAAGTATCTTTAATTACTTATATGAGCTCATTACTTTATATGAGCTCTCTAACATGTTGTAGGTTCTTATTGCTGGGTTTGAGGTCTCTGAGCCATTTTTGGTTGTATTTCTCAGATGAGGTCTTTGATCCATTTGTGTGTGTATCACAGTATGTAAAGTTTTTTTTTTCTGGTCTCTTTTGTGTGTTAGTCAAGGGTGTGAGGTCTGTCTGTTTGTGGGTATGTGTCCCACAATGTACATCTCTCTGCTCTCTTTAGATATATGTCTGAGGGTAGAAGGTCTCTGATTACTTTCTAGATGTGTGACTCCGGATGAGGGATGTGAGCTATTTCTGGTGCATGCCCCAGGATTTTAGCTTTTCGAGCTTTTTGGAGGTGTGTGTTTTGTGATGTGAGGTCTCTAATTGTGTGTGTATGTCTCTGCTCTGCCGACTTAAGGCCTCCTAAAGATGTCGTAATCCTTGTCTCATGTTCTCATCCTTGGAAACTGTGAAGATGTGACCTTACGTGTTAAAAGGTACTTTGCAGATGTGATTAAATTAAGCATATTGAGATGGGGAGATTTTCTTAGGTTTTCTAGGTGGGTCCAATGTAATCCAATGAAATGAGGGCGACAGGATGGTTATTGTCAGGAACACAATGTAATGACATGGGCCAGGTCAGATACAGTGATCTTATGATGGAGATGTTTGTGGGTATGTGTCCCAGCTTGTGAAGTCCTTGAGCTGTTGTTGGGAGTATATTCTAGGATGTGACATTTCTAATTGTTTGTGCATATATGTCTGTAGTTGGGCAAATAATAGGTCCCAGCAAAGGGCATGTGACCAGGGAGCCCTAATCGGGGAGGAGATATGATGATGGAAGCAGAGTCAGAGATCAGTGAGATTTGAAGATGAAGTGATTATGGCTTTGCAGGTGTAGGAAGGGGCCAGGGACCAAGAATGCAGGCAGTTCTGGAAACTGGAAAAGGCAAGAAAATGGATTCTCCCTAGAGTCTCCAGAAGGAAGACAGCTGTGTTTGCACCTTACTTTAGGACTGTAAGACCCATTTTGGGGTTTCTGACCTACACAAATGTAATATAATAAGTAAATTTGTGTTTTTTCATGATACTAAGATTGTGGTGATTTGTTAGAACAGCAGTAAGAAACAAATACGGTGTCCCGGGTTGCAGTGTCTCTATCTGGCTGTCCGAGGATGTGAACTCCACAGTGTTTGTGAGTGTGTGTCTGATGGTGGGGGTCTCTGAACTGTGTGTGGCTGTGTGAACCAGGGCGAGAGATCTCTGACCTGTTTGAGAGTGTGTGTCCCCCTAAAATTGTGGGCTCTGAGGTTTCTGTGGGTGTACATCCCAGGACATGCGGGCTCTGGTCTGTTTGTGAGTGCATGTCCCAGGATATGAGGTCTCTGCACTGATTATTTTTTAACTTTTTCTTTTATATTGGAGTATAGTTGATGAACAGTGTTGTGTTAGTTTCAGATGTACAGCAAAGTGATTCAGTTATACATATATATGTACCTATTATTTTCCAAATTCTTTTCCCATTTAGGTTGTTCCATAATATTGAGCAGAGTTCCCTGTGCTATACAGTAGGTCTTTGTTGGTTATCCATTTTAAATATAGTACTGTGTACATGTCAATCCCACACTCACTAACTATCCCACCCCCCCACCCTTCCCCCCTGGTAACCATAAGTTTGCTCTCTAAGTCTGTCTGCACTGTTTTTGTGTGTACGTGTATGAGGTCTCTGAGATGTCTGTGAGTTATGTCTAGGTTGGTAGGTCTTGGATGTTTCACAGGTATTTCTGAAATAGGAGATTTCTGATTCATTTGGTGATGTATGTATATACATATATAGATACACATATATACATATACATATATATAAATACATATGTATATGCATATATACATACCAGGGTGAGCGGTCTCTGATCTGTTTCGGTGTGTATATCCAGGTGTGAGGTTTGAAGCTCATTATGGCTGTATTTCATAGGGCTTGAGGTCTCTGATCTTTCTGTGGGTCTGTGTCCCAAGACATGAACCCTTGGAACTCTTTGTGGGTGTTCTGTGAAGATGTCAGGTATACAGTCAGCCTCGAGGTGTTTTTCCTAGAATGTGAGGTCTCTTCTTTGATTGTGGGTGTGTGTTGCAGGACTTGAGATCTCTGATCTGTTTGTGGGTGTATGCCTTGGGATACAAGGTCTCTCTTCTGTGTGTGGGCGCATTTCTCAGATGAGGTCTCTGTTCTCTTTTTGCCTTTCTATCTCAGTATTTGTTTCTGATCTCTTTGTGTGTGTTTGTCAAGGATGTGAGATGTCTTCTATTTGTGGTTATATGTACCAGTTTGTGAGGTCCCTACCCTGTTTGTGGGTAGATGACACAGAACGTGTGCCTCACTTCTTTTTTGGATGTATGGCCAAGGTTGGGAGGTGTCTGACCTACTTGGAATTGTATGGCATGGAATGTGAGGTCTTTGAGCTACTTATGCGCATACATCTCAGGATGGGGTGTTTTTAATTGCTTGTGGAAGTATATCTGGGGTTGGTGGAATAAAGGTCCCTGAAAGCTGTCCATGTCCTAATCTCTGGAACAAGTTAAAAAGTCCTTTGTAGATGTGATTAAGTAATCATCTTGAGATGGAGGAGATTATCCTGAATTTTCCAGGTGAGCACAGTGTCATCACAAGGGTGCTTATAGGAGAGAGACAGAGCGGTCAGTCAGAGAAGCAGATGTGATGACAGAAATAGAAATCAGAGAGAGAGATTTGAAGATGAAAACGCTGCTGGCTTGAAAGTTGGAGGAAGGGGCCACGAGCTAAGAAACGCAGGCAGCTTCAGGTACTGGAAAAGGCAAGGAAACAGCTTCTCCCCGAGAGCCTCCAGGAGCAATGAAGCTCTGCCCACAACTTGAGTTTAGCCCACTGAAACCCATTTTTTGGCTTCTGACCTGTGGAAACGTAAGGTAATGAACTGGTGGTGTTTTATGATACTAAGATTGTGACTTGTTACAACAGCGATAGGAAATGAACAGTGTGCCGGGTTGTGACGTCTCTATCTGGTTGTCGGTGCACATGCCAGGATGTGAACTCCATGATCTGTTTGTGAGTGTGTGTCTGATGGTGGGAGGTCTCTGATCTGTGTGCGGGTGTATGAACCATGTTGAAAGGTCTTTGAATGTTTGAGGATGTGTGTCCCAGAACTTGTGGTCTTGTAGCTGTTTGTGGGGATATGTCTCAGAATGTGAGGTCTCCACACATTCTTTGTGTGTGCGTGTCCTAGGATGTGAGGTGTCTGAGCTGCTCTGGGGAGCACATTCCAGTATGTGAGGTCTCTGATCTGTTTCTGGTGTTTTCTTACCCTGAAAGATCTCTGACTTGATTGTGATTGTGGGTTGCAGGACTTGAGGTCTCTGATCCATTTGTGGGTCTCAGGTATCTATGACCTCAACATTGTGGAATATATCCCAGGATGTGAACTTTCTGATTTGTTTCTTATATATGACCCAGGGCTTGAGGTTTCTGATCTATTTGTGGGTATGCATTGCAGAGTTTGAAGTCTGTGGTCTTTTTGTGACTTTATGTGCAGGTTGTGAGGTCTCTAATCTGTGTGTGGATGCATATCCCAGGATTTCAGCTCCCTGATCTGTTTGATGGTGTATATCACATGGTGTGAGGCCTCTGAACTATTTGTTTGAGGTCTCTGATCTGTTTGTGGCTACATGTCCGGGTGGTGAGGTCTGTAATCCCTTTGTTGGTCTGTGTCCCAGGATGTGAATGCCCTGATCTGTTTGTGGGTAGCATCTGATGGTGTGAAATGTCTGATGTGTTCACTGGCCAGTGAACCAGAGTGTGAAGTCTCCAACCTGTAGGAGGGTGTTCTCCCAGGATCTGAGTTCTCTAGTCCATTTGCTTTTGGCTTGTCCTAGGAAGTGTTCGGTCTCTGAACTCTTTATGAATGTTCATCCCAAGGATGTGAGTTCTCTGAGCTCTTGGGGTGTGCACGTTCCAGGTTGTCAGATCTCTGAAATTTGGGGAGGATACTTCCAAGCTTATGAGATTTCTGGTTTGTTTGCTGATATATGTGTGAATCTGTGTCTATATATCTATATCTATGTCTATATCTGTATACTTACCTGATCTGAAGGTGTGTATGTCCAGGCTGTGAGGTTACTGAGCTCTCGGTGGGTCATTTCCCTTGTTTTGAAACCTCTGACCTGTTTGGGAGGATGTCCCAAAATACAAGCTCTCTGACCTTTTAATGGGCATATGTTGTAAGATCTCAGGTCTATGATTGGTTTCTGGTTCTTTTCTTCCTAGCATATGAGGTCTCTGACTTGATGGCGGGTGTATATTGCAGGATTTGAGATCTCTGATTTGGTTGTTGGTATCTATCTCAGGTTGTGAGGTCCCTGATCTGTTTGTGAGTGTTTATCACAGTATGTGAGTGCCTGATCTCTTTGTGTGGGTTTATCCAAGGTGTGAGGTCTGTTCAGTTTGCTGCTCTTTGTGGGTTTATGTCTAAGAATGTGTTTCTCTCTGCAATTTGTGTGTGTATGTCCCAGATGGTGAGTTTAATTCCAAGTGATTGAGGACTCTGAGCACTTTTGGGGTATGTGTTCCAAAATGTATGTCTCTCTGTTCTTTTTGGAGGAATATGACAGGGTGGGAGGTGTCTCATCTATTTGGAAGTGTATGACTCAGAGCGTGAGCTCTGTGAGCTGTTTGTGCATGTATGTCTTTGGTGTCTGAATAACAGCCCCCCGCCAAGAGGTCCACTTCCTAAGCCCTGGAAACTATGATTATGTTAATTTACATGGAAAAGGGGACTTTGCAGGTATGATTAATTTAGGCACCCTGAGATGAGGAGGTTATCCCAGATTACCTGGGTAGGCCCAGTGTAATCACAAGTGTCCTTATATGAGGGAAGCATGAAGGCAAGAGTCAGAGAACACAATGTCATGACAGAAGTGGAGTCAGAAAAGGTGACGTGATGACATAAGCAGAGATCAAAGAGAGATGGAGATAGAGATAGATGAATACAAAGAGAGAGACATTTGAAGATGAAACACTGCTGACTTTGAAGATGGAGGAAGGGGCCATGAGCTCGGGAATGCAGGCGGCCTATAGGAACTGGATTCTCGCTTAGGAACTCTAGAAGGAGGCCAGCTCTGCTGACACCTTGACTTTTACTTTGTAAGACTCCTTGCCAGTCTTCTGATCTGCAGAAATGTAAGATAACATATTTGTGTTGTTTTATGACAACAAGATTATGGTGATTTGTTACAGCACCAAGTCCTGAGGAGATAAAAGGCCTGCACCTTCAAGAAATGGAATAGAAGGCTTCCCTGGTGGTGCAGTGGTTGAGAGTCCGCCTGCCAGTGCAGGGGACACGGGTTCGTGCCCCGGTCCGGGAAGATCCCACATGCCGCGGAGCGGCTGGGCCCGTGAGCCATGGCCACTGAGCCTGCGCGTCCGGAGCCTGTGCTCCGCAACGGGAGAGGCCATGACAGTGAGAGGCCCGCGTACCGCAAAAAAAAAAAAAAAAAAAGAAAGCAAAAGAAATGGAATAGGGAATTTTCTGGTGGTCCAGTGGTTAGGACTCCGCGCTTTCACTGTCGAGGGCCTGGGCTCAATCCCTGGTCGGGGAACTAAGATCCCACAAGCCTCATAGTGCAGCCAAAAAATTGAAAAAAAAAGAAGTGGAATAAATGTGGCCTTCTTTTCAGAAAGAAGAAAGGAAGGAAGGGAAGGAAGGGAGGAGAGAGAGAGAGAGAGAAAGAGGGAAAGAAAGAGGGAAGGGAGGAAGGGAGGGAGGAAGGAAGGAGACGAACACAATGTCCCAGGTTGTGATGTCTCTATCTGGTTGTCAGTGCACATTCCAGGATGTGAACTCCACCATCTGTGGGTTTGTGTCTGCTGGTTGGGAGGTCTCTGATTTGTGTGCAGGTGTTTGAACCAGGATGTGAGGTCTCTGATCTCTTTGATGTTGTGTGTCCCAGAATTTGTGGGCACAGCTGTTTTGGGGCATATGTCCTAGGAGAGAAGGTCTCTGATCTGAGTTTGACCTGAGTTTGTGTACAGGTCCCAAGATGTGAGTTCTCTGAACTGTTGAGGTGTGCATGCTCAGGGTGTAAGGATTCTGAGCTCTTTGTGGGTACATTTCCCTTTGCTTGAAACCCCAGATCTGTTTCTAGGTCTAGGTCCCATTATATGAGGCTTCCTGATCTGTTTGTCTCAGTCTCATGATGTGAGGCCTCTGGTATGTTTGCTGGTGAGTGAAGCCAGGTGTATATGCCATGATGGGAATTCCCTCATCTGTTTGTGGGTACTTGTCTCTTGTCTGATAGTGTGAAGTATCTGATCTTTTTTGTTGTTGTTTTGTTTGGCTGTGCTGGGTCTTCGTTGCTGTGCATGGGCTTTCACTCATTGTGGTGAGCGGGCACTACTCTTTGTTGTGATGTGTGGGCTTCTCATTGCGGTGGTTTCTCTTGTTGCGGAGCACGGGCTCTAGGTGCGCGGGCTTCAGTAGTTGCGGCTCGCGGGCTCTAGAGCACAGGCTCAGTAGTTGTGGTGCACGGGCTTAGTTTCTCCGCGGCATGTGGGATCTTCCTGGACCAGGGCTCGAACCTGTGTCCCCTGCACTGGCAGGTGGATTCTTAACCACTGCGCCACCAGGGAAGTCCCTGAAGTGTCTGATCTTTTCACTGGGGAATGAACAAGGGTATGAGGTCTCTGATGTGTCTGAGGGTGTTTTCCCAGGAGGTGAGTTCTCTGATCTGTTTCTCAATGCATGTCACAGGATGTGAGGTCTCTGATGTTTTGTGAATGTACATCCCAGAGTGTGAGGTCTCTGAGCTGTTTGTGGGTGTTTATTCCAGGTTGTAAGATGTCTGATGCCTTACGGGGATATTTTAAGCATTTTTTACTTGTCTGTTGGCATATATGTTGTGAAGTGAAATTCTTACCTTTTAAAGTCTATGTATATCAGTATTGATATAGATATAGATAGATCGATAGAGATAGAGATAGATATATTCCAGGATGTGAGATTTCTAAGCTCATTCTGGGTGCGTATTTCAGGATGTGGGCCTCTGATCTGTTTGTGGGTGCATGTCCCATGTTGACAGCTCTCCGGTGTGCTTCTGGGTTTATTTCCGTGCACTTGTTTCTGGGAGGATCTCTGTTTGTGGGTGTGTATCCCAGGATCTGAGTTCTCCGATCTCCTTGAGCCTGTGTGCCCCAAGATTTCCGGTGTCTGTATTTATCTGGGTGCATTTACCAGCACGTGAGGTCTGTAACCTGTTTGTCAGTTCATGTTGCAAGATTGGAGGTCTCTGGTGTGGTTTGGGTTGTATTTCTCAGATCGGGTCTTTGATCTGTTTGTGCGTGTATGTCACATGTGAGTGTATCATCTCCTTGGGTGTGTTTGTAAAAGGGTACATGAGGTCTGTTCTATTTGGGGTTATATGTCCCAGTTTGTGAGGTCCCTGATCTGTTTGTGTGTATATGTCAGAGAATGTGGGCTTTCTTTCTGCTCTTTGTGTGTGTATGCCCCAGAGTCAGAGGTCTAGTGTATTTGGGGGTCCTAGAATGTGGATCCTTGATCTCTTTGTGGGTGTATATCCCAGCATGTCGGGTCCCTCTTCTCTTCGGGGGGGTGTGTCCCAGAGAGTGCATTCTCTTATGCCTTTGTGAGTTTAATTCTCAGGGTGTGAGGACTCTAAGCATTATTTGGTGAACGTTCCAGAATGTGTGGCTCTCTCATCTTTTGCATGTATGTCCCTGGGTGGAAGGTCTCTGATTTCTTTGGAGGTGAGTGGTTCCAGATGTGAATTTTTTGAGCACTTCATGGATGTATGTCCCAGGATGTGAGGTTTCTTTTTGTTTGTGCATGTATATTCTGTTTGCTCAAATAATGGATCATCAAATATGTCCTCACCCCATTCCTGGAACTTGTTAATGTGTTGTCTTACCTGGAAAAGGGGACTTGGCAGATATGTATTAGTAAGCAACCTGAGATTGGGGCAGTTATCCTGGAGTACTTAGGAGGGTCCAGTATGGTCACAGTATAATCTTTATATGAGAGAGGCAGAACCTTCAGGATCAGAGAAGACCAAGTGACTGTGCGTGTCGAGACAGGGAGGACTATGTGGTGACATAAGTAAAGTCACAAAAGGTGATGTGATGGCAGATGTTGTGAGGTCAGAGAGAGAGATTTGAAGTTACAATGCTTGGATCCTCTGACCTGTTTGTGGGCTATGCCACAAGATGTCCCGTCTGCCATCCGGTGTATTTTCTGGGTGTATTTTTCAGCTCATGGAGTATCTAACTTGATTGTGGATGGATGTTGCAGGCTTTGAAGTCTTTGTTTGTTTGTTTTGTATCCAGGCTGTGAGGTCTGTAATCTTTTTGTCAATTTACATCCCAGGACTTGAGCCCTCTGATCTATTTGTGGGTGTATCCCCCTATATATGAGGACTGATTTCCATGTGTGATTTGTAGGGTTTTTTTTGTTTTTTTTTTTTTGCGGTACGCGGGCCTCTCACTGTTGTGGCCTCTCACGTTGCGGAGCACGGGCTCCGGACGCGCAGGCTCAGCGGCCATGGCTCACGGGCCCAGCCGCTCCGCGGCATGTGGGATCTTCCCGGACCGGGGCACGAACCCGCGTCTCCTGCATCGGCAGGTGGACTCTCAACCACTGCGCCACCAGGGAAGCCTGATTTGTAGGTTTTGATGTGTCTGGTCTGTTGGTGAATGTCCAAGGATGTGAAGTCTCTGAGGTGTTTGTGGGTGTATTTCCCAATATGTGATTTTTGGGGGAGCTGTTTGTGGATGAGTATTCCAGAATGTGTGTCTCTCTCCACTTTGCGTGTTTATTTTGCTGATGCGAGGTCTCTGATCTGTTTGCTGTTTTCTTCCCAGAACCTCAGGTCACTGATATGCTTCTGGGTGTCTGTCTGAGGATGTGTTATCTGTATTCTCTTTGGGTGTAGTCGCCAGGTGTGAGGTCTCTGATTTGTTGTATGTTCCAGGATGCAAGGTTTGTAAATGGTTTGTGGGTGTTTTGCAGGATTTCATGTCTGTGATCTATTTGAGGGTGTGTGTCCTAGGATGCGAGGTTTCTGATCTGTTTCTTTCTTTCTTTGTTTGTTTCATTTTTATTTTTTTTGGCCACGCTACGCAGCTTGCAGGATCTTAGTTCCCCAACCGGGGATTGAACCTGGGCCCGGGCAGTGAAAGTGCCGAGTCCTAACCACTGGACCACCAGGGGATTCCCTCTGATCTGTTTCTGTGTGTATTTCCCAGCATGTGAGGTCAGTGAACATTTTGTCGCTATATGTCCCAGTATGTGATAGCCCTGATATCTTCATGTGTATTGTCAAGCTTTTGAGGTCTCTGATTTGTTTCTTGCTGTTCATTCCAGGATGTGAAATCCCAAACTGTTTGTTGATATGTGTCCCAGGTTGTGTGGTCTCTGATCTGCTTGTGGGCGAATGTCCCAGTGTTTGAGGTCTCTAATCTCTTTGTGGGTGAGTATTCCAGAATGTGTGTCTCTCTCCACTTTGCGTGTACATTTTGCTGTTTCCCACGATTTTAAAGTATATCTCCTGGAACGTGCCTCTCTCTGGTCTTTTTTGATGTATGTCCCAGGGTGGGCAGTATCTGATCCCTTTGTGGGTGTACATTCCGTGGTGTATGCTCTCTGTCTGATGTTTTGTGTCTCAGGGTCTGAGGTCTCTGTTGTGATTGTGGGCATCTGTCCCAAGACATAAGTTCTCTGACCTCTTTTAGGGTCTATGTCCCAGCATGAGAGGTATTTCATCTAGTTCTGTGTGTATTTCCAGCTTGCAAGGTCTATTACCTGTCTGTGGGTGTATGTCCAAGGGTGTGAAGTCTCTGATCCATGTGGGGGTCCCTGTCCCCGGCTGTCACATTTGTCTGTGGGTGTACTTCAAGACGTGAGATACCTGATCCCTAGTGGTGGTGTGTCTCAGGATGTGAGGGTCTGTTTTTGTATGTCCGTCAACAGTGTATGGTGTCTCACCTGTTTGGGACTCTGTATCCCAGGTCACACGGTTTTGACCTGTCTTTCTTTGTCCCAGCATGTGAGGTCTCAGAGGTGTTTTTTTTTTTTAACATCTTTATTGGAGTATAATTGCTTTACAATGGTGTGTTAGTTTCTGCTTTATAACAAAGTGAATCAGTTATACATATACATATGTTCCCATATCTCTTCCCTCTTGCGTCTCCCTCCCTCCCACCCTCCCTATCCCACCCCTCTAGGTGGTCACAAAGCAACAAGCTGATCTCCCTGTGCTATGCGGCTGCTTCCCACTAGCTATCTATATTACGTTTGGTAGTGTATATATGTCCATGCTACTCTCTCACCTTGTCACAGCTTACCCTTCCCCCTCCCCATATCCTCAAGTCCATGCTCTAGTAGGTCTGTGCCTTTATTCCCGTCTTACCCCTAGGTTCTTCATGACTTTTTTCTTAGATTCCATATATATGTGTTAGCATACAGTATTTGTTTTTCTCTTTCTGACTTACTTCACTCTGTATGACAGACTCTAGGTCCATCCACCTCACCACAAATAACTCAATTTCGTTTCTTTTTATGGCTGAGTAATA
This sequence comes from Delphinapterus leucas, assembly GCF_059928025.1. NCBI lineage: Eukaryota > Metazoa > Chordata > Mammalia > Artiodactyla > Monodontidae > Delphinapterus > Delphinapterus leucas. Next base: position 90,060,810 of record NC_143150.1, read on the forward strand.
TTCCATCGTATATATGTGCCACATCTTCTTTATCCATTCATCTGTTGATGGACACTTAGGTTGCTTCCATGACCTGGCTATTGTAAATAGAGCTGCAGTGAACATTGTGGTACATGACTCTTTTAGAATTATGGTTTTCTCAGGGTATATGCTCAGTAGTGGGATTGCTGGGTCATATGGTAGTTCTATATGTAGTTTTTTAAGGAACCTCCATACTGTTCTCCATAGTGTCAGAGGTGTTTTGGGTTTGTGTCCCAGGATTTGAGTCTCTGGTCTCTTTGTGGGTGTGAGTACCCGGTCCGTCCATTCTTTGGTGTATTTCCCAGGATATGAATGCTCTGATCTGTTTGTTAGCATGTATCCTGGCATGCGACATGTCTGTATTTTTATGTGCAAATGTTGCAGGGATTGAGGTCTGTGATCTGTTTGTGGTTATATGTCCCTGGATGCTGTTTCTCTGAAATGTTTGTGGGTGTATATCTCAGCCTGTGTGGTTTTTGATCTTTATGTGAGTATGTCACAGGATGTGAGGTCTGTTCTTTCGGGGCATGATTTCCTAGAATTTGAATTCTCTGAGCTGTTTGTATGTGTGTGTGTGTGTGTGTGTGTGTGTGTGTCCCAGGGCGTGAGTTTCCTGATCTGTTTGGGTGTGTATGTCTCACAATTTGAGGTCTCTTGAGTTGTTCAGTGTTCTGCATCCAGCATATTTTCTTTGAATTATACTTTAGAGTCTATATCCTAAGTCTCAGAAGGATTTCTGAATCCTGGATTTGGGGGTTCTGAGCTTCCTCTGGTCTACATTCCAGGGGTGAGTTCACTGAGCTGTTTGGGTGACTGTCCTAGAGTCTGTGGTCCCGTTTGGGACATATTTTCAGGTGTGAAGTCTTCTTTTCAGGAGGCCTCAGTCCCAGGGTGTGAGCTATCTGACTCATTCGAGGTTTGTTCCAGGGTCAAGTTCTCTGAGCTTTTAATGGGGGGATGGGGGTGGGTGGGTGCCGGTTAGTGGGTTTTCTGAGCTATTTGGAGGTCTTTATTCGGTGTGTGAAATCTCTCAACTCTGTAGTGGTCTCTGTGCAGAGTATGATGTCTCTGAACTACTTAGAAGTCTCTCTTTCCAGGGGAGAGGTGGCTGAGCTGTTTGGGTGTCACCCCTCTGATCCGTTTTGAGCCCATGTCCCAGGGAGTGAGCTCTCTCTGATGCTGGGGGTTTTGTCTTTGGGTGTGATTTTTCGGGGCAGTTTCAGGATCTGCTTCCAGAGTTTGAGGTCTTTCTGCTGAGGTCTTTCTACTGGTTCAGACCTCTGTGTGCCAGAGTGTGAGATCTCTGATCTCTGTATCCCTTGATATTGAGGTCCCTAACCGTTGGGGTATGTTTCCAAGGGTGAGGTAGCTCCTGTTGGGGGAGTCTCTGTCCCAGGATGTGAGGCCTCTGACTTACTAGGGGGTCTGTTTTCAGGGTTTGAGGTCTCTGAGCAGTTTAGGGTTCTGTCACCAGTTTATGATGTCTCTTGGGTGTTTGGGGGTCCGTGTCCAGGTTATTATGTTTCTGAGCTGTGTAGGGGTCTGTCTCCTAGGGTGTAAGGTTTGTCAACTCTGAGTATTTTGGTGTTGTATGTCTGACATGTGAGGTCTCTGGCCTGTTTGTGGGTCTACTTTCCAGGCTGTGAGGTTAATGAACTCTATGGGGGTTTCTGTCCCAGAATGTGAGGTGCTTGTGTGTGGGCACACGTAGCCAGGATGTGCTGTGTCTGAGCCGTTTTTGTGCCTCCATGATGCGAGGTCCCCAAGCTGTTGTGGGTCTGTGTCCCAGTTATGAGGTCTCTCTGCCATTTGTGGCAGACTTTGCCTAGGTTTGTGAGGTTTCTGGGCTGTTTGGTGATCTGTGTCCATAAAGGTCAGGTATCTGAAATCTTTCTGGATATGAGTACAAAGTGCAAATTCCCTGAGTGGTTTTGAGGTCTGAGTCCAAGGTGTGCTATTTCTCAGTCGTTTGCGGGTCTGTGATTTTTGCTGGGGATGTTAGCCTAGGATGTGAGGTTTCTAAGCTGTTTGGGGTCTGTGTCCAGGACGTGTGACCTCAGAGTTATCTGGGGTCTGTATCACAGGACCTGAAGTCTAGAAGCTGTGTAAAGGATCCATGTCCAGATCTTCGGATCTCTGAGCTCTTCTGTGAACTAGAATATGAGGCCTTTGAGCTGTTTGGGGGTCTGAGTGTTTGAAGGCTCTATTTGGGGGAAATCTGTGTTCGGTACGTGACATCTCTGAACAGGAATCTGTCGAGAGTGTGACGTTGCTGAGCTGGGTTAGGTCCCGTGTCCCAGCGGATGTGATTTTGGTGCTGTCTAGCATCATGTTCGTGTTGTGAGGTCTCTCAGCTGTCTGGTGGTCTGAGAAGAGGGTTTGAGGTCTCTGAACCATTTCTCCAGCTTTACCCAAGTTTGTAAGTTCTTTAAGAAGTTGGTGGGTCTTTATCACCAGCTGTGAAGTCTCTGAGCTTTGTGGGGGCCTGTAGTCAGAATTTCAGGTCTCTGAACTCTTTGGGTATGTATGTGGGTTGCAAAGCGTGAGGTCTCTGAAATGCTTGGTAGTCTTTCCTAGGATGCCCTGACTCAACTGTTTAGGGGTCTGTGTCAGAAGGTGTGAGGTCTCTGAACCATGTATAGATCTGTTTCCCAGAGTCGGAATTCTCTGAACTGCATCTGTTTCTGGGCTCTGAGATCTCTAAGCTCTTTGGGGTCTGTGTTCAAGACTTGAGTCTGAGTTGTTTGCGGCACTGTGTTCTAGGGAGCAAGGGCTCTGGGGTGTTTAGTGCTCTGTGTTCCAGGGTGTCTCAGCAACTTGGGGGGTCCATGTCTAAGGTATGAGGTTTTGGAATAACTTAGGGATCTGTGTTCAGAGTATGAAGTCTCTCGGGTGTTTGGGTGGTCCATGTCTGGGGTGTCACATCTCAGCTGTTTTGGGGGGGTTATCTGAGGCTGTGAGGCCTCTGGGCAGTTTGGGACTCGATGATCAGGGTGTGAAGGCTCCAAATAGCTTGGGGAGCAGTATTCCAGATTGTGAGGTATTTGAGATGTTTGTGCATCTCTAGCCCATGAATCCAATGCAGTGTATGAGGCAGCATCTGAGGTCTCGGAGTTCTTTGGAGGTCTGTGTCCCCTGGCTTCAGTGCAGCCTCAGTGATGTGGGGTTTGTGTCTAGGTATGAGATTGCTGAGCTGTAGGGAGATGTATGTCCCAGGGTGTGAGGTCCCTGAGGTTTGGGGTCAATATCCAATGTATAAGGTCTATGAGCTGTTTGGAGGCTCATGCCCTAGGTGCCCTGAGGTCTCTGAGCTGTTGAGGATTCTGTCACCTGTGTGTGAGGTCTTTGAAATATTTGGGTATGTGCCACAGCATGTGCAGTCTCTGAGCAAAACCAAAGGGCACTGGCTCACGTTCAGGTTGAGGGGTGATAAAAACAAGTACATATACTTGAAACGCCATCTCGTTGTTATCTGCTCTATACCCTGGCACGTATAGGTGCTCAATAAATATTTGCAGAAAAACCTTCCCCCAGCACACACAAACTTTTCTCTTTGAATGCAGTAGGCAGGCTTTGGGCTCAAAACTTTGAAGAGCAGGGAGGATCCAGCTAGAATTGTGTCATATTTCTGTATCTATCTCCACTGTATTTCTCTGGGTTTTTTTTATGGCCAGTGATAATGGTTTGTCCATTTAAACAGCAATGGATTTAGTTTGCTTTTTCAGTGCATTATAAAATTTAAGTATAAAGCAAGCTTATTTTAGGTCAGGATGTTATGTAGACGACGGTGCAAGTGGTGCACTGTGGGGAGTGTTAGTCAAATGGCTGAGGTTGGAGGACCGCGTTCCTGGGCGCCCCCAGCTCCCAGCCTCTCATCTCCCCAACCCCCACCTACACAAGGTCTTCAATCCCCACACCTTGGTTTGTTCAGTCAATAATTTGTTTTATTGATGCCCATCCCAGGCTGGGTAGGGCTGAGGGATATACAAGAGAAGAATCAGATTCAGTCCATGCCTGAAGGTCAGTCTGGGGTGGGGAGCACGGACACACAGACGGACATACAAACGGACACACAGATCTGGTGGCAGGGCACACAATGTCACGTAGGGACACTACACACAGGTAGTCAGGGAAGGCTTCCTAGAGAAGACCTCACAGGGGAAGCAAGGGGCGAGGCAGCCATCAGAGCCTTCACCTTTTGTACATTTGTGGGCAGGTAACTTTTGAGACCAGTGGACCCAAGGTGAGCACAAAGGGCCAGGGCTGGGAGGCAGCAGAGGCTCCCCTCGCCTCACCACACCCTCGTGGATAAACCATCCCCACCCCCATTCTTGGCCTGCGCTTTGCCTTCTGCCACATGGGCCCGTTCCTGGGATCCACCTCCATTGTTTCCAAGGCTTCCCTGAGACAATCCACATGGACCAGGTGCTCTGCCCAGTGCCTGGCACCTCATCAGCACCCCATCAATGCACATTTTGTCCTAAGTGCTATCTACAGCCTAGCCAGGTCTCAGTTCCAGCTCTGGGTACTCCCAGCAGTCGTCGCACCCCGGGTTTAGAGCTCCCAGCACCCTTTGAGCTCCTGAGAGCCCTGGGCACCTTCTATGTACTCCCAAAGGCAAAGCTCAGTCCCAGCCCACCTTAAGGGCTGGGAAAGTCTGGACTGCCTTTCACTGGCCAACAGGCCATGGGCATCCACTGTCCTTCCAGTGGCATGTGGGTGTCCACTTCTCAGACGCACAGCCCTGAAAAAGAGACCCTACGGCTCTTAGGCCGACACTAGGAGCATGCAAGCATAAGCAGGAACCAGCCTCAGACCCCAGCCTTGGAGACCCCCTTTCTTTCACTAGCACAACGTTTCTGTGGTAGGGGAGACGAGTGGGCTGGGAACCCTGGGCTCTGGTATCAGCCTGTCCTGGGGCCGCTTCCCCACACCCTTGGGGCAGTGGGGAGAGGGCCTGCAACAGACCCCTCAAGCTCCAGGCAGAAGCAGGTGCAAAAACAAACGTCTTTCTATTCTGGGTCTGGGCTGGGGCTCAGCCCTTGGACCTCCTTGCTAGGCGATGAAATCCCAACTGCAGAAAGTCCTGGTGCTGAAAAATCACTTCCGAAGGTGGGCAGGGGTAAGTGCAACCCACGGATGGGGCTGGGACAGGGAGAGGGAACTCCTGTAGTCTGTCCTCTCCATGGCCCCGCAGCACCGAGCATGGGGCAGGTGGGGGCAGGCAGAGGCAGGCAGGAGGCCCTGGCAGTCGTTCCTCAACAGGAGGGCAGCAGTGGGTGGGTGGGGTACGCATATTTAGGCCCCCATGGTCAGTCTGGCCTCAGACTTCAAAGGGCTAGAAGAGGTATTTGCGGCAGGATTCAGTCCCACACTTGCATTCAATACGGACCCGCTTCTTGGGGGAGCCGGGGAGCCCGGCCAGGCCAAAGTTGGAGTCCATGCGGGTGCTCTCCATGTCCACGGGGTCCACTGTGGAGTCATAGCCGGGGGTGGGGGGGTACTTGTTAGATAGAAGGCCTAGATGAAGTAGTCCCACTGCCCTTTTTACCACGGGACCCAGGGATCTTAGGGGCTGGGAGCAGGTCTGAGGTCTGGGTCAGGAAGGGGTCATGGGGTTGGTGGTTTCAGGCAAGGGCCAGGGCTTAGCACTAGATGGGTGTTCAGGTATTAGGAAGATGGCCAGGGATTGGGGGTTCTTGGAGGAGGGGTGTCAGGGAGCTGTCAGGGGCAACCAAGAGGGTTGTGTCAGGCAGGGGTTAGGAATGGAGGGTCACCTGGGCATCCAGAGGGGCATCTGAACTCTCCTGCCAAAGATCCCCCCTCGAGTGTCTCAGAGGTGGCTAGTTGGTCAAGAAGGGGACTGGTTGGAGGCCACAAGGGTGTCCAGAGGCTTAGAATGAGGAAGGCCAAAGGGGGTTAGGAGAGGAGAGGGTTGGGGGACTGGGGAAATTCAGACAAGATTGGAGTCAGGAGGAGTGTCATAACTGTTGAGCCAAACATCCTCCCCCGGGAGCCCTGGGAGAAGGTGGCATGAGTGTATCAGAATTGGGGTCCAGTGGCTGGGAATGAAGGGACCCCCCAAAGGGTAGGCAGGGGTCCAGGAGTCCAGATATGAGACTGGGAGTAAGAGCATCTTAAAGTTCCTTGGGGAAGGGTCCTTGTGCCCCACGTCATCGTGTGTCCCTGCCCGCGGTCCCCTGCCACCCCCACCTTGCATGTTGTAATCGAAGGTAAGCTCCTCGCCTGCCCGGATGGTTCTTGTGGCAAAGAAAGCAATGCGGGGCAGCCGCTCATCAAGGTTGTCTATGAAGACGTTGTACACCTGGAGGTTGGGGTCACACTGGGCAAAAAAGAACAGTGGGAGGGTGAGGAGGGGCCCAGCCTGCTCCTCCCGACCCCCCGCCCGCCTTCGGGGTACCCACACTGTGGTTGACAAAATGGGAGATGTTGCCGTAATAGGCGGCGTCCACGGTGTACACATCCTCCACGTAGTCCAGGTCGAAGAGGTAGGTGGCGCCCTGGCGGTCGTAGATCTGGCCCCGCCGCTCTGCCTCCTCTGAGGTAATGATCTGAGGAGAAGGCCACAGGGGAGGGGAGGTTGGCCAAGAAGGTTCAGGAAAGCCAGCACAGCTCCCGACCCCCTAGCATGGCCCCCCCTGGAGGAGAACAAGGGAGCAAGGAGGCACCCGCACCCTGCGGCTGGCTCAGCGGGGCTGGGCGGTGTGTACACATGCGAGGCAGTGACGCACAGGGTGTGTCAGCCCTTCTCAGGCCTCTGGAGGGCACTGGGAGTCTCAACGGTAGGCGGAGGGCGGCCACAAGGTCCAGGAGTGACAGACAGAGGTCCCCATAGTGAGAGACCCATAGTAGGACATAGTGAGGGGACCCAGATCAAGGGTGAGAAAGAAAAAGACCCAGTACTCAACAGAGAGGGGTGGGGAGAGTGGGGGTGAGAGACGCTGACTGATCCAGGGCGAGAGAGCCTGAGGCGCTGCAGGATCCAGCTCTAGAGAACCGAGCCAGTGCAGGGCGGTGCAGACAGCAAAAGGAACATGGAGAGTAAGCTGAAGAGAGAGGCCTGGGAAAAGGGAGACTGAGTGAATGAGAAAGGGACTCAGAAGAGAGAGCTAGAGGCAGAGAGTTAGAAACAGACAGAATCTTAATGCAAAAGATCCAGGTCCAGTAAAAAGGCCCAAGACCCCAAGGAGTCTGAGATCACAAAAAAGAGACCAAGGCCAAAAACTCAAGAGATGGAAGAGGAAAGAAAGGGGACCAGAGCACAGAGTAGAGCACCTCGCTCAGCCCTGACACCGCACACTGCCAACAACTGGTATTTAAGACAGCAGTAGGCATTTCCTCCTCCCCAGATGGGTCCCCATCTGTCCTAGTAACTGGACCATTATCCTAGCCCAGCCTGTCCATGCCTCCCAAATGCTGGTGACGGATTCCTCACCCCAGCCCCTGCCACACCCCATGCCTCCTCTCCATCCCTCATGTCCCCTCTTCTGGGCCCATGCCTCTGGGTGAGGTCCCACGGTAGCCAAGATTGCCCCCTCCTCAGCCTGGGTGCCCCTAGACCAGGGCCGGCCTCGTTCTCCACTCCCAGGTTTCTGCCCGGCCCTCAGACACAAGTGCCAGTACAGTACACAGCAGACACACAGCAGATGCCCGTTATTTGTATCCTGCTTTCTAGCTCGGAGACCTGACCTCTGTCCAGCAGTGGTCCTATAGGCAACTCAGGCACTCTCTTCTCGCCACACCCCTTATTCCTTCCTTCTCCCTTCATCAGAGACCCACTGCCCACCACCACCCTCCTGCCACACTGGGCATAAGCCCAAGACCCACCCGGGCCTCCTTCCTTGCTCATCCTCAAGCCAGCCAGTGACCTTGCTCTTCCTACTTCTGGTCTTGACCAGCCTCCGTTTTCTCTAGCCTCCTCCCTGCCTCCTCCACCATCACCTCCAGCCTCTGCTCCGTGCTGAATGCCAATCAACAACCCCCTTAGAAGACCAAGGCCTATCCCTCAGGCCGCACTGCTCACTGCCCCATACTCCAGCTCCATTCCTTGAGGAACCTGGTTCCCCCATACCCTCAATTTTTGTTTGTTCACTCATTCATTCAGTGGATTTTCATGAGGCCTACCCTGTGCCTGGTCCCAGTACTCAGGGGTTACAGTTGGGTGGGGGAGACACAGGAACCAGGCTTGGTCCTGGCCCTCAGGGGTCAATTTGGTGGGGAAGTCACAGGGACCAGGTCCAGTCTGGCCCTCGTGGGTCACAGTCTGGTAACACAGATGGACTCAGACACCCACAGTGCTTAGATTTTAAGGGGCAGTGGAAAAAAGATACACCATCAAAGCAAACTGCAGATCACACAAGGGCTTTGACCAGATTGAAAAGTGGGGACTCTCCTGAGGGACAAAACAGGAGCCACAGAAGCATTTTGAGGAAGAGTACATCAAGGTCAGTTTCCCTCCACCTCCCAGAGAACACATACTCTTCCTTGTGACATCAGCTCCCAAAGATGTCACTTCTCTGTGCAGCCTTCCTGAAGCTCCCAATCCCCACCCACCGCTGCCTTCAGAAGCCTGGGATCAAAGGACAGCCTCTCCTGGGCTCATGAGCATACTGGGTGGTGTCTGGGCCAGCTTTTCCCTTTGGGCCCCTCCCCAACCAGAGGGAATGCCCACCTCCTCCCCAGTCTCCATCTTCCTGCCTGTTCTGCCCCTACCTGCTCCCCCAGTCTCCCCAGGAGTGAGTCACACTGCAAACCCTGCAGGGCACAAACGGTTCCTTCTCTCTGTCTTCTTTTCATTCCCACTCTGTAAGGGGTGGTCCACCCTGAAAACTTGAGAACAAATCAGTCCATTTCCCTGCTCCCCAGCAATTCTCTGGAGTGACTGGGGAAGACAGATGGGCTAGAAGCTGGCAGCCGGGAAAGGGTTTTGATGGGAATGGGAACCAGAAGACTCAGAGTCCAGTTGCTGCTCTGCCCTGTCCCGGATATGGGATCCTGAATGTTCTCTCCCTGCCCGTTTCCTCAGCCAAACCCCCCTCCCAAATCCAAAAAACAACACTCCACCAGCTTTGGCAGCACACCAGTTTTAGACATTTGGGCCTTTTTTACCCACTTTACTAGCTTGGTGACTGAGCACTTTACTATACCTCTCTGGGCCTCAGTTTTCTCATCTGTCGAATGGAGATGACAGTGACAATCATCCCAACCTGATAGGGGTGTTGTCAAAATCCAACAAGATCAGAGATGTGAGAGGGATTTCTGTTTGTTTTTGTGTTAGGAGTGGTTATGAGTACCGTAGCTTGTCAAAATCTAACAGGCTCCCTGATTTTGTGCGCCCTTTCCCAAGAAAGGAAAAACTGCTGCTAATTAAATGATGATATGCCATCATTTAATTAAACTAAAGCGAGACTCACTTTCATTTCAGAGTTGTTAAAATATGAAGAAAGTGCGTGTTTCAGAATTGATAAAACAGGCTATGTTCTCTGCTGGGTGAGGGTGGAGATGTTCTGACAGAACGTGGAAGGGCAGCTCACGTGGAGGGGCTGTCAGTGCAGAGGTGGAGAGTGAACGGAGGTCCAGATTGGAGGAGGACAGTGTGGTGAACGGGTCGGGGATATGCCCTTGATAACACCCGGTAGGACAGCACTGCAGGGTCCCCAGAAACCGCCATGTTTACAGCGTGGAGGAGTAAGGACACTAAGGAAGAATGGTGGGAAAAGTATTGGGCCCAGGGGACCTTGGGGTGCCAGTGAGATGAAGACTCTTCCTCCTCCTTGCCTGTCAGGATTCTCCTGTGCTGTTGACAGCTCCTCCAAAGACTGTCAGTGCAGTGAAGCTAGGGATACCCACTGCTCTGGACTTCCTCTACGACTGTTGACTCCTGTGGGTATGGACACCTCATCCCCTGCACTGCTAACATAGCTCTGGGGTGTGACATCTCTTCCACACTGTCACTGTCCCTCTAAGGTCTGGACATCTCCACCAGAGTGTCAGGGCGCTGAGGGTGTGGACACTTCCTCCAGGCTGTCAGAGTCTCTTAGGTGTAGACCTGAGCTCCTTCAGACTGTCACTATCCCTCTGGAGTGAGGACACTTCACTTTCCTGAGTGTCAGGGCAGTGTGGGTGTGGACACTTCCTAAGTCAGACCGCCAGGGTCCTCTGGAGAGCCTGCTCTCTTCCTCAGGTCGTTCTGGGACATGGACACCTCTTCCTACAGATTGTCAGGACCCGCCCCCTTCTCTAGACTGTCAGGAACCCTCTGGGCTGTGGTCACCTCCTCCTTCCTCTAGACTGTCAGGTCCTTCAACATGTGGACATTTCCTCCACCCGACCACTGGGATTATCTGGGGTGTGGACATCTCCTTGTCCAGACTGTCAGGGTCCTCTGCAGTGTGGACTGCTCTGCTTCTAGACGGTCTCTGCCCCGCTCCCAGCCCCGGGGGCTATGACCCTCTCTACTTTACAGTTCCTCAGAGCAGGAGCCTCTCCTCTTCATCAGTGTTATCACTACAGTGTAGACATCCTCAGGTGTGCATCCCTTAGGCCAATTCTGTCACTTCCCAGCCATGTCATACCCCTAAGAGACCCACAGAAATACGGAGGTGTTTGGGGTTGTCATCGTGACAAGGCACACTCATGGATTTAAATGGTCAAGGTCCAGGGATGTTAAATGTTCCCCAATGCATGAGACGGTCCTACGTAACAAAGAACTGCCCCACTCCAAATGCCCACCACGTCCCATCTTAGAAGATGACACTTGCTGTTGCAGATACTTGCTAGTTATTCACCCAAATCCCTTTTCGTTTTCCACTTGGGCATATGGCTGAATCACACTTCACAGCTGCTTTGCACTGAGGTAAGGCCAGTGACTCAGTTCCAGCCAGTAGGTGCGGGCAGACATGATATGCACCACGTCCAGGCCTGGCCTCTTAGAAATCTCCCCTTCTGCAAACCCCAGCCTACTTGCCAGGCAATGCTGAGGATCAGAGGCGACTCTAAGGCATGGCACAGGCACAAGAGGGAAAGAACCTAGGTGGCCACGCCATCGTGTGGAAGGATACGACCCAAATGCCCACACTGGTAGAGCAAACGGACTTATAGCATGCAAAGCCATTAAGATGTGGGGCTCGTCTGGTCCAGCGGCTAGCCTGCTGGACACAGCCCGCCTTTCCCCAGTGTCCTGCGCGGCTAAAAGAGGAGGTAGCCAACCTCCCCAAGGCATGTCTATGTCCTACTCCAGACTGTGTTCCTTTTGTGCAGATAAGTAAAAGGTGCTCCTTCTGGGTAGACACAGCTTGGTGATAAGCTGGACCCTCGTGAAATGAGAAGAGGAAGTGCCTTTTCAGGTGACGCAATCCTGTGCAGACCACACGGCCTGTTAAAAGGAACGCTGCCTGGATTTCAGTTCCCGCTTTCCTCTTTGCTAGGTACCCTTATGAAGTCAACCCAGTCTGGAGGTATTTCAACGTGCCTTTACCAATTTGGAATACTCGCCCCTGCCAGGATGTCCCTCTCACACTCAGGTTAACCCCTTCAACACCTTTCCCACAGGGAAAGCAGGGAAGCTGCAGGCACACAGTGGGGAGAGCTGGGCGCGCACGGTGGGAACACACGTGGGGAGAGCTGCGCACAGCCCCGTCTCCCTACCTCTCCCACGTACTCCATGACGAAGCTGTTCTTGCGGATCTTCTCCAGCGTGCGGACACCCCAGCCACGTCCATCATCCGTGCGGAAGATGCAGAGGTCATAGCGGATGCCCTTCTGTACCACGCGGTTGGGGCAGTCATAGCCACAGCGGCAGCGGGAGTTGCACTCGTAGATGGGCAGCCCGGCTCGCAGGCGCACCTGGCCCTGGTCATTGTAGGCAAACTTGTGCAGCGATGCCCCAGGGCAACAGCCTCCAGCAGGTGCCCACAAACAGTCTTGGCACTCGCAGCCCACAGCCACCTGGTTGAGGGTGATGCCCTCACCAACACGGTACTCGTTGATGTACACGAAGGCCCGTGGGGGGCCATCCAGGTCCACCTCGTTCTCCACGGTGATGCGTCCCAGGTGGCTGCGCTTGGCGTTGAGCTCCTGCTCCCAGCGCCGGAGCGCCCGCCTCTGCTTGGCCTTCTGCACCAGGTAGTTGGCCAGGCTTGGGTCCAGGTGCCGGGGTGGCTTTGACCGGTGGTGCCGCCGGAGCAGCTCCCTTTCCAAGTCCTTGTGAAACTGCTTGAGAATGCGCACACACTTGAGATTCTGCCGTGGCTCCCAGGTGCTCTCTGAGTCTGGGTACCCACGCCATTTTACCAGGTAATACTCCTGTTCCTGGGGGGTGGGGTGGGGAGGGATGAGGTCACTGTAAGTGACAGACGAGACCCTTGGGCCAGCCCTCATGGGACTTCCATCCCAACGCCTGTGGACAACACCCAAACTGTTCCCCCCGTTTCCTGGAATGACTCTGTGCAGTGGTTAAAAAGCATGGGCTCTAGAGTGAGGTTCACTGGGTTCAAATCCCTCGCTCCCGCTTACTATCTGTCTAAATCCCAACTTTTAATTTAATCTCCCAAACATATTCCCTCCTGCTAGCTGTTCAGCCCAGCTCTCCAAGTCATCCTTGACTCCTTTTTCTCACACTCGCCACATCCACTCTCAGGAAATCCTGTCAGCCCTGCCTTCAAGCTACATCCAGAATCCTACACTTCACACCTCTGTCACCGTCACCACCGTCATCGCTCGCCTGGAGTGCAGCAGCAGCCTCCTCACCTGTCCCCCTGCTTCCACCCTTGCCCCTACAGTCTGTTCTCCACACAGCAGCCAGAGGGATCTTTTCTTGCTGAGCGGCAGCTATAGGATAGAGTTTAACTACACAGATTCTACAACTAGACAAATCCTGAAACTGCCGCTCCCTAGCAGTGTAAACTTAGGCAGTTATTTAACCTTGCTGGGCCTGTTTCTTCATCTGTAAATAAGAAAAAAAAAGCTGACATTTTTCTAGCATTCGTTATGTAGCAGGTACTGTTCTAAGCAACTTACATGTATTAACTAATCTAACCCTCACAACTCTATATGAGGTAGATACTACTAATTATACCCATTTTATAGATGAGGAAAATTAAGTACAGAGAATTTGGGTAAGTATCCCAGGGTTACAGAGCCAGGATCTGAACCCAAGCATGCTGGCTCCAGGCTGCTCTCTCAACCATCCTGCCATTACCTCCTCTGGCAACAATAACAGTTCCCATTTTGCAATGTTGCTGGCAGGATTAAATGAGTTTCTGAAAGGATGTGCCTGGCAGGCAAAGTGCTCAAAACCATTAGCTGTCATTATCTCCACTACTGGGCTCAACATCTCAATCTTTGCAATTGGTTTGTATTCCTAGGGAGGTGGGAGGAGAGATTTATCTGGGGATTCATTCTGGCTCCTGCCCCTCTCGGAAAGCCACTTAGTTTTCCCACCTGTAAAATGGAGATGATAAGAGGGCCTACTAATCCTATTTTTTTAAGATCAGAGGAGAAAATTACTTTTGGAAACAGATGTGGGTAATTGGGGGTAAGGGGGCAGGAAGCCAGCTTCCTTGAGTCACCCCTGCCCCGGCCATGGTCACCCCAGACTCACGCGGATCTTTTTGTAATCGCACAGGTACTCGACTTCAAAGTCATAGAGATTCCTCTTGGAGATGCCAAGGGCAGGGCAGGAGAGTTTGGCCAGGCGGCACAGGTCCTGTAGCTGATTCCAAGAAGACTTGCAACACACACTGCAGCCTAGAACAAAGGGGGCCATGAAGGAACTATTGCTGGGCATCCTGGCAAGGCCAGGGGTCAAAGAGGACCCCAAATCTTCCCTGGGACTTCCAAAGGACTACCTCAGAGTCAGTGAAATTTAATCCACAGGCCTTCCCAATGCTAAGATCCTTCTACAACAAGAATGTGCCACTCCCATCTACCCCAATGCTCACTGTCCAAGGCTTTCCCTGGAGCAGCAGACTTCCAAGTGGGATCTGCTGCATGGATTGTCCTAAAGGAATCTATTCCGAGAGCTTCCAGCTCCCTCTGTACCATTCCTTAAACTGCCTGCAAACCTGCCTGGAGTTCAAGACCTAATCATCCTTCTCCCCACTTTGCAAAAGAAAGAGAACAACCCCCTCCATCTCAGTAGGGTGCATTTCTCCAAGGTGTGTGGGTAGGGATGGGATTAAAACCTCCAGGGCACCAAACAAAGGCGTAACTAGAAAGACTGGTCCATAATCCTTTATCTGAAGCTCCTGGGGCCAGATGTTTTGGAATCCAAATTTCTTTTTTAGATTTTACAAGTGCAGTTCTAGGTATATCCCATACATTCCCTAACACACCCCTAGTGTGGTCAGGACATCAAGACATAATCAAATACATTAATAGTTCTGTAGCAAAAGTCTGAATTGTCACAAACATAGGAGAAATAAAGCTGCAAGATAGTGGCACTGAACAGTCCCTCCATCTAGCCTAGTTTTACCACTGAATGATACCAAATTTAAGTTTTCAGGGCTTTTTGGATTTCAGAATTATGAATAAGAGATTGTGGAGTGGTATTAGATTACAGGAAGCTTCCCCAAATGGTTAGTGCAGGTGCCTTAAACCCACAAGGTATATTTTTTCACACTGCATTTTGATTTTCTCTGTCTCATCCACATTTCTGTGAAGGGTAAAGCTGGCCCAAAGGGGTGTGCTCTGAATTCAAGAACAGACAGAACAATATAGGTTAGTGACAGCAATTATTTTAAATATACCTGGAATGTTTTGGGGGGCTACCAAAAGTTTTCAGGACACACAGATTTTTTTACTTAAAAAGGCTTCTTTCGGTTCAAGGCATGTTCTTAATTACTGTGCTTTAGAAGCCATTTTATCAAATCATTTCACAAAACGCTTATTCCAAATATAATCAGTCAGTCCTTATCCTATTTCATCTTTTAAAAATGTTTAATATTTTCTACCTTCCATTACAAAAACCAAACGTTTAAACTCATGATGAAATACTCTAGATGTCAACCTACAAATGTACAAGAGCTTTGCAAAATTATTACGTGTGCATTTCCCCCCCCCTCCACTTAGGCAGGCCTAGTGGAGACTCGGCCTGTACCCACGCCTTCCTTTCCCTGTGATGCCTCTCCCTTTCAAACCCTTAACTTGCTTTTGAAGCCCCGCTAACGTGGTCCCAACTCACATCAGCTGCTGTCTCCGCACTGACCACAGATGGACTCTCCTACCCTCAGAGCTCCCCCTCACACCTGTGGAACCCATCCTCCCCGCAGCTTCCCTCACCCAGAGGGGCCCACCTTCCCCAACACACTGAGTCACCCCTCCTTCCCCGCGCATGGGGGAGTCCAGCTCTCCCATTAGGGAAGCCCCCTTCCCCTCTTCCTGGGCGAGCCCTCTCTGCCGCAAACCCCTCCCCCACCACGCTGCGAGGAGATACCCTCCCCCAGAAGAGTCCCCCGTCCCCTAACTCTGAAAAGGAGGTCCGTCCCCTTCCCTCCCCTCCCCTTCCGGCGTCTCGCGTGGACACCAAGAGGGTAACGGTCACCGGCGACCAATTTTCCCGCGCGCGGGCGCGGCCTCCCAGACAAACCCCCGTGCGTGCGCGCGCCGTCCGGTCGCGACCTGCGGCGCGCGCGCCCCTCCCGTGTCCCCACTTAGCCCCTTGCCCGCCGCGTTCCGAGGCACGCGCCCCCTCCCCTCAGCCCCGCCCAGCCCCGCGCGCCAGGCCCGCGCGCCCCGAGCTCCAGCCTTTCGGCGCCGAGCTTCCGGCTCCCGACCCCGTGGCCTCGGACGCCGGGGCCCCGAGCCAGCGACGCCACCCCTCCAGCCCACCCGGCCCGGCCAGCGGGCCCGCGTCGCTGCCGCCACTGCTTCACCTTTTAAATTTTCCGCCATCTTTCCCCACGGCTAACTACATTCGGGCCTAACCGGCCTCGCGAGAGGAGAGCTCGCGCGGGCGTGGCCGAGAACGCGCAGCCTATTGGCCGCGCCGCGCCGCGAGCAGCGCCCGCGCGGACCAACCGGCGAGCCGTGACCGGATCCCTCCCCGCCTCCCGGCTCGGTCCAGAAGGCGGGTGCTCGCCGGCGCTTTCCCAGAGTGCGTCTGGGAGGCGGAGGCGGAGGCGGCGGCGGCGGCAGCGGCAGCGGCAGCTGAGGTTGCCGGAGGTCCTGCCCGTAAGCCGGTCTGTCTGTCACACTGTCAGCCAATCACGTTGTCAGCCAGCTGCACTGGGGGATTCTCCGTCCTGTCAGACCCCCAATTACCGCCGTCAGTCCGTCACCACATTTTAACCCCAAGCAGGCCGTGACTCCCCAGGTGGATTACCTCTACATACAGCTTGCTCAGTCAGTCGCCCGACTCAAATCAGACAATCACCACGACCACTGTCTCATCAGACCTCCGCCCCCCATTCACGCTGTCAGTCTGTCAATAGCAGCATCCACTCGTGCCCTCGGGCCAGCTGCGAGGCCCTCAAGGCAGACACACGGCTCTGACAACAGCTACGCTACTCGCTGCTCGTCAGCCAGCCTGTCATTCCCTTAGACTGTCCCTTCATCGCACCGACAGTCGGTCCAGCAGCCGGGCTCTCTATCTACCCTGGCTCTGGGAGTAGCTCCGAATCCCCTGGGGAGAATCATCTCACCACCGCCCAGGAAGCCACAGCAACCAGCCGGGCCCTCGGGCTGGCTGTGATTATGTCAGGACAGGCTGTCATTGTCAGCATCTAATGTAGCCCTGGCCAGTCACGCTCTCCACTGTCAGTTGGTCACTCTGTAATTCCCTCAGGTTCCTCCTCATTCACACCATGATCAGGCACTTTATTCCCTCAGAGCACGTAGTCACAGCAGCTAAAGCCTCCAGGCAACCTGTCAGTCGTCAACAATCTGTCATTTCTCAGGCAAGGCATGCCCCCCATTGGTCGGTCAGTCAGCAGCCTCTGACCCCGGGGCCCTCTTGGGGTGGCTGTGATTCTATCCGTGGAAAGCCATGGGGTCAGGCAGCTATACTCATCTTTCAGTGGGTCAGCTGGTCTGTGACTCGTTCAGTCTGCCCCTCATATCAGTCAGCCAGGTAGCCATTCTCAGCATCCGACTGGCCACACGGTCTGTCGAGCATGCTGTGATTTGGTCAGGATAGACAGTCAGTCACCAGATACAGTTGCCTATCAGGCGGCCACAGATCTGTCCATCAGTCAGCCTGAAATTCCCTCAGGGTAGATCTCCTTTACACATCGCCAGACAGTGTAACATCCAGACAGCCCCTCGGGCTGGGTGTGATTCCTAGCAAGTCAGCCATTTGCAACATCCCGCCACCGAGGCAGGCAGCAACAGCGTGGATCATCAGTCAGCCAGCCTGTAAGTCCCTCAGGAGGCTGCCCATCTTTTGAACCATCAGGTCACCAGCCCCAGCCTGTCCCAGGCGGGCTGTAATTCAGTTCGATTTTCAGTAGCTCACAGTGTCAGGAAACTGCACTGTCATTTCCTCAAATTGCCCCTCTCCCTGTCAGTCCATGAGTTATGTAGTCAACCAAACGGTTATACAGTTAACCAAACGGTTATTCTGTGCCTGCCAGTCCAGCTGTGCACCGGTTGGAGAAATGGCTGGTCAGGCTGAGGTTCCATTAGTCCCTGCTTGCCGTGAGTGGAACAGTTAACAGTGAAGTCCCACCATAGATTCCCCTTCCCTCCCTTATTCCTTCTAGAACAGAGTCCGATGCTGGTCCTCACATGCCCCCAGTCTCCCCCGGCAGGCAGGACCCTCCCAATCCCAGGAGTCCAGGAGGCTTGTCCAACCCATGAAAGTGGTTTAAGGCACGACCTCTTTCTGCCTGAATCTGGGGGAAAATGTAGAGGTTTATGGGTATTGGGAAGCATCCCTTGGTCTTCCCCAAACAGTACAGTGTAGTGGGTAAAGGCTTGGATTCTAGAGCCCAAGTACCTGGGTTCAATCCCAGCTCCACCATTTACTAAAGTGTGTGACCTTAGGCAGTTTCTGCATCTGTAAAACCTCGGATGAATGACCTTGGGTGGGCATCTCCTACTCATCTAGAAAATGAATCTTTCTGGGGCTTCCCTGGTGGCGCAGTGGTTAAGAATCCGCCTGCCAGTGCAGAGGACACAGGTTTGAGCCCTGGTCTGGGAAGATCCCACATGCCGTGGAGCAACTAAACCCGTGCCCCACGACTACTGAGCCTGCACTCTGGAGCCCGTGAGCCACAACTACTGAGCCCACGTGCCACAACTACTGAGCCCACGTGCCACAACTACTGAGCCCACGTGCCACAACTACTGAAGCCCGCGTGCCTAGAGCCTGTGCTCTGCAACAAGAGAAGCCACTGCAATGAGAAGCCTGTGCACTGCAATGAAGAGTAGCCCCTGCTCGCCGCAACTAGAGAAAGCCCGCGCACAGCAACGAAGACCCAACCCAGTCAAAAATAAAATAAATACAATAAACAAATTTATAAAAAAAAAAGAAAATGAATCTTTCGGATTAGCACCTTTTCAAGAGACCTCAAAGTAAGAGGCTACCCTGTTATTACTGTGTCCTACTCCCAGCCACTGGTCTGTTCATTCAGGATTAATTTAGTGCCTAACTGTGTATACTTCATCTCCCAGTGTGAGGCCAATACAAGGTTTTATCCATTCCAAGCTGCACAAGTTTGACCTGCTTTTAATGTAAACCTCATATGGACTGTACCACACATACAGAAAAGCTCATAGACCATGGGTGACCCATGTCATGAGTTTCACAAGTGAACATACATGTGGAGCCAGAATGCAGGTTAAGGAACAACATCACCAGCCAGGGCTCCAGAAGCATTTAATTTTTTAACATCTCTGGAATCAGGCTGTGTCTTACAAGCGCTGATGGGTCATAATTTAATTGGCAGTACTTTTTTGTCTTTCTTAGCGATACATAGAATAACGATGCATTTTGTAATCAATGGTGACTCAAGATCAGGGACACCCAGTAATAACAACAGTAACAACAGCAGTAGCAGCATCTGATGCTTATAGATGCCTACAAGGAGGCAGGAACTTTGCAGACACCATCTACTTTAATTTTTATCTTCATTTTAAGGGCTGAGGAAACTGAGTCCCAGGGAGGTCAAGCAACTCACCCACAGTCAACTCTTTTACCACAGGTCTGTGCTTGCTCTAGCCTGTGCTCCTGGGGCTTCAGAGGTTGTGTGATGTAAGGTCTTTTCCAGGACAAAGCCCGCCCAAGGGGTTACAGAACTCTGGGTTTGGCGAGGGGAGGTGGGGGAGAAGTGATATGATAGGCCCTTCCTAGACTCAGTGCTCACCACGGGAACCGACCAGGGTTGGGTGGGTAGTGGAGTAGGGGATGAAGAGTAATGAAAGAATTAAAGGGAACCTGAGGCTCCCCCTTCTCCAGCTTCCACGGCTGCGGGAGAATTCTTAAGGGGCAAAGCCAGCTCCACTCCCCACACCTCTGCCCTCCCCTAAACCCTCAAGCTGCCCTTGGATGGTTCAGAAATTCTTCCACTAGTCTTGCAGATGGAAGAAGTCTGCCCTCTTTGAATTCCTCCTCACCTTTATCTTCCTCCCTGCTTTCTTCTTCCTCTAAAGGTAGGAAATCTGAGATCTTGAATCCACCAGGTTTCAGAAATGGGAAGGAGTAGGCACCTCTATTCTAGGCTTTGATGTACAAGAGTTTCTAATTACTCCTTTGGAAACAGCTTTAAACACCACGGACAGTTTTGAGTTGTGCTTTTTTTTTTTTTTTTCCTGGAGAGAAAGTTCTAGAGGACGAGGGTGACCCAGTGGGATCCCAGTTGGAAAAGGTTACATATTGTTGCCCCCATTGTATAGATGAGGAAACTGAGGCTCAGAGGTGAGACATCTTGCCCGGGTTCTAGAGCAGATCTATCTGATTATTAAGTCTTTGCTTCTTCCATTGCCATTGGCCAGGACTTGGTTTGCACTGGGAACTGGGCAGAACCAAATTTTAAAATTGAGAGGGAGATCCTGCCCATCAGGATCGTAGTGTGTGAGTTGTGTGCATGGAGAATGGGGAAGTCTGACCATTGAGTACTCTCTTGATCTAATATTATGTTGATTGAACGTTTTTTTAAAAAAAAATAAGTAAGCGATTGAACAAATAACTCTCTCACTCATTCACCACACTCAGCCTCACACCAAGCTTTTTCCCACCTCAGGGCCTTTGCACTGGCTGTTCCCTCTGCCTGGAATGCCCTTCTCCCCAAATATTCACATGGTTGATTCCTCTCTCTTTAGATCCAGAATAACGGTCACCTCCTCCAAGTGGCTTTCCTTGAACATTTCATCTTAATGTCACTTCCCCTCAGCACATCATAGCACTTATCATGATCTATAACTATCTTTTTAAAAAATTAATTAATTTTATTTTTTGGCTGTGTTGGGTCTTTGTTGCTGCATGCAGGCTTTCTCTTGTTGGGGCGAGTGGGGGCTACTCTTCGTTGCCATGCGCAGACTTCTCATTGTGGTGGCTTCTCTTGTTGAGGAGCACCGGCTCTAGGTGCGCAGGCTTCAGTAGTTGTGGCACGCGGGCTCAGTAGTTGTGGCTCGTGGGCTCTAGAGTGCAGGCCCAATAGTTGTGGAGCACGGGTTTAGTTGCTCCGCGGCATGTGGGATCTTCCTGGACCAGGGCTCGAACCCGTGTCCCCTGCATTGGCCGGCGGATTCTTAACCACTGCACCACCAGGGAAGTCCTATAATTATCTTTTGTTTCGATTTAATTCCTTGTTTCTTGTGTGTCTTCTGCCCTAGAATGTTGACCTCACAAGACCAAGAATTTTTGTTGTTTTTTCCCCACTGCCCTATCCCTAGCCCCTAAAGTAGTTCCTGGCAATAAATATCTGTGGAAAGAAAGAAGGGCAGAAGGAAACAAAGAAGTACAGGCTAAATGACCGAGGGAATAAATGAATGTATACCTATAAGGTTAAATAAATGAAATGGGAATAAAAGGGACTTTGGGGAAAAAGGACCCCAAATTCCCACATTTGGAATATAAAGGAAGTAAGATTTAAAGAAACAAAATGACAGTTATTTTATTTTTGTTTAAAAATCCTTGAGTGAGGAGAACTGAGAAATTTTGTATAAAAAGGTCCCCTACTATTGCTAGGGTGAGTGTTGGGGGGGCAGTCAGAGATAACAGCATTGAAGGGGTGGGTGGAGAAGAAACAGGGCTTAGGGGCCTGGAAGCTGAGAGTGGAGGGTGGCGAGCAGGGCTGCCAAGGGAGCGAGCACAGAACAGTGGGGGTGGTGGTGACTCAGTCGTCCCATTCATCATCCTCATCGTCATCGCCAGCCTGGTCCTCCCCTTCGTCTAGAGGGAGAGAGAGAGTGGAACTCAGGATGGGCAGGAGGGTTCAAAAGCCCTAGGGAGGGGGGTTACTAGGGCCTGGGAGGTTGGGGCTCAAGACCCTGGGGGACTGAGATCTCATGCTTGGAAATTAGATCTGGGGCCTGTGTGTTGGATGAAGAAGGGACCCCCTCAGAGGAGGGAGATTTAGGGGCAAGGTAGGGACTATAGCTGGGGTCTGGGTTCTAGTTGGAGTCGAGGTTAATATTATTGTCAAAAATGTGTGGTTAGTTGGGATATTATTGTCATACAAAGGGTTGATTTTAACAGACTTATCACTTAATGGGGTGGATTTAAATATTAGCAAAGGTGGAGGAAATTACAATATTATGGTTTCATAATGGGTTAAGGTTAACCCTGTTGACACGGAATGGGGTTAATGATGATGTCATGGTCAAAAGATGAGGTTCGTTATGATATTGTCATGTAATGGATTCATGTTTATCTTGTGAACAGACTCTGGGGTTGATGTTAGTATTATTGTCAAAGTTGGAGTTAATTATATTATTGTTACATAATAGGTTGAGGTTAATATTATCCTCATATAATTGTCATATAATGACAATATTGTTGACACATTAAGGGATTAATGTCAACATTATTGTAAAAGATTGGGTTGGTTATAATATTATCACATAA
Source organism: Delphinapterus leucas (assembly GCF_059928025.1). Lineage (NCBI taxonomy): Eukaryota > Metazoa > Chordata > Mammalia > Artiodactyla > Monodontidae > Delphinapterus > Delphinapterus leucas. Next base: position 90,082,858 of record NC_143150.1, read on the forward strand.
TGTGTTAAGGTTAATCTGTTGACACATGGAGTTAGAGTCAATATGATGGTCAAAGATGGGGGCTCCTTATTATCATCACATAGCGGCTAATGTTAATACTATTGAACATATGGGATTAATGTTAATACTATTGTCAAAGATAGATAGAGTTAATCATATTACTGTTACATAATGACAGTTAACATTGTAGAAAAAGAGACTGATAAAAGATTCATGTTCATGCTCTCATCAACATATGGGCTAATGTTACTATTGATGGTGGCTGTTAGGGGTGTTTTTAGGCTGACACTAGCTGGGAACCAGGGTCGGGGTCCTGGCAGGATGGGCTCCGAATGCCAGGCTCGCAGGGGAGGGGGGGCTCTCACCCGAGGAGTGGATGGCTCTGCTTCTTTTCTGCATCACGTGCATCAGGGCCCCCACCAGCCCCTCGGAGCTCTGAGGTGGCGGTTGCAGCGCTGAGCTCTCTGGGGCCCCAGGGGTCTGCAGCAAGCAGGGTCCAGCACACAAGGCTCAGGGCCTGTGAGAGAAGCGCTTCTCCCCGCCCCTCATCATCCTTTCTCCTCCCACACACTCCAGTCTCCCCACCAACCTCCCAACCCTATCACTCAACCCCCAAATCCTGGGACCCCCATCAGTCTCGGCCCTGGCCCCCTAATATCCTGACTTGTGCAGCACACCCCAGAGTCCCAGTCCCCCAATCCTCCATCACGCCGGCCCTCACCTTGTTCAGCTGAATTCCCTGCCGGATTTGATCCAAAAGCGCCCCCCGACCCCCACCAGGGGCCAGGCCCCCCACAAGCCCCAGAGAAGGAGGGGGTGGGGGAGCGATCGGTCCGACCCCAGAGCTGGGTGGTGGCGGTGGTGGTGGTGGTGGCGGAGGCAGGGGCGGCCCCCCAGCTCCAGGGGGGGGAGGGGGCGGTGGTACAGAGCGTCCAGTGGCTGGAGGGGGTGGTGGCGGAGGGCCCCCTCGGCCCGGGGGTGGGGGTCCCCGGGGAGTTGGCGGGGGAGGAGCACCTCCCGAAGGTACAGGGGGTAGTGGGCCAGAGCGACCCTTGTTACTCCCCACAGCTGGGGGCCGGGGGGGCTGGTTCCCTCCTCGGGATGGCGGTGGGGGCGGTGGAAGCGGCTCTGAGGGGGAAAGATAACACAGAGCTATTATTATAGTTTTCTTTAGAGCCTCAGTTTTGCTCATTTGTAAAATGGGTACCCTAACCGACCAACTCCCAATTTGAGCGGTATAGGGGTTTCCATGAGGACTGAGTGCCTGCAATGTATCTCTTAGAGATCAGCTACCAGGGTTGGAGAAGAAGGGGGTGTCCAGAAAGAAGGGGGCTCACCCTGGCGCCTCATCTCCTTCCGCACAGCCTCCAGCCCACCCTGGTTCTCAATGAAGTCATAGATAAATTTGGAGGTCTCCGCGTCAGTGAGCTGGGCCTCACTGATTCCAGCCCTGGAGAACAGGCTCCGCAGATCTGGGTCCAGATTGTTCACCTGCCCAGGAGGTAAAAGGCCGGGGCAGGGGTGTGAGAATAAGGTGGAGAGGGAAGGGGCACAGATTATCATGGGGTCCACCCCAGAGAGGGATCTAAGAGGGGTGTGGGAAGGGCGGGGTCTGGGGAGTAGGTCTGGAGCAGTGGACTATGGAAAGGTAGGTGGGAGTTGAGTGGGGTCCAGGGGACTTTGGAGTTACTCACGTCAAATCCATTCTGGGGGTCCCACCCCACGTGGCTGACATGTCTGGGGGAGGTGAGGAGACCCCAGTGAAGCCCCACGGCCCTTCCTTCCCTCTCTTCCTAGTGAAGCCCTCTTGCCCTCTCCTGCCCAGAGGGACTCTGAGGGGCCAGAATTAATGTATGAGTCTTAAGTGAATGAAGGAGTGAGAGCAGTAGTTATGGAACTAGAAGGGGTCCATAGTTTGTGGTACCCATCTGTCCGCCCAGCCCTCTTTCCACCATCCATCCACCCATCTATTTGCCCACGTAGCCATTCACATTCACCTGTTGGACCATTGATCTATATACATTTGTCTCCCCACTCATCTGTCCACACACATCTATTTACCCATTTGTCCACCAATCTGTCCTAACCCACACTTGTCCATCCACCCATCCATCTACCCATGTGCCCATCTTTCCATCCATTCACTCACTTGACTACCCATTCAACCACACACTTCTGTCCATTTACCCATTGAACTGTCCATTCATCCACATATCTGGCCACCTATCCATCCCCATCCACCTTGTCTGTGAACAAATCAGCCTATATACCCATCAGACCACATACTCATCCACTCACCCATCCATCTACCTACCCATTTCCCATTTACCCATCCATTCATTCTCCAATCCACCCATTCATTCATTCATCCAATTATCCATCTACCCACCGATCCACTCACCCACCAGCCCACCCAGGGTGGGACTAGGGTGGGACTAGCTTGAGGTGAGTGAGGAGCAAAATTTCAGGAGGCACTCACTCTCTGAGTCATGAATCGTAGTTGCATGGCCCGGAGAGTGACTGCCTCTGTAAAAGTTGGGAACCTTGGTGCCTTTGGTGCCTCTCCCTAGTCCCCGGCTTTGAACCCACCCACCTACCCATCCACTCATCTACCTACTCCCCCACCCATCCATCCATTTTCCCATCCTTCCATCCACTCAACTATCCTCCTATCCACCTGCTCATCTGCTCCCCCACCCCCAGGATCCGTGGGCCCACTGGGGAGAGACTCTCACTTGAATCCACTGGGTGCACCAATATCAGCCTTGCTGATCTTTTTCCTCCCTGAGCGTTTCTTATCACCTGGACCAGGCCCAGGTGCAGGGAGCCCACGGTATCGTGAATTCGTGATGTCTGGGTTCTGGATGTCCACTGTCACCAGCCCCAGGGACAGTGAGCCAGCTGCTGGGCCTGTGGGGAAAAATGGGTGACTGGGCCACTGACCCATTTACCTACCAACCAGAGCATAGGAGCAAGAGACAGGAAGATGGTTGAGGGAATCTGTGTGTTTGATGGTCATGGAGGGAGTGGATGAGGGGTCCAGATAGGGTTTATGGAGAAGCGGCTGGGTGGGTGCCACAAACCATCCATACATTCACTGATTAATTAATTAATTTATTTACTCATGCTTATCACTTAAGTACTGACTCATTTATTCACTGGCTCATTGACTAATTTGTTAAATTATTTGTTCACTCATTCAATAGTTACTTTCTTCACCGATTGAAATGTTATGTCACTTATTCATTTATTCACTGCCGAATTCATTCAATCACTCATTCATTAATTAATTTACTCAATCATCCATCCACCTATTCATCCATTTATCCACATACCCACTCACCTATACATCTCTACACCCACTTATACATCTATCTATATTTTCATCCTTCCATCAATTCATGCCCCCGTTCAACCATCTTTCCGCCACCAATCCATCCACCCACACATTCACCCACTTATCGCTGCACCCACCCACCTACTCATCCATCCACCCACTCCCCACCTGTGTATCCATTCACCCCACCACCACCTGCCCATGTAGAGACACAGGAAAGAATAGCACTCACCCCCTTGGTCTCCACCTGGGTGTGGGGGCAGGGGTGGGAGCCCTCCTCTTCTCTCTGGGAAGACGGAATGGGTAGAGAGCTATCGCAACCCTGCCACAGGCTCCTGGGCTAGCCCCTTCTTACTCTTCCTTGCACTAGAGGACTCACCTTCATTGGCTGGCACTGGTGGAGGGGGGAGCTGGCGCCTGTCTGTGGAGAGACAGGTGGACTTGGAACCAGAACCATGAGAGGGGCTTTTCCAGCTCCCTACTCTTGCGCTCACTTCTGCTCAACCTCTTTTCCTCCCCCAAGGCCTCCTCACCTCCACTTTGCCTCTGATTTCGTTTTTGTATCTTCTCCTGCACCAGGGTCCGGAAGGCCTGGGCCTCACCCTCATCTGCGAAGTTCAGCCCCGCTTGGCAGTCCTGCACGTGCGTGGGGGGGTCAGAGGCCTTCCAGGCCCCCCCCACATTTCCCGTCTCCTCCCTGCACCCCAACTGAGGCCCAGGGGTTAGGTGGTCACTTACATCTCCAGCGAAGGTGTGGAAAAAGGGGGTGGGAGTGGAGTAGACCAGCTGTGAGTACAGCTCCTGTTCCCAGAGCAGCCGGCCAGCCTGGAGAAGTGGGGAACACACTGGCACTGAGGCGTGCCCTGGGTGGCAGGCCTCTGTTTTCTGGACAGGGAACATGGTATACAAACTTGGGGCCCAGGGGTCTGATTTGGAGATTTCCAGCTCTGCATCGGAGAGTTGGGGGTCTAGGTGTCAGATGTGGAGGGTTGGGGTACAGTATGGGAATCAGACACTTCAGTGAGAGATTTGGATTTGGGGTCCAGGGCCCTAGATGTGGAACTTGGGGGCTTGAATTTGAGGATTTTGGACTCTAGTCCTAGGAAACTGAGCCCATTCGTAGAATCATCCCAAATCCCCCCTTTTATGGGGGCCTTCATTTGGGCAGGTAGGGCTCCAGTATTAGGAGTTGGGGTTGAGATTTGAGGTTCAGACATATAGACTTGGGAGGTTTTTTTGGAGGCGGGTTTAGCCAACGTATGTGCAATTTGAGGTTTGTGGAGCAGAGTTATGGCTTAGGGGTTTGGTCAATATTTTATGGCCCTGGGATCTTGATGTGGTCCTACTGGATCTACCTTTATGGTTTAGAAGGATGAATTTGGGGTTTATGCTTAGAGAGTTTAGGTTGAGGAGTTGTGGAACAGATTTATGACTTAGGAGCTAGGCAGAATTCTGGAGTTCAGGAGTTTTGATGGGCGATTTCTGAGACCCAAAATGTTGAGTTTCGAACAGATTGGAGGTTCAGGTAAAAATACAGTACTCATTTTTTTGGAGTTTGTGGAACAGATCAGACTTAGGAGGTATACTAATATTGGGGGTTATAGATCTTGACATGAAGACTCTGGGGTCAGTCATCGCGGACTTAGAAAGACAAACCAGAGGTTGACATTTGGATGAAGTCTTTGGTTCTGGGGCTCAGGGGTTCATTGATCTGCCTGAGGGCTCAGGGCTATGGACACAGCTCCGAGTTTGTCGGTTGAAAACTGGGTTGTCTGTCCAGTGGGGGGCGGGGGTCACCTGAAGGCCGTAAAGGCGAATGAAGTAAGACTTCTGGGGGTTATCCTTCACGAAGCACACAGCCCCACAATGTTCCTTGGTCCAGTGCTCGGCTCCACGGGGCAGTGCCAGGTACAGCTGAACAACCGCGGTGGCCAGCGTCTGGGAGGGGAGAGCAGGACTCAGTGGAATCTGGTCAGGGGCAGCCAGAGGGTCTGGGAACCAGACCTGGTCCTTCCTTGCCCATGGCTGTCATGGCTCTGAAGGAAGAGCTGCAGCCAGAGGGAAACTGAATGAACATCGAGATCTTCCTGGGATTGGTGAATGGGGGTAAGTGGATTCTAGGAGAGATGATGGAGAGGAAGAGGAGGAGGGGAAGAAAGAGAAAGAGAGGAGGATGGGGAAGATGAGGAGAGAGGAAGGAGGGGAAAGGAGGAGGGGGGAGGATGGGGAAGATGAAGAGGCGGAAGAGGAGGAGGAGAGGAAGAAGAGGAAAGGGAGACAGGGAGGGCCAGGAGATCCCAAGCTCACCCAGCATTTCCGTCCGAGCATCTCAAAGAGTCGCTGGTTCTCATGGTCCTGGAGGAGGGTGGAGGGTATGTTCTGCTGAACCCCGGGTCCTCCACGGCCCCCAGGCCTGCCTCCCGAAGGGCCCCCACTCATGGTGCCTCCTGCCCTTGTCCTCTCCGGCTAGGCTCTGAGTGCAGGGTAAGAAGAGGAACTTTCGCAGCGAGCAGGGGAACAGGAAGTGCAAAAAACCACAAGGGAAACAAGTCCTCCAGGGGCCCCTCGGTGGGCCTGGCCTCCTCCTCCTCCCTTAGACTGGGGCCCTCCTCCATTTGACTGGTTAGACCCATGTTTTGGACCAGCTCATGTCCTCCTTTTTTCTTACTGTCTGGGGCCCATCTCCCTCTAACTAGCTCGGGCCCTCCTCCCCCTGGTTGGCTGGCAGCAAGAGCTAGGCCACTGCAGCATTTTTGCAGTGTGGCGGGGAGCAGTCATGGGCTGGGCGGCCTCCTTCCTCCCCAAAGCATCTAGTTAGTCTGGGCCCGAGGTCCAAGGCCCCTAGCGCTAAAGGGTTGCTGTGCTAAAGCTTTTCCTTTAATTACACAGCGAGCGCCTGGGATCCCACCCCTCTCCTGAGACCCCAACAACTTGCTCGCACCCAGCTCATCTTCCCCATCCCTACCCCTGCCTCCCTGCAGCTCCCAAATTACTTGCTGCTTATCATCCCCTTTTTGTAAGAAACGGATTTTATAGCATATATAAATGCCTAAACAACATTTTGTTTAGTTGCTGTTGCCTTTGAACTTTTGAAAGTATGTGATATTTGGAGACTTGTCTTTCTCCCCACTCAACATTCTATTTTTATCTAACAAACATTCATGTAGCACTGAACGTGTGTGCCAGGCACTGTTCTGAAATATTGACTCATTTAAATACTGACTCATTGAAATCCTCACATCAGCCCGGGGGACACACACAATTTTTACCGTGCCCATTTGATGAAGGGAAACTGAGGCACAGAGTGGTTAAATGATTTCCCCAGTAGCTCCTAGCTAGCAAGTGGTAGAGCCCAGATTGCATGCCAGGCAGGCTGGGTACAGAGTGTGCACTTTTCGTCAGGATGCTCCACGCCTGCTCTGTTACTAAGATTCATATTTTCCTGTTACTGCTATATAGTATTCTATTGTGTTACTGTACAATTTGTTCATATTCTCCTGTTAACAGACATCTGAGCTGTTTCTGGCTTTTGTGGTTGGCAGCAAGGCTGCTGTGTTCCCTCCTGTATGCATCTCCTGGTCCACGTAGGCATGCACACTCAGGAGGGGAATTGGGGCGTTGTAGGGTTTGCGTAGTTCTAACTTTGACAGACTGTTTCCCCAAGTGAAGGCCAGCTCGGTCCCCACTCCTCTCTGGGCCTGTTGCCTGTTTGGAGACGTGAAGTTCTCAGGTACACATACAGCAGCTTGGGGGAGCTGAGCATGTCTGGGGTGTGCCTGGCATTCCCAGGTACCTGAAGGGAAACAGTACATCTCAAGGCAGGACCCACAGTCCTACCTGGAAACCTGTATGGCTCCCACACCTGCAGGCGCCAAGCTTCTCTCCTAAGCCTAGGCTCAAGGCCCCTTCTGGTGTGGCAATTCCAACCTCCCTCCCTCCTTCCTCTGTTCACAACCCAGCGAATGGTGCTCCCAACTTACCAGGTGATTTCATACCTCCCGGCCTGGAGCCCCTTCTAGCCTGTTCATTAGGGCAAGGTCCTGCTTTTTCCTTAAGAAGCCACTGCATTCATTCATGTTGACACTGTTCATTGAGCTCTCACTGTGTGCCAGGCGTCTCTCCAGTATCTGGCACTAACTAGACACTCAATAAATGTTTCTTGAAGGAATGAATGAGGGATTAATGTCTAATTTGATTTAGTGTTTTCTGATCTTTATCTAAGTGCCTCACACTTATGTACTCATTTCATGGGCACAGACGACCCCCTGAGGTAAGCACTCCAGCTATCTACATTTTACTGATAGGGAAGCTGAGGCCCAGAGAAGCTTAGCTAACTTGCCTGAGGTCACACAGCTTGTGAGTGGTGGAGCTGAGGCCAATTATGTGAGAAATGGTTCCTAAACTGTTAAATGCCACATGGGGCCCCAGATAAAATTCTTCTGCTCCTTTTCTGTCTTTTGTTCTCCTTCTTTCTCCGCTCCTAGATCTGTCCCCTTTAAGTCTACATCAGGGGGCTTTAAACCTCTGCTACATTTGCTGGTTATTTTGTAAATTAACATTTAAAAGTTGTATATTTCCTGTTCTTACTTCTAAGGAGCAGACAGGTTTAAAACTTATATTTTTCTCCAAATGAAAAACCTAAAGTAGATTTTTATTATTTTAGTCCCTAATAGAATGAGTTTCCCCACCCTGGAAAACAGTGATTTATTCATCATTTTACAATCATTTTTCATCTTATGCAGATTATTGAATTGCTCTGGTGACCTGCACTAATAATTTGGAGCTGGTTTATTTTACTTTTATTTGTTCCCATCAACTCTTGCTTTTCTGTACTGGATGACAGTATTTGGTGAGGTGATGACCTCAAAGGTAATTTGCTCTCCTGGGCCTTCAAATAGATTAAAAAAGAACAAAAACCCTAATCTAGCTTTTCCGGTTGTTCTCAGCAGGAGAGTGGATTGAATACTTACAAGTCAGCCCACCACAGAGGGGAGCAAAAGTTTTAACGTACTTCTTAGTAATCCAGCGAATACCCAGGAACCCCCAAGAACCAGGATATGCCTAATAACTTACACCCACCTGATGCTCCCCCATCACCTCTCTCTGCCAACCCCCAGGGATCACCAGACAGAGAGTCATTTCCTGTTTATATCTTGTGCTTATTTTGCTTTATTTTGAGGGGATATTGCTTACAAGATTCTGACTGCCATGCCTCAAGTCCTGAGTAGGTAATAAGACATTGTCGGTTATAAGACATGTCTTCCACACCCCAGTCACTGCCACGCGATTGAACCCACGGAGGAGATATAGGAATGGGCAGGGTCCTGCTGAAATTGCGCACAACTGAGATTGGGACTTGAACCCACAGGCTGGGACTCGAACCCAGCCAAAACCCAGATTGGGACTTGAACCCACTGTCTTTTAATTGAGATCACACACCTGGTCTCAGAACTTAATGAAGCTCAGGTTCTTGATGTCTCCTTACAGAAAGAATTCAGTGAGAGACAAAGTGATAGGTAAGAAGTGGATTTATTTAGAGAGAAACACACTCCACAGACAGAATGCGGTCCATCTCAAAAGGCAGGAACGGCCTTAGGAGAAGCACTCCACAGAGTGTGGGCCATCTCAGAAGGCGAGAGGCCCCAAAATACAGCGTGGTTAGTTTTTATGGGCTGGGTGATTTCATAGGCTAATGAGTGGGAGGATTATTCCAACTGTTTGGGGGAAGGGGCGGGGATTTCCAGGAATTGGGCCACCACCCATTTTTGACCTTTTATGGTCAGCTTTGGAACTGTCATGGCGCTGATGGATGTGTCATTTAGTGTATGCTAACGTATTACAATGAGCATATAATGAGGCTCAAGGTCTACTGGAAGTTGAATCTTCCACCATCTTGCACCTAGTCGGTTCTACTCAGTTTTTGTCATGTCCTATGGCTATGCCATTCTTTTAAAAGTTATGTCCTGCTCCTTTCCCTCCTGTTTCACTACCGCTGTCCTCAAAGGCCAAACTGAGGCCAAGGTGGCAAAATTTCCTTTGCCATGCCATCCTTCTCCTCCCCCTTCCTTCCTGCCCCTCGTGGTCCTCCCTACCCCTGACTGAGGGGTGCTTCCTGGGGACAGGCCTAAGGAAACAGCAGTTCCCAACCCTTGGACCCAATGCTCCCTTTTCATAAGAAACATTTTGGGAGGCCTCTTTTTACCATCCAGGAATGACAATCGTGGATGTTACGAGTCTTGGTGGTGTGGAGCTGTCCCCCAGCAACTCAAGCCCCTGCCTATTCAATGCCAAAGCACCTCCATCATTGTGATAACCAAAGTCTGCCTACCAGGAATTCCCCAAACACACTTCCAGGGCAGGCAGGAACTGGACCCTCGTCTGCCTTGTTCATTGCCATACCTCCACCACCTAGCATAAGACCCTGCATGCAAAAGCTCAATCAATATTTGTTGAATAATCGTTGTACGGTCTAGATATCTATGCTGTGATTTACTGCCCTCTTCCCACTGGGCTCCCCTGTCCTCTCTTCACCTCCCTGCATGGGGAAAGAGGGAAGAAAAACAGCTCAGAGTGTGCAGGGGCCAGCCCCTCCCACAGAGATGTCTACACTGTTCACTGATGCTATGGGCAAATGGGTGCTTTAGGGGCCCTCAGGAGAGGGGCTGATTTCTAGTCCTGGTCAGGATGGAGTGAGGACAGGGTGGGCACAGAAAAGCAGAGACGACTGTAGAGATAAGAATTGCTCAGTGGCTAGAACCAGATTCTGGAGCCCTACAGCCTGGCTCTGGCTCTGGCACTTACCAGCTGTTTAAAGTCTTGTAACCCCTCAGTGCCTCAGTTCTCTCACCCATAAAGTGGAGATAATAATAGTAGTGACTGTTGGGAAGATTAAATGAGATAATTCATGTGATGAGGGCAGAGCTTAATACGTTATAATTTTGCATTGTTGTTTGTTTTCATGGAATAGCTGAGTAACTTGGATGAATTAACTATCCTTCCCTCAGTCTAGCATTCTCCCCACTCCTGCACCAATCCTCTCCTCCCCCTCCTCCATCAGACGTTCAGGTCCCACCACCATCGGTGGATGGTCAGAGACTGAACACGGCCACCTTCCCACTGCCCTTTCTCTACTTTTCCTTGCTGCAAAGTCCATCTCAGAGATCCATTGTGTGGGCCCAGCTAGACTCTTCCAGGGCCGTGACATGTTCCTGGAGACCTCCCTGCCAACCTCGGACGTCCCACCCACCACATGTTTCCTGCCCTACTCCTCCCACCTGCACGGGAAAACACTGTGCCAGCCAGCTCTCTCCTTCCCTTCTAGGTTTGTGCTGCTAACCTCGGACCAGCCGGGGAGCTAAAGGTCCCCTCCTGGTCCCTACACTGCTCACAACCTCAAAGTCATCACCAACTTTCCCTAAATGGGTACTCCCTACCCCCTACCCCGATCTGTGACCCCAAGTGTCTACTTCCCAGTCTGTAACACCAGAAGGATACACACCCGAATGTGTGTGACTCTAAGAGTTTCAACTTTCCGGTCAGTGGGTCCCAAGGGCCGCCCACTTCCTTGACTGTGTGAGCCCAAGACTGTTAACGGGGCAGTCTGGAATGGACCACTGCGGGCGTGGGGAGGAACGCAAAATGGAACTGTCGCCCAGGATCATACCACTGCGGAGGGGGTGGCCATCTTGCAACATACCATTTTGTTTGTGGGGGAGGGATACGACGGCTGCCTCATTCCCTAATGGAGAGGGGAGTGTCACAATTCTGCTTGTCCCAAGATGATTCCCACCTGCTTCGGGCGAGCCTCACTCTGTGGTCTCACCCTCAGCCTTCTCACATCTGCCATCTTAACCACTTTCACCACCCCCTCGATTCCTTAATTTCGAAGCAGCTCGCAACGCACCGAAGCCGGCAATTGGCTCACAGGTGGGGAAAGCAGGAGACCGCCGTGGCCTCTGATTGGTCGATGACCGAGTTCTCGTCCTTGTTGTTCTTTGAAGCTACGCGAGTTTGGAGAATAACATAGTCCCGCCTCCGCTCCCTTGCTCCGGGCTCCCATTGGTCATGGGTTCGAGGCATGCGCAGTAGATGCCCGTCCAGTGTTCTGGGCCAATTAAGCCGGGCTTTGGGGATTTCGGGTGGTGGTTTTGAATACAGCCTCAGAAGTTCAGATTGTTCAAGTGTAGGAGGGGCAGAAGGTGGAGTTTACTGTTGGGGTTTACTAAGATCATACATCAGGGCGAGGCGCCTCGTGCACTGGGCGTTAACAATCGTAAACTCTGTAACTCAGCCGCTAGGGTTTTCATGCCTGTGCCGTGGTTCTTCGTTCATTTATTCTATAGTTTACTCAAAATAAAAAGCGTTCTTTGAGTTAGGGTTTTAGGAAAACTCTCAAAAGTTACTTTATTTTTTTAATTAAAAATTTTTTTAATTTTTAAATAAATTTATTTTATTTATTTGTTTTTGGCTGCATTGGGCCTTTGTTGCCGCGTGCAGGCTTTCTCTAGTTGCAGTGAGCTACTCTTCGTTGCAGTGCACGGGCTTCTCATTGCGGTGGCTTCTCTTATTGCGGAGCATGGTCTCTAGGTGCACCGGCTCAGTAGTTGTGGCTCACGGGCTCAGTAGTTGTGGCTCACGGGCTCAGTAGTTGTGGCGCACGGGCTTAGTTGCTCCGTCATATGCGGGATCTTCCTGGACCAGGGCTCAAACCCGTATCCCCTGCATTGGCAGGCGGATTCTTAACCACTGTGCCACCAGGGAAGCCCCTCAGAAGTTACTTTAATAAAATTAAATCCTGCCGCAGTAGGACAGGCACCGTGGGGTGTCTGGCTCTCCCAAGACCGTAAATCGCAGAGTGAACATCTTGTGGTCTTCGAATACGATGTACTAAAATTATTAATTTTACTGACAAAACAGGTACAAAGCTTACAGCAGTTAAAAGCCCTAACTGGCGAGGCCTTTGACAAAACGTGTTTAAGAGAATAAACACTTTACCCAGTATTCAATGTGCAAAGTGATGGTTTTGGAGCATTAGGCCTGCTCAGATGGGACAGGATTGCTATGATTGACATGTGTTATTTAATATACATCATAGGCAATATAGCCAGTTACCGATTTTAAAGTCTGCAACTTTTACATTATATATGTAAATTAAAATACAAATATAGATTACATGAATTATAAAAAATATGAATAAATACATGAGTCATAGGGATATAGATATAGATGATATAGATGGAGCAGTGGGGCCCCTGTTCACTGCCCTGAGTCGGTCACATGCTGAAAGGGAGGGGACCGTGTTTTGGGGTTTTTTTAATTTATTATTATTTTTTGCCGTGCCGCGGCACTTGTGGGATCTTAGTGCCCGACCAGGGATTGAACCCGGGCCATCCGCAGTGAAAGTGTGGAGTCCTAACCATTGGACCGCCGGGGAATTCCCTGGAGGAGACTGCTGATAATTTAACACAGTGCCCCAAATTTTAGGAAGGCTGATCCCTGAGTCCCCTGCTTTCACCAGATAGGACAAGTTTCCCTTAATTCGCTTGGAAATTCCAAGTCTATGCCCAGCACTGCCTCCACTGCTGAAAACACAAGCTGGCCTTTGTATCAGCTGTGATCCTAGGCAGATTGTTATTTTAAGTGTGTACATGGGCACTTGGGGTGCTGGGTAGAACAAATCAAAGGGTTGGTTAAAGTGTAGGCCCTTGGTCATTACTAAATGTTTCTTTCTGATGGTGGCTGTATTTGTAACATACATACTTCAGTTTAGTATCTCCACTCAGGGGCCATAGATAGAGAGGGGTGAATTGTTTTTGTTTGGGATCTTGCCCTAATGGTTATAGTATGGTATAACCCAACATGCAATAAGCTATATAGTCTCTATTACAGAAATATACCCCGAAGTGATACAATTAAAGAAGACAGAGGGAAACAGAAGAAGATCTTTAGCTTATGAATAAAAAGATGAGCCTATTGAATAAAATAAAAGGCTTTTTTAAAAAAACCTCCAAAAATATGGCTTGCACTGTATGTCTGGAGCCCTTTAAATTATACAGATTTCATCATCATCAACTTGTTTATACCCTGATTACAGGCAACTTGAAGAGAAAAAGAATTTTTTTTTAATCTGCTAAGTTTGGCAATTATGGGAGAACCCACTGTGTGTGTTTATAATCTTATAATCACTAGAGCTTTCAGAAAATTGGGTGATAAAGATGTACATATGCATAGTGTTAGCATAGCTTGTGTGAGTGCTACAAGTTGGACAGGAAGCTTTAAAAACTTCTTTGAGGGACTTCCCTGGTGATCCAGTGGTAAAGAATCCGCCTTACAATGCAGGAGACGCAGGTTCCATCCCTGGTCAGGGAACTAAGATCCCACATGCCGCGGGGCAACTAAGCCCGCGCGCCACAACTACTGAGCTCGAGCGCCTAGACGACAGCCCACGTGCTGCAAACTACAGAGCCCACATGCCCTGGAGCCTGCGCGCCACAACTAGAGAAGAGAAAATCCTCACGCCACAACTAGAAAGAAGCCTGCACACCACCATGAAGAGCCCCCATGCCACAACTAAGACCAGACACAGCCAAAAATAAATCTTTAAAAAAAAAAATATATATATATAGTAAAAACTTCTTTGTTGCCAACAATGGTCTTTTGAAATCAAAGTAAAATCTTTTTTTTTTTTTTTTTTTGGCCGCTGTGCACGTCATTCGAGATCTTAGTTCCCCGACCAGGGATCGAATCTGTACCCCCCTGCAGTGGAAGCGCAGAGTCTTAACTACTGGACTGCCAGGGAAGTTCCCACAAAATCTTTTAAAGAAATGAAACTTTTTGATTTTCTTTGATTTATGACTGAAAGTTATTTTGTCAATGTTTAAGAGTATTTAGGCAGCTGGGGGGGGCAAGCTACACGATGGAATGGGGCAGCAAGACGCAGGCCCAGGACATTCTGGGGAGCAGGGATTAAAAAAAGAGAAAAATATTCATCCTTTCCAAGCTTTTTTCCCCTGATAATTAGTAACAGTCTTATCAAAGACAGATGAACTCCTTATGTAAAATTTTGATTATAAAAAAATTATAGCAGTGCCGGGTATTCGGCAATGAGTGAGGCCAGTTACCAAACAGAATCTCTCCTCCCTCCCCAAATCTCTGAATACCTGCTTGTGATATCCCTGAAGGTCCTAATGGTTTGGATTTCATAAAGGGTAACAGTAGATGCCAGGCTACAGTGCAGTTAGTGGCTAGACAGCTTCTGAGCCTCATCCCAAAGGTTTATTCTCCCAAAAGAAATAAACCTTGTACTCAAATCAAAACAAGTAAATGGAGTAAAATATCTTGTAATGTGTTTATAACTAAATGCATTGCATAGATTGTTTGCAAAGATGATGTTATGGACCCAATTGTGTCCCTCCAAAATTCATATATTGAAGTCCTAACCCCTAGTGTGACTGTATTTGGAGATGGGGCCTTTAAAGAGGTAATTAAGGTTAAATGAGGTCATAAGGATGGACCCTAATCCAATATAACTGGTGTTTTTATAAGAAGAGGAAGAGACACCAGAGATGCATGCGCACAGAGAAAAGTCCACATGAGGACACAATGAGGAGGCAACCAACTTTCAACCAAGGAGAGAGGCCTCAGGAACCAAACCTGCCAACATCTTAATCTTGGACTTCCAACCTCAACTGAAAAAATACATTTCTGTTGTTTAAGCCCAATAGTCCGTGGTACTCCATTAGGATAGCCCGAACAGATTAATACAGATGGCCGCAAACGTTCCTCCCCTGTCTGTAGCTGAGTCCCCTGGCAATGTGACTTTGCAGCTCCCCATCCAGAGGTGGAGTCTATTTCCTCACCCCTTGAACCTGGGCTGGCTTTGTGACTTGCTTTGGCCAACAGAATGCAACAGAACTCCCATTATGTGAAATCTAGAGCCTAGGCCTCAAGAGACCTTGCAGCTTCTGCCTGGGCCCTAGTACAGTGCTGCCCTGAGCCCTCCATGCAAGGAAGCTGGTCGGGAGGATGAGAGGGAGTGTGAAAGAGAACCAAAGCACCCCTGCTGACAGTGGCACCAACTGCCACACATGTGAGCAAGGCCATTGGAACTTCCGGCCCAGACGATCCTTCAGTTGACTGTAGCCACATGATTGAGCAGAGAGATATCCAAGAGTGGAACCACCAGCTGATCCCAGCTCAGACTGCCTACCTACAGGATTGTGGGCGAATACACTGTTGTAATTCTAAGTCACTAAGTTTTGCAGTCCTTTGCTTTGCAGCAGTAACTAAGCTGACACAGCATTCTTCTCTCCCTGCCTAGCGCTGAGTGAACCTGAACATATTCCTAAAGGGAAAACGTTTTTTGGGCAGCCAAAGGGCCAATTCTTTTCCTTTCTTTCTTTTTTTTTTTTTTTGCGGTACATGGGCCTCTCACTGTTGTGGCCTCTCCCGTTGCGGAGCACAGGCTCGGGACGCGCAGGCTCAGCGGCCATGGCTCACGGGCCTAGCCGCTCCGCGGCATGTGGGATCCTCCCGGACCGGGGCACGAACCCGTGTCCCCTGCATCGGCAGGTGGACTCTCAACCACTGCGCCACCAGGGAAGCCCTCTTTTTTTAGAAAAATATCTTTATTGGAGTATAATTGCTTTACAATGTTTTGTTAATTTCTGCTGTACAACAAAGTGAATCAGCTGTATGTATGCATATATCCCCATATCCACTCCCTCTTGAGCCTCGCTCCCACCCTCCCTATCCCACCCCTCTAAGTGGTCACAAAGCACCGAGCTGATCTCCCTGTGCTATGCGGCTGCTTCCCACTAGCCACCCATTTTACACTTGGCAGTGTATATATGTCAATGCTACTCTCTCACTTCATCCCAGCTTCCCCTTCACGTCCTGTGTCCTCAGGTCCATTCTCTATGTCTGCGCGAAGGACCAATTCTTGTCCATAAGCCAGGGAACTCCCACACGGAGGTAGAGAAGACACTCCAGCCCCATGTCTGGGAGCCCCATTATGACACTCAACACTTGTCCACTTCAATTCTCTTTCCCCAGATTCAGAGTCCGTAGCCTTTGCTGTCTTTGAAATTGTGGTAATAACTACTGGAAATTCAAAAAAGAAAAAGTTTTTTTTTTAAAGCAATTATGAGCCTTCAACCAAAGAAGTGTCACTGCAAGGTTTATATCTATATTTATGTCACTTTTTATTTTATTTTATTTATTTTTAAATTTTTTGGCTGCGTTTGGTCTTCGTTGCTATGCGCGGGCTTCTCATTGCGGTGGCTTCTCTTGTTGCAGATCAGGGGCTCTAGGGCACAGGCTCAGTAGTTGGGGCACGTTGGCTTAGTTGCTCTGCGGCATGTGGAATCTTCCCAGACCAGGGATCGAACCCATGTCCTCTGCATTGGCAAGTGGATTCTTAACCACTGTGCCACCAGGGAAGTCCCCTCTATCTCATATTTTGATTAAGCTTTGAATAGGTTTGTTTTTGATCAACATAAAGGCTTACATGCTAACAATACTGCCTTGAGATATTAGCTCTCAAATTCCAGCCTTTAGTTTCCTCAAAGTTATCCCCTGTGGTCAAGTGACATTTTTCATTCAGGAAAGTGGTATCACAGCAATCCTTCTAAACCTTCATTGAAATAGGAAACTGAAACACATCCCCACTTGGCAGAGGGAAAGCTTAACCACAAGGCTGAGAAATCTCCAGAAACTCAGCTAACGAGCTGAAAAGGCTTCTGACAAGCTATGTGACCTTTATATGGCCCTTCTTCAGACAAACACATGTGTATATACTTTATATGAACACTCACACAGACAAGTGCATGCGTGCTTGTGAGGACTGTTAAAACCACAGATTGGTCAGGGGCCTCAAGGTGAAAAGCCTAATTATGTGGACTGATCAAAGTAATTTGGTAGGCAACACCCCACCCTAGAGAGCCACTTATTCTTTTAAAATAATTCAGTGAGGTTTTCACACAAGAGTTTGGGATTCGATCTTAGGCAGGAGAGGAACACCTGTAAAATTTATAGAATGTATTAGATCTGCCTAATCAAAATTCATTTACTCAACAAACATTTTTATTGAGGTATAATTGACATATAACATGATATTATTTTCAGGTGTACAACATAATTATTGGTTATTTGTATACATTGCAAAATGATAACCACAATAAGTCTAGTTACCATCTGTCACCACATAAAATTACAAAATGTTTTTTCTTGTGATGAGAACTTTTAAGATTTAACTTCTAGCAACTTTCAAATATGCAATACAATATTATTGATTTTAGTCACCATTCTGTACATTACATCCCCATGACTTATTTATTTTATAACTGGAAGTTTATACCTCTTGACCTCCTTCATCCACCTTCCCAACCCCCAGTCCCTCTGGCAACCACCAATCTGTTCTCTGTATCTGTGAGTTTAGTTTAGTTTGATTTGGTTGTTCGTTTTGTTTTTCAGATTCCACATGTAAGGGAAATCATACAATATTTGTCTTTCTCTGTCTGACTTTTTTCACTTAGCATAATACCCTTAAATTAAGGTCCATCCATGTTGTTGCAAATGGCAAAATTTCATTCATTTTTATGGCTGAGTAATATTCCATTGTGTATATATACCACAACTTCTTTATCCATTCATCCATAGATGGACACCTAGATTGTTTCCATGTCTTGGCTATTGCAAACAATGCTGCAGTGAACATAGGGGTGCATATATCTTTTCAAATCAGTGTTTTCGAATTTTTTGGATAAATACCCAAAAGTGGAACTGCTGGATCACATGGTAGTTCTATTTTTAATTTTTGAGAAACCTCTATACTATTTTCCATAGTGGCTGCACCAATTTACATTCCCACCAACAGTGCACAAGGGTTCCCTTTTCTCCACATCCTCACCAACACGTGTTCTTTCTTCTCGTATTTTTCTTTTCTTTAATTATTTATTTATTTATTTTTGGCTGGCCATGCAGCATGCAGAATCTTAGTTCCCCGACCAGGGATCAAATCCCTGCCCCCTGCAGTGGAAGCACAGAGTCTTAACCACTGGACAGCCAGGGAAGTCCCTCTTTCTTGTCTTTTTGATGATGGCCATTCTGACAGATGTGAGTGAGGTGGTATCTCATTGTGGTTTTGATTTGCATTTCCCTGATGATTAGTGATGTTGAGCGTCTTTTCATGTGCCTGTTGGCCATCTGTATGTCTTCTTTAGAAAAATGTCTGTTGGGCTTCCCTGGTGGCTCAGTGGTTAAGAATCCGCCAGCCAATGCAGGGGACACGGGTTTGAACCCTGGTCCGGGAAGATCCCACATGCCGTGGAGCAGCTAAGCCCATGCACCACAACTGAGTCTGCTCTCTGGAGCCTGCAAGCCACAACTACTGGGCCCACGTGCCACAGCTGCTGAGGCCTGCATGCCTGGAGCCCATGCTCCGCAACAAGAGAAGCCACCGCAATGAGAAGCCCATGCACTACAACGAGGAGTAGCCCCCGCTCACCACAACTAGAGAAAGCCAGTGCACAGCAACAAACACCCAATGCAGCCAAAAATAAATAAAAATAAAATCAATTTTTTTTAAAAAAAGAAAAATGTCTATTCAGATCCTCTGCCCATTTTTTAATTGGATTGTTTGGAATTTTGCTATGGAGTTGTATGAATTCTTTATATATTTGGATATTAACCCTTTATTGGATGTATAATTTGCAAATATTTTCTCCCATTCCATAGGTTGATTTTTCATTTGTTGATGGTTTTCTTTATTGTGCAGAAGCTTTTTAGTTTGATGTAGTCCCACTTGTTTATTTTTGCTTTTGGAGTCAGATCCAAAAAATCATCTCCAAGACTGATATCAAGGACTTACTGTCTTTGTTTTCTTCTAGGAGTTTTATGGTTTCAGATCTTACATTCAAGTCTTCAATCCATTTTGAGTTAATTTTTGTGTGTGGTGTTAGATATTGGTCTAGTTTCATCTTTTACATGTGGCAGTCCAGTTTTCCCAACACAATGTATTGAAAAGACTGTCCTTACCCCATTATATATTCTTGGCTCCTTTGTCATGAATTAATTGACCATATATGCATGGGTTTATTTCTGGGCTCTCTATTCTGTTCCATCGATCTCTGTGTCTGTTTTTATACCATGATCAAGTTAGTTAACACACTCGTCACCTCACAGAGTTACTGTTTGTGTGTATGTGTGTGTGGTGAGAACACTTAAAATCTACTCTCTTAGCAAATTTCAAGTGTACAATACAGTATTGTTACTATAGTCACCACACTGTACATTAGATCTCTAGAACTTATTCATCTCATAACTGGATGTTTGTACCCTTTGATCAACATCTCCCCATTTTTCCCAATGCCCCCTCCCCCCCCAGCCCCTAGCAACCACTATCTCATTCTAAAGACATCATTACAGCATTGTGTCTTTTAAAATCCAGTTAACTATGTTTCCCAAACTCGGCTAACTCAGCAAAAATGAGGGATTTCTCAGTCTCAATAACTTGGTTCTATTTTGGACACAGAACTGAACATTTCCCTGCTTGAGTAAATCTGATCTTCTCACTTCCACACAGGGAAATTTAGGACCCTAAACACCAAATCTGCCCTTTTATTAGAACATGAAGCTGCTGCCAATGATGGGAGGTGACAACTAAGCCAACCAGAGCACCATCAGCTGCCCTTTCCCCGGCCTCAGTGTAGAAATTTCTTGAGTGTGCCCCTGCAGCCATGAATTGGAACTTTCAGGATCAATTTCCTTTTTGGCCTAATACATCATTTTCAAAACAAAATTATTTGGCGTCTGATGGCCTGCAACTGTAGTAACCACCTACTGGTTTGGTCTGTTGTCATTGATAGCTGAACTCTTGACGTCTTCTTGGTTCACCCTTAGTTGACTCGAGTTTTCAGAGCCAAAGTGAATTGGATCTCAAACTGAATCCTTGCCCCCAGACAAAAGCTCTGTCCCTGCTTTAATACAGGGGACTGACCTGATGAATTACTCAGGCATCTCTACTCCCTGAGAGGTCTCTTGAATATCTACTGTTCAAGGTGTTCTGCCAGAGGCTTTACATACATTCTCTCCTTTAACCATCACAACCAGTCCACAAGGTAGCTACTTTTGTCTGCATTTTACTAAGGAGGAAACTGAAATTCAGAGAATTTAGGTGACCTGTTTGTTCAAGGCCACACAACCAGCACAAATAAAGCTGAGTGGTGTCTTCTAAAATTCGGTCCCCTGTTCCCCTATCCCCTCACCTCACTCATCTATCAAACTCCTATTCATCCTTCGGATTTTAGCTGAGGCACCTCTTTCCACAGGACTCCTTCCCTGACACCCCTAGCTCAGGTTCTGTGCCTCTCCTGTGGGCTCCTGTGGCCCCTGGACTTACCCCATCATCCCTCCTCTGTAATCCGTAAGTGGCCAAGAGACTTGTGGCTTGACTTTACAGTTTCAAGCGTGTAGGAGATGTTCAAGAAATAGCTTTGGGATGAGTAAATAAATGAATGCATGAACGGTGCACTCCCCAGGTTTCCACAAAACCTCATAGTCTCCCATAACCCACAGTAAGCCCAGCGCTGAGCCCTCTGGGGTGGGGAACAAAAATGAATGAGTCCCGCCCTTGTGGTTTCTTTGCTAGTTGAAGAGACAATCCAGAAAACAATGATTGGTAATGCAGTGTCCTCTGAGCTAGAGGAGAGGGTGCGGTGGATGGAGGGCAACTGAGGCAGGAAGATCAACTGATGTCATTGGCGAGGAGACAAATAAAGTTTGGTTCATCCAAATTAGTTTCTCGATCCAAATATGAGAACAATCACATGAATATAAATTATGAACTGGGGAATCAAGCCTGATACCTTCATAGTCAGATGCGGATGGATAGGCTAAATGCACTCTTACCTGTGAGTGATGTATTATCTACAGGTAGGTATTATTACAAGTGATGTAATATTTGTCAGTAATTCCGGGGCATTTTGCATGCCACTTGTCCCCTTCTCCCTGCTCTCACCTTCTCAAGCCCTAGTCTTCCATAGAACCTGCCCTCCTTGGTCACGGTCATGCGTTGCCTTCCCTCTGGACTTCACCCAGTCCTTGCTCAGCCACGCCGGCTCTGCTGGTTCCATTTTGGGGCAGCACGGGCCTGGGCTGAGCTGTGCTCTGAGGCTGATGGCAGTCTGAGGACAAGAATAGTGCGTGCCTCATATTCCTGTGTTCCCTCCACAGTGCCTGGGTTAGAGCAGGCCGAAAGATAGAGAAAGGTACACTATATGTGTGTGATAGAGAATTTATTACTTCCTTAAAAATGTTTAGAGCAATCTGTCTATCAGACTGTGATTCAGAGTTTCCTGGTCTAATAGTTTGTGATTTCACTCCTGCAAGCATCAGAGGTTTGCCTCTGCTTGAAGCACACGCTAATTTCAGCCCAAAGCCAAATAGCTCTCCTCTCATCATTCACTGGCCAGCCTGAGGGCACCTGGATGAGCCGGAGGGAGTGGACTTTATTCTTTTTTTAAAAAATATTTATTTATTTGGCTGGGTCAGGTCTTAGTTGCAGTGCACGGGCTCAGTAGTTGCGGCATGGGCTTAGTTGCCCCTCGGCATGTGGGATCTTAGTTCCCCGACCAGGGATTGAGCCTGCACCCCCTGCATTGGAAGCGCGAAGTCTTAACTACTGGACCTCCAGGGAAGTCCCTGGAATTTATTCTGTATGTTCTTTTTGTCATCCTGAAAGGAAAAGGACTATCGCTTTTTTGTTTTACTTTTCCTTCTGTAATGTATCTTTTTTTTCTTTGCAGATAAGAATAGATAATATTGTGCCTTTAATTAAGGAAAATAAAAGCAATTTGAGCACATTGCTTCAACACTGCAACTCGAGCACCAAATTACAAGAGAAAGGGAGAAAATTCCCTTTTCATCTGTTGTTATAAAATTCTTAGGATTTATAGATATTATGTACCTACTGTCAATAGTTCTAAAATGCTCAGGTTAGTGTATATAGGCTGGTGACAATTATGGGCAAGGAATGTGAAAGGCATACATATTGAATGTAAAAAAATATAAATAATAAATGTAAGAAGGTGTTGTACAGCAGAAACTAACACAATATTGTAAGTTAACTATACTCCAATAAAAAATTTTTTTAATGTAAAAAGGGAATTCCCTGGCAGTCCAGTGGTTAGGACTCCATGCTTTCACTGCCAAGGGTCTGGGTTCAATCCCTGGTCAGGGAACTAAGATCCTGCAAGCCATGCGGCATGGCCAAAAAACAAATAACTAAATAAAATTAAATCAATTAACCTTAAAAATATATATAGTGCTTCAGGTTTCATGGGAGCCATTTTATTTGCAGAAGGTAAAAGTCTAGTAGGAACACAAGAGAGGATAGCTGAGAGAAAGATTGCTGAGGAGGTAGGAGGCAATGGGGGTCAGAGCCCAGGGAAAGGGTTGCCTAGAATAGGAGAAGCCATCTCTACCCCTCGGATCTGAGGCAAAGAGGTGACAGTGCAGCAGACAAAAAAAAAACATGATAATGTGGTAATCATTTCACAATATACACATATATCAAATCATTATGTTGCACACCTAAAACTAATACAGAGGTATATGTTAATTATATCTCAATTTAAAAATAATAAACAGTTTTTAAAAAAAGGAAACGAACAACCTGATCAAAAAATGGGCCAGGGACTCCCCTGGTGGCTCAGTGGCTAAGAATCCGCCTGCCAATGCAGGGGACATGGGTTCGATCCCTGGTCTGAGAAGATCCCAGATGCTGTGGAGCAACCAAGCCCGTGTGCCACAACTACTGAGCCTGCGCTCTAGAGCCCGCGAGCCACAACTACTGAAGCCTGAAAGCCTAGAGCCCATGCTCTGCAACAAACAAGAGAAGCCACCACAATGAAAAGCCCGCACACTGCAACGAAGAGTAGCCCCTGCTCGCTGCAACTAGGGAAAGCCTGCACACAGCAACGAAGACCCAAGGCAGCCAAAAATAAATAAATAAATTTATTTTTTAAAAAAATGGGCCAAAGACCTGAACAGACACCTCACCCAAGAAAATATACAGATGGCAAATAAGCATATGAAAAGATGCTCCACACCATATATCATCAGGGAAATGCAAATTAAAACGACAATAAGATACCACTACAGGCCTATTAGAATGGCCAAAATCCAGAACACTGACGACACCAAACGCTGGTGAGGATGTGGAGCAACAGGAACTCTCATTCATTGCTAGTGGAAATGCAAAATGGTACAGCCACTTTGAAAGACACTTGGGCAGTTTCTTAAAAAAGTAAACATACTTTTACCATACAGTCCAGCAATTGCGCTCCTTGGTATTTACCCAAAGGAGCTGAAAACTTATGTCCACACAAAAACCTGCACGTGGATGTTTACAGCAGCTTTATTCATAATTGCCAAAACTTGGAAGCAACCAAAATGTCCTTCAGTGGGTGAATAAGTAAACTGTGATACATCCAGACAATGGAACATTATTCAGTGGTCAAGGGAAAAGAGTTATCAAGCCATGAAAAGACACGGAGGAACCTTAAACACACATTACTAAGTGAAAGAATCCAATCTGAGAAGGCTCCATACTGTTTGATTCCAACTATATGACATTCTGGAAAAGGCAAACTATGGAGACAGTAAGGTCAGTGGTTGCCAGGGGTTAGGACAGAGGGAGGGATGAATAGGTAAGAACACAGAGGATTTTTAGGGCAGTGAAGATACTCTGTATGATACTGTATGGTGGATACAAGTCATTAAAAATTTGTCCAAACCCATAGAATGTGTAACACCAAGAATGAACCCTAATTAGGAGATTGGGATTACCAGATACACACTACTATATATAAAATAGATAGCTAATAAGGACCTACAGTATAGCTGAGGGAACTCTACTCAATATTCTGGAATAACCTATATGGGAAAAGAATGTAAAAAAGAGGGGGTATAGGTATATGTATAACTGATTCACTTTGCTGTACACCTGAAACTAATACAACACTGTAAATCAACTATACGCCAATAAATTTTTTTAAAAAAAAGAGTGAACCCGAATGTAAACTATGGACTTTGGGTGGTAACGGCATGTCAATGTAGCTTCATCAGTTGTAACAAACGCACCACTCTGGTGGGGGATGTTGATAGTTGGGGAGGCTGGGGGGGGCAGGAGGTACACGGGAACTTTCTGCTCAATTTTGCTGTGAACCTACAACTGCTCTAAGAAACAAAGTATGTATATTTTTTAAAAAGATTAATTCCTGGGGCTTCCCTGGTGGCACAGTGGTTAAGAATCCGCCTGCCAATGCAGGGGACATGGGTTCGAGCCCTGGTCCGGGAAGATCCCGCATACCGCAGAGCAACTAAGCCCGTGCACCACAAGTACTGAGCCTGCGCCTAGAGCCCGTGCTCCGCAACAAGAGAAGCTACCTCAATAAGAAGCCTGCGCACCGCAGCGAAGAGTAGCCCCCGCTCACCACAACTGGAGAGAGCCCGCGTGCAGCAACGAAGACCCAACGCAGCCAAAAATAAATAAATTTTAAAATGTTTTTAAAATAAAATAAAAGTTTAAAATAATTTATTTAAAAAATTTTAAAAAAGGAGAAAGGACATAATCTCAGAATATAGCCACATCATCCTCTGGGGCTCCAGAGACCCAGAGAAGGAAGCAAGAATGGGGGTTAAGATGGCAATGACTGAGCAGGAAGGAGAGAAGAAAGGTAAGGAGAATTCCGTTTTTCCAGATCATGTAGAATGGGACATCTGCTGGAAGAAAAAAGGAAATAAGCTTGGGGTTAGTGGTAAAACTTTGGAAGATCTTTTGAGGGAAATGGGAATTTCTTCCCAGAGGCAAACAAAAGGTCTGTTTGATGGTGTTAAGGCCCAATAGCACCTGTGATCCCTTCTTGGTTAAGAAATTGCTGCAGCTGCACCTCACTAGTTATTAGTATGATTTGGGGAGAAACAGGGAGATAGCACAGAAATTATGGTCTATTTGTGGAAGACTGGAAAAGTCTGATTGCAAGCCAAGAAAATGAAATCTTTTGTGGCAAAGAACGCTAGAAAAGCTTCTCACAATTCTAATAGCAGGTCCTTGAGGAAGTCAGTAGTCTTTGGTCAAGAGAACAGTGGTGGCAGCAGCATCTCCTTAGCCCTGGTTCCTCATCTGGCTCATCTTCCAGGCACACACTGTGGTTGGTTGTTGCTGTGACTGCTGGGGCAAGATAAAGCCTGTTCATCTCTCCTGAGTCTGGGCACATGTTTTATAGCTTCATCAGGGTATAATGTACATATCATAAAATTCACGCATTGTAAGTGTACAATTCAATGATTTTTTAAAAAAATTATTTTTGGCTGCATTGGGTCTTTGTTGCTGTGCACGGGCTTTCTCTAGTTGTGGTGAGTGGGGGCTACTCTTCCTTGCGGTGCGCAGGCTTCTCATTGTGGTGCCTTCTCTTGTTGCGGAGCACTGGCTCTAGGTGCGTGGGCTTCAGTAGTTGTGGCACGCAGGCTCAGTGGTTGTGGCTCACGGGCTTAGTTGCTCCGCGGCATGTGGGATCTTCCTGGACCAGGGATCGATCCTGTGTCCCCTGCGATGGCAGGAGGATTCTTAACCACTGTGTCACCAGGGAAGCCCAATTCAATGATTTTTAATAAATTGATAGAATCATACAACCAACATCACAATCCAGTTTCAGAATTTTTTCATCACTTCCAAAATTTCCCTCAAGCCCACTTTTAGTCACTCCCCACTCCCGACCTCCCCAGCCCCAGGCAACCACTGACCTTTCTGTCCCTGTGGATTTACCTTTTCTGGACTTTTCACATAAATGGAATCATACAACATGTAGGCCTTTCTATCTGGCTCCTTTCGCTCAGTGTAATGTTTTTGAGGTTCATCCATGTGGTAGAATGTATCAGTATTTTGTTCCTTTTTATTGCTGGTAGTAATTCATTGTTTGGATATACTACATTTTATTTATCCATTCACCAGTAATGGACATATGGATAGTTTCTAGATTTTGGTTATTATGAATAATGCTGCTATAAATATTCACATACAAGTCTTTGTGTGGACGTGCTTTTATTCTCTTGAGTAGATTCCTAGGAGCAAAATTGCTGGGTTGTATAGTTAGTTTATGAATAAATTTTCAAGAAACCTGTCAAACACCTTTCCAAATGACTGTACCATTTTAAATTCCCATCAACAATGCATGAGGGTTCTAGTTTCTCCACATCCTTGTCAACACTTGGTATTATTTTTCTTTTTGGCAATAGCCATTCTAAATGGTGTGTAGTGGCATCTTATTGTGTTTTTTTTTTTTTTTTTTTTTTTGCGGTACGCGGGCCTCTCACTGCTGTGGCCTCTCCCGTTGCGGAGCACAGGCTCCGGACGCGCAGGCTCAGCGGCCACGGCTCACGGGCCCAGCCGCTCCGCGGCATGTGGGATCTTCCCGGACCGGGGCACGAGCCCGTGTCCCCTGCATCGGCAGGCGGACTCCCAACCACTGCGTCACCAGGGAAGCCCTTATCGTGGTTTTAATTTGCATTTCCTTAAAGACTAATGAAACCGAGCATCTATTTCTCATGTGGTTATTAGCCATTCCTATATCTTCTTTGGTGAAATGTCTACTCAAATTTTTGCCAGTTTTTAAATTGGGTTGTTTGTCTTCTTACTGAGTTTGAAGAGTTCTTTGTATTTTCCAGATATAAGTCCTTTATCAGATATGTGACTTGAAAATATTTTCTTTCAGTCTATGGTTTGTCTTTTTTTTAGAGAAAAATACGATTTTATTTTACAATATTCATTGAAAAAAATACTGGAAGAATATATATAAAGCCTTCAACAGTGTTTATTCTGGGGTGATAGAAATTTTAGATAGTAAACTTTACTTTTCATGCTACATATTTCTGTAATTTAAAACATTTTTTCATTTTAATGGGTATTACTTTTTATGTTTTAAAAATATGGAATGCTTCATAAATTTGTGTGCCATCTTTGTGCAGGGGACATGCTAATCTTCTCTATATTGTTCCAATTTTAGTATATGGGCTGCTGAAGCAAACACTGTCTTTGCATTTTCTTAGGTATATCTTTTGAAGTGTAAACATTTTAAATTTTAATGATGTCTGGTTTACCAACTTTTTTCTTTTATGGGTTTTTTGGTGTCTTTTTGAAAAACTCTTTGCCTAATCTCAAAGTTGCAAAGATTTTCTCCTATGCTTTCTTCTAAACATTTTATAGTTTTACATATAGGTTTATGATCCATTTTGAATTAATTTTTATGTGTGGTGTGAGATAACAGTCTTTTCCCCATTGAATTATCTTAGTACCTTTGTCAAAATCAATTGACCATAAATTTAGGGGTTATTTCTAGACTTTCAATTCTATTACATTGATCTATATGCCTATCTTTATGCAAATACCACACTGTCTTGATTATTGTAGGTTTATAGTAAGTTTTGAAATTGAGTAGTAGAAGTCCTTCAGCTTTGCTCTTTTTCAAAATTGTTTTGGCTATTCCAGGTCCTTTGCACTTCCCTATAAATTTTAGGTTTAGCTTGTCAATTTCTACAACAAAGCCTCCTAGGATTTTCTTAGAGAGTTCATTGAATCTATAGATCAATTTTGGGAAAATTGCCACCTTAACAATATTGAGTGTTTCCCATGAACATGAATTGTTTCTCCATTTATTTAGACCTTCTTTAATTTCTCTCAGCAATGTTTTAAGTTTTCAGAGCACAAATCTTGAGTTTCTTTTGTTAAATTTATCCCTAAGTATTTTATTCTTTTGGATACAATTGTCAATGCAGTTGTCGTCTTCTTTTTTTTTTTTTTTTTTTTTTTTTTTTTGCGGTACGCGGGCCTCTCACTGCTGTGGCCTCTCCCGTTGCGGAGCACAGGCTCCGGACGCGCAGGCTCAGCGGCCATGGCTCACGGGCCCAGCCGCTCCGCGGCATGTGGGATCTTCCCGGACCAGGGCACGAACCCGCGTCCCCTGCATCGGCAGGCGGACTCTCAACCACTGCACCACCAGGGAAGTCCAGTTGTCTTCTTTTTTAAAAACATTCTTATAGAGGGACTTCCCTGGTGGTCCAGCGGTAAGACTCCGTGCTCCCAGTGCAGCGGCCCGGGTTCGATCTCTGGTCAGGGAACTGGATCCCACATGCTGCAACTAAAGAGCCCGCATGCCACAACTAAAAATCCCACATGCCACAATTAAGATGCTGCGTGCTGCAACTAAGACCCGACGCAGCCAAATAAATAAATAAATATTTTTAAAAATCTTATAGAAATACAGTTGATTTACAATGTTGTGTTAGTTTCAGGTGTACAGCAAAGTGATTCAGTTATATATATGTATATATTAATATACTCCTTTTTACATTCTCTTGCATTATAGGTTATTACAAGATATTGAGTATAGTTCCCTGTGCTATACAGTAGGTCCTTGTTGGTAATGCAGTCGTTTTAATTTTACTTTTGGATTGTTCATTGCTAGTATGTAAAACTGCAATTGATTTTGTATGTTGATCTTGTATCCTGAAACCTTGCTAAACTCATTTATTAGTTTTAGTAGTTATTTTTATTTTAAAAAATATTTATTTATTTATTTGGTTGTGCCAATTCTTAGTTGTGGCATGCGGGATCTTCGTTGTGGCATGTGGGATCTAGTTCCCTGACCAGGGATCGAACCTGGGCCCCTGCATTGGGAGCGCAGTGTCTTAGCCACTGGACCACCAGGAAAGTCCCTCTAGTAGTTATTTTTAAAAGGATTTCTTAGAATAGGATTTTCTACATATAGGATCATATCGTTTATGAATGAAGATAGTTTTACTTCTTCCTTTCCAATGTGCATGTCTTTATTTTCCCTTCCTTTTTTTTTTTTTTTTGTTGTTGTTTGTACTGGCTTGAATCTCCACTACAGTGTTAAATGGAAATGGCAAGAGCAGACATTTTCACCTTGCTCCTGACACTAATGAAACAAACATTTCCTTCATTTCAAATAAGGCGCTCTATGCAAAGATATTTTTGATGATGCTTGAACAATAACAAGGGCTTAGTTAAAAATATCTTTTTCCATCTTTATGTTGGTATTATATAAATCATTTTAAGAATTGAGTATTGGGACTTCCATGGTGGTGCAGTGGTTAAGAATCCGCCTGCTAATGCAGGGGACATGGGTTTGATCCCGGGTCCGGAAAGATCCCACATGCTGCAGAGCAACTAAGCTCGTGCACCACAACTACTGAGCCTGCATCCTAGAGCCCGCGAGCCACAACTACTGAGCCTGCACCCTAGAGCCCAAGCTCCACAACAAGAGAAGCCACCGCAAGTGAGAAGCCCACGCACCACAATGAAGAATAGCCCCCGCTCGCCACAACTGCCCGCGTGCAGCAACAAAGACCCAACACAGCCGAACTTAAATAAATATTTTTTTAAAAAAAGAATTGCGCATTAGTTGGCTTTTGCTGCATACGACACAGCCCCAAAACTTAGTGTCTTAAAACAATAAACATTAAATTACTTCTCATGATTCTGTGGGTCAGCTGGGTGACTCTTCCGGTGTAGGTAGGCCAGCTCAGTTGGTGCTGGAGGGTACAGGATGGCCTCGCTCACGTATCTGGCAGTTGGCAGGTTGGTAGGTATATGAGAGGCCTCTGCTGGCCTGGCTCACGTCCCTAACCCTAACCCTAACCCTAACCCCTAACCCTAACCTTAACCCTAACCCCTCACCCTAACCCCTCACCCTCACCCTAACCCTAACCCTAACCCCTAACCCTAACCCTAACCCTAACCCTAGGCTTAGGGTTCCCAAGAGCAGCATATGTAAGCATACCTCAAGCCTCTGCTTTCATCACATTTGCTACTGTCCTATGGGCCAGAGCAAGTCCTAAGGCAGCTTAGATTCGAGGGGTGAAGAAATAAACTCCACCTCTTGATGGGAGGAGCTGTGAAGTTACATTGCACAAGGACATGGAAACAGGGAAGAGTGGAGAATTAGGGCCATTTCCACAATCTACCACAAATAGGTTTGATTTCTACCTTTAAATACTTAGAGGCCTCTGGGTATCATTTACATTAATTATGAATTTTATGTTTGTCAACAAAGTGTGCAGAAATAAAGCCTATAATTTAACTAAATCACCCTTGATTATGCTTTGCACAAATTAATTTTTCTTCAAATTATCTGATCTTTTTTTTTTTTTTTTTTGCGTGCGAGATCTTAGTTCCCCGACCAGGGATTGAACTCACACCCCCTGCATTGGAAGCACGGATTCTTAACCATTGGACCGTCAGGGAAGTCCCTATCTGATCTTGAGTATGATGCTGAACTGGAGCATAAAGAAGAGACTGCTAGGTGCTCTCTCACTTCCTTCTAAGTTCTCATTCAGATCAGAGGAAACCATGGACCATTCAGGAACTTCTTGGGAAAACAAAGACCTTCATTTCAGAGGCAAACCATTAGGCTGACTGGAGCTTCCAGATGGGGCTGAAGCTTCCAGTAACTTCACACAAAGGCTCACATGGGTGGTGGCCTGGACTCTCATAGGACATTTGGCATTCAGTTCCACTGCTAACAGGAAATACTCCTACTTTGCAAGACCCGATGAAGTTAAAGAAATTACCCTTGTGGCACAACTTGGTATTATATAAATCATTTTAAGAATTGTGTATTGGGACTTCCCTGGTGGTCCAGTGGCTAAGACTCCATACTCCCAATGCAGGGGGCCCAGGTTCGATCCCTGGTCAGGGAACTAGATCCCACATGCTGCAACTAAGAGTTCACATGCTGCAACTGAGTCCGCATGCCACAACAACAGATCCTGCATGCTGCAACTAAAAAGATCCTATGTGCTGCAATGAAGATCTCGCACGTGGTAATGAAGATCCCGTGAGCTGCAACTAAGACCCAGTGCAGCCAAAAAAAAAAAAAAAAAAAAGAAGAAGAACATAAAGGACAAAGAAAACCACATGATCATCTCAATCGATGC
Source organism: Delphinapterus leucas (assembly GCF_059928025.1). Taxonomy (NCBI): domain Eukaryota; kingdom Metazoa; phylum Chordata; class Mammalia; order Artiodactyla; family Monodontidae; genus Delphinapterus; species Delphinapterus leucas. The sequence goes on from NC_143150.1 coordinate 90,114,209, forward strand.
AGAAAAGGCATTTGACAAAATCCAACACCCTTTCATGATAAAAAGTCAACAAACTAGGAATGGTAGTGAACTTCCTAAACCTGATAAGGGCATTCACAAAAAAAAGTCTACAACTAACATCATACTGGTGAAAGACTGATTGCTTTCACCCTAAGATTGGGAAGAAGGCATGGATGTTCGCTCTTACCACTTCTACTGGACATAGTACTGGCAGTCTTCACTAGTGCAATTAGGCAAGAAAAAGGGAAAAGGCATACAGATTGAAAAGGAAGAAATTAATCTGTCCTTATTCACAGACAACAAGATTTTCTATGCAGATATAGAGAACAAACTAGTGGTTACCAGTGAGGAGAGGGAATGGGGGAAGGGCAATAATGGGCTAGGGCATTAAGAGGTACAAATTATTATATATAAAATAAGCTACAAGGATTGTAGCTTATTTTTACAACACAGAGAATATAGCCAATATTTTATAATAACTATAATTGGAGTGTAACCTTTAAAAATTGTAATCACTATATTGTACACCTATAACTTGTAAAATATTGTACATCAACTATACTTCAATAAAATTTTTTTAAAAATTAAAAAAAAAGATTGCCTATGTAGAAAATCTCAAGGAATCTACAAAAGCAAAACAAAACAAAAAATGCCTGGAACTCATAATTAAGCAAAGCATGGTCAGAGTATACGAGGTCAACAAACAAAAATCAATCACGCTTCTATAAACTAGAAATGTACAATTGGAAACTCCCCCAAAATGTACAACAGTTCCAACAAAAATGAAATAGTTATAAACCTAACAAAACACATACAGGAACTGTATGCTGTAAACTACATGTTGATGAAAGAAATCAGCAAGAGCGCAATAAATGTGTTCAGTGACTGGAAGACTCAATGCAGGAAAGATGTCCATTCCCCCAAGCCGATCAAGGTATTTAATGCAATACCAATCAAAATCCCAGCAGGAGTTTCTGTAGATTTAGACAAAGTGATTCTAAAATTTATATGGAAGGACAAAGGAATTAGAGTAGTTAAAAGGATTTTGAAAAGGAAGAATAATGTTGGAGGAATCACCCTAACTCGTTTTTAAGAATTTCGGTAAAACTACAGTATTCAAGACAGTATGGTATTGGCAAAGGAATAGACACATAGATCAATGGAGCAAAAGTTCAGAAATAGACTCACGCAAATACTGACCTTTGATTTTTGATGAAGTTGCAAAAGAAATTCAATGGAAGCAGGATAGTCTTTTTAAAAAGTGGCACTGGAAAAATTAGTAATCCATGTGCAAAAAATGAATCTCAATGGAAACCTCAAACTTTAGACAAAAATTAACAAAAGCAGATCATAGAGCTATATGTCAAACATAAAACTATCAAATTTTAAAAGAAAACATTGGGGGACTTTCCTGGTGGTCCAGTGGTTAGGACTCTGTGCTTCCACTGCAGGGGGCGCAGGTTCTACCTATCCCTGCTTGGGGAACTAAGATCCTGCATGCCGCTCAGCCCAGCAAAAAAAAAAAAAGAAAAAACTTTTTAACCAGGAATTAGGGGAAGAGTTCTTAAACATGACATTAAACACACGATCCATAACAGAAAAATGATTAAATTCGACCTCACCAAAATTAAAAACTTTTGCTCTTTGAAAGACAGTGTTAAAAGAATGAAGCTACAGATTAGGAGAAAGTATTTGCACATCACATCAGACAAAGAACTTGTATCCAGAGTATGTAAAGGATTCTTGAAGCTCAACAATAAGAAAACAAGCCCATTTTTTTAAATGGGGAGAAGATCTGAATAGATATGTCATCAAAGAAGATATAAGGTGGAATATAAACACATGAAAAGATGTTCAACCTCATTACAATTAAGGAAATGCAGATACCCACCATGATGAGATACACACGTTCTAATGAATGACTAAAATAAATAATATTGACCACACCAAATGCTGGCAAGAATATGGAGAAACTGGATCACTCATGCATTGCTGGTGGGAAAGCAAAATGTCACAACCACTCTGGAAATTGATCGCAGTTTCACATAAAGTTAAATATACACTTACCTCGTGACCCAGCAATTTCACTTCTGAGTATAAACTAGTATACCCTTGTACATGAATGCTTATAGAAACTCTGAGCATAATTTCCCAAAGCTGGAAACAATCCAAATATCCATGAATATATAAATGGATAAACAAACTATGGTGCATCCATATAATAGAATATTACTGCAATGTTACTCATACACAGCACAACTTGAAGAAATCTCAACATCATTATGCTGAATGAAAGAAACCTGTCTGAAAAGATTACATACTTTATGATTACATTTATACGATATTCTTGAAAAATCAAAACTCTAGTGATGGGAAGAGATCAGTGGTTTACAGAGGGTTGGGGTGGGGTGGGGTGTATCTAGAAAGGGATAGTTGGGGTGATGGAAGTGTTTTGTATCCTGATTGCTGTGGTGCTCACGTGAATATGTGGTAAAATTCATAGAACTGTACAATAAAAGGATAAAAGTCCATTCTGTGTTATGATAAATAAAACAAAATAAAAGACACAACCCTTGTTCTGAAGAGTACGCAGATCAGTCAGAGAGCTGGAGGTTTAGACATATCCTACACTGTATAAGACATAGGTCACTGACAGCACTGTGAGAGCACAGAGCAAGGAAATTATCACTTGAGGGGGTGGGAATCAAAGACGGCATCACAGAGAAATAACACTTCTTTGATTATCAGGCAGCTGTTGAATATATTTTCATGTGTATTTTTTTTAATATGTGAATTTATTTATTTTTGGTTGCGTTGGGTCCTCATTGCTGCGCGCGGGCTTTCTCTAGTTGCGGCGGGCGGGGGCTACTCTTCGTTGTGGTGCACAGTCTTCTCATTGCCGTGGCTTCTCTTGTTGCAGAGCACGGGCTCTAGGCGCGCTGGCTTCAGCAGTTGTGGCGCACGGGCTCAGTAGTTGTGAATCACAGGCCCAGTTGCTCCGCGGCATGTGGGATCTTCCCGGACCAGGGCTCGAACCCGTGTCCCCTGCATTGGCAGGTGGATTCTTAACCACTGCGCCACCAGGGAAGCCCTTTCATGTGTATTCTGACCACTTGTGGTGTTTAAAAAAAAATAATTTGTCATCCTTTACCCATTTAAAAAATTTGAATTTTTTTTTTTTGGTTTGTAAGAATTCTTTATGTATTAAAGAGAACACTTTGGATTTTATTTCTGTATATTTTTCCATTTATTTTCCTTTTATTTGTGTGTTGTAAGTTTGTAATAAATACAATTTTATTTTTGAGCAAGAAGAAGAGTAGATGTTTTTGTTGATCTTGAACCCCTTATGGACCTTCATGTTGGACAACTTGAAGGATAGGTGGATCACCCCAGGCTGATCCCAAGGCCCTTCTTGTTCACCCCACTTCTTCCCCACCCCTTGCCCCATCCACCTCCTTCCCTGACTGGCTCCCACTGGCAATGGCTGACAGAGGAGAGTCCCCACCCATCTTTTCAGTGAAGCTGAGGCCCCCTCACCGCATTCCTTATCACTTTGGTAAATGAGTGAAACTTAAAAAATGTAAAGATCAAAAGAAAATCCTAAAAAGGTAAAATAAAAAAGGACAGATTAAATTTGTGAGAATAGGATCAAAGTGATATCTCATTTCTCATTCGATTGAACGGTGAAGATAAGAGCTGTTTGTTCATTGTTTTTCCTCTCATGTATGCAGTCTCTAGAACAGTACCTGACACCAAGTGGGCACTCAATAAATATTTGTTATATGACTGATTGGAGTAGTAGCTTGAAAACTAGCTTTAAACTTAGATCTATAACACTACTCAATTAACGAATAGGACAAAATACAGTTATGACTGGACAAATAAGGATGTGATGATCAATGCCCACAGACCTGAGGTGAAAAATGTACCAAAGAATGTACTCCAGCTAACAGGAATATAACACAACGAAGTAGTGGGATGCAAGGGTCAAAAGTGAGCAAAGAATTTGGTATAGAATGCTGGTATAGACAAACAAACATTGACTATCAAAAAAGATAACAGTAATTATATACGTTACACTTCTGATAAGTTTTGATAACAAGCTAGGCATTAAATTACCAAAAATACTAACAGGAGAGATGGGAGGAAGAAAAGTGTCCTGTGATGCTGATGAATCTGTTTTGGTTAAAGTGATTCCTCGGACTTTTAAAAAGCAGACAATAGAGATACTAATTAACTCTAGTCATTGGTAGGAATAGAAAATATAACTTGCAAGCCACTGAGGAAAATAAAAAGAATAAAAACTCCTAAATCAATCCAAGAAGTAAAACAAATGTACATATACATTGATATTTTGTTGTAAAAATATTTATAGCCATATACGGGTAGATTAAAATTAGAAGTTATGGGGCTTCCCTGGTGGCGCAGTGGTTGAGAGTCCGCCTGCCAATGCAGGGGACACGGGTTCGTGCCCCGGTCCGGGAGGATCCCACATGCCGCGGAGCAGCTGGGCCCGTGAGCCATGGCCGCTGAGCCTGCGCGTCCGGAGCCTGTGCTCTGCAACGGGAGAGGCCACAACAGTGAGAGGCCCGCGTACCGCAAAAATAAATAAATAAATAATAAATAAATAAAAATAAATAAAATTAGAAGTTATACTACTAATTAAATTAAATCGTACTGCTAATTAAATATAAAAGTAATTAGGTCTGAGGAATAGGATTAGCCTGTTTAGGCCTTTACTTTTTGGATAATTTTTGGAATACAAACTTGTGAGTAATGGTCATAATATGAGGAATAGAGAAATATTATATAAAACTGTAGAAATTCATTTCATTTTTACGTGAAATATAAATATTATTCATGCAGAAAATGAATGCACCTAGAACTTTTAAACATGTGATTTTATATGAGGGTTAAAAGTAAATGATTTTCTCATTTATAATTTCTAATTTTTCTAAACTTTGTAAATGAATGTGTTGACTTTCCAATTAGAATAAACACTAGGTATTTTTTTAAATCTATAAAAAAATAAAGAAATAGCAGGCACTTTGAGAATAACTATATGGGACATTTTTATAACATGAGGGTGAATGATGAATTGAGGGCATGAAACACTATATGTGATATGATCTTAATTGTATAAAAATGTGTAATGTGTTGTTTATAACTATGTTTACATATACAATTAGATGTATCTTACAAGATGAATATTATAAGGATTGGTCTGATGAACCCTGGGCATTTGTATTCATGCTCATATATATTAGATATAATTGAATGATTGTATACAAATAGATATAGTCTGAAATTATGCAAATCAAGCTGGGAATGTTGGATATATTTCTAGAAAGTTAGGTTGAGATTTGAAATATTTATTTTATGTTTCTATATTTTAAAATTTTCACTATAATCAAGTATTACATTTTAATTTTAAAATTGTAAAATACGCATTCAGAAGTTATCATTACTGGAAAACTGCATATTATATAACAATACATACAGAAGTGAAAAGGTATGATCCAAAATATAATAGTACGTACAAGCGAACCCAATTTTAGAAAAATATATTTATGTAAATAAAAACACGGAAATTTAGAAATATATAAACTTGTAAAGTACAGAAATGAGAAACTATTCCTAGGATGTTGGGTTTATGTTTGTAATTTATTTCTACTACAACGTCGTAGTTCCTTCTTTTCTGAAAAACTTGCAAGCAGCGTGGATGACCTTTCTAATGATAAAAGAAAACACCATTTCTGGAATGAAAGTAAAAGAAATAGGAAGCAACGGAAGGCTATTTAATGGGGTGGGAAAGGGCTCCCGTTCCAATATAAATGATAAAACCGCAAGACAAAACTGTATCCCTCCCCTAGAGCGCACGCGCGCGTCCTCTGTGTGAGCATTGTATGGTGCACACCGATCAATTGATGGGGACCCTCTGACCGGGCTTTTGAGGACTTGCCCCAAATAGTTATTTCCCACTTAGCACACCTGGCCTAGTGCACTGGTTCACAGAATCTACTGGAGGGCTTGTTAAAACCTAGGCTGCAGGGCCTCATCCCCAGTTTTCCCCTTCAGTGGGTCTGGGGTGGGGTCCGAGGATTTACATTTCTAACACGTCCGCAGTATGCGGCTGCATCCCCGCTTTGAGAACTACCGGCCTCCCGTCTGGGTCCACAAACAGAGGAGGACACCCAGAGCCTGGCGGGTGTGTGAGGCCTGGGACCTCAGGGCTTGGTGGCTAGGGACGCCCTCCTCCAGGCCTTTAGCCTACAGCATTTCTTGACAACTTGGGAAAATTGCGGGGATCAAATGTGGGGTTAACTAGTGCGGATTTACAAAGCCTAGATCGAGTAGAAACGGAACTCTAGAAGTGACGTCTGATGAGACTTTGCAGTTTAGACCTCAGATTTATTTCATATTCAAAGGAGAAAGGAAGGCAAGTTCTCCGGCAGTGAGCAGGTTTCCCGCAAACCCTGCAGCAAACAACTTCCTTTCCAGCAGCCATCTGGCTCGGAGGCGGTTTTTTTCAGACGCGAAAGGCGGGCGAAGAAACAGTGTAGATGCAGAAGAGGTGAGGGATTGAGGGCATCTTGGCATTTCTGGAGCAACATTGCCATCAAGAGGAAAATTTAACAAAACCTCAAGCCATGTGGGCAAACAAAATGAGGCTACAATACCAGAAAGGAAAGCTTTGTTGGAACAGAAAAACCAGAAGTCATGAGTGATTGATTCAGAAAACAAATTGAAGATGATCCCACTGATTTGTAGATGGGACGATTTGAGCGTCACCAAGGTTTTAATTGTAATGGATTGAAATACATGAAATGTAAACCTGTTTGTTTATTTTTTTTGGAGGGCGCACCTGGCGGCTGGCGGGATCTTAGTTCCCAGACCAGGATAGGACTAGGGATCTAACCGCTCCCCCTGCAGTGGGAGCCTGGAGTCTTAACCACTGAACCTCCAGAGAAGTCCCTAAACCTGTTTAAAATCCACAAATTCATGATGATACAAATAAAAATAGCTTATTGGTCACCTTGGGAAACAACTCTTTTTTATTTTATTTTATTGGCCACACCACTCACACATGCGGGGATGGATCAAACCCATACCCCTTGAAGTGGAAGGGCAGAGTCTCAACCACTGGACCGCCAGGAAAGTCCTGGGAAACAACTCTTTATATTGGAAACTGGTAAATACAGGGAAAGAATCAAGCATTTATCCTGGTTTTCTTTTTTTTTTTTTTTTGCAGTACGCGGCCCTCTCACTGTTGTGGCTTCTCCCGTTGCGGAGCCAGACTCCGGATGCGCAGGCCCAGCGGCCATGGCTCACGGGCCCAGCTGCTCCGCGGCATGTGGGATCTTCCCGGACCGGGGCACGAACCCGTGTCCCCTGCATTGGCAGGTGGACTCTCAACCACTGCGCCACCAGGGAAGCCCTATCCTGGTTTTCTTATACAAGGCAAAGAATTGGCAAGGGGAAGTTCCCTTTATAGATGTATTTGGGCTAATAAATGAAGAAGGAATGAGAGAATCAGAACATTCCATTTTGTCACCACCTTGTGAATAAATGGATCCAGGCATCGCCCATCAATGACTGATGACATCACAAAAAGAGACACAACCAACAGTATGTGCCTATCCATATGAAGTCATCCTGAATATATACAAAAAATCAGGGTAATATGAAGGCTGAATGGATATTTGACACTATTTAGGATTTTTAAATATTTTTAGATGAGGAAATGGTACTGAGGTTAGATTTTCTAAAGAGTCCTTATCTTTCAGACACACATACCGACATATTCTAGATAAAATAATATGATATCTGAGATTTGCTTCAAAATAATCTGAAGGGTACATAGTGCGTGGAATATAGATGAAATAAGGTTGGCCATAGTTTATAAAGGTTGCAGCTGGGTGATGGTACAGAATGCTCATTTTGATGTTCTCTAGACTTCTGTGTAAGTTTCTAATGTACCCTAATATAAAGTAAAAATAAAATTTGATTAGTGGAATTATGCCTTTTATAAGCACAGTGCCCTTAATTCAGAGCTAGCTTTGAATACACTCTTAGCATATATTCCATTTATATAACTTGTATACAAAAAGCTTGAGTGAAATGGGACTTAATAAAGTTTTACATGGCCTAGTTTCATACAGTCCTGAGTCATGTCAACACTTATGGGTCATTTCCCAAATCCATGACACCTACTTACTGTTAAGGAAGTAGCAGTTCAATCCATGTTCAGCTTTTCTTTTTCTAGTAAAGACTGACACAAATTTGTGTGGTGCTGCATTTTATATGTACATGGAATTATGTTTTACTCATAGGGGTCTAGTAAACACAGTCAGAGGTTCTCAACTTGCCCTGAACCATTTCATAGTTAATCGCACATGTAGGAAATTCATGTTTCAACTACTTGTGAGAAATGAAGCTTCTCTCAATCAGCAATGTTAGCTGTTGTGTTGCTTAAAACCCTTCAATGACTCCCGGCCAAATAAAAGACACACTCTGGGGACTTCCATGGTGGTGCAGTGGTTAAGAATCCGCCTGCCAATGCAGGGGACACAGGTTCGAGCCCTGGTCCAGGAAGATCCCACATGCTGTGGAGCAACTAAGCCTGTGCGCCACAACTACTGAAGCCCATGCACCTAGAGCCCATGCTCCGCAACAAGAGAAGCCATCGCAGTAAGAAGTCCGCGCATCACAACGAAGAGTAGCCCCTGCTCGCCGCAACTAGAGAAAGCCTGTGCACAGCAACGAAGACCCAACACAGCCAAAAATAAATAAAAAACTTTTTAAAATAGATAAGCAACAAGCATATCTATTTAAAAAAAAAAAAAGACACACTCTGTCCTTTAACCTGTAGGGATGCCTTCTGCTCACACTTCCACTTCTGGTTTTGTCAGCTGTGGCCAAGGTAGCAAGAAGGTTCTCAACACACAGGGAAGGGATCATTTTAACCTGGACCACAAGCACCAAATGGAGCCCCCTTCCTCCCAGGGAACAATGTGACTGTCAGCCATTTCAAGGCTTCTGGAATTGGGTTTGGAGCCTGTGCTGGAAAGAGTTAACACAGGAGGCCTGCTTGCAAAGTTGGCCCTTGGTTAGTGTAACAGACTTAATTGTGTCTCCACCCCAGATTCATATGTTGAAGCCCTACCCCCAAAGTGATCGTATTTGGAGATGGGGCCTTTAAGGAGGTAAACAAGGTTAAATGAGGTCATAAGTGCGGGGTCCTGATCCAGTAGGACTGGTGTATTTAGATGAAGAGGAAGAGACCCCAGAGATCTCGCTCTCTCGGTGCACACAGAGGAAAGGCCATGTGAGGACATAGCGAGAAGGCAGTTGTCTACAAGCCAGGAAGAGAGTCCTCACTAGAAACCAACCCTGGTGGCACCTTGATCTTGGACTTCTAGCCTCCAGAACTGTGAGAAAATAAATTTCTGCTGTTTAAGCCACCCAGTCTGCAGTAACTTGCATGGCAGCTGACTAATGCAGCTGACATCTGGGAACTCAGATGTGGGGAGAATTCCCAGCACTTTCTAAATGGCAAGTGGCTGACTGCCTAAATGGTTGTACAAACCCTGTGGTTTATGCTGAACACCTGCTTTCCTTCTGGGGGTCTGGCATTTTGGTACATGTTAACCAGAGGGTGCCTACGTGACTGGCCCCTGAGAAAAATCTTGGACTCTAACCCCGGGTGAGTTTCCCTGTAGACAGCATTTCAGATGCGTTGTCACTGTTCACTTCTGGAGGAATTAAGCGTATCCTGTGGGACTCCACCAGGACGGGAGTCTTAGAAGCTTGTTCCTGGTTCCCTCCCCACTTCACCCTGTGTGCCTTTTCCCTATGCTGACTGTGCTTTGTGTCCTTTCATTGTAATAAATCATAGCCGTGAATACGACTACACAGAGTCCTGTGAGGCTTCAGAGTAAATCATCAAGCTTAGGTACCCCCGACACAGAGCCTCTTGTCCATAGTAGCATGCCATCATTCTCAGAGCCCCTCCATTCATTGCTTTACTGCTTGTATTGCTGCCAGCCCCTCGGAGGCAGAGTCCTTACCTTAGTCATCACTGTATTCTCAGTGCCAGGAAAAGAGTAGGGTGCCTGTGTCTGCTGAGTCTTTTGGCGGGGGAAGCTTAAAACAACAGACATTTTGGGAATTCCCTGGCGTTCCAGTGGTTAGGACTCCGCGCCTTCACTGCCGGACGGTCCAGGTTCAATCCCTGGTCAGGGAACTAAGATCCCACAAATGGCGCTGTGCGGCATGGCAAAAAACAACAAAAAATAAACCCCAAATTTTTGATGGCTCTGCAAGTTACAAGTCTGAAATCAAGGTGCTGGTGGCAGGGCCATGTTCCCTCTGAAGGCTCCAGAGGAGGGTCCTTTCTTGCCTCTTCCAGCTTCTGGTGGGTTGCCAGCAATCCTTGGCCGTCTGTAGCTTGCAGACGCATCACTCTAATTCCTGCCTCCTTCGTCACACGGCATTCTCACTGTGTATGTATCTCTGTGCCTCTTCTCATCAGGAGCCAGTGATTGGAATCAGGATCTACCTTAATCTAGTATGACCTCATCTTAACTTACATCTTTTTTAAAAAATTTATTTATTTATTTTCAGCTGCGTTGGGTCTTCGTTGCTGTGCACGGGCTTTCTCTAGTTGGGGCGAGCGGGGGCTACTCGTCGTTGCGGTGCGCGGGCTTCTCATTGCGGTGGTTCCTCTTGTTGCGGAGCACGGGCTCTAGGCACGCAGGCCTCAGTAATTGTGGCTGGCAGGCGCAGGCTCAGTAGTTGCGGCACACAGGCAATATGTGGGATCTTCCCAGACCTGGGCTCTAACCCGTGTCCCCTGCATTGGCAGGCGGATTCTTAACCACTGCGCCACTGGGGAAGTCCCTTAACTTACATCTTAATTACACCTGCGAAGACCTAATTTCCAAATAAGGTCACATTCACAGGTACCAGGGGTTAAGACTTGAATATATTATTGGGGGCGGATACAATTCAACCCACAACACCTTGTTTTGGCTGTACCAAGATGCCTCATTGATCAATGCTAATGATTATTGACAATAATTTTTTTTTGCCACACTATGCAGCATGCAGGATCTTAGTTCCTTGACCAGGGATTGAACCCATGCCCCCTGCAGTGGAAGCATGGAGTCCTAACCACTTGACCGCCAGGGAATTCTGACAATAATTTCTAATCTTCCCTGAGCACTTGCCATAGTGCAGGCACTGGGCTAAGTACTTTATATGCATTATCTCATGTGATTCTCTCCCTCCACCATAGACACTATTATTATCCCCATTTAATTGATGAGGAAACTGAGGCCTAGTGAGGTGAAGCAACTTGCCCAGTGTCTTATTCAGTTAGTGGTAGATTATAATTTCCAAAAATGGTCACAGCAATATTTCTGGCCTCGTGTGCCTTTCTAGAACCTTGTTGCTACCCATCAAGAAGCAGAACCTTGGGGCTTCCCTGGTGGCGCAGTGGTTGAGAGTCCGCCTGCCGATGCAGGGGACACGGGTTCGAGCCCTGGTCTGGGAGGATCCCACATGCCGCGGAGCAACGAGGCCCGTGCGCCACAACTACTGAGCCTGCGCGTCTGGAGCCTGTGCTCCGCAACAAGAGAGGCCAAGATAGTGAGAGGCCCGCGCACCGCGTTGAAGAGTGGCCCCCCCTTGCCGCAACTAGAGAAAGCCCACGCACAGAAACGAAGACCCAACGCAGCCAAAATAAATACATACATAAATAAATAAGTAAATAAAAAAACTCCTACCCAACACCTAGGTATTGAAAGGTTGGTTTTAAAAAAAAAAAAAAAAAAAAAAGAAGCAGAACCTGTTTTCTTCTCCATCTGAACTTGGGCAGGACCTTGTGACTGCCTCAATGAATAGGAGATGGGGGAAGTAACACTATGTAACTTTCAAAACTGGTCATGAAAGGTGATACAACTTCCACCTGTCTCTCTCTCACAGGGCTTGGCCTTGGAAGCCAGCCACCATGCTGTGAGGAAGCCCAAACCAATCACATGGAGAGGCCCAGGCTGCAGCCAGCATCAACTACCATGCGTGTGAGTGAGGGAGCCTTCAGACGATCCAGCCCCTGGCCTTCAAGCCTCCCAGCTGAGGCCCCAGACAAGGAGGAGCAGAGATAAGCCATCATTGCTGATGTGCTCTGTCTGAATTCCTGACTCACAGCATACAACTGGGAGCTTCAGGTGTAGTTTGGACAAGGCTGGATCCAGGGGCTCAGATAATACCATCAAGACTCAGAATCCCTGCATTCCTCAACTTTGCCTTCTCCATGTTGTCTTCATTTTCCAGCTCCTCTTGGGGTCCCCTGGTAACCTCTGGTTCCCCATATCAAGTGATGTTTTTGAAGTTCATCCACGCTGTAGCAGGGATCAGTACTTCTTTCCTTTTCATGGTTAAATACTATTCCATCATAGGGATAGACCACATTTTGTTTATCCATTCATCAGTTGACATGTCCCCTTAAATTTTACACTCTAGGCACTTCGTTTGCCTCATCCTAGCCCTGGGAGGTGATTCCAGGAAGCAATAAAATCTAAAATGGGTATTTCTAATGGGCAGGTGGCTTCTCCTCCAATCACTGACTCAGAAACCCTGGTTCCTGACATCCCATGGCGCCACCATCTCTGTCACGCTGTGTAAGAGCTCTGCTGAGTCTTTAATTGTGTCAGTGGAAAGCAAACTCTGTACAAAAACATAAACAAACACTTATCCAGACTACCTGGAAGGAAAACAAGTATAAATTCTTTGCAAGTTTTAATTATAGTTTTAGAATGCAGTTTCATATTTTAAAATATATCCAGTAACTCAAGGTTAATAAGAATTATTCAGTAGCTCTTTTGGGGGCTTTTAAAATGACACACATCTGTAATTAGCACAACTTCTAATATACAAATGGTAGCTGCTGACAAACTTAAACATGAAGATCTTTCCATTTTGGAAAGCTAAGTATATCCCTTCTCGGTTTTCTCCACTTCACCCCACCCTTGAACTGAATTTATAAAGTTCTACTGAATAAATTTAACCAATAGTATTTGTACTAGCTACCTTTTGCTGTGTAACAAATTATCCCCAAAACTTAGTGGCTTAAAACCACAAACATTTATTATCTTGAACATTTTCAGAGGGACAGGAGTCCAGGAGTGCCTTAGCTGGATTGTTCTGGCCCCAGTTCTCTCACAAGTTTGCGGCCAGGATGGTAGTTGGGGCTGTGGTCTCATCTGACGTCTCATTTGGACAGAAGGGTCTGCTTCCAAGCTTACTTACAAGGCTGTTGGCAGGAAGCCTCAGTTCCTAATCACATGGACCCCTCCATATGGCCGCTTGATACAGCCTCACAACATGACATCTGGCTTCCCACAGACAGGTGATCCAAGAGAAAGAACAGGCAGGAAGCTGCAGTGCCTTTTATTAGCTAGTCTAGGAAATTAGATACTGTACATTTCACCAAATTCCGTCCATTAGAAGTGAGCATACTCACTATACTATACTTAGACTATACTAAGTTTAGCATACTCTCAAGGGGAGGGGAATTAAGTACCATCTCTGGAATGGAAGAGTGTCGAAGAATTCATGGACATATTCTAAACCCACCACATTAACATATTACAAGTTAACTTTCTTTAATAATTTTCTGATGAAAGATTATATGGAACCTAGTACATCTTGTACATAAGCCACAGGCAGTGCAAGTAGGATCCCTGCTCCAGGCCCTGAGATGCAGGGGCCCCCATGCTTTGGAGTGGCTTCCTCAAAGTGGCCTAAAACCCTGTCTGGTGGCTGGGACTGGCCGGGCCAGAAGTACCATTTGAGTGAGGTCCTGGTCTGGACCAGGACCCACATGAGCCCTGATCCCTATTTTTCCTTTTTGAAGGTGCTCTCTCTTACCCTTTACCCTATGTATAGGGTCAGACAGATGCCCTGATGAGCTCTGGTACTTACACCTATAGGACTGTCCCAGAGCTCTGTGGCCAGTTCTGGGCTGGGGCGTGGGGCTGGCAAGTAGATCACTCCTGATGGCTGGTGTGGCATTTCTTTCATAAGATCTTATGAGACTGGGGCATCAGAATGGTGGCGACAGCCTGATTTTGAGTGACTATCACTCATGTTGTTTATAGGCCAAGTTCAAGGCTCTAGGCCTGAACATTCAGTGCCAGTCCTTGGGCTTGAGTTGCACGTGTATCAGCTCTCACCGTGACTATTCCAACTGTGGGACTACCTCCAGTCTAGGGCACCTAAAGGTGCAGAGGTGGTGGCAGGTGCCTTTACCTTGTATGGCACCCAGGGCTGTCGTTCCCTCCACAAGCTCTGCACCAGGTGTCAAGCAGTACTCTGGGCCATGTCCACTTCCTGCAGAGACTTTCAAGACAACTGCTCCACAACTCCAATGGGGTCTCTTGGCTCATCAATGTGGTGACATCATGCTCCCCAGGTCAGTCTCAAGCCATGCCAGATGAAGAATGGACATTCTTTGTACAATTGGGGCTTCTGCCATGGGCACCTTTCTTTCCTCCCCCTTCGTGGTGGTGAGTGGAAGGCAGGGGTGCAGTCAAGCTTGCAATAGATCTCATTCTAGGATGCACTGATTATTGTTCAAAGAGTTCAGGAGAAGACGTGGTTAGAAGTTATCTTGTTCTACCTTTATGCTATAAAATTCCAAACAGAAAATTTAACATGACCAGAAAATGAAGTATTATTCACATTTCCCCACATCCTCTGTGTAAGGCTTGCTTTTGTGGTTCTTATCAACAAAACACAGTAACTTCTGTATGAGGAGTTACTGGAAGCCAGTATTTATGGGCAGGCCAATGGATGATGCAATGTCCCAAGTAAGATGTAACCAGCATTAAATAAATGGTATTAGGGAACTGTGGAGGCAAGAGATCTATATTTTTCCAGTACAAACAGGTTCTAAAGAGCCATGGCATTGTGAGTAATAATGGCGTTGCTACCTTCTTGTGGTGGAAGATGAAATTAGCCAGGAATGGCACTGTGAGATAATAGAAAATATATATTGTTTCTGCCCCGGTTTCTGACACAGAGCTCCTGAAACCCTTGTAAATTCCTACGTGATAAGAGCATTAGCAGCAACTTTATTTTACTGAGGCGACTCTGGGTGGGCTCCTGGATGGTCACCAGAAAGACCAAACCATGATTAGGAGCTTGGCATTCCTCCAGAGAGGGGAGAGGGCTGGAAATGGAGTTAATGATCAATCATGCCTACGTGAGGAAGCCTCCATAAAATCCCAATAGCATGGAGTTCCAGGAGCTTCCAGGTGGGTGAACACATCCACATACCAGGAGGGTGATGCACCCCAACTCCACAGGGACAGAAGCTCCTGCACTAGGGACCCTCCCAAACTTCACCCTATGTATCTCTTCATCTGGCTGTTCATCGGCATCCTTTATCGTGTCCTTTAATAAACTGGTAAATGTAAGTAAGTATTTCCTTGAGTTCTGTGAGTTGCTCTACCAAATTAATCCAACCTGAAGAGGAGGTCGTGGGAACCTCCAAGTTGCAACCAAATCAGACAGAATTTGTGGGTAACCTGGGGACCTACTACTTGCAAATGACATCTGAAGCGGGGTGGGGGCCAGTCTTGTGGGGCTGAGCCCTTAACCTGTGGGATCTCCAGGTAGACATTTTCAGAACTGAGTTCAATTGTAAGACACCCAGCTGATGTCACAGAGAATTGCTTGGTGTGGGGAAAAAAACCCACACATCTGGTGTCAGAGGTGTTGTGAGTGTTCTGTGTGAGTAGTAAAGGAGACACATTGGAAAGAGAAACACAGAAGGAGGTGGAAAACTTGTTTTTTCCCTACATGGGAGGTGAAAAATGGTTGTTTTTCCTTTTTAGGCATATTTGACAATAAAGAACATAAGGAGATGGTTCCTGGACCTAAGAGGAAGAGATGGAGCCTGGACACACAAGGATTATTCAGGTGTATTGATTGGACAATAAATGAATACATAAATACCTCTTCTCTATACTTTTTTCTAAATCTTCATCAATAAATCATAATATTTCATATGGACCCATGATTTTAGTACATTTTTATTCAAATTATTCATATAGACAGAGGCCTTGCAAAAAATATGTCTGTGGTCCCACATACCTTATTTTTTAAATTTATTTTATTTTTTAAATTTATATTTATTTATTTGTTTATTTATTTATTTATGGCTGTGTTGGGTCTTCATTGCTGTGCGCAGGCTTTCTCTAGTTTCGGCGAGCGGGGCTACTCTTCGTTGTGGTGCGCGGGCTTCTTACTGCGGTGGCTTCTCTTGTTGCAGAGCACGGGCTCTAGGCACGCGGGCTTCAGTAGTTGTGGCTCGAGTGCTCAGTAGCTGTGGCTCGAGGGCTCTAGAGCGCTGGCTCAGTAGTTGTGGCGCACGGGCTTAGTTGCCCCTCGGTAGGTGGGATCTTCCCGGATCAGGGATCAAACCCGTGTCCCCTGCACTGGCAGTCAGATTCCTAACCACTTCGCCACCAGGGAAGTCACACACACACCTTAGAGGCAACATCTAAGATGGTTCCCAATGACCCCCTCCTCCTGGTGCTCATGCCTTTGTGTCATCTCTTCCCCTTGAGTGTGGCCTGGATTTACAGAGTCACTTCTAACAAATAGAATAAGGCAGAAATGATGGAACATCATCTCAGGTTAGTTTATAAAAGGACTGCAGCTTCTGTCTTAGGTGCACTCTCTCTCACTTGCTGGTGCTCTCTCTCTCTCTCTCTTTTTCCCTCCCTCAACTGGAGCCCAGCCAATATATAAAGAGGTCCAAGCTATCCTGTGAAGGCCACATGGAGGAGAGAGGCCCTGGAGGGTCTAGCTGCAAAAGGTACAGCCTAACAAACCAGATACCCTGTGGTCAGATCATAAAGGCAAATCCCCAATCACTGCTGCCATCGATGGGCAATAACTTGGTTACAACAAGCCGAAAACATTTAACACACAGCTCGGCAGGCAGTGTGGCCTGGCCTCGGCTATCTATTTTTCTTTATTTGACCCCTGCAAGGAGCAGGGTGACACGAAGTAAAATTTTCTTCTTCCTGCACTTTTGTTATTGACTGCTGCTGGAATAGCCCTTCTAAAACTCACACTTATCTCTTTGCTCTCCTGCTCAAGAAGCCACAGTGGCTCCCTTCTTCCTGTTATCACATGGATCCCACTGATCATTTCCTCAGCTTCCGTGCCAGCCAGTCATCTGTCCTAATATGCATTGAGGCCACGGCACTCACTGTGTGTCACAATCATCAAAAGCAAGGCCAGAGGTGACCTCTGCTCTGAGGCTGCATCACTGGATGGATTTTAGGGGTCGCTGGGAATGCTGGTTTCCTGAGGGCAGAGGTTTTACCTGTTTTGTTCCCTGTTAAATCCTGGCACTGTGCCTGGCACACTGTAGAGGGGCAGGCAATATATGTCAGAAGAATGAATGAACTGACTCCCCAACTCTCAACTGGGTCTGGATAAAACTGAGGCACAGAGTGGAGTGGTGACTGGCTCAGGACCATGGATTAAAAAACTGGGTCCCCAGTTGCTCACCCAGTGGCCAGACGTTTCTTTCCCAGCCCCTCTCCTCAGGTCTCTCCTGGCAGTGGTAGATGCGGACGTGCACCACCCAGACCCCCTTTCAAGGAAGCACTGGCTGCAGCTGTCAGCTTGGCAGGGTGGGCCTCCGCTGCTGAGAGCCACCTCCCTGAGATCAAGCCCTGCTGGGGCCGGCCCACATCTGGTGACCCAGAGAGGCTGAGACGTGAAGCCCAGCATTTCCTCCCAACAAGGGGCGCTCTGACGAGCAGACCACTGCGCCACCAGGGAAGTCCCTGTTTTCTGTTCTTTGTTTTTATAACTTGAGGGTTTCTTGTGGTTCAGTAATAGAGCAGTGCATATCTTTTTTAGTCAGACGAGGCTGTGAGGTAGAATTTGACCATCAGTGACTTCTTCTTTTGAATAAGCACCTGAAAATGGACCTTGTGGGAGGTGGATGCTCATAGATGCAGAGAGCAGATTGGTGGTTGCCAGAGGTATGGTGGGGGGAGTGTGAAATGGGTGAAGGGAGTCAAAAGGTACAAACTTCCAGTTAAAATAAATAAGTCATGGGGATTTAATGTACAGTGTGGCAACTATAATAATACTGTAATATTATAGTAATACTGTTAATAATTCTGTATTGCATATTTGAAAGTAAATCTTTCTTTAAAAATATTTATTTATTTGGCTGTGCCAGGTCTTAGCTGCAGCATGTGGGATCTAGTTCCCTGACCAGGGATCGAACCCAGGCCCCCTGCATTGGGAGTGCGGAGTCTTAGCCACTGGACCACCAGGGAAGCCCCCTGAAAGTAAATCTTAAAAGTTCTCATCACAAGAAAAAAAACTGTAACTATATATGGTGATGAATGTTAACAAGACCTATTGTGGTGATCATTTCACAATTTATACAAATATCAAATCATTATATTTTATTATATTTACACCTGAAACTAATTTATAGTATGTCATGTATACCTCAATTTAAATTTTTAAAAAAATTTTTCGGCTGTGCTGCATGGCATGCGGGTTCTTAGTTCCCTGACCCGGGATGAACCCGTGCCCCCTGCAGTGGAAGCGCGGAGTCCTAACCACTGGACCGCCAGGGAATTCCCTAAAAATCAATTTTTAAAAAAAACACGGACCTAGCGTCATCAAGATCTAATAGGAACGTTAAACATTGTACCTGTGGCCACTCACATTCACTGCAAGAGAGAACACCCAAGGCCATGAGAGTATCCCTCTTTGATTCCGGGATAGGAAAACAAGTAGACCACTTCCTCTATTTTGCTGCATTTTCCACTAAACCTAATTTATAAGCCTATATCATATTTTTAATGTCTGGTGTGGAGACTGCTCAACTTGATCCAACAATATGGATAAGTTGGCAAGGATTCAATTGGCTGTCTTCTATTTCTTTAGCTAAAGGTCTGGTCTCTGTTATATGGACTATAGAAATTTATGACTGTTATATTTTCAATGTTGGTCATGCCCTGGATCAGTAAAAAGGGTCCTTTTTAACTGCTTAATGCTTTTTTCCTTAATTTTATCTTGAATTTATATTGCAACTACTGTTTTCTCTGTCTTTACTTTTCTCACACATTTTTACTCATTGTTTAAAACAATCTTTCTGAATCATGTTGATTTAGACATTATTTGGTTGATTTTTGAATTTTTACTCAATCTGCGTGCCCTTGTCACTTAATGTATGGACTTTAATCCATTAATGTTTATTGTCAGAAAGTGAAATTCTGTGTTGTTTTATGTTTTTGGTATTTTTTATGCCTTCTTGGTATTTCCTTAGTGGTCTACCTTTTGTTATGGAATCATTTCTCATTCTTTTTCAAGTGATTTGAAAGTCCTCTTTCCTGTCTTTAATTCAACTTGTGATTATCGTTGTTTTTTTTAAAAAAACTTAGTTGAATCTACATTTATCTAATTATCTGCAGCAGAAATGAAAGAACATCTATTCATTTCTTCTCTCCTTTGTTAATGGAGTGTGAACACTCCTATGGTCATAAGATAGGTGTCTGAACACTTAGGGTAACAGACCGGGATGTGGAGTCCCATGAGTCATGCGCAGAGCACTTTGGAAACAGGTCAAACAGACTGGGTACAGACACTCCTGGTGTAACACAGATTGTGGTATGAACATTTCTGGAGTCATACAGACTAGGGTGTCGACATGCCTCATGTCACAAAGACTAGAATGTGGACACTCTTGGGTACATATGTACTAGGGTAGGGACCTCCTGCAGTCACACAGATTGGGGTGTAGACACTTTGGGGGTCATACAGACTGGACTTTGGACATATGTGGTCATGCAGACTAGGTCGTGGAGACTCCTCGGCTCACACAGAGTCAGGTATGGATCATGGGAGTGTCTGTGTTCCAGTCTGTGACTCCACTAGAATCTACATTTATCACTGTGAACAGTTTGGTCCACATTGCAATCTCCCACCCTATTATATCTGACTGTAGTCTGTATTTCACCAGTAGTGACCACTTTGAAGTCCTTATAAGTTCAGTAGTTTTCATCCCCTATATTTGAATTCAGACAAGAAGGCCATTAATGCTGGAGTATTTTCCATAAGCCCAGGTTTGAAGTCTTAACCAAAGGGGCACAGATGGTGAAAGACTTAACAATGGTCCAGGTTCAAGGTCAGAAGGTAGGGCATGGATAATGGACTAGTTAACATGCTAGGGTCCGTGCTCTAAAAGAGTACTGACGGTGAAATTACTAACCTTGTTTAAGGTCAGGCCAGAGGGGCAATAACAGTGCTAGCCTTATCAGAGGCCCCAGTGGAAGGCAACACTGCCAGAAGGGAACTGACAGTGGAAGAATTAACACGGACTGTGGTTCAAAGTCAGAGAAGAGGAGCATTGATGGTAGAAGAGTTTACACACAGGGTTCAATAACAGACGAGAAAATCACTGATGGTGGAATAAAGAGACCCAGATTTGGGGTTATGTAAGAGAGGCTGGGATTTTTTTAATTAGTTAACAATAGTTCTGTTTGATTATCTAGACAGAGAGATGTTGATGTTAGAATAGTTAGCAAATGATTGAACTCAGACTAGAGGGGCATTAAGAGTTAACAGAGGCCCTGGTTTAGGGTCAGACCAAAGAAACAGAAATGGAGACAATTGAATAAATATCTGGGTTTGAGCTCAGTCAAGAGAGGAACAGATTCTAGAATAGTTAACAGAGTCCGGGGTTTGAGTTCAGATTCCAGGAGCACTGATGTTGGAAGAAATAACTGTACAAGTTCAATGACAGACTCACAGGCTACTGGTAACAGAACAGTTATCAGAGGATCAGGTTCGAGGTCAAATCACGGGGGAGTTAATGGTGCTATATTTAACAGAGGTTTGAGGATAGGCCTGGAGTGGAGGGATTTAAATGGCTGTGTTGGATAATTAGACAAGTAGATCATTGAATTTGGAAGAGTAAACATCAGACAGATGGCAGAGCAAGGATAGTGGAAGAGCTTTGATAAGGAAGCAGGATGACACTGAAGGTGAAATGACAATAAAAGAGACCCTGGTTTGAGAATAGACCAGCAGGACATTGATGTTGCAGCAGTTAATAGTGGAACAGGTCTGAGGTCAGACCAATGGAGCACTGTGGCTTAAGAGTTAAAATGGCCTGGGTTCAAAGTCAGATCAGAAAGGACTGAAGGTTGAATAGTTAAAAAGAAGCCCTGCACGTCTGGAACCTGTGCTCTGCAATGGGAGAGGCCGCAGCGGTGAGAGGCCCCTGTACCACAAAAAAAATTAAAAAAAAGAAGCCTAGGTACAACAGTGTCGGAGTCTTGGATGAAGAATTAATAAGAGGTCTGGGTTTGATTTGAGACCAGAGGGGCCTTTCAGTTAGAATATGAAATGAAGGCCTGGGTTCAAGGTCATGCCTAAGGAGCAGTGACGGGAGAATACTTAACAGAGACCTTGTTTTTTATGGCAGACCAGAAGGGCACTGATGGTGGAATTATTAATAGAGGAGGTCAAACCAGAGAGGCTGGCATCTTGGAATAGTTCAAAATCAGATCGGAGGCTCCCTGACTTCAGACTATACTACAAAGCTACAGTAATCAAGACACTATGGTACTAGCACAAAAACAGGAATACAGATCAATGGAACAGGATAGAAAGCCCAGAGATAAACCCACATACATATGGTCACCTTATCTTTGATAAAGGAGGCAAGAATATACAATGGAGAAAAGACAGCCTCTTCAATAACTGGTGCTGGGAAAACAGGACAGCTACATGTAAAAGAATGAAATTAGAACACTCCCTAATACCATACACAAAAATAAACTCAAAATGGATTAAAGACCTAAATGTAAGTCCAGACTCTATAAAACTCTTAGAGGAAAACATAGGCAGAACCCTCTATGACATAAATCACAACAAGATTCTTTTTGATCCACCTCCTAGAGAAATGGAAATAAAAACAAAAATAAACAAATGGGACCTAATGAAACTTAAAAGTTTTTGCACAGCAAAGGAAACATAAACAAGATGAAAAGACAACCCTCAGAATGGGAGAAAAGATTTGCAAGTGAAGCAACTGACAAAGAATTAATCTCCAAAATTTACAAGCAGCTCATGCAGCTCAATATCAAAAAAACAAACAACCCAATCCAAAAATGGGCAGAAGACCTAAATAGACATTTCTCCAAAGATACACAAATTGCCAACAAACACATGAAAGAATGCTCAACATCATTAATCATTAGAGAAATGCAAATCAAAACTACAATGAGGTATCACCTCACACCAGTCAGAATGGCCAGCATCAAAAAGTCTACAAACAACAAATGCTGGAGAGGGTATGGAGAAAAGGGAACCCTCTTGCACTGTTGGTGGGAATGTAAATTGATACAGCCACTATGCAGAACAGTATGGAGGTTCCTTAAAAAAGTAAAAATAGAACTACCATATGACCCAGCAATCCCACTACTGGGCAAATACCCTGAGAAAACCATAATTCAACAAGAGTCATGTACCAAAATGTTCATTGCAGCTCTATTTACAATAGCCAGGACATGGAAGCAACCTAAGTGTCCATTGACAGATGAATGGATAAAGATGTGGCACATATATACAATGCAATATTACTCAGCCATAAAAAGAAACAAAATTGAGTTATTTGCAGTGAGGTGGATGGACTTAGAGTCTGTCATACAGAGTGAAGTAAGTCAGAAAGAGAAAAACAAATACCGTATGCTAACACATATATATGGAATCTAAAAAAAAAAATGGTTCTGAAGAACCTAGGGGCAGGACAGGAATAAAGACGCAGACGTAGAGAATGGACTTGAGGACACAGGGAGGGGGAAGGGTAAGCTGGGACGAAGTGAGAGAGTAACATTGACATATATACACTACCAAATGTAAAACAGATAGCTAGTGGGAAGCAGCCGCATAGCACAGGGAGATCAGCTTGATGCTTTGTGACCACCTAGAGGTGTGGGATAGGGAGGGTGGGAGGGAGATGCAAGAGGGAGGAGATATGGGGATATATGTATATGTATAGCCGATTCACTTTGTTATAAAGCAGAAACTAACATACCATTGTAAAGCAATTATACTCCAATAAAGTTGTTTAAAAAAAAATCAGATCAGAGGACCTTGATGTTAGAATAGTTAACAGAAGTCTCCACTCCCAGTCAGACCAGAGGGCTGATGATGGTGGAACAGTTTATAGAGGTCAGGGCAGAAGGGCACCAGCAGTGGAATAACTGAAAAAGCTCTGGGCTTTGGTTGAATGAGAAGCCTATCATGTTGGATTAGTTAAGAGATACGCACGTGAAACTTCAGATCAAAGCGGGTCTTGAAGGAGTAAAGGCTAACAGAGCCCGAATTTGAGGTCAGACCAGAAATGCCTTGATGATTCTAGAGTTCAAAAAGGCCCAGTTGGGACTTCCCTGGTGGCACAGTGGTTAAGAATCCACCTGCCAATGCAGGGGACGTGGGTTCGAGCCCTGGTCTGGGAAGATCCCACATGCCATGGAGCAACTGAGCCCGTGTGCCACAACTACTGAGCCTGTGCTCTAGAGCCCACAAGCTACAATTACTGGAGCAGGCGTGCTTAGAGCCCGTGCTCTGCAACAAGAGTAGCCCCTGCTCACCGCAACTGGAGAGAGCCCGCATGCAGCAACGAAGACCCAACACAGCCCAAAATGAATAAAATAAAATAAATAAATTTTTTAAAAAGGCCCAGTCAGAGCAGAAAGCCAGTGATAGTGGGATATTAACTAGAGGCCTGCATTCAAGGTTGGACCAAAGAATAGTCAGCAGAATTTCAGTTCCAGATAAGACCAAAGGGGTATTGATGCTGGAGTGGTTAAGAGTTCCAGATCTGAGGGCTTCCCTGGTGGCGCAGTGGTTGAGAGTCCGCCTGCCGATGCAGGGGACGCGTGTTCGTGCCCCAGTCCAGGAAGATCCCACATGCTGCGGAGCGGCTGGGCCCGTAAGCCATGGCCGCTGAGCCTGTGCGTCCGGAGCCTGTGCTCTGCAGCGGGAGAGGCCACAACAGTGAGAGGCCCGTGTACCGCACAAAAAAAAAAAAAAAAAAAAAGGGTTTCAGATCTGATGTTAAATCAGAGGCACAGTGATGACGGACAAGTTAACAGAGGTCCAAGTCTGACCAGTAAGTTTTTTTTTTATTATTTGCTCTTTATTTATTTCCCCTTAGGTTGTAAGTCAAGAAAATCATGATGAAGAATTTAAAGCAGAAGGTCAACTCTGTTACCTCAAAATTTCGCAAGGAGGAAGTCCCCCAAATCATGTATAACAACATCTGTGATCAGCCATCTTGAATCCAGATGCAATGAAGACATGAAAAATGTGAAGAAAAGAAGAAAGTATTAGAGAAAAATGAGGCTCCCCGAAATGATTTTGTGATCTGCTAACCTTAGTGGAAACCAAGCGTCTTTTTGGTGCTCCATACTGTGCAGAAAAGAGTTAACAGCAGGCCTCAATTGCTGTCTTTGGAAAGGCCTGCTTTAAGGGGGGCCCTTGGCTGGCATCTGGAAATTTAGATTCCAGGAAGATTCCCACCACTCTCTAATTGATAAGAGTGACCCACTGTGCCTGAACTGTTCGTCCAAGCACCGTGGTTTATGCTAAACACCTGCTTTCCTTCAGGGTGTCAGGGAGTTGGGTATGTGCCAGGCAGAGGGTGCTTACATGACCAACCCCTAATAGAAACCATGGGCGGAGTCTCTAACAAGCTTCCGTGGTTCACAGTGTTTAACATGTGTTGTCACAACTGAGGGAATTAAGGGTGTCCTGTGAGGCTTCACTGGAAGATGACCCTTGGAGGCTTGTGCCTGTTTCCCCTGGACTTCACCCCATGCGCCATTTCCCTTTGCTGACTGTGCTCTGTATCTTTTTGCTGTAAAAATCACAGCCATGTATACAACCATATGAGGAGACTGAGAATCCTCCTAGCAAATCACTGAGTCTGTGAACAGTCCAGCTCTCTGGACTATCACCACATCTCATCACCATTTACCTTAAGGTCTGTCAGATGGAAGTACCAGATAGAAATGCTTCTGGCTACAAGTAATTGCACTGTCCAATAACAGTGGCTTGAATGAACAAGAGGTTATTTTCCTCCCTCAACAAGACTGCTGGTGTTAGTTCAGCAGCTCAACAATGTTGGGCCAGGTCGGGGTCTCTGTGACTCTGTGGACTGACCCTGAGGTCTCAAGACGGTAGCTATAATTCCCATTGATACATCTGGATGTGGCAGCCTATGGAGCTGGAGGGAAGGGAGCAGCTGGAGCAAGAGGCTCTTTGATACCCTGGAACTTTGACATTTCCTGGTGACTCAGGTCATTGACAAGGGATTTGGGTTATCAATCTCCCTGTCTACACCCCAAGCTTTCTGACCTCACTCAGGGCTCCTCTCAAATACTGAACATTACTCTGTGTTCTCTGAGCTGTTCCAGGCCTCGAATTTGAGCCCTGGGTGGGCATGGGAGGAGCTAGGGGTAGTCTGGAGTTTCTCTGGGGTGGAGAGAGATCCCCCATCCCTTTCCTCCCACAACAGGAGCCGCTACCTCGGCCTCAGGGTCCATAGTTGCTCTGCACCACCTTGGCGCTCTCAACACCTCTGCTCCCTGCTTGCGGAAAACAACCAATGCACTGACAGGTGTGGGGCCCAGGGTGCGGCTGGCCCAGGGGTGGGGGGAGCCTGGAAGCCTCAGCCTCCCTGAGGAGCCAGCGGAGTCCTGCAGACTTAACAGGATGAAACCCCTGTGGTAGAAGCCAACATTCCCTACCTCAGCCCCTCTGCTGCCACCACCTTGGTGCAAGTCCCCATCACTGCTCACCTCAACTACTGCAGGGTCTCCTGACTGATCCCCCTGCTCCCGCTCCCCCATTCCAGTCTGTTCTCTTCACAGTGCCCACAAGGATCCTCTTACAACCAAGTGAGATCATGTCCCTACTCCGCCCAAAATGTTCTGGTGACTCACGCCTCACTCAGCAAAAACGCTCAAGTCCTCACTGTGCCCCCAAAGCCCTCCAGGATTGGGCCTGTCCAACCTCATCTCTTAGCAAACCTTAATCTAGCCACGCTGGCCTCTACAATGGTCCTCCTGGCACACTCCAGCCTTGGTGCCTCTGAACTGCCTTTTCTCTACCTATGATATTCTTCTTCCTCACACACTATGGCTCTCTCACTTCATTCAGGTCTTTGTTTAAATTTCACACTGTCAGAGACCCCAAATAGCCAAAGCAATCTTGAGAAAGAAAAACAGAGCTGGAGGAATTAGGCTCCCTGACTTCAGTCTACACTACAAATCTACAGTAATCAGAACAGTATGGTACTGGCACAAAAACAGAAATACAGATCAATGGAACAAGACAGAAAGCCCAGAAATAAACCCACGCACCTATGATCAATTAATCTACAACAAAGGAGGCAAGAATATACAATGGAGAAAACAGAGTCTCTTCAATAAGTGGTGCTGGGAAAACTGGACAGCTACCTGTAAAAGAATGAAATTAGAACATTCTTTAACACCATACACAAAAATAAACTCAAAACAGATTAAGGACCTAAATGTGAGACCGGAAACTATAAAACTCTTAGAGGAAAACATATGCAGAACACTCTTTGACATAAATCGCAGCAATATCTTTCTGGTTTCACCTCCCAGAGTAATGAAAATAAAAACAAAAATAAACAAATGGGACCTAATTAAACTTAAAAGCTTTTGCACAGCAAAGGAAATGATAAACAAGACGAAAAGACAACCCTCAGAATGGGAGAAGAGATTTGCAACTGAATCAATGGACAAAGGATTAATCTCCAAAATATATAAACAGCTCATGCAGCTCAATATTAAAAAAAAATGAACAACCCAATCAAAAAATGGGCAGAAGACCTAAATAGGCATTTCTCCAAAGAAGACATACAGATGGCCAAGAAGCACATGAAAAGCTGCTCAACATCACTAATTTGGGTTATCTATCTCCCATCTTCTCTATTAGAGAAGTACAAATCAAAACTACAATAAGGTATCACCTCACACCAGTTAGAATGGGTATCATTAGAAAATCTACAAACAACAAACGCTGGAGAGCGTGTGGAGAAAAGGGAACCCTCTTGCACTGTTGGTGGGAATGTAAATTGATACAGCCACTATGGAGAATAGTATGGAGTTTCCTTAAAAAAGTAAAAATAGAACTACCACACGACCCACCAATCCCACTACTGGGCATATACCCAGAGAAAACCATAATTCAAAAAGAGTCATGTACCACAATGTTCATTGCAGCACTATTTACAATAACCAAGACGTGGAAGCAACCTAAGTGTCCATTGACAGATGAATGGATAAAGATGTGGCACATATATACAATGCAATATTATTCAGCCATAAAAAGAAATGAAATTGAATTATCTGTAGTGAGGTGGATGGACCTAGAGTCTGTCGTACAGAGTGAAGTAAGTCAGAAAAAGAAGAACAAATACCATATGCTAACACATATATATGGAATCTAAAAAAAAAGTTGTTCTGATGAACCTAGGGGTAGGACAGGAATAAAGACACAGACGTAGAGAATGGACTTGAGGACACGGGGAGGGGGAAGGGTAAGCTGGGACGAAGTGACAGAGTGGCACGGACATATATACACTACCAAATGTAAAATAGATAGCTACTGGGAAGCAGCCGCATAGCACAGGGAGGTCAGCTTGATGCTTTGTGATGACCTAGAGGGGTGGGATAGGGAGGGTGGGAGGGAGATGCAAGAGGGAGGAGATATGGGGATATATGTATATGTATAGCTGATTCACTTTGTTATAAATCAGAAACTAACACACCATTGTAAAGCAATTATACTCTGATGAAGATATTTAAAAAAACCCCAAAACCAAAAAAAAAAAAAAAAAAACCGTATGATCCAGCAATCCCATTCCTGGGCATAGATCCAGAGAAAAAACCATAATTTGAAAAGATACATGCACCCACAATGTTCACTGCAGCACTATTTACAATAGGCAAGACACGGAAGCAACCTAAATGTCCACTGACAGATGAATGGATAAAGAGGATGTGGTACATATATACAATGGAATATTACTCAGTCATAAAAAAAGGAATGAAATAGTGCCATTTGCAGCAACATGGATGGGCCTAGAGATTACCATACTAAGTGAAGTAAGTCAGACAGACAAATATCATATGGTATCACTTATATGAGGAATCTAAAACAATGATACAAATGAACTTATTTACAAAACAGAAACAGACTCACAGACTTAGAGAACAAGTGTATGGTTACCAAAGGGGAAAGGTGGGAGGGAGGGATAAATTAGGAGTTTGGGATTAACATATACACACTTCTATACATAAAATAATCAACTAGGACCTAGTGTAATACTCCAATATAAAATAAAAATTAAAGAAAAATAAATTTCACACTGTCAGGATCATCTTCCCTGATCAGGACACCAAAAAGAGCCGAACCCTCCCCTCACTCCTGCACTCTATCCCCTGCCCTTTTTCCTCACAACGCTCAGCTTTAGCTGACCTATTATATCTTTTTTTTTTTTTTTTTGCAGTACGTGGGCCTCTCACTATTGTGGCCTCTCCCGTTGCGGAGCACAGGCTCCAGACGCACAGGCTCAGCGGCCATGACTCACGGGCCCAGCCGCTCCGCGGCATGTGGGATCTTCCCAGACCGGGGCACGAACTCGTGTCCCCTGCATCAGCAGGCGGACTCTCAACCACCGTGCCACCAGGGAAGCCCCTAGCTGACCTATTATATATTTTTGTCTATTATCTACCTGCCTTCACTAGAATGTAAGCTCCACAAGGGCAGCCATTCCTGCCAGTTTAAGTCACAGCTTGTACCCTCAGTGCCTAGAACAGGTCCCAGCGCACAGAGGTGCTCCACAATGTCTGTCCAAAGCGTGACTGTGTAAAACACTTGAAGTGGTGCCTCTGGCATGGCAGACGTTCATAAACGGTTGCTGAATGAATCCATCAATGAATCAATGCATGAAGGCATGAATGAGGAGGTGAACCCCATCCCATCTTGGGTCCTAGAGCTGCCCTTTCCCCCATCCCAACCCCAGAAGACCTGGGAGCCAGTCATCGGCACAACCACAGGAACTTTATTTACAAACACAAGGCTGGGGCCGGAGGCAGGTGGGAAGGTGGACAGTGGCAAGGCTGGAAGTCTCCTACTTCTGCTCCCGCCTCCAGACGATGACCATGCCGTTAGCGTCGCTGGAAGCCAGCAGGCTCTCATCGCAGTTGAAGCTGACATCCAGCACGGGCGCGCTGTGGCCCTGCAGCTTGTTGACGGCGGCCTTGGCTGCCCGCTCCACGTCAAAGAAATGCACGCACATGTCCTCGCTGCCCGTCACTGCCCAGATGAGAGACCATCAGGAGGTGTTGCAGGAGGCAGCGGGGTGCCCTGCATGTGAAGTCTCTGAGGTGTTGAGGGATTTATGTCCAAGGTGTAAGGTCCCGGGGCTGGGGGCTCTGGGGTGGACCATCCCCAGATGCAAGGTCACCTAGCTGTTTTGGCTCTGCGTCCAGAGTGTGAGGTCTCTGAGCTCTTTGTTGGTGGCGGGGAGGGGTCTGTGTCTTAGGCTGTGAGGTTTCTGGGCTGTCTGGGGGGTCTGTGTTCAAAGTGTGAGGTTGCTGGGGCGTGAGAGTTCTTGAGGCCCAGGAAGTCAGGGCATTAGGATGTCGTGACAGCTGAGCCAGATCAGCACCAGCCCTGGTCCCTGCCCCTCCCTGGCCACCCAGACACCCCGACCCCATGGGACTCACCCACACAGGCCCCCTGGCGGAAGGACATGAGGGGGCAGAAAATGCTGCGTACGGGGTGCGAGCTCTGCTCAATGGGGAAGCTTCTCTTCAGCTGCAGGGTCCCCTCGTTGTCCACCACCCTGAGAGGAGGAAGAGAGTGGGTTAGGGGGCAGCCTCAGCCCCAGAGGGGGACGAATGGTGGGCCAGTTTGTGTCCCCACCCCTGCACCTGAGGTCTTTTCAAGGTTCATGAAATCCAGTTTTGAGACGACTGCATAAACCTATAAAGCACGGGATGGTGTGTGAGTTAGTGACAGTTTGGAAACTGTATCTGTTGATACAAATGGGGAGCCTCTGCTGTTTAATTTGCTAGTTTCTTTTCCTAAGGGTCCCTAAGAGATCCTGATTTTAGGACAGGCACAAAGAGAGGGAATGACTGACCAAACTACAGCACCCCTGCACCGTGGAATACCACATGGCTATTCAAAGGAATGAACCTGAGCTACTGCAGGGAGCAGCGTGCAGCCCAGGCTGAGAACTGCACTTAGATGACAGACATAAGTGAGTGGGGATAGTAAAACTCCCAGCTTCAAAAAAAAAAAATTAAAAAAAAATGAAGGAAGGGAAAGCAGGCCACCGCTCTAAGGGGACTCTAGTCTATTTTATGGCTCAGTTTGCTCATCTGTAAAATGGACATGATTACAGCACCCACCTCACAGGGTTGCTGTGAGGATTAAATGAGGGGATATGAACAGGGCCTGGCCCAGCAACTGCTACGCACATGATAGCTATTGCTATTACTATTACTGCTCCTATTGATGTCACCATTATCATATTATTACTATTATTAGGAGACCGAACCTCTCCCCTCAATGAAGTTAACCTCCATGGCTTAGTCTGCTGGGGAGACAGGGCTCTCGTCTCAGTCTGACAGAGGCGGCAGGCCCCCCACCTCCAGGCGGCCCAGAGAGGAGACCCACCTGTAGAGCAGCAGCTTGTTGAGGCAAGCATTTATGAGCAGCGAGGGGTCCCGGGCCTCGCGGCTGACCCAGGAGCGGGCGGAGATGCTGGTCACAGGGCTGCCCTCATGTACCACCAGACGCTTGGCTTTGGTCAGCTTCCCTGTGGCAGCAGAAGGAGGGGAGGCAACGGTGAGGGTTGGGACTGTGCACCAGAAGGGTGAGGGTGTGAGCAGCTGGATGCAGGCCTAGGGTCTGCCTACCTGTGGCCATGTCGAAAAGGAAGGAGAAAACACTGCCGCGGTCATCACCCGCCCAGAGCAGCCGGCCAGGGGCATCAAAGGACAGAGCGAGGACACGGCCTGTCAGCTTGCTGGAGCCACCCTTCACTTTCTTGCCCGTGGAGATGTTCATGACGTGCACGTTGTGCTTGGCATTCCCCACCTGTGTGTGAGACCCGCACACCATCACCCTGCTCCCAGCCACTCCCTCCTTGAGTCTGACCACAGCAGGGCTGCTGTTGATGGGACTGGCTGATCCCTACTGGACTCTCATCACAGTGAGGGTGGGCCGGTAGACTGGAAGGTGACTCAGGCCGGTCATCCTCCCCAGCCAGTCCCTCTTGCAATCTGACCAGAAGAGACAGCTTCTCCCAGAACTCAAGGGGCCTGACTGGTCCTTCCTGGAGCCTTGACTATACTAGGGCGGCGGCTGCTGCTACAGCTGAAAGGATCCCAGAGCACAGGCTCACTGGGCCAGCTCCCCCTACTCCCCACTCAGGACCAGGCCAGACTTTTCATTTCCTTCCCCTGTCCTCTGACTCTCTATCCGGGTCGGACCACCATGATGCTGCCACTGAGATGAAACAAGGTTTCCGACTAGTAATCCTGCTCCCCAACCAGCAGCCCCTGCAGTTGGAAAACGGTAGGACTACTGCTGCTGGGACCGTGACCCTACCCCCAGACCGCCCCCCACCCCCGGAGTCTACCACAGTGAGGCCATCCCAGACCAAGAACCACGTCCCCGGTTCTGCCCTGTTTCCCTCTGAGTCTGGCCAGAGGAGGACGGAGGCGATGGACTAGAGGGGACCCCCTTATCCCGACTCCCTGCGACAGCCCTCCTGGCCTGGCATCCCGCCCTCGGCAAGGGGGTGCTCTGGAGCCTGACCACAGTGAGGTTGTTGTTGACCGGCTGAAAGGTGCAGCAGAGCAGTTCGGCGCTGTCTGGGTCAGGGATCTCCCGGATGCAGCGGCCGTCCTCAGAGGCCCAGATGCGCATGGTGGCATCAAGCGAGGTGGACACAAGGATGTCGTTGGAGAGGGACCAGGCGAAGTCGGAGACCCCGCGGGTGTGGCCCCGCAGCACTCGGAGCACGGTGGGCGGGGCGGGCACCAGCTGGCACAGCGAAATGCTGCCATCGAGTGAGCAGCAGGCCAGGCGGTGCCGGTCGTCATTGGCGAAGCGCACCCTGGGGACTGCAAGGCCAAGGAGCCATTTGTGAGAGCTGCCACGCTCACCGGGTGCTTTCATTTACAGAAGGTTCTGACGTGTGAGCCAGGGGCCGGGACCGACTGCACCAGGCACAGTGGCCTCAGCAAAGGGTTTTCCTTGGCTGAGAAAGAGAGTTGGAACCCCAGAAGGCCCTCTACCCAAAGCTCCCTAAATCTTGGCAGGTACTTTATGGATTGCAAATGACTTCTGCAATGCAAAAAGCCTTCTACATCTCAGTAAGCACTTTACAGTTACCAGGG
The DNA here is from genome assembly GCF_059928025.1 of Delphinapterus leucas. Taxonomy (NCBI): domain Eukaryota; kingdom Metazoa; phylum Chordata; class Mammalia; order Artiodactyla; family Monodontidae; genus Delphinapterus; species Delphinapterus leucas. The sequence goes on from NC_143150.1 coordinate 90,146,785, forward strand.
TCTTGGCAGTTTGCAAAACCCACTCTGCCCTTTGCAAGGAAATTTCTCTGCAGCAAAGGTTTTAAGCTTGTTCAAGTGACTCATGACCCCAGAAGCCTTCTGCAAAGTGCTCTTTTAAACTGCTGAGCCCCTTTATGGTAGACAAAGTAACCAAGACTTTGCAGATCACTTTGCAGAGGGCTTTTAGGTTTTGCGAAAGGTGTGATGAATAGCAATTCCTCCGAGGTGAGCCTGAGACTCTGCATTCCAGAAAAGGATGCACTGGGTGGTTGTCACCCAGTTGTTTGGGCAAATGCGTGGTGACGGGACCCACCATCCACGGGCTCACCTGCCTCATCCACGTGCTGGTCAAAAACATGGTACATGCCCGCAAAGGCGTAGTTCTCACTCAGCGATGTGTCCCCAGCCATGGCTCGACTTGCTTCTGCCGCTGACGTGGGAACCACGCTGCCGGGGGGCCTAGGCCCCAACAGGAGTGAGGGGTGAGAGGAGGGAGGTACTAGCGTTTGGCCTGCCATTGCCCTGTGGCTCCCCTCCTCCTCACAAACCTTCAGCTGCCCCTGGTGCATACCTGTCCTCATAGACGGCACGGTTCATCTGTGCCTGCAGCTGGTAGGAGCCTCGGCTGACAGAGCGGCGGTGCCCACGGGCCCCCAGGGCCCGAGGGTCATCCTCGAAGTCCTGCAAACAGAGGGTCAGGGTAGGTACACCTTGCAAACAGCCCTCAAGAACCTATGAGATCTAGAGTCTTCAAAATATACCCAGAACCATGGGACTTCCCTGGTGGTCCAGTGGTTAAGACTCTGTGTTTCCATTGCAGAGGGTCAGGGTAGGCACACCTTGCAAACAGCCCTCAAGAACCTATGAGATCTAGAGTCTTCAAAATATACCCAGAACCATGGGACTTCCCTGGTGGTCCAGTGGTTAAGACTCTGCGCTTCCACTGCAGAGGGCGCAGGTTCGATCCCTGGTCAGGCAACTGAGATACCGCATGCTGGAACCAGATCCCTTCTCACCCCTTCCACTGTTACCACCGTCACCTGGACTACTGTGGTGTCCTCTGCACTAGTTCCCCTACTCTCACCCTTGCCCCACTCAGCAAATACTTAACAAATGCTCTTTGAACAAAGAATGAACACTTTTCCCCCAGAAAACCACTCAGCTTTGTCTCTTGCCTCATTCAAGTCTCAGCTCAATTGTCACCTCCTCAGAGACGCCTTCCCTGAGCATCCGCATTAAAAATAGCTTCTCTCTCTTCCCAACACCTGTCCTGTTTCATTCCCCAAGTCAGCCTTATTTTTCCATGTTAGCACTCCTCACTACAAGCCATGGTAGTTATTCACTTGTTTACCTGGTTTGCTACGTTTATTGACCTATTTATCTTGTTTATTGCCTGCTTATCAACCTCTTTATCTTATTGTCTGTTGATTTATGACATACATTATCTCTTTTTGCCCTCTGCTCATCCTAAGAGCCAGGAACAGTGCCTGGAACATAGCAGGTGCTCGACAAGTCTGTTGAGTGAATATATATGGAGGCAGGTGGCGTGGGGAGGAGCTCACCTCCATGCGGTCAAGGGTAGTGCGGCTGCTGCGGACGATGCTGTTGCTATAGGCACGAGCACTGCCTGGCTCAGAGAGGGGCCCGTAGCGCTGGCCCAGCAGCTGCCCACGCAGCCTCAGGTACTGCCGACGCAATGCTGGAGGGTGCCCAGCCTTGGCATTCTCCCGCAGTAGCTGGCTGCGCCGTCGGATATATTGTGTCCGAAACTGTGGAAACGTTGGTGTGCGGTACGCATTGTACCTGCGATGGCAGGAGGCAAGGCGGGCAGCAGGCACAGGACAGAGGGAATCAATCAGCGCAGGGGATAGGGAAGGAGAATGAGGTGTGTGGCAGTGATAGGTCAGGATGGCAAGTGATCAGCAGTGGTGATGGGGGTCACTCTGGTGTTGTGATAAGGGTGTGTCCGCAGTAATAATGGGCATGGCAATGAGGGCAGTGTGGGCACAATGGAGGCAGTCTGCAGTTCTGCTGGAATTGGTATGGGGTGACTGAGTCAGTGTAGACAATAGGGGCCAATCTGACATGGTGACGGGGGTTAGCATGGGGCAATGGTGGGGGTCAGTATGGCGATTGGGTCAGACTGGGGAAGTGATGGTAAGAGACGTCTGGGGGCAAAAGTGGGGAACAGGATGTCACCAGCATGGGCTCTATCACCCCCCCACCGACAAAGGCTCCAATACCACAGACTCTGCGCATGCCCACATGTGACTGCATTAACCTAGCATGCTGTTTAACAACCCTCGCTTGCCAGTCATTCCCTGCGGGCAAGCCCCACACCCTGCTACTGCGCATGCTCACCTCCAGCAAGCCCACTCAGCCGCATAAGGCAAGTTCTCCGCCCAGCCTCACTTATCGCCATTGCGCATGCACCACGTAACTTCCGCTCCCGCGAGCTTCGACCCCACGCCTCACCTCGCGTCTACTGCTAAGACCTGCTGCCACACCGCAGCCATTCCCCGGCCTCCTCTTCCGGCGCGTCCGCCCGCGGGAGCCTGCGGGACAAGGGCCTGGAATGTCAGCGTCTCAAGTGAAGAGATCTAGATCCGCCCCTTCCGCCAGGCGATCGTTGCCATAGACACGGAGTCCCTCCAGTCCAGGATGTCACGATATCCCACCCGGCTCTTAGCATGGTCACCACCCCAGTCCTGCCCTTCCCAGGCAGCGCCCAGATGATTCACAGCAGACCTGGCCCCGCCCCTCCCGGTCACCATAGCAACGCCCCTCCTCCCGCCGCCTAGCAATCCTTGTTGGCATTCTCCACCCATCTTGCCCCCACCGCCCCCCGCCTTCCCTTCTCGGGTCCAAGAGCAGGACCCGGGATTAGGGACCACCTCCGGGGCTGCCTCCCGCTCTTGAGGCTCCCGGGGCGGCCCTGAAACCAGTGTCACCCTTCTCTCCTCTCTCAAGCTCCAGCAAGATGGCCGCCTGCTGCCAGGAAGAACTTCCGAGCACAGAACAGATCGATAGGAATCCTCCCCAGGGCGTGGGAGAACCACGCAAGCGCATTAAGGGACAGTAGCTTCTGACACAAGGATGGAGGCTCCGCCCTTTTAAGTTCTATCCAGCCTCAGTCCCTAATGGCATTTTTTTGTGTACACAAGAACAATGTCCAGGGACCACAGGGACAGGGGCTAGTATGCGAATCACTCACTGAAAATCAGAAATATGACTTTCAAAAAAAAAAAACGAAAGGACTTTTTTTGAAAGAGTGGTATAAGCTGCTTTTTAGCAGCACAATCTTGGCCAAGCAAGATTTGAAGTGCAGAATAAAAAATAATCACACATGCAGAGGCCCCCAGAAAATTCTCCAGTCCCTAGGTGACTGATGGGCCTTCAGGCACGCCCAGAGTAAGAAGAGTCCTTTCTGTGTGTCTGTGTTGGGGTGGGCGGCTTGGATACTCCCAGGGAGCTTGGTCTGGGTGTGAGTCTCTGAAGCCAGAAGATATAAATAGGTACAACAAGCTTTGGGGTTTGGATCCCAGGAGGCTATCTGAAATCATCCTTATTTCAACTCCAACAAGAAGCTGCATCTCTATTCATCTTAAGGTGACCAGGATATACAATGTACGAAGTTGGAACACAATGTTTAGTAGCTTCCTTTCGGATCTTGACTTTGACACAATTCTCATTATTGTTCAGATTATTGTATGTGTTATAAAAATAGTGTTATTTTCACACTATTTTTATTTATTTTTAAAATAAATTTATTTATTTTTTGGCTGCGTTGGGTCTTTGTTGCCGTGCATGGGCTTTTCTCTAGTTGCGGCGAGCGGGGCTACTCTTTGCTGCGGTGTGCGGGCTTCTCATTGCGGTGGCTTCTCTTTGTTGCAGAGCACAGGCTCTAGGCATGTGGGCTGCAGTAGCTGTGGCACGTGGGCTCAGTAGTTGTGGCTCGCGGGCTCTAGAGTGCAGGCTCAGTAGTTGTGGCACACGGGCTTTGTCGCTCCACGGCATGTGGTATCTTCCCGGACCAGGGCTCAAACCCGTGTCCCCTGCATTGGCAGGTGGATTCTTAACCAATGCACCACCAGGGAAGTCCCCACACTATTTTTATAATACAATAATCTGAACAGTATTTTTTAAAGCAACCTTAAATGAGACACGGCCAAAAACGTATTGCCCTTTGTATTCTAACAAAAATAGACCACACTGTACTGTACTAATGCAGCAACCTCCCTTGTCCATGTAACTAAGCTATGGGTGGTCTTTTCAGGATATTGAACACTCTTTTGTTTCACGATTGCTAAAGAATAAACTTTGCACAAACGTGTAACCACTAACATTTATTGGACAATGTGCTGGATACTGTTTAAGGTGATTTACATGTATTATCCACTTAATCCTAATAACTGAATGTTGTGGGTCCATTACTACCTCCATTTTACAGATAAGGAAACCTGAAGCCCAGGAAGTTCAAGGGTGACATTTTGTTGAACTGGACCCCTATCTGTGACCAGCATTGGGCTTACAGTTGGCCCTTGAACAACACAGGTTTGAACTCCATGGGTCCACTTACACACAGATTTTTTTCAATAAATATTACAGTATTACACCATCTGTGGTTGGTTGAATCCGCATATGCATAACCGTGGATACGGAGGACCAATTATGGGATTTGAGCATCTGTGGATTCTGGTATCCATGGCAGGTCCTAAAACCCATCGGCCACAGACACTGATGAACAACTGTATTTCTTTTTTTTTTTTTTGCCGTAAAGGATGATACAATCAATGCCTTTCCCATTCACCTTGACCCTCCCAGGACAGAACCCCACCCCTTCACCCCACCATTCAGCTTCCAAAGAAACGTGGTGAGGGGACTTTCCTGGTGGTCCAATGGTTAAGACTCCACGCTCCCAATGCAGAGGGCCCGGGTTCGATCCCTGGTCAGGGAACTAGATCCCGCATGCTGCAACTAAGAGCCCACATGCCACAACTAAAAGATCCCGCGTGCCACAACTAAGACCCGGTGCAGCCAAAAAACAAACAAAGAAACATGGTGGGAAGAAATCACAGGAGAGTCAGCAATACCAAGGAGATCTACTGTCTCACTGCCAGAATTGATTTTTTGTTCTTGTTTTTACAATATTCATGTTAAAATTTCAAAAATTATTTTAAAAACCTCATTCCTAGAAGGCTATATATAAGATACTATATATAAGATACTAATGACAGGGTTGTTATAAATATGAATTAGCTATTAATGCAGAGAAAGTGTTCAGAACGACACCTGTTGCGAGAACATTTGCTGTCATTCCAGGAAGTAGTACAGTACTTTTCAGAAGGCAGTATAACCTGGCCACTGCCACAGGCTCTGACAAATATGTGGTCTTGGGCAGGTCACTTAACCCCTTTGTGACTCAGCCTCCTCATCTGAAAAAAACTGCCTCATAGACTTAGTGTGAGGACTAAATGAGTTAATATTTTTAAAGTTTAGACAAGCATCTGGAACAGAGAAGATATCCACTAAATGCTGACTACTGTTAGTTGTTTTAATAACTTTTCCCGATAACAGATCCATCTGCCAGAGGTAAATCTGGTGCAGAATAATGTGAATGAGAATGACCACAGCCACCTCTTACATTTATGTGCTCTGCATTTTTTCAATTTTTGTTTTTAAACATTTACACACTCTTACTGGATTAAAAATGGGTTTTGAACAACAAGCTGATGACAGAAGGCACTTTGTTTGTTGGGAGCCTGGAGAGAAAGGGGCAGAATTTATGTACATGAATGGCAGGTCAGTGGGTGGGGAAAGAAGGGTCTCAGGCCTGGGGGTATCAAGTCACCAGAAGCAGCTCCTGGAGGTTGTGAGTGACCTTGGTTACAATCATGATATCTGAAAAAGCTCAAGTCCATGGGGGACCACAAGTCCCACCCACTCGAACAGAGTCTGGGGTTATTTTACTGTCAAGAGTGATGGTTGAGGGTCCTAGCTGAATGAACAAACAAAAACACATTTGGACAGAAAAGACAGGTAAGCCAGAGCGGTTTAAAGATAATGCCACATCACAATAGTAACTTAAGTGACGGCAGAAACAGGCAGGGGCCATGTCTTTTTTGGACTCCTTTCTTCATGTGCCTCCTGCCTATTTGGCCTCCAGAGTTTATAACCGCAAAGGCGAGCATTGGACCCCACTGGCTGTGTCTGCTTTTCATTACTGTCACAGGCTGAAATGAAGCCTGAAGTTGGGCCTCATCCTCAGGAACTAAAAGGAGCACCATTTGAGGGAAAGCTCAGGTGGCTTGGGGTGACAAGGGTGTGCTAAGAATCAAGGCCAGAGAGCAAAGTGGGAGGACACACGGAGCTGAGGTATAACTGGCGTGTAGACCCTGAGTCCTTATTCACTTATCTCATCCCTGAGGTTTCTTCCCAAACTGGAGAAGTGGGGGTTGGGACACAAGATCATAATTTAAATCTGACCATTTCCTGATAGGAAAATGTTTGCCTCTGAAGCCAAAGTTCTCACAATCCCCAAAGTCTTAATGGTGACAACTTTCCATGGTCTGAGTCAGAAACCAGATTCCTACACTTGGGAAAAGCCTCACAGACCATTTGAGCAGCCTCCAGCAAGCTGCAATAGCAAGCCAGCTTTCCGACAAATATTTATCAAGCCCCTATTAGGTGCCAGGCACTGGAAAAACAGCAGTAACTCAGACAAAAGGTCCCCACTCTCATGGAACTGCCATTTTAGCTAGAAAGATAATTGATAAATAAGATCACTTTTTTAAATTGGTGCTCACTATCATTAAAATAGTAGTTTGGTTAGCATTGCTGAGTGGTGGGCGAAGGGGGCAGGGATGAGAAATAAATTTAAGCTGGTCACAACACTGTAAATCAACTACACTTCAATAAAATAAAATTTTTTAAAATAAAACAATTTAAGCTGGAACCTGAATGAAAAGGAGCCAAATACGCAAAGCTCTGGACAGTGAATGTGTGGATAAGGCCAGTGAGGCCAGGAAGTGATTGATTCAGAAAAGAAATCACTTCACAGGGCTAGAACTGGAGTCACACTTCTCTTTTCCTTTTTTTTTTAAAATTTATTTATTTATGGCTGCATTGGGTCTTCGTTGCTGTGCGGTGCTTTCTCTAGTTGCAGGGAGCAGGGGCTACTTTTCGCTGCGGTGCGTGGACTTCTCATTGCAGTGGCTTCCCTTGTTGCGGAGCACAGGCTCTAGGTGCGTGGGCTTCAGTAGTTGTGGTACACAGGCTCAGCAGTTGTGGCTCGCGGGCTCTAGAGCACAGGCTCAGCAGTTGTGGCACACGAGCTTAGTTGCTCCGCGGCATGTGGGATCTTCCCGGACCAGGTCTTGAACCCGTGTCCCCTGCATTGGCAGGCGGATTCTTAACCACCGCACCACCAGGGAAGCCCCACTCTACTCTTAAGATCTCAATTGCATTTACCCAGTGAGTGATTCAGGGCCAAACTGAGGGCCTGAGCAAGACTGGACCCTGGGGCCTTCCCTGGTGGCGCAGTGGTTGAGAGTCCGCCTGCTGATGCAGGGGACGCGGGTTTGTGCCCCGGTCCGGGAGGATCCCACATGCCGTGGAGCGGCTGGGCCCGTGAGCCATGGCCGCTGAGCCTGCGAGTCCAGGGCCTGTGCTCCGCAACGGGAGAGGCCACAACAGTGAGAGGCCCGCGTATTGCAAAAACAAAAACAAAAACAAAAAAACTGGACCCTGGGTTCGGTACCTCAGTCTCAGGTGATATAGCTACATGGGCACAGCCCTTGATTCGTCTCATTTTTTTCTGTTAATACACTGACCTACATCTGGTTGCTTTTTTTTTTTTTTTTTTTTGCGGTACGCGGGCCTCTCACTGCTTTGGCCTCTCCCGCTGCGGAGCACAGGCCCCGGACGCGCAGGCCCAGCGGCCATGGCTCACGGGCCCAGCCACTCCGCGGCATGTGGGATCCTCCCGGACCGGGGCACGAACCCGCGTCCCCCGCATCGGCAGGCGGACTCTCAACCACCGCGCCACCAGGGAAGCCCTGGTTGCTTTTTAAATATTAAGCCATCCTTGCTTTCTTGGGGTACGTTTCACCTGGTTTTGGTGACCGCCTGCATTTACCAAGCTCTTACAATATCCATCTTATAGAACTGTCACAACAGCCCTAATGAGGTAGGTGCAACATTTAGCCCCACTTTGAAGATGAGGAAAGTGAACCCTGGAGGGGTTTACTGTCCATGGCCACAGACATAGAAAATATTAAAACTAGCATTTGGACCCAGGCAGGAAGTAGAACTGGACTGTTTCTTATCCTGGATACCAGAAACCACCACCCCCGGTAACTAGCCAGGAGTGTTGACAACAGTACCCTATCCCTCTCTCACCTCTCTGTATGTCCCCCCACCCACCCCCCAACCCCGCATCAAGTCCCAAATCAATTTCCACTCCTGTCTCTCTTCTGACCTTCTGCACTGGTAGATCGGCCCTGAAATCTACAACAGCTTCCAGTTGCTGTGAGAAGCCGACCTCTTTAGGCCTCCTCTCCAACTTCATCCCCTGTTGCTCTTACTCTATCCGGTTATGTTCCAGTTACACTGGCTTTCTTGCACATCCTTTTCAAACTGCACAAATTGTTCCTGAGATCTGGAACACTCTCTTCTGTGCCTGCAAACAAATACTTCTACTCATCCTACGCTAATATTACTGATAACAAAGCACTTTGTGCCAGACACTGTTCGAAATATTTTACATAGAAAACCTTCTTTAGTACTTACAACAATCCTATGAAGTTGGTACTATTATTATCCCATGTCACAAATCAGGAAATGAAGACAAAAAGATGAAGTAACCTGCCCAATGCTGCACAGCCAGTAAACAATGGAGTTGGATTTACACCCAGGCCACCTGGTTCCAGAATCCTTGCTCTTAACCACTACACTATTTAACACCAATTCCCAAGTTACTTTGTGTGAGGTTCTCCAGTGTGGATTCATAACAATTTCTCTCATCCCACCCCCTTTGCTTTTGATCTGTCAGCAAATCCTGTCGGTTCTACCTTCAGAACGTATCCAGAATCCAACCTCTCCTCTCCACATCCACTGCCGCCACCACCACTGCTGGCCTGGACTACTGTGGTGGCCTCCTCACTGCTTCCGCCCTTGCCCCCCTCCCCAAGTCTGTCCTCACAGTTGCCAGAGGGTCCTGTTACAACCCAAGTCAGCCCATGGCCCTCCTCTGCTCAGACCCCTGCTCCATCTCTCTCAGAGAAAAAGCCAAAGTCCTCCCCGTGGCCAGAGAGGCCCTACAGAACCAGGCCCCGTCACCTCTCCGACCTCACCTCCTGCCACTAGTCCCCTCACTCACTCTGCTCTGGCTGCACTGACCTTTTTGCTGTTCCTCACACACACCAAGCAAGCTCCCAACTCAGGGCCTTTGCACTTACTTGCTTTTTCTTCTGCCTCTAATTCTCCTCTTCCAGATGTCAAGGAAAGGAAAGGCAAGGCTGAGATATTTGGCTGGTAAAGAAACATACCCTGGTTCGATTCAGATGTTTGCTACTTACATAGACAGCAGAAACAAGAAGAGCCACAGATGCCAGCTCATGTCCCTCATGCAGGGTAACGCAGAAACAAAAAGGGGCCAGATGACTGCAGCACGGGTGGTAGGATACTGTGTTGCCAAGAAGCTAGTACATGCTAAGCAGTTCTATAACCTTAAATTGGGGGAGGGAAGGAACAGAAAGCCTCATACCTCACCAGAACCTCGGGAGATGAGAAACCGTCTCATGGCAGTCTCCTTGGTAGAGAGGGTGTTAATGAGAAATGGCCACGTAGCCTCTCGTGCTCTGTGTTCCGAGGATCACAGGGCGTTCTCCCAATACTTAGATCAGCTTGCCTACGTGGCCTATGAGGAGACATTCTAGGCAGCCAGAGCACCGTGGCGGACCCATTCCCCTACCATTCTCCCTCTAATTTCAAGTCTCTGTTGTAAGGTCACCTCCTCCGAGTCGCCTTCCCTAAACCATCTTGTGTAAGACCCCAACACTCTTCATTCCCTCTGCTTTATTCTCCTTAATGCTTGTCACTTTTTAACATTACATCACATACCAATTTATTACTTTATCATCCGTAGACCCCAATATGTGATTCCTAAGCAAAGAAATTTGTCATTATGTTGCTGTGTTCCTACTATTATCATCTGGCACACATAACAAATGCTTGGTAACATTTATTGACTACACGTAACTACCAGACACTGTTCTAGGTGTTTCCCATGTCTTGACTCATTCAATGGGTATGATCCCCATTTTACCCTTAAGGAGAAAGGTTTCTAAGAGGTCCTGGGTTTTGAAGGAAGGCAGGCAGGACCTCTGGTGCTGGGCAAAGAATGGTCCATCTGCCTGGAGAAGCCAGAGGGGTCCTGAGGGCTGTGATTGGGGGGGAGAGGCAGGAAGGGGTTCTAGGACCTGTATCTGGTTTTGTTTTTTTGGCCACGCAGCATGGCATACAGGATCTTAGTTCCCTGACCAGGGATCGAACCCGTGACCTCTGAAGTGGAAGTGCAGAGTCCCAACCACTGGACCACCAGGGAATTCCCTAGGACCAGCATCTGGAAAGTATTGTCAGATGTCAAGAAATACAAGCTAGCATTGCAGGGTTTCTTGAGGCCCTTGGAATAGAGATGCCTGTTAACAATGGAGAAGGCTTTGGGGAACAGGGGCAAGCCAGCCAAAAATAGCTGACAGCCATCCACTTCCCATGCCAACGCAAAGGTCTAACAAACCACACCCCTAACAGTTTTCTTTTGAACTTTTTATTATGGAAAGTCTCAAACTTACAAGAGTAGTGATTTAATATACTTCCATGTACCTATCACCCAGGTTCAACAATTATAAACACACTGCATTTTCTAAACTGCAGGCTCCATAAGCATTTCAGTGGTTTGGAGCCAACTGTTTTTGTTAACAAAAAGATAACTAGAAAACATCAGGGCATTTTGCACATTTAATTCATTAAACCTTTCTTCCACTTAAATAGACAAATGGGTAGATTGTATCCCAATTTAAAAAAATGTACTTCTTACTAAGGATTGCAGTCAAAGTTTAAAATGGAGACCGCAAGTACTGTGCTTGAATGACTATTAAGTAGACAGAGTAAAGAAAACTTTCTGAATTTTACTTGAAGGAAGCTTAAAACTGAATTTAGAACAGCATATTAGAAATGTTTACGCAGAACAATGCCACAGATTGTTTTCAACAATTTAGAAGCCTTAGGTTTCTTTGTGCCTTCACTGGTTATGTTAGAACCCATGTCCCACAGACTCCAGGGCAGTTCTCCATAACCTAACACTAATACTTCTGCAGTATATTGCATACATATTCACACTAAGTGGGAAAAATAAAGATTATGAAAAGCTTCAGGTCTTGTCACTGGAATTTGAAATAAAATGACTTTTAGTTTTGCAGATCTCTGTGCACTTCGAATTATAAGGGATCATGCTAGCCTGGAGAGGGGTGAGAGGTGGAAAAGGAATGCAGCTAGGCAGGAACTGTGGCATGCTTTGTCTCCAAAAGCAGGAGTGGAAGGAACACTGCCCACTGTTATCCGATATGCTTTCTTACATACCTAAGTATTTACAGCAACTTATTTTAAAAAGCTTTTTGAAAGTTTACATCCCCCAAACCAGAATGTAGGGCAAGGTTTGGGGGTAGCATCACAGACCTACCTTGTTCTAAACGTCACCTCCAGTACCGCTCTGTGAGGTGGCACTATTATTCCCATTTTGCACGTTGAACCTGAGGCAGATAAAAAAACTAAGCTAGGAAGCAGGGTCTGTGAGATGTTTGTATCAAGTTTGGTGGGGTGTAGGCAAGATCCAGGGAGTGAAAATACAAATACCTGTAGGCCAGGAGTCTGGTCTTCACAGGCTTTGGGACACAGGTTCTCAAAGCACCTTTGAATGTGCTTGTGGTCTCAGTGGGTTCTCGGGAAACATGCACACTAGTGAGATTCTGGTCAAAGTGAAGAGGACTAAGAAGCTTTTAATAAGGGTTTTCAATCTCAAGTCCAGAAATTGTATTGCTGAGTATGTGCCAAAGAAAACTGTGTCTTCTCGGCCCCTTCCTTAGAGCAAGTAAACAAGAGACTGGGCATCCGAAGGCTGGATTACTAAACAGCACCTTCTGAAAGGACGTTTATGGTTTTTGTTGATGTCACTTGGGGGGTCATTTTGTTGCAGGAACTTTGTGATTATGGGATCCTGTCTCAGGCCACATTGTGAGATGGACATTTTACTTCCCGAGAGGTAGGATGCAGAGGTGCCCCCCGCCCTAGACAGTAACAGTGGTCCTCCTGCCAGATCCCACAGCCTTAACTCCCTGGAGGCCCAGCACAGAATGCCTTAGACTGAGTACTCAACCAGTAAGGAGTAGCCACAAGGTCCCTTTACCTGGGCCTGGATCAGCAGTCCAGGCAGGTCTCTGAAGTTCCCAAGTCTCCATCCACCTGGCAAAACAAATTCATGACTGGATGGGAGGAATGGTCCTGGGGCCTGTCTCAACTAGCTGGGAGGCACAGGAGACAGCCCATCAATACTGGAACTCTCACAGTACAGGGACCCACGTAACCTGTCAGCTCTGGTTGCCATTTAACAGCACCATACACTGGGTGGTTTATAAACAGAAATTTCCCGTACTTCTCGAGGCTGGAGTCCTAGATCAGGGTGCCAGCATGTCCAAGCTCTCCTGGGGGAGAGCTTTCTAGATTGCAGACTGCCAACTTCTTGTTGCATCCTCACATGGCGGAGAGCAGATTGAAGCAAGCTTTCTTAGTGACTATTATAAGGGCACTAATCCCATCGTGACAGTGGAGCCTTCATGACCTCATCTAACCCTAATCACCCCCCACAAAGGCCTCATCTCCTAATACCATCACATTGGGGAGTACACTATCAGTCCATTAACACCTGCCCCATGAATGAGTGAATAAGGCAGTTTAAGATGTCCTGAAACTTACAATCTGGTGGTACTTGGCTCAGTATCTGCCAATTAGAAGCAATGGACATAACTGATCAGAAACTCTAAAGAGGGACAGAGCCCATGGGACTCCAATGCAGGCACCAGAACCATGACTAAAGGGAGTTAAAACTGAGGAACTACCACTTTACCACTGAAGACCCTCACACCACCATGGAAGACTGAACGCCTGTGGTTGATGCCTTTGCCAACTGTTTTTAACAGCTATAAACATGCTTATTAAATGCACTTGACCCCCCCCAACAGAAAATGTAAATTGTCCATGAGGCTGAAAGACATGTTAAATGACCCACTGAAGGTCAAATAAGTGGAAAGCAGCAGAGCCTGGATTTGAATCCTGGAATCAGAACCCAGAGGCGGTGCTCCTAGAACCCTGTTTTCAAACCAGGATTCTCCTGTGTCCCTTCCTGTGTCCCTCACACCAAGGTGAGTTTACTATACCTGCCCCCACCCCCAGTATTTCAGGAGGAGGAGCTGGCACCACTGTTTACAGCAGGATTTAGCCTACATTCTCAGAACAATCTTGTGAGAAGGGCACCTACCTGATGCTCAAAGACAGGGAGATTCAAACCCAAGCAGTCATTCCAAAGGTGACACCGAGATGATCACAACGGGACCAAGAGACCATCTCAGGAAACCCAATTCCAGCCATGAGGGGATTTCACCTGGACTCCCCACCCTTCCCACAAGCCTTATGTATACCAAAACCAATCCCAAACTCAACCAAACTTTGAACTCAAGGTCTCTACCCCTTCGGCAGTCCCTGCCCACCCCCTAACTAAATCCTTTTCTCAGTCTCCCTCTTGAACTTCTTCTATTTTTAATTTGTAATAAGCCTCTATACCTTAATTTGAGTAAGGAAAAAGCACTATCAATATCGATTTGTTTTCATCTTTTTAATCAACTCGTTGAAAGACATCCTAAACACTACATGAAACACAACAGAATATTTTTTTCTTCCAGTATTAAAAAAAAAAATGACACAAATATTTTTAAGAAACTTCTATATAATCAAGGCAGAGATCTGGAGTAAAAAACACCTCTAAGTAATCATGTTCTTCATTTCTTATAGTTACAGTCAGAGATTGCTTCCTAATCGTAATTAAACATTGTGTTCAAAATGTTCCTAAATGCACATTATTTAAAAAAAAAAATCAGTCTGGCCAAACATTTTTTGCCAGAACCAACATTCCTGAGAGCCTGAACTAAAAAACTGGTTAAAAAAAAAAAAAAAAGGAAAAAATATCCAGACTCCACAAATGTCTCAGAATTTGTCTTTAAATGGGAGAAAAATTTAACAAGAAAACACACGGAACTTTCTGAAAGGTCTTTAACAAGCTACCTTGGGAGCTCTACTCAAAAAAAGAAGTTGACGTAACTAAAACAGATGTTTCAGTGCAGCTCCAAAAATCTTTATAAATACAGCCATTTGGAGGGATGGTCCTGGATCAGAAGAAGTTTTATTCCTTGTGTATCTGAGAACAGTAAGAAGGGGGAGAATTGTGATGTTGGGAATAGGCCAACATGCTCACTTCCCAGGGCTGATGAGGATGCTGAAAGGCTAGACAACAGGGACACCCCTCCACCTCTTCCATGCTCAATAGGAGTAGATGATTATAGACAAGACAGGTTTGACACCCCAACCCCCCCAACCCCCCGCCAAAGCAGACTAGCCTTTAACAGGCACCTGAGAGCAAGGGAGGCCTAGGAATGGTGTCAGGTGGGCTTGTTGAGGTATGCATAGGCAGGAGAAAAGTGAGAGGGACAGGACTGGTACATAGAAGTCTGCTCGGTGGCAACACAGAAGCCTCACCTACATTAGGTGTGCATGCCTCGTCTCAGTTGTCATAATTATCCCTGTAATTTCCTCCTGAGTAGCGGTCATAACCACCCTGGCTTCTGGGAAAAAACACATAGTATCACAGGAACATCATATATATACACCTTCTGATAATACTAAAAACCATGTTTACTTACAAATCCTGTCACATTTTTATGTACTATAATATAAACTTTAACGTGTAAAATGAGATGTTAAACATGAACACTAAGTAAACATCAAATAATCACATTATGTATAACTTACGTACAGCATTTTAAACCATATTAAACGTTAATAGAATACACACAATTAACCAAGACAGTACAATAAACGTGTATGTGTCACTATCTACTGCACACTGCAATTATATGACCTAATATCTTATTGTTATATTTAACCCAAATTATTGTTTCACACTTATTTTGTAGTTTCATTATAATGTGTAAAAACAAACAATAGTATAGCGCCACAGTAAGAAATGTATAAATACTCAGGCAGCCGAGCTGAGATCTTGGGGAGAGGGAAGAGCACCACCAGAGTACCCCAACCCCTTGGCTACCCACCTGCCGCCATAGTCTCTGGACCTTCCATATCCATATCCATATCCTCCAGGTCGGCTATCATACCTGCCACTTCCATAGCCCTGGTCCCCACCACCTACAGCAGATAAAAAATATTCAAATGGTAATTGTCCAGACACAGGCTAACAGGCAACTCTCCTCCATATCCCATTATCAAACTTACCACTGCACTTACCTCTAGAGTAGCTGCGACCACGCCCATAGGCCCCGAAGGCACCCCCTCTTGTTCCCCGGGCCGACTTGCCCGCGTGGTCCACACGGATCTGACGACCGTCCAGAGACTAGGTGTGGGGAGACACAAGGAGGATGGATGGGTTGGTGGTCAAACAGAGCAGGGATGAGGTAAGAGCGGGCTGGGCAGGTGGGCAAAAGAGCCCAGAAATTCCTGCTGGGCACCAGGTTCTGGGTACCACATTCCAGAACAAGCTCCTTTGACCAGAATGGCTTTATCAGGAGCTACAGAATCCCACAAAATGACCTGAATCCACCGTGTTCCCCCTGCTACTACTTACATCTTGACTGAACTCAGGTTGAGTTCTCCTCCCCACTCCTCTAAGCTGCCCGACTATTAGGGCTAGATAGACACCTCTCTTGGTTTGAGGCTTCAGAGTCCATCCCAGAAGACTCACGAGGTCCTCTCCGGGCCAGGCCCGCAGGTCTGCAGACTCTACTACCTAAGCCCAGAGCAGGTCAACCATCCACAGGTGGCTTCTCGGCCTCATGCAGGACCAGTCGTCGCCTCCCAGGCAGCCCGGCTCTGTCTGCCGCTGCCCTCCACCCCCTAGAACAGAAGGCAGTCACGCTCCTGTGAGTGGGCACTGCGGAGCTTGGTGGCCGCGCTGCCCCTAGCAGACACAGAGGGAAAAACAGAAAGAATGGTCGAAGTGACAGATAGGAGCAGGGCCCCTATGCAGGTAGGCGGCCTCACCTCTCCATTCATGGCTCTCATGGCATCTGAGGCATGCTCTGGATTGGTGAAGGTGATGAAGCCAAAACCCCGGGATCGCTGAGTGTCCCGGTCCTTGACAACAACCACTGGAAAAGGGAGAGGGGAGAGAGGTAAGAGGACAAGTGGCAAAGGGTGTTGGACCCTCCTCCCACCAATCCTCAATGGAAAGTTATCGAGTTCTGTCTTAGACCTAGGAACAAAAGCAGGAGAGGAGTAATGTAAAGGCCTGGGGTCCTGACCCTTTTCTCCTGTTTCCTGAAATGCATGGGCCCCAAACTTCCTTCCACACCCCCCATCACGTGTCTGGCCCATGTCTCACCCTCAGAAATAGGTCCGAAGCTGCTGAAGTGGTCTTCCAGAGCCTGCTCATCAGTGTTGAAGTTGAGCCCTCCCACGAAGAGCTTCCCTTCTTCAGAGGACATGGCGGTAAATTCAAGTCCTGTGGCGAGAATATGGAAAAGAATAGAAAAAGCAGTGTAG
Source organism: Delphinapterus leucas (assembly GCF_059928025.1). NCBI lineage: Eukaryota > Metazoa > Chordata > Mammalia > Artiodactyla > Monodontidae > Delphinapterus > Delphinapterus leucas. The sequence continues at coordinate 90,163,666 of NC_143150.1, forward strand.
TTGGGAGAAAGAGATTGGAGAAATGAGAAAAGATAAAGAGAAGAGAGCAGAGAACACAGAAGAGACAAAAGGAACAAAATAAGGGGTAACTATGGAGAAACACAGAAAGGCCAAACCGGCGGGAATCTACGGGGCGAACTCAGCGAGGCAGCCATTTGGGGGCCGCCTTCGCGCATGCCCACAACATCCCCCGCCACCGCGCCCGTCATTTTGTGCGGCCGCGCATGCCCAGAACACCCTTGCGCTCCCTCCGCACCCGCAAAACAAGATGGCGGCGGTAACGTAAGAAAACCCCCCCACCCCCACCCAGGCCTCCGCTGTCGCGCGGTCACTGCCACCAGCCACGCCGCCAGCCCTCCCGGCATTCCTCGCAATTAAATATAGCGCGCCAACCTCGCACCAAACAAACTGTCACCTCCGAGCACGGGACCCACTCGCCCCGGAGAAGCCCAAGCCTACGTGTCAAAAACCGGTACTCTCCCCACTCGCGCACCTCGCTCTTGCCCGGCGTGGCACACGTCAGTGGGGCGAGAAGCGGTCGCTCCGCAAAACATGCTGCTTACCTGGAAATTAAGTAAAAGGCCGACGAGACAGCTACCGCCAAGAAGCCGAGAGACTGGGAAGGGCGCCGCGCGGGAAGACTCCTGATAAAGCGTACGTAGCGGTACGTCACGGGTCTTCCGTCACGCGTGCCGGCGTGCGCGCTCATTGGCTGACGCCAGTGAGGGGGCGGGGTGGGAGGAAGGGACGGCAATGCAAAGGGATCGATGCGCTCAGTACGCTTCCGGAAATGGAGGCGAGGCTCGTGTAGTTGGTTCCGCCTGGCATCAGCATCTCTCCACTGGCCCCAGCCGTCTTCATCCCTTACACGCACGAGCCTTTTTCCTGTCACACCCATTTCCGTCCCGGACATCACCCTCACCATCTTTGACGTCGTCTCCCCCATTGGTTTTGACGTCTTCCTCTAGGTTCCTGAGGACATAATTACCGTCCTCTGATAACTTCTTTCACCTTCTAGTCCTCTAACCTCATACCTCTCGAGGCCTCGATGTTTTATCTCCCCACCGTCCCTGACGTCATCGCCCTTCACAGTCCTTAACATCAGACCCTTTGTTTCTTAGTCCCTGACCCTGACCCCTACGTTTCCTTCTCTGTGCCCAACATCTAGCCACTTGTTATGGGACCCTTTTCCCTGGCATCGTTCCTTCTCATTTATAGCTTCAGCCCTCATCCTTATCTGACAGCCTCCTGAAGCCAGTTTCTCGAATTCCCTACCATTGGACCACCTGAGGTGCCTTCTACAGAAGAGGATGCTTCAATCTTCAGAAGGAGTAAATCCCAATCCAACAGAACGATTATTTGCTGTCACTCAGAGTTGCTGAACCCTTGATCCACAGAAAGGACTTTCACAAAACATAATGGACTTATCCAAAGCAAAGAGTGTCTGAGCCCACTCCCCACAGTTTGTTCTTGTTCAGCCTTCTGAGTGTCTGAGCTACTTTTACAATGAATGGATTTGACAGACTTTTCGTTTCTGAACTCCCCATCAAGGAAGAATGGGTTAGTTTTCCCTCAGAGACTCTAAATATGTCATCCATAGAATGGACTTGTCCAGCCTGCTAAGGGTGAGCACCCCAAACACAGACTAGATTTAACTTTTGGAGTACGGTATGGTATGCATCCACAAAATGGACTTGTCTGGCTTTTGCCATATCCAGACTGCTATGCCCAGGATGGACGTGAAGAGATTTCACATTGTCCACACATGTGCTAGTCTTAGCCCTCTGATAATCTGAGCCCCCATGCAAAAATTAGAGGTACTTATTTACCTCTCAAAGTGTCTGAGCTCTGATCATATTTCACAGTTCGTGACACATCGTCATGGTTGTTCTATGCAAAGCCTCTCATTTTATTTATTCTTTTATTCCTGCACCCAACTATCATTCTCTTCCTCCCACCGTTAACTATTTTATTGGGTTTAATGTTATCTCTTGGTGTGATTTCATATAAAATGTGCATTTTTGTGTATGCTTTTTTAAAAATGTATTTATTTAGGCTGCGCTGGGTCTTAGTTGTGGCATACAGGATCTTAGTTGCAGCATGCAGACTTCTTGGTTGGGGCATGCGAACTCTTTAGTTGCAGCATGCATGCAGGATCTAGTTCCCTGACCAGGGATCGAACCCAGGCCCCCTGCATTGGGAGCACAGAGTCTTACCCATTGGACCACCACGGAAGTCCCTTGGTATGCTTTTAATTTAAATGGTAGTGTCGTTTGTTTTTGGTTTTTTTTACTCTTTTTTTCAACCAGCACTATATTTTTATTCCATCTGTGGGAATTCCCTGGTGGTCCAGTGGTTAATACTCTGTGCTTTCATTCCTGGGGCCCAGGTTCGATCCCTGGTCGGGGAACTAAGATCCCACAAGCTGTGCAGTGTGGCCAAAACAAAAAACAAACAAAAGAACAAACAAAAAAAAACATTAATGGGAGTTTTGTTGGGATTGCATTGAATTAATAGATTTGGGGCAAAATAATATCTTAATAATATTACCTGTGGAGGTTTTAAAATATGTTCACAAACTCTTTGATAATGCCCCCTTCAAGAGTTGGAGCCTAGTTCCCTTTCCCTTGAGGGTAGGCTGGACTTTTGACTCACTTGTAATGCACAGAATGAGCACATCACTTCCAAAACTAGGTCATAAAAGGCACTTCGGGGCTTCCCTGGTGGCGCAGTGGTTGAGAGTCCGCCTGCCAATGCAGGGGACACGGGTTCGTGCCCCAGTCCAGGAGGATCCCACATGCCCGGAGTGGCTGGGCCTGTGAGCCATGGCCGCTGAGCCTGCGCATCCGGAGCCTGTGCTCCACAATGGGAGAGGCTGCAATAGTGAGAGGCCTGCGTACCGTAAAAAAAAAAAGAAAAGGCACTTCAGTTTCCTGCTTTCACACAGACTGCTTTCTCTATGGGACGGTACCTGGTACTTCATGCAGCAGCCCTAGGGAGGAACTGAAGCCTCCTGCTAACAGCTATGTGAGTGGGCCTTCTTGGAAGTGGAGTCAAGCCTTCAGATGACTGCAGCCCCCTTCCGCATCCTGACTGCAACCTCATGAGAGACTCAGGTTCAGAACCACCCAGCTAAGCCACTCCCAGAATTCTGACCCTCTGAAACTGAGATAATGATTATTGTTTTAAGTCTGGGAGTAATTTGTTGCCAATACATAGCTAATACATCACGAAATCTTCCCAGCAAAGAGCATGAGATGTCTCTCCTTTTATTCAGATCACCTACAGTATTTGTTATTAGAGTTAAAAAAAATTTTTTAATAGATTTTATTTTTTGGCTGCGTTGGGTCTTCGTTGCTGCGTGCGGGCTTTCTCTAGTTGCGGCGAGTGGGGGCTACTCTTCGTTGCGGTGCGAGGGCTTCTCACAGCGGTGGCTTCTCTTGTTGCGGAGCACAGGCCCTAGGCGCGCAGGCTTCCGTAGTTGTGGCACGCGGGCTTCAGTAGTTGTGGCTCACGGGCTCTAGAGCGCAGGCTCAGTAGTTGTGGTGCACGGGCTTAGTTGCTCCGCGGCCTGTGGGATCTTCCCGGAGCAGGGCTCGAACCTGTGTCCCGTGTTGGCAGGTGGATTCTTAACCACTGCGCCACCAGGGAAGCCCCCAATTTTTTTCTTATAGAAGTCTTTTGTATTGGTTAAATTCTTTCCTAGATACTTTATTTTCTTATTGTAGAGAAATGGTTTTTATACGTTGATCTGGAAACCTTGCTGAACTGTCTTATTGGTCCTAACAGTTTTTCTGGTCATTGTTAGTTCCTTAAGGTAGTCAGTCATATCATTTACAAATGGGTTTTATCAATTCCTTCCAAAACTTACATCTCATTTCTTTTTCTTTCCTTACAGCACTGGCCAGCTGTATGTTAAGTAGCAATATTGAGAGGGAACATCCTTGCCTTATTCCTGATCTTAGAGGGAGAATGTGTTTAAATTTTCTCTGTTAGGCATTTTGTTTGTTGTTTTCTTTCTTTTAAAAAAGTTTGTTTTTGTTTTTTACTATTGGGCATTTTTGCTCTTTTTGCCACATAACCTTTATCAAGTCAAAGATGTTCTCTTCTACTCTTATTTTGTTTGCTCAGTTATTTTTTTAATATCATAAACAAGTGCTGAATTTTATCAAATTTTTTTTCTGCTTTGTGACTATCATATGACTTCTCCTCCTTATTAATGTGGTAGTTCACTCATTAATTTTCTAATTTGGATTATGTTTGAATTCCTGGGATAAGCCCTACTTATGATTTTTTTTAAACTAACACTGTTGAACTCGGGTAGCTAATATTTTATTAGAATTTTTGCATCTATATTCATAAGTGAAATGGCTCTATAACTTTATTGTCTTGTATGTTCCTTATCTGGTTTTAGAATCAAGACTATACTAGCCTCAAAAAATGAGTTGGGCAGCTTTTGCTTTTTTCCTAGTTTCTGGAACGATTTGTGTATTTGGAAATTAACAGTTCCTTGGAAGTTTGATGAACTACATCTGCAAAACCATCTGGGTCTGGGCCTGAAGCTTTTTGTTACAATGAGATGGAGTGTCTTTTTTTTTTTTTTTTTTTAGCGGTACACGGGCCTCTCACTGTTGTGGAGCACAGGCTCCGGATGCGCAGGCCCAGCGGCCGTGGCTCACGGGCCCAGCCGCTCCACGGCATGTGGCATCTTCCCGGACTGGGGCACGAACCCGTGTCCCCTGCATCGGCAGGCGGACTCTCAACCACTGCGCCACCAGGGAAGCCCGAGATGGAGTGTCTTTAACTATCATTTCAAATTTTCTTAAAACTTGTTATATTTCTCAATTTCTTTTTGCATCAGTCTGAGCACATTTTAATTTTTCCAGAAACTTAAGCCTTTCATCAAGGTTTTCGAATGTATTAGCTTCCAATATTGAGCCTTTTTGTGTCTATAATTTCCCTTTTTCTGTGTTGTATTTTGCATTCTTTTAAAGCAGTCTTGGCAGAGGCCTATCATTAATATTTTAAAAGAACCAGCTTTTCATTTTGCTATTCTTTATCATTACTTTAAAAATTCTCTTTGGCACTTATTTCCTTCCTTAACGATATTTCCTTCATGACTCATGGAGTCATGGGTTTGTTCCTCTGCTGTTTTCCCAACTTCTTGATTTGAATGCTTAGGTCATTTATTTTTCAACCTTTCTTCTCTCCTGATAAATATACTTAAAGCTATGTATTTTCTTTTAAGAACTGATTTTTCTGTGTCCTAGAAATTTTGCATGTAGTGTTTTTACTGTTTAGTTCTAAGTATTTCTAAAGTTCCTTTATTTCTTCCTTTACCCAGGGGTTATTTAGTAATGCTAGTTTCCAAAACTGGGGACCTTTTTTTTTTTTTTTGGCCATGCTGTGTGGGATATCAGTTCCCCAACCAAGGATTGATCCCAGACCATGGTAGTGAAAGCCCAGAATCCTAACTAATAGGCCACCAGGGAACTCCTAGGCCCTTTTTTTTAATTGCTTTTCATTATTGCTAATTTTATTGCATTGTGGCCAGAGAACATGGTTGATATTGATACTTTTGAATTCACTGAGGCTTTCTTTGTGCCCTAACAGGGTCTGTTTTTTGTAATTAAGTGTAAGCATAAAAGGAGTCTTCTCCATTTGTTAAGTGGAGAGTTATATAGGAACGTGTGTCATGAAATTATATATCAAGCTTAAAAATGTATTGTTCAGGTCTCCTTAGGAGTGTATGTGTTTATGGTAGGCATATATTCTTTGTTAATGAGTATATGTCCTTCTTTGTTTTTCGCGACCTGAAATTTCATTTTGTTAGTTATTAGGATGTCTCTCCCAGCTTTCTTTGGGCTTTTATTAGTCTGCTATATATTTTCTTCATCCTTTCATTTTCAACATCCCTGTGTGTGTGTGTGTGTGTGTGTGTGTGTGTACAGTTGGACCTTTTTTTAAAAAAACAAAATCCATTGAGGGTGGTGTTCTAAATGTTTTTTGTACTTACTATTATATTAAAACTTGACATCTCATTTCATCTTCTCCATTTACAGTATCTTTGTTTCTTTTTTTTCTACCATCATACTCATACCTTATTTTGTTTTGAGTCCTTTTTCTATTTCTTGTTCCTGTTTTATATTTTCTCCCTTATTGTACTTATTTAAAAGTCTTCATCTGTATGTCCCAGTATTTCTGCTTCAGATATTGTATGTCACCCAGTGTGGTAGCCAGTCTGATATAGCCCCCAATGAGCCCTGCCTCCTGATGTTCACATCCTGCGTGGTTCCCCTCCATGTTTTACTAGGGCCTAGTAAAACACATAGGCCTATGTGACCAAGAAAATACAACAAAAGTGACGGTATGCCATTTCTGAGGTTAAGTTATAATAGACATTGCAGTTCTGTCTTGGTTATGATCTCTTGCCTGCCTGCTGGGACCACGTGTTGTTTGGAGCCCCATGGAGAGGCTCACGTGGTGAAAAACTGAAGCCTCCTACCAACAGCTCTGTGAGTGGGCCACGTTAGTGTTGGGTCGTTCAGCCAAGTCATGCCTTCAGTTGACTGCAGTCCTGGCTGACAACTTGACTGAAACCTCAGAAGAGACCCTGAGCCAAAACCTCATGGCTAAGCTGCTCCCAGACTCCTGACCCTCAGAAACTGAGAAAATAAATATTTGTTGTTTTAAGCTAAGTTTGGGGGTGATTTGTTATACAGCAATAGATAACTAATACATCCAGTTTATTTTTCACTGGAGGTCATTATACTGCCCGGGTGTCTTGTTCTTTTGACAGTGAGCTCATATTCCCCTGATGTGAGCAGCTGTTCTGGCTGGTAACTGTACTGAGGGAAGGCTGAAGGCCAGACTTGACTCTGGTTAATCACCTGGAGTCCAAGGGGTAAAGGGGTGTGAGGGGAGATGAGCCAAAGGGTGGAGAGTCCCAGGCACCACACAAGTAGAGCTCTCACTCCCATCTACGATCACACCACCCAACAATTCTGCTGGTAGGTTTCATCCTTAAACCCTAAGAGGGGGGGTCATCTCCCAGGTGTTACCACTAGCCCTGGTGTCTGGAGGGGGACAGTGGGGGAGTAATCACTCCTCTGGCTGCTCATTTCCTCCCCTCAGCAGGCTTCTTGATACCCTGATAGTAGCCCCCCCACCAGACACCTGTACCAGTGGTTTGGATGATTTCTGCAATGAGGGGGCAGGCAAGGCAACATGGGGGAGAGGCACCAGCCAGAACTTAAATCTCTAACCTGTCCTGTATTTGTTGCCTCCAGCCATCTACCACTCAAAACACAGGTCAGTTAAAGATAACCTTCCATCTCCTCATAGGTCTTCATAGCTGTGCTAGTTTCTGGAACTCATGTTTCCCTCTGTAGTTTCTCCAGAGTAGTTTTTGGGCAAGGGAATCAGTGGCTTGTGCTGTCTGCCATCTTAGCGGGAACCAGAAGTCCCAAGTAACTTCGGAAACTAATAGAGATTTCTGTCCTTCAGGTTATCTGAGCCTCCTGTTCACAGAAAGGACTCCTCTGGCCTTCAGAGGTCCCAAGCTGCCATACACAGAATTGAGTTGTCTGACTTCTCAAATATCTAAGCTCATAAATCACAGAATACACCCAGAGGGTGTCAGCTGGTTACTGACAAAGGGGACATTTCAAGTCCTCAGAGGGCCAGATTCTCCCATATCTTGGATGGCCCCTGGGGCCAGCGTGCCTGAGCCCCTTATCCGCACTTGTTAGACCCACAGTCTTGGAGACCCTAGGCACAGAATGGTCTTGTCCTGCCTCCGGTGACTGAGCCCTCATCTGAGGAGTGGTCAGCCTCCTGTCCAATACTGGGGGGTGATGGGAGCCTTTTAAGAGTTAACTCCAGCTTTATATGACATTGTTTTGGGAGAGACAGATGAGAGGATAGCTGCCCTCATGCCCCTCACCTGTCAGTATTGCCTAGAGCAGCAACTTCTGGCCAGAACCTGGCACAGTGAGGCCACGACCTGAAGGACCCCAAGTTACTTCATCCATCATCTGCCACGTCTTCTGTGGAGGGACAACTCGGCCTGTGAGAGAATCTGCCTTCTGAGAAGGTAAGTGGCGAAAATGAACTTCTTTTGGATCATTATCCTCCACACAGGCAGGTGACTCCTTTTAGGGCCTGAGCTTTATCAGTGCTTGATTTGTTTGTCCACAGTAGTGGGATGGAGAAGGCAAATAAATGGTTTCTATTGTTGAAATGGTTAAGACAGGTATCCATGAGCTGGAAACCCAGTTTAGTGCTGACAGCCTGAGGCATGGCAAGGCCATAGTCCCTTAAGCTGTCCCCAGAGCAAGTGACGAGAATAGGAACCTTAGACCCCTGTCCAGGACCACTAGCATTAGTGCATAAGACTCACAGAGAAGGGGCTGGATCCTAGAAATGGTGACGTGTGGAATGCTAGAGGTAGCTGGCCCAATGTTTCTAAGTAGCCCATACTTCCCAGTCTTTGTAATGAATCTTGCCCTTTCTGAATCAGGAACTCTCTCTCCCATCCCTCATTCAAAGGGCCTGTCCTAAAAACATACATTCACAGACATCATCCAGACCCTTACAGGCAGACAGATGTACGACAAAACAGCCTCAGGCCTCCTCAAGCAGTCCTCGACCTGGGCTCACCTTCTAGAACTGATTTCTCAGCATCCATTCTCCTGCCACTGGGGAAGCAGGAGCCGCCCTTCACCTGAAATGGGAAGTATTTCAGCTCCAGCAGGTAAAGAGGTCCTGGGGACTCCATCTACAACAAAAACCAGGGAGAAGGCAGAGAAATACACAGACCACAGTGACCTTCATGTGTGCAAAGTACAATTGTTAAAAACAAAACAACAAAAACAGAAAAAAGAGGCCGTGGTTGCCATGGGGCAGTACTGAAGCAGAGCCCCATACTCTCAGACCTGGGGAGAGAGGGCACTATGCTCCCACATGTCTAGGGCTGGCAGGCAGGGAGGTGGGGTCTCATGTGTAGGCCCTCTTGGCAAAAACGGATATCTGGTGGGGCTGATAGTGGGCTGGAGGGAGTCTGATCAAGATGGGGCTGTGGCCTCGGCCCCCTCCTCTGAGTCCCACACCTCTGACTGCAGGTAATCAGCAAAGAGAGCCTTGGCCCGGCGTAGGACGCGCCCCAGGTGGTGTTTTCGCACGAGGCGGTCAAAGTGCATGGCCAGCTCGTTGTAATCCAGCCCGTTGCGCATGATATGGTCGCGGTGCTCCAGCAGGATGGCGAGGCACAGGAAAAGCATGAATGGGTTCCCTCGGCCAAACTCCTGGGGCGGGGGCAGGCCCAGTGGGGGTGGGGGTGGCAGGGACTTCCCAGGGTCTTGTGGGGAGCCCACCTCTGGCATCAAGGGGGATCCTGCAGCCATGTCACCAGTGGGAGAGGCGTCCTGGGTGGATGGCGGCGATGAAGACGATGGGGAATCAGGGTGGGAAGAGGAGGAAAGCAGTGGGTCTGAGGAGTTCAGCAAGGGCTCAGAGAGAGACTTGGAGCTGATGAGGGCAGCTGGGTGGGGCAGCTGGACCAGAAGGTCCCTCCTGGGGCCTGTGTTATCCCTGAGTTGCTGGAGGTCATCCAGACTGGCCTGTCTCAGGAGACGCCCTCCACCACCAGGCCCCTGGCTGGTGGTGGCCAAGTGGTCAACAGCATCTTCAAAAGCACCATCTCCTCCACCGGCGGGCCTCAGCATGTGCCTCTGCCGCACGGGCCGTCCCCTGTGGCCCCCAAAGCCAGTGTCTGCCACCAGGCTGGGGGGGCCCACGAGCTCTACCTCATGCTCGGGAGGGTCGGGGGGCAGCGAGCTCCAGGTGACCTCCAGCATGCGGAGAGCGTCATCAAAGGCGAACTCGCGCTTGAGCTCGAGCAGCAGCCAGCGGTAACAGAAGAAGAGGTCGTCAGCACCGGCTTCCTGCAAGTACTGGTAGAAGTCAGGGTCGGCGTGTCGCAGCAGCAGCTTGAGGTGAGCGAACTTGGTGGCCATGGCGCGGCCATCAGGGTGGAAGTTCGCAGCCAGGCGCTTCATGATGCCACAAAAGCAGACAAAGGCATGGCCCTCGTGGTCCATGACGGCAAGGATGGGCGAGGCCAGGTCGCTCATGCCCTGGCAGTAGGACACCTGTGGGTGGGTAACGGCGTAAGTGGTGAGCAGGTCGTGCAGAGCCCGCAGGTGTGGGCCGTCCTCGGGCCCTGCGAAGTAGGGGTGGGCCCGGTCGGTACGCAGCACGTCCTTGAGGACCGTGCTGCGGATGAACTCCAGGTCCTCAGGGCTCGCTCGCTGGGCCCACTCGCTCTTGAGCTGCTCATACTCGCGGCTCTTGCGTTTCATGTAGTCCATCCGCTCACGGCCTGTCAGCCCGTCTGGGTACACGTTCAGAAGGTACCTCCACACCACCTGGCCAGGGATGAAAGGGATGAGGCTGAGGGTCTACAGATGAGCTGCCACACCCTCGTGTGGATCCATCACCACCCAGCCACCCTGGGCCTCTGCCCTCCTTTGGAAAAGCCTGCCCCTCCTGAAGGTAAGCCTGCTGTGCTGGAATACTTCCATGCCATCCGCCGAGAGTGTGGCCCACCGCATGTGTCTCTTGAGCTATTCATGACTGCTGTGATGGATCCAATGAGTGACCAAGAAGGCTCACCTTTCGCAGGGAGGGCTCAACACCACCATGGTAGATCCGCAGGCGCAACTCCTCGGGGCGTGAGAGCTGGCCCTCGTGGTTCAGGTATGTGTGAAACTCTGCATCGCTTAGGGGAGGCTTGAAGGGCTTGACGTCTTCCCCATATGACCAGCTCAGCACCTGCTGGACCTTGGACAAGGTGCGGCCCACCTGTGAAGGAAGGAGGGAGGGAGGCCACCACTCAGCTGGGCAGGCCAGGGGCAGGTACCAACCGGCATGCTCGGAATCGGGGGTGCCAGGGATGCCCTGCCCTCCAATCACAGCTGGGCCCCGCGGCTCCCTGAAAGCACCTGAGAGAGGATGGACTGTGTGAAGGGAAGGGCAGCTGTCGTCAGCGATGACCGCTTCTCAGCCAGCAGCATGTCGGAGCCAATGACATCCTTGGGGCTGATTATGTCCCAGTCTTCCAGCAGTGGGCCTGGGCACACAGAATGACGCCGTATGAGAATGCGGATGAGAACCCCAGACCTCAGGGCCGGGTTCCTCTCCCTCCAAAGCCAGGCCACCCACAGGGCAATGAGCCACTCCACTCTCCCTTCCCATGTCATCCCAATCACGTAAAAAATAAAACCATGAATAATCCTCTTGTGGAAACTGTCTCACAGAATGGCTGAGCAGACTCTAATAGTAGTATTTTAATGATATAAGGTAATATTTATCAAGCACTTACTATGTGCCAGGCACTGTGACAGGGCTTAACGTCAATATAAACAATAAGAACAGTAGACAACACTTCCATACGGCTAAGTGCCAGGAAGCGTTCTGAGCCCTTTGCAAATATTAACTCATTTAATATTCACAACCATCCTCTAAGTTAGGCACTATTATTATCGCCACTCTATGTGGAAACATGCATAGTCAGGACTAGAAGTTGCCCAAGGCCCCACAGCAAGTGGGTGAAAGAACCGAAATTTGAAGGCCAGGCCCAAAGCTCAAGAGCCCAAACTCTTTTAATCTTATATTCCTGCTAGTTTTCCTCTCACAATTGGTATAGACTACATTATCATTCTTATTTTGCAGACCATGACAAACAGCCTGGAACAGTTAGTAAGTGGCCAAGGAAATGGTAGGGCTGGGATGTGAATCTCATTTACCTTACTCCAGGGCCCAGATAAAGTTTAGCAAAAGTATTTGTAGAACAGGTATGCCATGCATGTTAGAAGAAACAATGCTATGCTTGATATTACCCAATTCTGGCCCTTGGAACATCAGCAGAAGTCTGTCCCTTCTCTCTCTTCTTTACTCCCCCTTGCATCCTTTCTGCCCACCTCAAATGTCATGTGGCTGAACCAGCAGTGGCCACCTGAATAAGTTCGAGAGACTTAAGAGATGTCGGCCCTGGCGCCACAGAGCTGCTAAGCTGACAACAGCAAAGACCAGTAGCTTTCAAACTCTATTATACAAAACAAATCAACTGGGATTTGTTCAAGCCATTGTCATTTGCAGGCAAATGCCATCACTAAGCAACATTTCCATGAAGTCCACTGTACTTTCTCCCACAGAGCTGAGGGGGAAGCAAACCCTGGGCCACAAGTGGATGTCACTGCCTCTCCTTAGGTGTCCCATGGGGCACTGTAAACCTAAGGGGTCCAAAAGGGGAGCCCAAGATCCACTCTAGACATAACCTCCTCCTCTGCTCCTCATGTGAGTGAACAGTGTCTCTACCTGTTCAGTTGCTTAAGTCCCACACCTCACAGATGTCCTTGCCGCCTCCCACTCTCTCAATTCCCAGGGCCAAACCATCGCCAAGCTCCATAGCTTCTGCATGCAGAACACACTTCAATTCCACCTCTTCTCTCAGCTCACACCACGCCTCTCACCTGAAACTGCCTCCCAACCAGTCCCTGCCTCCCCTTTGCCCCTCTGCACCCTCTCCCAACAGCTGCCAGAGTGGGCTTTCTAAAACATGAAAACACATAAAATAAAGAAGGTTGCACTACTCAACAGGTAAAATAAAGAAGGTCACACCAATGGTCTGAAATACCAAAGAGAGGAGCCCCTGTCAAGGCACAGAGCTAAAGCTTGATGATTTGAGAGGAAAGCAGAGAGACCTGGAGGACAAGTCCAGGAGACCTGACAATGCAAACCCTAAGAAATGCAGGAGGAGCAAAGGGGTCAGGTGGAGACAGAATTACCCAGATATGAAGGAAACTGTCCCTGAGATGAAGAAGTGGCTCGGCAGGTCTCAGGTAGGATGAATCAACGAACAGCACAGACCACGGGCTCCCCCAACTCTATTCGCCTGCTGGCGAAGTGCCCACATTCTAAGAATGAAGACAAACTCTTGCCAGCTTCCAAAGATGAAGAACAGGCTGCTTACAACTGAAAGAAGGTCCGATTGCCGATGGGCTTCTGTTCCACAACTCTGGAAGCAAGACAGTGGCTTGCAGCACCCACGGAGTACTGACAAGAGAGGCCTGAGATCCAAGGGTCCCACATCCAGCCAACCCAGTACGTATCCACCACGACTGAAGTTTCTGATCATTAGCATACATCTAACGCATGCACCTTACTGGAGGAGAACAAAGAAGTTCTCTAAGAAATGACTACTGAATGGCTACAAGGGCTCAAGGTGGGTGGGGGAAGGCAAAAGGGAGGGTAAATGGGGACAGGCCACAAGTTTTTAATATATACAGTTAAACATAAAATGACAAAGAGACTGTGACTGGGAGTTTGTAACATTGTTACGTTAGGATTCCTGAAACGTAAGCGAGTGACTCTAAAGAAAAGATAATGATAGACTGGAATTCAAAAAGAGAAAAAATTACTGTTGGAGCAAAGCCCAGAAGTTAAGGGTTAGGGAGCAGGAGAAGGACGAGAATGAGAAGTGTTCCAAAGCTTCCATTTCACGGGCTACGGAGGGTGGGGGAGACTGGAGGGGAAAAGTGCTCAAAAGATTTCACTGTCAATTGTGTAAAAAAGCATAAATCCAGCTACGGAGATTTTGTGAGAGACATACTAAAACTAGGTAACAAAGAAAGGTTAAAAATTGAAGAAACATGAAGGTATGCCTGGCAAACACAAGCAGAAAGCAAGAGCAGCCATGTGAATATCAGAAAAAGCACCGCTCAACACCAAAAACATGGGACTTCCCTGGTGGCGCAGGGGCTAAGACTCGGCGCTCCCAATGCAGGGGGCCCCAGTTTGATCCCTGGTCAGGGAACTAGATCCCACATGCAGGCCACAACTAAGAGTTCACATGCTGCAACTGAGGAGCCTGTGAGCCGCAACTAAGACTCGGTGCAACCAAATTAAAAAATAAATAAAGTGTATAATTCAGTGAGTTTAAAAAAAATAAAAGACAAAACACATGACAGGAAAATAGAGATATTCTATATTGACTTTTAAAAGAAAGAAAGAACCTGTTAATAAAATGGACAAAGGATTTCTACAAGCCCAAACTCATCTAGTGGCAAAACCGGATCTGAACTGACGTGTGACTATATGTAGTCTTTTTTTTTAATAAATTACTTTATTTATTTATTTTTGGCTGCGTTGGGTGTTCGTTGCTGTGCGTGGGCTATCTCTAGCTGTGGTGAGCACTCTTTGGTGCGGTGCGTGGGCTTCTCACTGCAGTGGCTTCTCTTGTTGCAGAGCACGGGCTCTAGGTGCGTGGGCTTCAGCAGTTGTGGTGCACGGGCTCAGTAGTTGTGGCATGTGGGCTTCAGTAGTTGTGGCTCATGGGCTTTAGGGTGCAGGCTCAGTAGTTGTGGTGCAAGGGCTTAGTTGCTCCGCGGCATGTGGGATCTTCCCAGACCAGGGCTCAAACCCGTGTCCCCTGCATTGGCAGGCAGATTCTTAACCACTGCGCCATCAGGGAAACCCTATGTCTAGTCTTTATGTAACTCACTAAGTGTGAATATGCACACACTTCTCTGAAGAAACATGCACGTTTCATTATGGTGTGCTGCCCCAGGCCCTTCTTGCAGTATTACACAATATGTACTATACATACTGCACCTCCTTACCATAAAATTGTCAAACCTCCCAAATCCTAAATTATATATGTTGTGCAATGCCAATCAGTGATGTAGTGGGTTTTTTCCTGGAACTGGATAAAATTATTTTAAGGTTCATATGAAAGAATTCACATTTAAGAATAGTTAAGAAAAAGGAGAGCCAAAAAAAAAGAATAGTGGGAGGAAGGCAATGCTTGCCTTATTAAAATGTATCAGAAAACCACTGTGATAAAAATATGGTGTTAGCATAGCATGAGACAAACAGAGCCAACTGGTGGAATTCAATATAGAAAGCCCAGAAATAAATCCAAGGGCATATGGGAACTCAGTACATGACAAAAGTGGCATTTCAAATCAGTGTAGAAAAAGTGGTTATTTAATAAATGATGCTGACATACCTTTTTGTCTGGAATTTTTTTTTTAAAGCTAGGTCTACTAATCACAATGCTGACAGAGATTTATATGTAGAAAAGAAAATAATAAGCATATTAGAAGAAAATGTAAGAGAATATTTGTATAAGCTTGTGGATGGGGAGGATGTTCCAAAGTAAGGAGAAATTCAGAAATCATAAAGAAAAAGACAGATATATGTATAAGACTGCATACATATTTTAGTTTTTGATAGGATCAGAAAAGCACCATAAACAAAGCCATAAAACAAAAAGATAAGCTTGGAAAAAAATATCTGCAATACATATGACAGAAAGAGGATTCATATCACAAATGCACAGATTGGTTGATGGTCTAGGCTTGGTAATCTTCCAACTGTAGAGGTGACAGAAACTGACTTCTTCCCTGAAAGAGGGACTGGGCCATCTAAGTGGTCACAACATGCCTGTTGCTTTCACAGTCATGAACACGATCCCAAGAATTCCATTAATAATATTTGTAACAGCTCCATCGATTGGCACTTACTTACCTTTTTTCTTTTTTTTTTTTTTTGCAGTTCGCGGGCCTCTCACTGTTGTGGCCTCTCCCGTTGTGGAGCACAGGCTCCAGACGCGCAGGCTCAGCAGCCATGGCTCACGGGCCCAGCCGCTCCGCGGCATGTGGGATCTTCCCAGACCGGGGCATGAACCCGTGTCCCCTGCATCGGCAGGCGGACTCTCAACCACTGCGCCACCAGGGAAGCCCTTACTTACCTATTAATGTATAGCATGATACCATTAATGTTAAACACATACCGTCTGTGTATATATACAAATATGAATATACTTACGTATCTCTATATGTAGATTAATTTGTCTGTGTGTATGTGTGTGTGAATAAATAAAGGACCTGTAAGGTTATACATCAAACTGATCAAAGTAGCTCCTGCAGGGCAAAAGGGTAGGCGAACAAGATTAGGCACAGTGGGGGCTTCCCTGGTGGTGCAGTGGTTAAGAATCCGCCTGACAATGCAGGAGACACAGGTTTGAGCCCTGGTCCGGGAAGATCCCACATGCCGCGGAGCAACTAAGCCCATGAACCACAACTACTGAGTCTGCACTCTAGAGCTTGCGAGCCACAACTACTGAGCCCGTGTGCCACAACTACTGAAGCCCGTGAGCCCAGAGCCCGTGCTCCCAACAAGAGAAGCCACCACAATGAGAAGCCCGTGCACTGCAACAAAGAGTAGCCCCTGCTCGCAGCAACCATAGAAAAGCCTGCGTGCAGCAACGAAGACCCGATGCAGCCAAAAATAAAATAAATAAAATAAATAAATTAAAAAAAAAAGATTAGGCACACTGGTTCCAGGAGACTTCAGCGTTATTTATAATAAGGAGAATATATTTACTGGATAATTAAAGATTAGTTTCATTAGGGAATTCCCTGGCGGTCCGGTGGTTAGGACTCTGTGCTTTCACTGTGGAGGGCCTGGGTTCAGTCCCTGGTCGGGGAACTAAGATACCACAAGCCACATGGTGCGGCTAAAAAAAAAAAAAAAGTTTCATTAAAAAATGCAACTCCATGGAATTCTCTGGCGGTCCACTGGTTAGGACTTGGCACTTTCACTGCCGTGGGCCCAGGTTCACTGGGTTCCATTCCTGGTCAGGGAACTAAGTAAGATCCTGCAAGCTGTGTGGCACAGCCCCCCCAAAAAAAGCAGCTCCAATCAAATTCCCATCAGGATTTTAATGAAATGATAAGCTAATTCTATTAAATGAAAAGAACAGTGGGACTTCCCTGGTGGTGCAGTGGTTAAGAATCCACCTGCCAGTGCAGGGGACATGGGTTCAAGCCCTGGTCTGGGAAGATTCCACATGCCACGGAGCAACTAAGCCTGTGCGCTACAACTACTGAGCCTGCGTGCCACAACTACTGAAGCTCACGCACCCTAGAGCCCATGCTCTGCAACAAGAGAAGCCACCACAATGAGAAGCCCATGCACCACAATGAAGAGTAGCCCCCACTTGCCACAACTAGAGAAAGCCCGTGCGTAGCAACCAAGACCCAACGCATACAAAAAAAAAATAAATAATTTTTTAAAAAAAGAACAGTAAGTGCGTGAGAATATTCAAGAAAAAATTTTAAAAGGAGAACATTAAAACATATCATAAAGCTACATGATTAAAACAACATAGAATTGGCTTAGGGTTGAACAAAGAGATCAGTGTAAGGGGATCAGGAATTCAGAAACAAACTCGTGTATTTGCAGGAGTTTGGGAAACAAGACAACGGTAGGAACAGAACTAACTCATCAGTAACTGGAAAGTTGATTCTCTTTAAAAAGATAACTTTTAAATGTCCTTTTGCCAAACTGATGGGTGTGTGTCTCTCTGTGTAATTTGCATTCCTCTCAGTTCTTGTGCAGTTGGGGTTTTCTTCACATGTTTATTCGTGGGGCAGATTTTATTTCTTTACTGAAATAGTGCTATTGTGTCTATTTTATAGGTGAGGAAATGGAGGCTTGGGGACTCAGCTAAGTGACTGACACATAGTAGCACAGAGGGCTGCTCAGTGCAGAGGTTCCTGTGTTTCTGGCTACCTGTCTTTTCCCATTTGTCTCTCTGCCTGTCTCTGTCACTATCTTTCCCTCTGACTCTTGTTTCTCTCTCTCTCCCTCTGCCTATCTTTTTCTCTAGTTTCTTTTTCTTAACAAGCCCCACATTTTGTAGAGTTAAATGGTTAAAAGCAAGGACTCTGAAGACAGTTCAGCCACCACCTGGGTTCAAATCCTGCTCCTCCACTTACTGTCTGTGTCACATGGACAAGTCCTGTCCCCTCTATGAGCCTCAGTTTCCCCATTTATAACATGGGGATAACGATTGTCCCTACCCTGTAGAATTGTTTTGACAATCCAATGAATAAACATTATGTGTGCAGAATGGCCCCAAGTGTTTGACACATGTTAGCTATTTATATGTTATTATGACATCAATAAAATGCCTCAGGACTTCCCTGGTGGCTCGGTAGTTAAGACTCTGTGCCCCCAATGCAGGGGACCCGGGTTCAATTCCTGGTCAGGGAACTAGATCCCACATGCATGCCGCAACTAAGGAGCTGGCAAGCCGCAACTAAGGAGCCCGCGAGCCGCAACTAAGACCTGGCACAACCAAATAAATAAATAAATATTAAAAATAAATAAATAAAGTAAAATAAAATGCCTCAGTCACCCCAAATAGGCACTATGAATTCCCCGAGGCTGGGAACCGTGTCTTCCACTCCACAACTTTTTATTTTAAAAAAATTTCAAATCTATGACAAAGTTAAAAGATGAATACATTGACCATCCATATGTCCTTCATCTAGCTCCCCCAACTGTTCACATTTTGCCACATTTGCTTCATCTTGCTCTCTCCATATATATATACATTTAAAAATTTTTTTTATTTTTTTAACATCTTTATTGGAGTATAATTGCTTTACAATGGTGTGTTAGTTTCTGCTTTATAACAAAGTGAATCAGTTATACATATACATATGTTCCTGTATCTTTCCCCTCTTGCGTCTCCCTCCCTCCCACCCTCCCTATCCCACCCCTCTAGGTGGTCACAAAGCACCGAGCTGATCTCCCTGTGCCACGTGGCTGCTTCCCACTAGCTATCTATTTTACGTTTGGTAGTGTATATATGTCCATGCCACTCTCTCACTTTGTCACAGCTTATCCTTCCCCCTCCCCATATCCTCAAGTCCATGCTCTAGTAGGTCTGTGTCTTTATTCCCGTCTTACCCCTAGGTTCTTCATGACCTTTTTTTTCCCCCTTAGATTCCATATATATGTGTTAGCATACGGTATTTGTTTTTCTCTTTCTGACTTACTTCACTCTGTATGACAGACTCTAGGTCCATCCACCTCACTACAAATAACTCAATTTCATTTCTTTTTATGGCTGAGTAATATTCCATTGTATATTTTTTTGCTGAATTATTTGCAGATATCATGATGCTTTACCCCTTAATACTTAACTGTGTTTTTCCCGAGAACAAGGATATTTTCCTTCTATAACCATGATACCGTTACCATACCCAGGAACTTTAACACTGACACACTATTATTTTCTAATGTATGCTCCATAATCAAATTTTGGGGACTGTGTCTTAATTTATCTGTGGGCTCTCAGGGACCAGTACAGGTAAGACTAGGGGAACAAATATGAGAAGACTGGAAGTGGCTGAGAGATAAAAGGAACAAACAAATGAATATGAGTGCAGGGTGAGTGAATGAATAAATACAATTACCATGACTATAATCAGCATTGTTATATTTACAATATTATTATAACTGAAACATATAATACTGTAGCTCTATTATTATATTGCATTATACAGTTATATATTACTACATTATATGCTATAATAAATGTGATCATTATTGTTATTAGAGATAATACTTTTTGAGCATTCACTATGCAGCCATGCACCTTTCCAGGTTTTTTACATGAATTTCCCTGTTTAATCATCATGATGGCCCTAAGATACCATTATCTCTACTTTACAGATAAAGAAATTGAGGGCCAGTGGCCAAGCCAGGATTTGGACCCAGGATTCCTTGCTCCCTAGCCCACTGTGAGGGAGTGCATTGTGAGGAGTGGAGTCATCCCACGGGGAAAGGGGGGCATCCCAGAGCAGTGCCCGCGAGGCACCAGGTACTCACTATCCTCAGTGGGCCGAATATCTACACGCAACTGCAGGTAAGGTTTGGAGGCGGTGGCGAAGGCCGTGCTGAGGTCCCAGTCAGACAGGAGTGAGAGATAAGCTTCCTGCCCCAGCCGATCCCGGCCCAGGTAGCTGATACCAAAATTCTTCTTCCTGGACAGAGGAGACATGGCATCTTTCAGTGCCCCAGTGCCCTGGAGGCCTCAGGGACAGTTTCCAAAAGAAGCCGAGGAGGACAGATGGTTTTGAAAACAACTTCCTACTGTGTGCTGGGCACTGTGCCAAGGATTTCAGGCAGCCTGAGGTCAGATCGTTTTTTTCTATTTTGTTTCACAAACAGAAGCAGATACACACCTGCTTGTATCTGGAGAGCACATTGGGAACTGGTAACGTGGTCCCCTCTAGGGAGGGTAACAGAGTAGCTGAGGGACAGAAGTGGGAAGAAAGGAGCCTCGTGCATAAAAAAAGAAGCAATCTGTATGTTTGTTATATTTCACAACAAAAAATGTTTATGCACAAAAAGTCAAATAACAACTAAGAATTTGTTCTTCAGATACACCTGTGCAACTATGCAAAGAAGTATGTTGTGTGATAACTATTGTAACCATGGAAACATCCTAAATACCCATCACTTTTGTATTATTTGAGTTTGTTACCATGTGCATTCGTCCAAAATAACAACGACAACAAAATAACCATCACACCTGCCTCATCTATCAGGTTGGCAAATTTTCCAATGTTTTCTAGTAGCCAGTGTTTGTGAGGGTGTGAGGGAAACAGGAATTTTATGGGCTGCTGGTGAGACTGTAAATTGGTAATACCTACCTGGAGAACATTTTGGAAACATCTGTTGAAGTTTTAAAAAAGCATACACCGTTTAACTCAGCAATATTACTCCTATGACTAGATTTCCCCAAATATTCCAAGATATGTATGTGGCTGTTTGTTCACTGTGGGATTATTTCAATAATAATAATAATAGTAATAATAACAAGAAAACAACCTCCCTCTTTACCAAACAACAACAATAAAAATGCCAAACAACCGCTGCTGTCGAGGTGGGTGGCCCACTGGCTTTCCCCAGCATCCCGTTACTCACCCGTTCAAGTCAAAGGCTCGGATGAGGATGTGCTGTAACACATCGAGTGAGGTGATCTGGGGGTCCACAGCAAAAGAGCGAAACTCAGGTGGCAAGAAGCTCTCACATTTCTGGGGAGAGAAGACAGGGGTAGGCCATCAGGGGTCACATCAACATGCTCACATGGAGTGAGTAGCAGGGACCACATCAAGGCGGGAGTTCTGAGCCATGGGGAGAACTGTTGTTTTTGCTCTGAATGGAGGGTGGGGGAGGCTTGGGAGGGTTCTGAGCAGAGGAGGGATGTGGTCTGACTCAGGATTTAACAGGATCCTTCTGGCTGCTCTATGAACAGTCTGTGGGGGACAAAGGAGAAAGGAGTGTTCCAGTGAGGGGGCTACTGCAATAGTCTAGGCACCCAATCCTTCTTCTACATCCCCTCAATGATGGTTGCCTGGATCACCATGTCCAGTCTGGCCCTCACTAAACCAGTCCTCCGTGCTGCAACCAATCTAGCACATCTATCTACAACACTCCCCTGCTTAAATCTCTTCAAAGGGAACCCCAGGATCCCCAACAGGTGGGCCTATAGGACCCCAGCCAGCCTCTCTCCAGTCAGCTTTTTTGAACTTTACACTCTGGTACTACCAAACTCCTGGAAGTTATACTCTGAATACATTCTGGCTCCAGGCCTTTGCTTATGCAGATCCCCCAGTCTGGTACGTCCTTCCCACTTTCTTCAGCTGGCTCACTCACAGCTCAGGCATCTTCTCTTTTCTGAACTCCCAAACCTCTACCTTTGAGCTTCCTCTATTACACTGAAGTGATCTGTTTACTTCTCACCAGAATCTACCCTCTTCTCATCACCACCAGTGCCACCACCCTAGTCTGAGCCACCATCACTGACTGCCTGCTGGAACTACTGCAACAGCTTTCTTACTCAAGAGTACATGCCAAAGGCCCTTCACAATCTGCCCCTCTCTTACCTCTCCGATTCACCTCCTACCACTCTTCCCCTCACTCTCTGGGCTCCAGCAACATGGGAACCTAAGGGAACATGCCAAGCTCATCCCCACCTCCCAGCCTTTGCCCTTGCTGTTCCCTCTATCTAGAACTCTCTTCCCCCCTGATATGCACATGCCTGACTCCTTTTTATTTGCGTCTCTGCTCCTTCAGTACCTCTCTGGGGATTTCCCTGTACGACCTTGGCTAAAGTAACTCCCCAGTTCCGAACCTTTTTCGTTATTTCCCCATGACATCTACCAGTGTCTGAAGCATCTCATTTACTGAGCTGTTTGTCTCCCCGACGAGTATGTCCGCTCATCCAGGGTGGGGACTTGCACAAAAGTGCACTCTCAACACATACGTTGACTGATGTCAGAGGTTCCTTTTCAGACAGCAACACCCTCCCTCATTTCTCAAGGCCCCACTCAACTATTAAGGCCCCTCCTCCAGCCCTATAGCCCCTCCTCTCTACCCACAATCTCCACCCATCCATTCCAGAGGCCTCTACCTTTTCATTTGCAGTCCTCACGCCCCATGCCCTGCCCTCGCATTCCCAGGTCCAGCCTCTCCCCCACCCTCCACTCACGCCACCATCACTCTGCCCTCAAGCCTCGCCCCTCACGTAACACCCCAATTCTCAGGTCCCGCCCTCCAGCCTAGGACAGCCACCGCCTTCCCTTCCCCCGGGAGCTCGGGGCGGGCTGGACGACGGGCCGCCAGCCTCACCTTGACTCGGACCCGCACCACCTCTCGCTCTTCCTCCTCAGCTGCCGCTTGGGCTCCCCCACCAGGCGGGGGCGCTCCGGAGCCGGCCAAGTCCGAGGATCCAGAGGCCGTCGCCATCCCTCCACCACCCGCCTCCGGGTGACAGCTGACCGTTGCCCCCTACCCTTGCGCACACCCCAGAATGCGGGCGCCTGCGGCCCCACCTTGCGCCCGGGCGCAGGCGCAGAGGGCGCCACGGGACCCTACCCCCCCCACCACCCGGCACAGGGTGGAGGTCGCCTCTGCGCACGCGCACAGTGTGCTGTTGCCAGGAGCCCCGCCCCCCAAAGCCGGGCATTTTGCCTCACTTTAGCCAGTGTGCAGGCGCCTATTGAGGGCCCGCCCCGCCCTTGTCCTTGGTTTGGTTGTTTGGGCAGTTTGCTTCCGGGTTCACCTAGGTGCGTGTTAAAGTGACGACCTATTCAGGCGAGAAAAGTGGGCGGGGAAAGGAAGCTGCTGCGCGACGACGTCAAGCCTCCACATCCCGCCCCAAGTCGCCTCGCGTCTCTGCTTAGAGATGATGTCATCTATTTCAAACGCCTGTGATCCTCACTTCAAATGAATCCGCTGAACGGAAGAATAATCCTTTTTCCAGAATCTTTTAAAAAATGGTTTACACGTTGTGAAAATTTATGGAGCTGTACATTTATGATTTTTGCAGTTTCTGTCCGCATGTTATACTTCAATAAGTAATTTACCCAAAAAAGCCATTTGTATGCTCTCTGGAGGTCCTAGCTTTTTAAAGTTTGCCTTTGTTTTTATTGAATCCTTACAACACGTTGAGATCGGTCCTGTTATTAAATGGTGTGTGTCCACCAAATATCAGCTGAATACTGGACATAGCTTAGACTCCTTTGAGAAACTTTATGTACCACAAAATGCAAAAAGGCATTCTCCCCACTTTACTGTATAACATCTATATGGTTTGGACAAAATACAGGCTGCCCTTACAAATGTAATTTCTCACAAAGGAGTCCTGTAAGTTACCTGGACTCCAGCTGTTGCTGCAGTATTGTATGGATGCTACCCTTAACGTTACCTTTTTAGAGAAGTCTGCAATTCTAAAACACTTCTGTGGCACTGCTGGATTTTCTGATGGAAACAGGGAGTTTGAAAATCTGTTTCTCATTAAAATTACCATAGGGTGGAATGAACAAAACATTAGCCTAGAGCTTGGAGTTTTATCCTGCAGGCCCTGGAGCACAGGTTTTAGATGGGGGTGATCAGATGTCCCTGTCTTGGTTGTGGAGAGAGCCCTGGAAGGAAAGATACTGGAAGCAAGGAATTCAAAAAGGAGGTCCTTGCCATAGTGCTGGGGAGAACTTTCTCTTTCATTTGTTCATTGTTCCATTCAACAAAGTGTATGCCAGATAGTCTAAATATATTAATTCCTTTAATCTGCATAAAAACCCTATGAGATAGGTACTATTATTATAAGCATTTTACAGATGAAAGCACTGAATGAAAGGGGAAAACATGCTCTAGACCAAAGCGATAGTAAATGGCACAGAGAGCAGACAGTGCAATGGACCGAAGGTGGGCCTGTGCCTGGTGTGTCTGAGGAAGAGCACAGAGGCCAGCATGCCTTAAGTAAACCATGAGGTAAGTGATGGATCTGAGGTGAGAAAGTGAAGCACGGCCTTAACAGTGAGGCATTTGTCAAAAGCTACACTGTAGGCTTGAGCGGAACCAGGATTTAAAATGAAGTCCTGCTCTGCACAGGTTACCTGGAGCCAGTCTCCAGGTATCTGCAGTTTTATTATTCATTCTTTGTCATCTCCTCAAAATTCCTCAAGTACCCATTTGTTTTATGACTGAAGGTCTATGAGGTTAATGACAGAGAGTGCAGGATGAGTGATGGGGGTCTGTAGGGTGAAGAGTATCTGTGGGTACATGATAGGTGGTCTGTGGGGTTGAGTGATAGGATATGGGGTAAGTGATGGAAGATCTGTGGGGTAATTGGGGATCTATAGGGTGAGTGATGGGGTATGTAAGGTAAGTGATGGATTCTGCAGGGTGAGTTATGGGGAGTTTATAGGGTGGTGATAGGGGATCTGTATGGTGAGTGATAAGAGGCCTATGGGGTAAATGATAGGGGGTTTGTGGGGAGAGTGAGAGGGTTTGTGTGACACATGATAGGGAGTCTATGAGGTGAGTCTTGGAGTTGTACGTGATGGGAGGTCTGTTGGGGCGAGTGATGGGGTCTGTGGTGTGAGTGACAGAGGTCTGTGAGGTGAATGATGGTCTGTCTATGGAGCAAATGAAAGGCTGTGGGGAGAGTGATGGGTATCTTAGTTGTTAATGATGGAGTATGTGGTGTGAGTGATGGGAGGGTGGTGGAGTGAGTTTTGTGGGGTCTCTGGTGTGAGTGATGGGATGGTTAGGGTAGTGATGGGGGTCTTTGGAGTAATGAGGGGTCTGTGGAGTTAGTGATGGGGTAGTTGTGGGGTACCTGATCAGGAGACAAGAGGTTGAGTAAACTGAAGAACTTGGATTTGGAAAATTCTCAGCCTGTCCATATTGCAAAGAGAGAGGTGTGTTCTGGAGAGAACGCCAAGGGCGTGGGTGGATGATCACGCCTTAAAAGAGCTGACAGGTGTGATTCATGGATCTAATCAGCCATCAGAGGAACTGTGGGGTCAGTGATGGGGATTTGTGAGGTCATAGATTCGAGGTCTACATGATGATGATGGCAGTCTATGGCTGAGAGAATGGTGGTCTGTGGAATGAGTGCTGGAGGGGTCTATGGGGTCAGTCATGGGGCATCTCTGGGGTTAGTCATTAAAGATCTCTCAGCATAGGGTCAAGATCTTTATTTCCTGATTTAAAAAAACTGTCCCCATCACAGACTTCCAAGGTTCTCTTGTACCTTTGTCCCAACAGCTCCTGACAGTAGCTCCACACAGCTCCTTTCTTCCCCCTGTTCACCCATCAGCCTGAGTTTGACAGATCAATTTGATTTGTCCTTCCAACCTGTGAGAGCAAGGATTGGAATCTTCTGGCAGGTGGAGAGTTCCTCAATAGCCAGTGTTCAAGCCCAGTTCATCACTCATTAGTTCTGCTTGCTCTTGGCTTTTGTGGCTTTGGTGTCCAGCATGCTCTGGGCACGAGCAAGTTGCTTTATAGAATCAAGCACGAGGATTCCGGGCAGCACCAGCCACAGGGCGTTCAAGAAGACAAAGTAAAACCAGAAGTAGAGAGGGTGGCCCAGCTCCCCATGCTGGAATCCCTCACGGTGCTCTGTCAGGAAATATAGCACATCCCCGTATATCTGACCTGTGAGAGATAGAAGGGGAAGAAGGAAAGCCTGTAAGGAGGGGGAACAATTCCAAGCCATTTTCCAAGTCATCAGAGCTCAGGATTCCCAAATTCAGAGACCTAAGTGTTCTGCAATCATATGGCTGAGGATTTCAGAAAACAGAAGTGAGATTTCCAGAAATCAGAAGCTAAGACTTTCTGAACTCAGGAGAGTTCATATCTCTAGAGTTTAAGGAAGCTCAAAATCCTTTCATTCAAGACATCTCAGGATTCCAGGACTAGAGAGAACTCACATTTCCAGAAAGTTAACAAAGTAAGAACATAAGAGGACTGAATCTCAGATGAAGGAAACTCAGAATCTTGCTCCTGGAGGATCCGGGGGCCTCCCACCATCATGGGTCACCTCATGTAACCGTAACCTTCATGGGAGACTTTGTGATGGAGTGGGAGGAGAAATGAACCCTCCTCGCTTGAGAATGCAGGCCAAGAGGGGCATGGCTGTTCCAGAACCTCAGGGACTTTGTCATTCAGTCTGACTCAGCCCTGGATGGGCACATTGAGAGGTCCCACCTGCAGGGATGCCCCCATGTCTGTGGATCCCCCATCAAGCCCTCAAGCACCCAGTGTGGGCCCTCTCCTCACCCACAGAGACCACAAGCTGTAGGACAAAGCGGAGGGGCTGCTGGCGGAGAAAGGCGATCACCACCCATAGGCTGAGTGGTCCCCACAAGCAAGCTGTGATGGTCTCCATGCATATCATGAAGCTGTCATTCCTGCAAGAGAAAGGATTGGGGGGCACTGGCATCACTGTGCTCTCCCCACAAGGCACCCCATTAGTGGTCCCTGACTTACCACCCCTCCAAAACACAGGTCTCCCTTGACAGAGGCAAACACTTACAGGATGTATCGGCTGTCTCCCTTGGCATACTCTTTCCCTGAAGAAGACGAGAGACATACATGAAGAATATCATCAGGAAAAGGAACTCAGACTAACTTCCCCATGCCTCAGTTTCCTCATCTGTGAAATGGGGTAGTTGTTTGGACTCTAGGGTTAATATATGTATACAAGATAATGTGTGCAAACCTGGCACAGAACAATAAGTGTTGCTGTGATTGTCTGGTATTCAATAAATGTTTGTGGAGTAAAATGAGGCAAGTGTAAATGATGGAGTGAGGGACGTAGCCAATGAGTGAGTGTGGAGTTAGCGAGCGAGTGAGTGTGGAGACAGCGAGCGAGCGAGCGAGCGAGAGAGAGAGAGAGAGAGAGAGAGAGAGAGAAGGTGAACAGATGAGTAAATGAAAGAGTGAGCAGAGAATCAAGAAAAAGACAGATCACCCAATGTAAAAATAGGAGACTGGAATAGGCTTTTCACAAAAGAGGATTTCCAAATGGTCAGTAAACACATGAAAGCTACTCAAACTTTTGTTAGTCATTAAGGGAAAGCAAATTAAAACCATAATGAGATATCACTCACATCCACTGGAAGGACTAAAATTTAAGAAACACCTGACCATACCAAGTGTCAGTGAGGATGTGGGAAACTAGAACTCTCATATACTGCCGGTGGGAATATAAAATGGCGCAGCCATTTTAAAATTTTTTGGTGCAGCCATTCTTGAAAAGTTTGGCAGTTTTTCATAAAGGTAAACACACATCTACCATGTGACCCAGCCATTCCACTCCTCCATATTTACCCTAGAGAAATGAAAGCAGATCTCCAAACGGAGATCTTGCAGAAGAATGTTCTACCAGATTTATTCTTGAGGCCAAAAAGGAGTATTGTTTGTAACAGCAAAATATTGGTGGAAAATGCTATCAATACTGGAAAAGTCAAATAGTTCTGTAAGCGTCCTCATTTAAAAAAAGCAAAGTTCAGAAGTGTATATAGCATGTTACCATTTACACAAAAGAAAAAATAAAAATGATGATAAGTAATATGGCATCTACTATCTGCCAAACACTGTTCTAAGTGTCTTACATATATTTGGATATGACTTATTATCCCTCTTTTATAATTGAGCAAACTGAGGCTTATGTGTGTTAATTTATGTGTAAAACCCTGAAAAGAAACATATGCAATTATTTGGGGAAACTTGGTGGATAGAACGCAGATTTTCACTGCATACCTCTTTAAATTGTTTAGTTTTGGATCCATGTGAATATATATGCAACAAAAAGTTAAATAAATTTAAAAATTTTATTTAAAATGAATGGAAAAGAGTTGGTGGGTGGGTAAACATCTAAGCCAATCCCTGCCCAGGAAATTCCCTTCCACAGCACACTGAAGAATTCAGGACTCACAGAGTTGAGACAAGATGGCTTGGTCTCCGAGAAGGTCCTCGTGGTAGAGGCTGAACCAGCCCTCGATCACCAAGTGAATGAACCCACACACTGCAAACCAGCACAGGGACAGTCTCCGCCAAGTCCCCAGTGGGATGACCGCAGCATGACCTGACAACAGCCATGTGGTCACAACTAAGACCCCAGAGATGGAGAAGAGGCCAGCCAGGAGATGCCAGGTGGGGCAGTCATTAGGCACAAAGTTGTCCAGCCTCAGGTGCCGAGGCCAGTATGGGTGCACGGGGCTGGCATTGGTGGTCATGTCTTTGTAGGCTGATGGAGGTGTGTGGATATGTAGAAAGGAGAATAAAAGGAAAGGAAAAACCTGAACAAATAGAGAGCACAGAATGAGATCATAAAATCAAATCCAAATAGTTTATTATGACAAGAAATGTAAATGGACTCAATTAACCAATCAATACAGACATGATTAAAATAATCTAATTATTTACTGTTTTAAAAAACATGACTATAAGGCCACAGAAATACTGAAAGCTTGTTCCAGCCCTCCGGGAGCCATAGGATGCGGTAGACACAGGAACTAGAACAGGTCCCAGCCCTCATTGGTCAGTTTGCTGGGGAAGATAGGAACCAGGCCCAGTCTCTGCCCTCATTGGTCACAGTCTGGTGGGCAGACACAAGAATCATACTAGGTCCCAGCCCTCATTGGTCACGCTTTGGTGGGGGAGCCACCTGATCCCCGCCCTCAGGGGTCACAGTCGGCTGGGGGAGACACAACGACCAGGTAAGGTCCCATTTGCAGGGGTCACTGTCTTGCATCATGCAACGGAAAGCTATTACCCTCCCCGTAGTCCTGGAAACTGCAGGACAGAAGAGAGAAGACTAATTAGAACGACGACCCTCAGGTTCAGGTGTGGGATCGCCCGACTCCTCCCGAAATTGCGCAGCCTGTGGCTAACCTGCAACAAAGAGGAGCCTTGCGCGGGGCTCTAAAGAGAAAAAGGAGGGTCAAATACAGAGACCACCAATCAGAACTAGAACCCGCTAGTTCAGCTGCCCAATGAGAAGGCGGATCTTCTGTCGTCCGGACGACCGCGCGGTAGTCGGGGGTCCTGCGCAGGCGCGTGGGGGTGGCGGGGGGGGGTGGGACGGCGCGGGGTGGGGGGGAAGGGTAGGGTCTCGCGCAGGCGCGCCGAGGGCTGGCCGTTTTGCAATTGAGAACTAAGGGATGGAGTGGCAGGCCAGGCGGAGGGAACTCACCCAGCAGCGCGGCTGCAGCGGCCTCTCCCACCGGCTCCGGGGTCTCTCTAGGATCGCTCGCTGGCTCCGAAATATCCCTAGTTCAAACCCAACCCCTCACAGGTTCCGCCTTACGGAACTGGCCAATGGAGGGGCTGGGAAGGAGGCCAGTGCCGCTCCCAACCAATAGTAATTCTCTGTGCCGCCGACCCCGCCCTCACGCGTTGGTACCATTTTCGCTGTTGGTTGAGACCCAGTCAGGCGTGGAAGAGGCTGGGAGGGCCGAGGTTGGTGGGCGTTTTCGGCGGAAGCCAACCTGCAGCGAGTCGCGGCTTCAGTTTCCTATCCCCTTATAAATCACATCGGAAATCGGGTGTTTCTGTGCTGTTGCATCAGCATTGCATTGTGTCTTCTCACCTTTGCCCTCATTTGCAAAGGCAGAGCAACGAAATCTTTTCCCAGACCAACCTTCAATCCTAATCCCCGAATGGGCAAGGAAACTGTTAATACAACAGGCAGATCAATCCTACACGCTGCCTCTGCCTCCCCCTCAGGCCATCTTCACCTCTCCTGACTTCAAGTCAGAAGAACCAATCAAAACCCAGGCCCTTCAGCCTTGTTGGCCAATTGGCATGGAGACCCTCAATCTCCCCCTGCCAACTCTAAAGAACAAATCAGGACTCCATAACTCTAACCCAGTGGGCACCCAGACTAAGTCAGTATCCAGATCCAACCCAGGCCTCCTATCCAATTAGAACCCACAGCCCTCAGTCCTAAGGACCAATAAGCATCAGCTCTTCATCAGTCTTTCCCTCCTCTGTCCCAGTCAGGGCAACCAAACCGAATGGGGATCCCTCAGTTTTTCTAGCCAATTAGTATCAGGCCTCCCCTACATCCAAGTATCCAATCTGTCCTGGCCCCACTCAAATCAAGCAGTGCTATCCTCAGGCTCATCATCCAATCATGAATGATAATAAACCATGAACCAATCACAACCTCCCTCTTCACGGTTTCTAGCTTCCAAACCTTTATCCATGCTGTGCCCCCTTCCTCACTCACTTCTATTCCCCACTGAGCAGTGAAGAGCGAGCCTTTTGTATACTTCCTACTTTTATTTGATAATAACAAACTGTATATAAAAAGGGTCAAGGAAGGCGGGGAGGCCCTGTATCTCCCCCTCTCTGCTTCCCCAAGTATCCCCCGCCCCTAGGCCCCAGCAGGGACCACTCCCTTCCCGCCTTGTGGTGGGGTGGGGATTGACAGGCATGGAAATGGGGTGTGTGTGTGTGTGTGTGTGTGTGTGTGTGTGTGTATGGGTGTTGGGGGGGTAAAGGATGGAGAGAGGGTCAAGAATTAGAGAGAGGGCCTTCCCTCATCCCCCATCAGAGCTGGCACCCTGAGGAGGGGTCTTGAGAGAGTTGTGAGGGTCCACAGATGTGCCTCAGCCTATGAGACGGTAGAAGATCCAGCATCCAAAAGTGACCCAGTGACTGGCCCAGCTGAGCTCTGACCATTTGTGGACAGTGTATGCCATGCCGTAGCCCTGTGGGAGAGAAAGCGGTGATGGTCGGTCCCACTCAGCAAGAACAAAGAAGGTCTCAGGAAAACCTATCCTTTGCTCAAGGACGTTTCTGTGACTCCACTGCAACCCTGAGTGAGGCCCCAGAGAAGAGATTGGGTACATATGAAAGGTAGGCATATTTAGTTTTCTTCTTTTGTATTTTCTTCTCTTTCAAAAATTTAAAAAAACAAGACAAGGCAATCCCATTCTCTGACCTGTACTCTCCCGTATATATAAAGAGCTCCTAGAAATTGATTTTTTAAAAAGACAAAAATTAGCAAAGGAGGTGAGTAGGCCATTTTCAGTAAAGGGAAAAAAAAACCCAAATGGCTCTTAAATATACGACAAAATACTCAGCCTCACTCATCATCTTCCTCCACTCAAACTGGCAAACATATCCACGAGGTCTGAGAGGCACCCTGTTGTCGGGGCGTCAAGCACGATCACATACTGCTGGTGGGAGGGCAAAAAGGTAACTTCTCCATTGCTGTCAAGACTAGATCCTACAGCTCTGTCTGCACCTATGTGAATCCACGTGGATGTGAGGGTATTACTTGCTGCAGCACCACTTACCATAGGAAAAGAGTGGGAATCACCTGGGTGTCCACCAATAAGGGACAAACTACATTGTGTCACAATGGAAAAAATGAACGAGGACACTCTATGTCTTCATGTGGAAGGTTTTCAGGAATTATGTGAAAAAAGCAACATGCAGCACAGTGTCATTCATGTGTTACCTTTAGGGTAAAAAGCAGGGGGGAGGGAATTAAAATATATTTTTATATCTGCTTATTATGATTCAATTTTAGAAGGATAGTTTAATAAAATGAATAAAAGTGGTTACCTGTAAGAGGGTGGGGGTAAGACGGCAGGAATAAGACTCTCCCCTGAATATCTTGAATACTGTTTGGTTTTTCAACCACGTGATATGCATTAACTTTTTTTTTTTTTTTTTTTGGTCATGCCGCGTGGCTTGAGGGATCTTAGTTCCCCGACTAGGGATTGAACCCTGGCCCCCGCAGTGAAAGCGCCGAGTCCTAACCACTGGACAGCCAGGGAATTTCCTTAAATTTTTAATTGAAAATAAAACTTTATATTATTTTATATTTTGTCATTAAAAACAATTTTTAATTTTTTATTCAGGTTGAATGTGCAAAATCTGGGTTTTGCTTCTTCTTAAATAAAATTTTTGTTTTATTTTTATTAAAACTTTAAAAATAGTTAATGCAGGGTATTCCCTGGCCGTCCAGTGGTTAGGACTCGGCGCTTTCACTGTGGGGGCCAGGGTTCAATCCCTGGTCGGGGAACTAAGATCCCGAAAGCCGCCTGGAATGGCCAAAAAAAAGAAAAAGAAAAAAAATGAACTGAAAGAGAAGCTAAACCGGGATCCGCTAGTGCCATATGAATAAACATTATTTTGAAATTGTTCTTCATTTAAAAAGGAGTAAAACCTGGAACGTGCACACTCCACCTGCATAAAACTAGTATATACATTTTAACATACACTTTTTTTTTTTGCAATACGCGGGCCTGTCACTGTTGTGGCCTCTCCTATTGCGGAGCACAGGCTCCGGACGCGCAGGCTCAGCAGCCATGGCTCATGGGCCCAGCCGCTCCGCGGCATGTGGGATCTTCCCGGACCGGGGCACGAACCCGTGTCCCCTGCATCGGCAGGCGGACTCTCAATCACTGCACCACCAGGGAAGCCCAACATACACTTTTTAAGTAGAATCCAGGATTTGCACAATCAATGTAAGTAAAACTATTTTTTTAACAAATTAAATAAAGAAATCTTGTGAATTCTACCTAAATAAAAATATGATGAAATAATTAACTTTTAAAAAAGTAAAACCTGGATTTTGCACTCCATCTCTAGAAAATAAATTTTATAAGTAAAATAAATGTATTTTGCACACTTCACCCAAGTAAAAGACCCAACAGTATGAATCAACCAGAGGGACAAGGGGACAGAAGGACGGTAGAGCAGTGGCTACACAAGCTGGAGACAGATGACACAAGGTTCCCATGCCTTGGCCTCCCCACCTTTGTCCTCATGGTTCCCATGAATAGGTAGCATATCCCTGGGTAACCCTGAGCCCAGGGCCCCACCTCACCTGCTCCTCTGTGGTGTCGTCCACATCAACATCGAACAGGGAGCCCAGGTAGGCCAGGTGGAAGATGGCCAGGGCCCCAAAGAACAGGTTTAGGGCTCGCACCCCCAGGCCCTGTGGGGGACAGATGGATATGCTTGGCAGCTGGACCTAATCACCACCCCCCAGCCCCACTTGGGCAGGGGCACACAGGGAAATGCACAAGGCACAGGAATAAGGATGTCCAGGGCACCCACCCCCAGGGTAGGAAAGAGATGGTTCTGATCCTCCTATGGGAGCTCAAGGGGTATCCAAGGATGAGGGTACTGTTAGCATGAGAGCGTCCAGGTTGGGGGAGATGTGAGTATTCAGGCAGAGGAGGAAAAATGGTGGGTAGGGCTTTGAGTTGGGGGTTTATGGTAATAAACATTGGTTGTCGGGTGGGAGGAAAATCTGAAATTCTCCATACTTCTTGTTGCAAAAAGAATGAGAAAAAAAAAAAGACTCAAACGAAAGCAAATCCCCACTGTGACCTACAGGGCCCACCTCTCCCTGTCTCACTCACTCTGCTCAAGCCATACCGGCCTCCTCGCTGTTCCTCAAATATTCCAGGCCCTCTCCCATCTCAGGGCCTTTACACTGGTTGTTGCCTTTGCCTGGAATGCTTCCCTCCCTCACCTCCTTCAGTTAAAGAACTCAAAAGTCACCTCTCCATTTAAACTTGAAACCACTCAGCCCCTGATACTTCCCTTTCTCTTTCTCTTATGTATTTTCTCCTTGGCACTAATCACAGTCTAACAAACTATTATACTTTACTTATTTTTTATTTACTGTCTTCCCTGTTAAAATGTTTGTCCCAGAGGGCTGGGACTTTGGTCTGTTTTGTTCACCACTGTGTCTCCAGCACCTTGAACAATGCCTGATACCAGCAGGTGCTCAACAGATGTTCACTGGGGAAAATAAACGCTAGGTGGGTATATAGCGGTTGCTTGATAAATGTTCGTTAGATAAATGGATGCCAGTGAATAGAGATGAGGTTATGGGGGTGGATCGGGCACTGGAAGAGGAAGCTGGGCACCCTGAGACAGATATAAGATGGAGACAGAAGTAATTTTTGAGGGAGAGAGTTGGACAAAAGGCTGCCTAGGCTGAACCCTCACCAAGCGATGCTGGTGTGAACAGTCTGCTGGGCACCGTTTCGACAAGATGCAGGCACTGAGGATCCGAGCCAGGCGCTTTCGGAGGACTAGGGCAGATGCGGGGTTGGGGGGGCAGAGGTAAGGGCGTCAGGTTAGCCTCAGGGGACGGTGGTTCCAGCCCGCCACCAACCTTCCATCCCATCTACTGGGCTGGGTTCCGCCCTCACCGTGCTCCACATAAGTGATAAACGCCAGGGACAGCAGCACCGCAGCCAGGTGGAAGCTGAAGCCCTGGGGTGGGGGTGGGGGGCAATGAGGTGAGTGAGGAGGAGGCCCTACCACCCCCATCCAGCTACCACCCTGGTCCCGCTCTGCCCTGCTCACGTGCAGGAGGGCGCTGGCTGCATAGGTGACCAGCACAGCTGAGAAGGTCCCCAGGCGGAGAGCATTCTTGAAAACATCTGCAGGGGGGAGATGTGGGGCAAGTGTCTCCTGAGATTCCCCCCTGCCCTTCCTGGAGGGCCATAGGGCAGGGTGAGGATACCCACAACCTCTTGGGGCCCCCAGGATGAAGCCTCTTTATAATGGCCTCCAACTTCACATTGTCTAAAAGTTAGCTCCTGATCTTCCCTCCCAACCTGCTCCTCCTATATAGTCTTTCCCAAGTGCAGCCAGTGTCAACTACACCCTTCCAGTTCCTCAGGACAAAAGCCTCACTATCACCCTTGATCTGCCCCCCACCCCCAACGCCCATAACCAAACTCAGCAAATCCTGTCAGTTCTATCTTCAGAGTTTATCCAGAATCTGACCTCTCCTCCCCATTTCCACTCTGCCCTCCCCGACTCCCTGTCTGTCCTCACAGTAGCCAGAGGGTCCTGGTACAACCTAAGTCAGCCCATGGCCCTCCTCTGCTCAGAACCCTGCTCTGAGATCTCTCTCAGAGAAAAAGCCAAAGTCCTCCCCGTGGCCAGAGAGGCCCTACAGAACCAGGCCCTGTCACCTCTCCGAACTCACCTCCTGCCACTGGTCCCCTCGCTCACTCTGATCCCACCACACTGGTCTCCTCACTGTTTTTCAAATGTGCCAGGTATGCTCCTGCCTCAGGGCCTTTGCACTTGCTGTTCCTTCCATGTGTTAAATTCCTCCCCTACATGTTTGCATTGATTGCTCTCTCACCTTCTTCAGGTCTTTGCTCAAACGTTAGCTCTTCAGTGAGACTTGCTCTGGATGATGTATTTAAAATTGCATCCACCCCTACTCACACACTCCTAACACTCCCAGGTCATCTTTACCTGCTTTATTTATTTATTTTTTACCATAGCACTTATCACTACCTGAACTATTGTGTATTTTCTTTTTATTATACTGCTACCCCCACAAAAATGTCAACTCCACAAGGGCAGGAATTTGGGAGATTTTTTGGTCCCTACTATCTTCAGCTTGTTGTATGAATGTGTGAAAGGGGTGTGGGTTGAGGACTGCCAACTCTCTTGGAGTGGTGACTTGGTGACTCACAGTTATTTAGCCAATAAGACATGGGCAGGTTCCAGCTTGTGACAACTTCCACCATGGACCGGGGCAGCTCCACGTTCAGTGGCTTAGAGACCGTCAGGTCCCTATGGGCAAAAGAGACACGCAAACTCATTTGGGATTTCAACCCACCTGATGGCCACACTTTTGTTCTTGGCTGTTCCCTCCCCCAGGAACACCCCCCTCCTCCCTGCAGCTCCTCTAGGCAGCACCCTGTGGGAGATGGGGCTCCCCAGCCCTCCCCACCATTCCAGGTGATCCTTCTCCTCGGTGAAGCCAGCCCCTGCCAACGTGGCCGTGGCCTCGGACAGAAAGCCCACAAAATAGTTGCTGAAGTGGAAGGAGACAGCGCTCTCATAGGCTCGCAGCCACCTGCGGGAAAGGAGCCAGGGAGAGAGAGGCATCACGCCCAGGCCCCAGCATGACACCCCACCATGTGCCAGCATCCCTGGCCCCTCTGTAGACTCACCTTACCATGGTGCCCCTAGGGGTCAGGAAGGCAGCAGAGAAGAAAGGAAAGAGAGTCAGAGAGGCCCTGGAGGCTGGCCTGAGTTGTTCATCAACAAGACAGACAAATATGGTGGCAAAAGAGGTGCGCTGTGATAGTCCCACACATCTATCCATCCGTACACCATCAGTTAGTTTCAGGTAGCTCAAATGGATGTGTGAGCTGCCCTATAATATGACACGGTCCCGCAGCTTCACGTGGCCAGACATCCAGACCCAGGGACTGTTAGAGGCTGACCTCACAGCCACATGGCCAGACACACATACTATCAGACTCCAAGCTCTCTGACCTGATTCGGTGACCATAAGATACCCGGAAGTCCTTTAGTTAGGCACAGAGACCATCAAGCACCCTGTTATTCATGCACACACAATTCTGCACTCAGATAGCCATCCTGTCAGTTGTACAGTCAGACACGGTCAAAGACAGGCAGCGTCTTACACTGGAAAAAGCATAGGATTCAGGCCTGGGATTAGTGCCTGGCTGCTTAGTTGGGTGACACTGGGCAAGTCATTCCACCCTTCAGAGCCTCATTCAGCATCAGACACAATCAGTGGCCAATGAGTAGGGGAGAAGGTCATACAGTCAAATAGCTGGATGAAATCCTAGTCACACCCGGGGTGGATGGTCGGTTCTGCCCCTCAGCTAGACAATACCAAGGAGCCAGAGAAGGCAGACCCACAGGCAGAATCCATCACAGATATGCGCACAACACGCGACAGTCAGACCCATTCCCAGCCAGGGTTACAGACAAGCCAGATTTATCCTATCCAGTGACAGCCACAAACTCCCATCATGGACAACCGCCCAGCCAGACAGCCAGAACTCCAGTCCCACACAGGAGTCCCTGGCTGATAGGTAAACAACCTATACAAACCCCTAGCTAGAGTCACAGACAGGTCAGTGTCACCAACCAACACATACTTGTGGCACTGCAGTCACATAACTTGCTTCTGATGGTGAAATAGCAGAACAGACGGACAGCCAGGCACAGTATGTGACGGAGTATCCATTGTACACGGAGTCATAGGGCCAATCTTGGTCAGACCACAGCCACAGACACTCAGTCTCTGTCTAGTCACTGGGTGGATGGTCAGACAGTCTCAGACTCACAGAACCAATCAGTCACAGACTGTGCACCCACCCCCATTCAGCCCCACTCGCCCTCAGCACCTGCCCTCATTTACCTGGCTTTGCGTTTCTTGCTGTAGTAACAGAAGACAGACAGAAGCATTAAGAGACAACTCAGAGCTGGGGAGACCCCAGGTCCCTCCCCAACCCCCTCACTGCTGGGCAGAGGCCTCGAAGGCTGTGCTCACTTGCGAAGGAGGCGGTCACCATCAAGGGGGATGAAGTACGGGAAGAGGTAGGGGCCCACACAGGTGGACAGCACAAGGCACAGCAGGGCCAGCGCCAGACTCCGGGCCACCTTCTGCAGCCATCGGCGGCTCTGTGGGGATCAAGGCTCCATGAACATTGCCCCATGGTGGCTTCCCATGGTCCCTGCCCACCTGTCCACCCAGGACCTCACCAGCGGGCGGCCTTGGACGGCCTGTAGGTAGCTGTGGAAGGATATCCAGGGCCCAAAGACGATGGTGCCCACGAAGTAGAGGTAGCCCATGAACTCCACGGGCGAGGGCACTGCACCCACCTCACCCCGGTCCAGGTCGAAGCCCAGAGACACCGCCTTCATGGCCACAATCATCTGGGCCCCTAGGTGTGGTGCCCATGGTCAAGTGGATGAGCAGAGAGCAGGTCATCATGGGGTATGGGGAACACCAGGTGAGAGGTGGTAAGAAAGAAGAGCAAGTGTGGAGAGGTGGGCATGGGGCCAGACAGGCAGCTGAGCAGGTAGGCCCAGGACTGGCAGATGTCTTGACTCAAGAGAGTCAGGCATGGACATGAGATGGGACAGACAGATGGGGAAGAGACATGGTAGAGAGAAACACAGATGTAAGGGGAATCTAAGGGCTGCGTGTCCAGTGGGCTAGGCAGATGAGGGAGAAAAGCGGGGAAGGAAAGACAGGGTGGGGGGAGTTAGGAGATGTGGAGTGGGGCTGGAGGGCTGGGGCAGGGGAGAGGGCCAGGGCTGCCTACCTCTCATCTTGTGCCATGTCACGGTGTCCACCATGTGCATCTCACTGAGGAAAAAGGTGGTGGTCTTGGCCCTATGACTCCTCTGGCCTCAGATACCACAAAGGGGGGAAACCAAGGTGCAGAGAGGGTATACCCTTCCCTGCCCTGCACAACCTCATGGAGGAATAGTTCTCCAGGGCTCCCTCCTCCAGGGGGAGCTCAAGTCCAGCCTGTTCTGTGTAGCCTTCGGAAAGAACAAGTCTCCCAGATTTCCATCCCCTCCAGAAACACCCCACGTCCTCCCTGTCCTGGACAGCCTCAGGAGGGGCGGCCTGGGGATCCCCCCGCCCTTCTGCTGACAGCGTGGGGATGAGGACATACACCCATACCCCATGAGTAGGTAGATGAGGATGGTGACGGAGAGGAAGACGCCGCGATGGGAGGAATGTCGGCAGAGGAACAGCACGAGGTAGCACAGGAGGCTGAGCAGTACGACCCAAACCATGTGCAGCTGGAAGAAGTGGTAGAGGCTGAAGAACCCGCCTGCCACGGTGCTTGCATGCTTCAGGTAGGATGGCAACCCTTTGGGTGAGAGAAAGAGAGAACAAGAAAGGGAATTAGAGCAGGGCTGGTAGAAGGGCAGCCTGGGCAGAGGACGTAGCTCAGGCAAAGGCTTAGAGGTTGGAACGTGGTGGGATTGCAGGGGGCCCAAAGCAGGTGTTGGGGAGCTGGGGAGGTGGCAGGGCTTGGGTTTAAAGAAAAGAGACATCTATAAAGGTCACTTTGGGAACCCTGGAGGAAATTTGAATAACTTATATTGAATAATATTATGGCATCAAGATTAAATTTCCTGAGGGGTGATGGTCAAGGCTATGGCTGTGGGGGGAAGATGTCTTTGTTCTTGGGGGACACACACAAGAGGATTTGGGATGAAGTGTCAGCAGGTTATTCAAGTGATTCAGGAAGATGATAGATAGATAGATAGATAGATAGATAGGCAGATGGACGGATGGATAGGTAGGTAGATAGATAGGTAGAGAGAGCAAGCTAATGTGGCAAGATGTTGACAGTTGGAGAATCGGGTGATGCATATATGGGTGTTCATGGTACTATTCTTTCAACTTAGCTTTTCAGTAACTTTGAAACTTTTCAAAATGATAAACCCGGGGAAAAAATAAAACATCCATTTAAAATAAAAGAACAAGAAAAAAGAAAGTGTAGAACTTCTGAATCTCAGATTTCCAAAATTCTCAGCATCCCATGGGGATCTCGGGTACTTGGGATCTTGTTGTTTGGATATAGGCTTGCCACGATTTGTGGAAACATTCCAGAATCCTAGAATCCAGAGATTTTATCATGCCGTGATTCCAGAAATCCAGAATGCCAGCATTTTGGAAGCCTGGAATGTGAGAATTTCAACTTGTCAGAATCCCCAAACCCCATAACACGGCACTTTGGGATACATGGTACTTTCCATAACCCTGTGACATCAGCATTTCAGAATCTTATAACCTTGGGATGTAGGCATTTCAGGATCCCAAGATTCAAGAACCTCAGCTTTCAACAGTCCCAGAACCCAGGGATACGGAAAGGTATGGCTTGGCATGGCAGGATGTGGCTTGGTGTGGTGTAGCATGGGGTGGCTGGGTTAGTGGGACGTGGTGTGGTAGAATGGCGCTTAGCCTGGTGGGCTGTGGTAGGCTGGACGTGTACGAGCCTGGCTTGGCTTGGCAAGATGTGGCAGGATAAAGTGGGGCTTGGTACGGATGAACGTGGCAGGTGTGATTTGGCCTGGCGTGGTGGCCCATGGTGTGGCAGGCACTTACCAAGCCTCCACAGGAGGCGGCAGGCGAGGCAGATGGCAAGGAGCAGCCAGATCTGGTCAAGGCCCTGCTGGGCAGTAGGCAGGAGACAGCCCTGCAGCAGCTGCTGGAAAAATTCCTGGCGGCTGAAGGTGGCCATTGTGGACCCCCACGGATGGATGGACTGATGGATAGACCTGCCAAAGGGGGGACATAGAAGGAGCTTAGTTGGGATGTCCACGGGGCAGACGATGCTCAAGAGATGGACTTGAGCGCTCAGATTTCAGTCTGGGGCTGTCCAACCCTTGTAGAGACAGGGTACTGGGGGGCTGAGGGAGGGTGTGAGTGTCAGGTACATCAGATTGAGCTGCCAGCTGTGTGTGTGGGGGGGTGTTCTGGGTGCACACACACAGCCCATGACCTGTGGTGAATGAAGGACCTGTGTTTCTTGTATGCTGGGAAGAGTCCGGGTCCGATAGTGATTGAATGGTGTACTTTGTAGGCCTGTATATCAAATTGGGGGGCTCCCTTGTTTCCGAGGTAGAGTCACTCAGTGTGGACGGCAGAGAGGGAGACCCTGTGACACTTGGGGGCCGCGTGCATCTCTCCTTGAACGGATGTGGGGGGTGTCCTGTATCCCCCGCGCGCCCCATCCCACCCCCACCCGGCCTCTCCCGGCCGCCAACAAAGCCCTGCCCAGGCCCGGGGGCTGCAGGGAGGTGGAGGTGGTGGAAAGGGACACAGCAGAAGGGAGAGTTGGAAAGGTGATGGAGAGGGGGCCCTAGCACACGCGCTGCAGACCCGCAAGGGGAGGCCGGCTCAGGATGCGAGCGGGAGAGCCGCACGTGCACTACCGGCGACCTACCTGGCAGTAAGAAAGCTGCGGTCCAGGGGGCCGGGGACGTACAGCCGCCGCCACCGTCGCCGCCTCCTCCGGGCAGCCTCCCCCGCAGGCCGCAAGGCCGGGACCAGCTGCGGCTCCCAGGGCGGCGCGGAGAGCGGGCCCTTTAAATCCCGGGGAGGCCCGGCCGGCCCGCTCGGCCAATAAGAGGACAGGAGCGGGGCGGGGACGGAGGAGGAGGGGAGCGGGAGGATTGAGGGAAGGAGGAGCGGGAGGTTGAGAGGAGCCGGGCGCGGGAGGACGTCGGCTTGTGGAACGTTGGATCCCGCACCTTTCCGACCTCTTGGTGTGCCAGTCCCTGAAGGGTCGCGTCGGGAGGTCTTCTGGCCGTCCAAGAACAAACTGTCCAAACGCCAAATTCCTAATCCTTGGAAGCCGAGATGGGAAAGATGGGGGAGGGAGGAGAGAAAGTCCGTTTCACCAGCCATCAGCCTCGCCCCCGAAACTGCCCACCCGCGCACGTCTTCGTGTCACTGTTGTGTCCCCTTTTCACAGATGGGAAAATAAACCGAGGTCTCTCCTTTCCCATCCTTTGAAGGAGCTATGGGAATTTCCAACCCTCTCCAGCACCAGGGACGGGCCAGAAACACCAGTACTGTCACCTAGGAGCAAGAATTAGGCGCCTGTGCTTTCCCCTAGGGACTCCTTCCGGAGGCTAGTACGGAGCACCGACTGGGAGCATTTATAAAGCACTTACTGCGTCCCCAACAATGGTTTGTATTGGGCCCTACCTGCACCAACTCTGAGGATTTATGCAGCACTTGCTGTCTGCCTACCCTACCCTGCAGTGTCTGGACACTCCGCTCTGTCCCTAGGCTGATGAAGGGCCTTTTTCCAAAGGAGCATTTATTGGGCATGGACTGCATACTTACTTAGCTATCAGGTGGAAGGGAGAAGGAAGCCAAGGTCAAGCTGGACCCCACCCTGACCTGAGGAGCTAAGGAAAACAGGTTCTAATCAGATTAATGCCTGCCTGTATGGAGCCGGGCAAGCCATGCCCACTCCCTGGGCTTCAGTGTCCCCTTCTGTTAAACAAAAGAGTGGGATTAGCAGTTCTTTGCTTGGAAATACCAATGGCAATTGAAGAGAAATGCATGTCTCCTCTCTTTAAAAAAATGTTAACATGAAGTTAAATGGAGTTTTACCTCATAAATGAATATGCATATATTACAAATGAAAAATATTTAACAGTTGACCCTTGAGCAACGCAGGTTTGAACTGCACAATCCACTGATAGGTGGATATTTTTCAATAGTAAATACTACGGTACTACACAGTCCTTGTTTGGTTGATTCCCGGGATGCAGAGGAACTGTGGGTATGGAGGGCCGGCTATGAATTATACACGGATTGAGACCCTCCCCAGTTGTTCAGTGGTCAACTGTAATGGATAATTACATAGGCCAGATGCACAAATATTAATTCCTTTCCTTAACAGCAGAATACAGGCCATACATTTTATGACTTAGACTTCATTCTAATTTTTTCCTCAGTTTTCAAACATACTCAAATCGAGTCAACAATGACCCACAGCACAAGCAAGAAATATTTCCTTTGGTTGCAAGACCTGGCATTTAAAACTGGAAGATCCTCACTATGTGTACCCTGAGCTTCACAGACTTGATTGTTTCCATCTAGTCTTTTGATGTGTGTGACAAAGAACTAGTCTCTAGATTCTAGGACATATAAAGGGCATCTACAAATCAATAAGAAAAGGACAAACAATACACTAGAAAATGGACAGTAGACATGAATAGGTAATCCACGGCAGAAGTCACCTGAAATGGCCAATACGTATAATATATGAAAAGATAACTCAATCTCTTTATCAGGGAAATGCAAAATTAAAACAACAGATATGATTTCATATCTACTAGGTGTGATGTTTCATATTTTTACCGCTGGAGCTTAGTAGAGAGTGGGCACTCAATAAATATCTGTCAGACTTTATAGCCTTTGTAGTCATTCTGGGTTATAGATTCTAGGACATTTTAAATGGTCTCCCTATAATTAAATATGAAAATTAAGACAAAGAGATCCCATTCTTTGCTTATTAGATTGACAAAAAAAATTGCCAAGCCTCAGAATAATGTTTTCTCTCTCTCATTTTGTCTCTCTTTTTCTCTCAGTATATCTCTATCTATCTATAATTTTTTCTAAAGTATTTGATCGTAGTTGCAGGTGTGATGCCCTTTCAACGAAATACTTCAGTATAAAATTTCTAAGAACAAGGATATTTTCTTACGTTCCTGCCAGCAGAGTATGAGGGTTCCAATTTCTCCACATCTTCACAAACACTTTGTTATCTGATTCTAGCCATCCTAGTGGGTGTGCCAATACTGTCCTTTTATAGGAAAAGGAAGTCCTAGGTCACGAGCTGCATTCCTTTATCAGGTCTTTTTGGTCTCTTTCAATCTGGAACAATGTCTCCATCTTCCATTAACTTTCGCGATCTTGATGTTTTCGAAGAGCACAGGTCAGTGCTTTGGAAGAATGTCCTTAAATTTGGGTTTATCTGATGTTTCCTCAAGATTAGATTTGGATTATGCATTTCGGGCAGGAATTCCACAGAAGTGACGCTGTGTTCTCCTCAGTGTATCCGGAAGCACAAAGCATTGGTTAATTCCAAATTGTTGGTATTAGCTTTGATCATTCGATTAAGGTGGTGTTTTCCAGGTTTCTCCACCGAAATGTACTCTTTCCCCTTTGTAATTCGTAAGTATCTTGTAGGGACATACTTTGAGATTATGTATCTTTCCTATTTTTCGTCAAACTTCCACTCACCAGTTTAGCATCCATTGGTGATTCTTGCCTGAAGCAATTACTACTATGATGGTGGCCATATGATGATTTTCTTTTACATGGATAGCTGGGATTCTACTGTGAGAAAGAGCTTTCTCTTCTTCCCCATGTATTTATTTATTCATTTGTTTATTTGTGTCAGTGTGGGACTCATAATTTACAGGTTAAAATCAGTTACTATCATTTTAAAATTAATTTATTAATTAATTTATTTTTGGCTGCGTTGGGTCTTCGTTGCTGCACGTGGGCTTTCTCTAGTTGCGGCGAGCGGGGGCTAGTCTTCATTGTGTGGCTTCTCTTGTTGTGGAGCACGGGCTCTAGGTGCGGGGGCTTCAGTAGTTGTGGCGTGCGGGCTTAGTTGCTCCACGGCATGGGGGATCTTCCTGGACCAGGGCTCGAACCCATGTCCCCTGTATTGGCAGGTGGATTCTTAACCACTGCGCCACCAGGGAAGTCCCAGTTACTATCTTTATGTAGTTATAAAAGTAGCTTAATTGAGATATAATTTACATACCATAAAATTCACCCAAGTTAGTTGTACAAGGCAATGGTAGTTAGTGTATTTATAGGCTTGTGCAAAAATCACCACAATCTAATTTTAGGATATTTCAATCACCCCAAAAAGAAACCCTGTGACTGTTAGCATTCACTCCCTATCTGTCTCTGGCAGCCCTAGGCAACCACTAATCTCATTCTGGATTTGCTTATTCTGGACATTTCATATAAATGAAATCATACAATCACAAATCTTTTGTGTCTTGTTTCTTTCACTGAACATAATTTTTAAAACTGTGATAAAATACACATAACATAAAGTTTAACATCTTAACCATTTAAAAAATAATACATTTATTTATTTATTTTTGGCTGCATTGGGTCTTCGATGCTGCGCGCGGGCTTTCTCTAGTTGTGGCGAGCAGGGGCTACTGTTTGTTACGGTGCACGGGCTTCTCATTGCGGTGGCTTCTCTTGTTGTGGAGCATGGGCTCTAGGCGCACAGGCTTCAGTAGTTGTGGCATGTGGGCTCAGTAGTTGTGGC
The DNA here is from genome assembly GCF_059928025.1 of Delphinapterus leucas. Lineage (NCBI taxonomy): Eukaryota > Metazoa > Chordata > Mammalia > Artiodactyla > Monodontidae > Delphinapterus > Delphinapterus leucas. Next base: position 90,208,509 of record NC_143150.1, read on the forward strand.
TCGTGGGCTCTAGAGCACAGGCTCAGCAGTTGTGGCGCACGGGCTTAGTTGCTCTTCAGCATGTGGAATCTTCCCGGACCAGGGCTCGAACCCATGTCCCCTGCGTTGACAGGCAGATTCTTAACCACTGCACCACCAGGGAAGTCCATCTTAACCATTTTTAAGTGTACAGTTCAGTGGCATTAAATACATTCACATTGTTGTGCAATCAACACCACCATCCATCTCCAGAACTTTTTTCATCTTTCCAAACTTAAACTCCATACCTGTTAAACATCAAATCCCCTCACCTCGTCCCCCAACCCCTGGCAACCACCATTTTACTTTCTGTTTCTATGAATTTGGCTACTCTAAGTACCTCATGTAAATGGAAGCATACAGTATTCGCCCTTTTGTGACTGGCTTATTTCACTTAGCATAATGTCCTCAAGATTCATCCATATTGTAGCATGTGTCAGAATCTCCTTCTTTTTAAAGACTGGATAGTGTTCCATTATATGTATATGCCACATTTTGTTTATCCATTCATCCATTGGTGAACACTTGGGTTGCTTCCACCTTTTGGCTATTATGAATAATGCTACTATGAACACAGGTGTACAGATGCCTCTCTGAGAGCCTGCTTTCAATTCTTTTGGTTATATGTCCAGAAATGGAATTGCTGTATCATATGGTAATTCTATTCTTAGTTTTCTGAGGAACCACCATATTGTTTTCCGCAGTGACTGCAGCATTTTACATTCCAACCAACAGTGCACAAGAGTTCCAACAAGGTTATCCTAACCAGCCCTTGTTATTTTTTATTTTATTTATTTATTTATTTTTATAGTAGTCACCCTAATGGGTATGAGGTGTATCTCACTGTGTGTGTTTTTTTTAAAAATAAATTTATTTGTTTATTAGTTTTGGCTGCATTGGGTCTTTGCTGCACACAGGCTTTCTTTAATTGCGGCGAGCGTGGGCTACTCTTTGTTGCAGTGCATGGGCTTCTCGTTGCGGTGGCTTCTCTTGTTGCAGAGCACCGGCTCTAGGTGCAAGGGCTTCAGTAGTTGTGGCACGCGGGCTCAGTAGCTGTGGCTCACGGGCTTAGTTGCTCCGCGGCATGTGGGATCTTCCCGAACCAGGGCTCGAACCCGTGTCCCCTGCGTTGGCAGGCGGATTCTTAACCACTGCGCCACCGGGGAAGCCCCTCACTGTGGTTTTGACTTGTATTCCCCTAATGATTAGTGATGTTTATAATCTTTTCATGTGGTTATTGGCCTCATTTGTATATATTCTTTGGAGAAATGTCTATTCAAGTCCTTTGCTCATTTGAAAATGGTGGTTGTTGTCGAGTTGTAGGGGTTCTTTGTATGTTCTGGATATTAGCCCCTTATCAGATATATGATTTGTAAATATTCTTTCCCATTCCATGGATTGCCTTTTCACTCTGTTGATTGTGTCCTTTGATGCACAGAAGTTCTTAATTTTGACATAGCCGACTTACCTATTTTTTTCTTTTGTTGCCTATGCTTTTGGTGTCATATCCAAGAAATCATTACCAAATCCAATGTCATGAAGCTTTCCCTCTGTTTTCTTCCAAGAGTTTTATAGTTTTAGTTCTAACATTTATATGTTTGATCCATTGTGAGTTAATTTTTGTATATGATATGACCCAACTTCATTCTTTTGCATGTGGATATACGGTTTTCCCAACACCATTTGTTTAAAAGAACTGTGATTATTTATTTTAATGCTCAAATTGTTCTAGTTTTGGCCAGTGGGAGTCTCTTCGAGCTGGCTCCTGTGTCCTTTTGACATGTCTCCATCATTATTTTAAGCACATCTTTCCTTTAGATCACATCAAGATGTTTCAGGCTCATCTTGTACTTTCCCAGTCCTGGCCCTGGACTCAGACATTTCTCCAGAGAAGCTTCGTTTTCTTTGAGTGGATAATGGCACTTAGGACACCAAGATCTGGGAACTAGAAGTGCTCATTGCTTCTGTAGTGTTGCTGATTCTAGGCCCTCTCCGTGGACAGAGTTAGGATATAATATGGATGCGTATATGTTGTGAATCCATATACACATATGTATGTAAATCCATGCACACATCTATCTTTCTACTTATACATTAAAATCCATGAGTTCCTACTGACATCTATTGTACAATACCAATCCAACACCAGAGTGTTCATCCGAGCCTTTCTCTGTTTCCCTTTCTGTTTGTAACTCCCTTCTCCAACAGTGAGAAACCTGATTCTCATTAGCCACAAGAATTTTACTTATTTGCTCAGTCCTAAAGTACACATTCAGTAGTTTCAGATTCACTAACCTGATTCACTGTGGAAGAGAAGTCCACCAACTAGAGGTCAGTATTTGTTACAGTCCATTTTGTCTGTAGCCTGATGGATACCTTGTTCAAAAGTTACTTCAGTTTGGGAATTCCCTGGAGGTCCAGTGGTTAGGACTCTGTGCTTCCACTGCAGGGGGCATGGGTTCAATCCCTGGTAGGATTTTTTTCCCACAGCTTTTAGAAAGTTTTTTATTGGTTGCAATGATATAAAATGCATCATTTGAATTCCCCCTGTCATTAAGTGCTTGCTAGCAACAGCATAAGAAAACTTTCTGTACATCTGACAAGCCCAAATGATTTATTTCATGCTGGAAGGGGAAAAATAGCAAACACCACTCTTAACTTGTCTGTCTATAATTAACCTCTCTCTCTCTCAAGGCTACTTTGGTTAAAATCAACGGACAACCCCTTTTGTATGTCAATTTGTTTTCATCAGAATAGTCTTTTATATCACTCTCCAACAAGAAACAATAAAATTACTAACAGCAAACTTCAATACAAGAACACTCTCCAGATTAACAACTCAAACAAAATGCAAAATGTAAATCACGTATAACACAATTGAAGCATCCAAAACAATTTAAATAATTTTAAATATTTTATTTTTAAACTGCTACAAACGCTTTATACAATATTTCAACATAAAGTCCCCATAACAGAAATGTAACAAAATGGGAATGATAGTGAAAGGGTTAAAGTGGCACAAATTCACCAAACAAGTATTAAACTACAAATTTTAAGAGGTAGATTACTTTTAAAGTTGAGAACAACAACAACAACAAAAAAACACGAATAAAACAGCCATTTTCCACCAACTCAGTCATTAATTAGAGGGAAGGCATATAATAATGCACGGAGAAATGACACTTGTATACTCAGATATAGGCCAATTCGTTGGGTTTTTTTAATCTCTATTAGAGACTGATGTGTAAAACCTGATAAGTAAATTCATTTACCCTTAGGTGTAGGCATACATCTATACAGGCCTGTGATGTATCCCGGGCACTGATATACTGCTACCGTCTCCGATAATATAACAGTTATAAGTTAGTGCCAGATAATAATCTGAGAGGATAATGTCCATTTGGATATATAAACATGACACTGGAAGAGGCATAAAAAAGAGTCCATATCCAATCTGGTTTCCTCTCCATTATGCTGGCAATCGGCTTGTGGTAAAAAACAACAAACAAACAAACAAACAACAAAAAAAACAGGCTAAGAAAGAAGCTAAATCCCTCTGTCTACAATTCATTTAAAGGAAAGGCATCAAGGGCTGGTGGGACCAAAACATTATAAAACGAGTGCATCAGAATCCGTCATCCCTGAAATCGACAACAAACTATTGATAAAACAGCGAACTTGCTTTGCAAGATTAGGTTCAACTCATTCCTTTCTCTGCTCTGTGCCAAAAGGCAGGGCCACGCTCAGGTCTGAGTTACCAGTCCCGTGAAGAGGAGCCAGGTCAGCTAGCCCATCCTATAGCGCCCTCCTCTGTGCATCTCAATCCCCTGCGAGCCCAGCACGTGTGTTGGGCGCCAGCGAAGAAGCGGATGCCTGACTCTAACCAGGGCAACAAGAAGCCCGCTGGCAATCGGCTGTGTGTTAGGGTTTCTGAGTCAGCTTCAACTGGTCTTGCAAGCTTGGTAGATTTCGTATGCTTTGCCTTAGTGCTTATCCTAAGTTGAGCATGCATTATCTTTATTTAGTCAATTAAGGTTTGTTTTGTTTGGGGGGCTTTTCTACAGGAAGTTCCTAGAAAGTAAGAAAACTGAAGATAAATGACAACATAACACAACCTTATATGAACTGACCATGTTAAAGGAAAGGTGGGAAGACCATGGGACAAATGTTAAGACAGCAACAGGATGACTCGGAAGGTGTGTGGGAACATGGGTGTCCCACGCAAAAGAGACATGCTGGGAGGGACACAGACAGTCTCCTTGGAGTGATGTGGCAGAGATGGTATGTGAGAAATCAGCACCATTTTGTTTTTTTAACCAATTTCATGGTAACTGGAAAAGCTTGGTCTGGAATTTCGTTTTGCTTCTCCATCACTTATTTACATGTCCTTAACTGGCTGCAGTGGGAATATAGTATTAAACAACAACAACAACGAAAGCGGCTCTAAAAGCAGCATTGAAGAATGTAAAAATGCCTTGGGATTTACAAAGATCAAAGATAGGTAAGAAGGGAGTAGAAAATGTACCTCTTTCCTTATCTTTCTGTCTTACAGTCCATGGAAATGAGCCCTCAGCAACAGCTCTAAATGCAGTCCCACCGACAAGCCACAGGTGGGCTCCAACCCGACCCGTGGAAGGTGAGCCCGACACAGCATTCGCTGGGTTAAGAGCTGTAACAGGAGAATCTAGTTGGTGGTATGCCTCTGCGGCTTTGTCCTAAGAAAAGGATTTGGAGCACATGCCTTTTTCACACCCAGATTGGCACAATGGCTTGTGCTACAGGAAATGACCAAATGGCAAATTCTGCTGAGCTCTCAGTGTAGAATGGAAAACTGACGTCGTTCTCACGGCTGACTGCAAGTGTATACTTGAAAATGTGGAATCCTAAACTGGCATTTGAATGTAAAACGTCTGAGTGCTGAGGACTAGCCCTTAATCACAGTTATGATGAAACACACAGGAAAAGGGTGTGCTGCCAGTTCGGGGATAAGTCCTGGAACATGCAATGGGGCAAGGACAGCGAAATCACTGAAAACCAGAGTGAAAATGGATATTTCCAAACCTGTGCTATGAAATCACCCCTGAATAAAATTTACAAATAGAAATATACTGAAAAGGGAAGAAGACTAGTTAAAACAACTCCTTGGGCTTCCCTGGTGGTGCAGTGGTTGAGAATCTGCCTGCCGATGCAGGGGACACGGGTTCGAGCCCTGGTCTGGGAAGATCCCACATGCCGTGGAGCAACTAGGCCCGTGAGCCACAACTACTGAGCCTGCGCGCCTGGAGCCTGTGCTCCGCAACAAGAGAGGCCAAGATAGTGAGAGGCCCGCGCACCGCGATGAAGAGTGGCCCCCGCTTGCCGCAACTGGAGAAAGCCCTCGCACAAAAACGAAGACCCAACACAGCCAAAAATAAATAAATAAACAAACCAATGAACCGACATTAAAAAACAAAACAAAACAAAAACAACTCCTTGCCAGTGTAATACAACAAACATGGAAAATGACGAAGCCTCCACTAAGAGCCCTGGGCTGACACCGATGGACCATCACATCCCCAGGCCTGCGCCTAGGATCCCGGCTTTATACCAAATTCACTACAAGGTACTAAGACGACCACAACTCTCTGAAGAAACTCCCACTCTTCTGCCCAGATGATCAAAATATGATGTCCCACTGAACGCTCATTTTGTAATTTCCAAAAATACTTCCCAAGTTTATGGTCATGGAAGCCTGCTGCTACCATCTACAGTCAGAATAATACCCGTGTCTTCTTAACTGATTCTTCCTTGTTTCCTTTTAAGCCAAATTTCATTCCAGCAATGTTAACTTTCAAACAAAGCAAAATAATTAAAACTAACTGGAGCAAAGAATAGAGACACAATTTTGTTAGGCACTTCAGTCCTTTGCAGTCTTTAGGGTTCTTCAAAAGCACTGGATGAACTTCACCCAGAGAGTTTTCCTTTATAATAAGTTAATTTTTTTTTTTTTTTTTTTTTTGCGGGACGCGGGCCTCTCACTGTTGTGGCCTCTCCCGCTGCGGAGCACAGGCTCCAGATGCGCAGGCTCAGCGGCCATGGCTCACGGGCCCAGCTGCTCCGCGGCGTGTGGGGTCCTCCCGGACTGGGGCACGAACCCGTGTCCCCTGCATCGGCAGGCAGACTCTCAACCACTGCGCCACCAGGGAAGCCCCAGTAAGTTAATTTTTTCATATCAACTTTACCCTTGAACTGTATAAATGGGATCCAGTACAAAATAAGTGATTCTTTCAGATACTATCAGAAACAAAGGAGAATACACATATACATTCTGAAGCATCAACCACCTGGGAAATGTTTTTTAGTACAGTCCATGAAAACGATGGCATGTTCTAGGTTCTTTAACCTTGAAAAGGAGAGTTCGAGATATTAAAAAAAAAAGTTACTTGAGCTAGTTCTTCCTGGTCGCCTTCAGTGAAGCTGTGTTTGAAATATGATTAAGGTTCATTTGTTTCTGTCTATATTCCATTTTAGGATTTTACCCCATCCTTGTTAACTTCATTTATTTTTTTAAGTATGTGAAGCATTAACATGGTTTCAAAAGTCAGAACTTTATCAACAAGTATGTTGTTGTGACAACAAGCAGTGTCACTTCTCTGTCCCATTTCTTCTAGCTGGCCCTCACCCAGCCCTCTAGGCAACCAATCTCAATTATGTGCTGGTTTAGCCTTTGTATGTTTCTTTTTTGTAAAGGTAAGCAAATACACACATGTTTTCTTATATCATCTTGTTTATTACACGAAGCGTTGCATACCCTTTTATGCACTTGGCTTTTTTCCATTTAACAGTATGTCCTGGAAATCACTCCTCATCCATCCACAGCTTTCCTCCTCGATCTTTTTACAGCTGCATAGGACTCCCTTGTGTGACTGTACCACCGTTTTATTCGACCACTGTCTATGTATAGGAACTGACATTGTTGCCAATATTTTGCAATTATCAATCATGCTGCAGTGAATACCTTGTGCATATGTATTTTCACATTGTTGGAGGTGTATCTTCAGGGCCAATTGCTGGAAGTGGGATTGCTGGGGCAAATGAGAAACACATATGCATTTTTGTTAGATGTCATATTCCCCGGCATTGGAATTGTAAAAAGGACATTTTTAAAAGCACGAAGGAGAAAAGCTGCTATTCACAAGAGAAACCAAACAGTCTTTCTTACTGCCATTCAATGGTCCATGTTGGTTTTAAGATTGAGGGATTTAATTTCACAGAGACTGGTTTTAAGAGAGTGATTTAATTTCACCAACATTGTCGGAGCCTCTGCGGGTGGCTGCACCCTCCCCCACACAACCTGATGCTGCTATAAGAGCCGCTCATTTCCCAGAGGCAGCAACTGAGGTCACATATGATAAGCCACATGAGGGGCCATCTTGGACAGGCGATTCAGAGCCTGTCTGGGCTCTAAGCGATTTTAGAATTTACGCGTTTGTTTCTTTGTGAGATCCCAGATCTCCCAGAAAATCTGATTAAAGCCCTCTCCTTAGGAGCACACTGAGAAAGAGAAAAGCAGGCCCCATATCCAAGAGCTGGCATCCAACTCACAAACAGAACTTGGTGTGTCCCCCCACCCCCCACCCCCGCCCCCCACGTTGAATGTGAACAGTTTTGTAGCACATCAGCCTCAGGCAAGGCCACTCTGCAGCTGCCATAGATCAAGACAAAAACAAGACCACTCCATAACTACGTTTGAACACAGACGGAGCGTGAGGATTGTCCGAGCCACAAAAATGACCAAGTGGTCCCCTAACGTGGCTAGTATGCTGCTTCTTTACCAATTACAACTTTAGCCTCACTTTAATCTTCCCTCTTTCTAGATAAGATTTACTGATACGCAATCACAGAATCACTCCACTTCCAATCCAGAGCAAAGCCCTGCTTCCTTAAGCCTTCCCCCAATCACCTAACACCAGCCCAAATCCTAGAAGAAATCCTCTCTAGCACCCTCTTACTAAGACACCCCACGGTTCCCCACAGTGTGAGCTGTCTCTTGTTGCAATGAGCAGCCAACCCAACTTGTTCAAGCACCGGCGTATTCCTGGGGGTCTTTGGCTGGAGGGCTTTGACAGCACTTACAGAGTTCGCTGAAAATTCAAGGGCTCCTTGAAACCTCTGGTCCACAGGCTCTTAATTAAATGGCCTTGTGCCTAGAGCATCAGTAATGTCATTAAATAGATGGAAAAAGTGAGGTCTAGACAGATTAAGTGACTTCCTCAAAGTCCCACCCCCAGAGCTGGTAGCTGGGTGGGAACTGGAAACCATGGTGGCTAACCCAAAGTGTTTCATCTTCCCTGGTCCAGCTGCTCTGGGTCGCAGAGCCTGGTCCCTCACAGACCCTGTCACCAGGAGTATGCCTTACTCCCATCTCTCTGCTTCCCTTCTCATACCTCCCCGCCTTTGCCCATGCCATGCCCTCTGCCTGGAATGCCCTTCCTCTGCTTCTCATCCTTGAGCTCTCCTGATTTCCCTTCAAGATCCAGCTTGGTATCACCTGCGAGGTGGGGGAAACCTTTCCCGCCTCCTGTCTCTGGCACTCCCACACCCTGGGCCGACCCTCCCTTCATAGGCCTTGTCACACAGAAGCTCCTGTCTCCTCACTAGGCAGGGCCTGCACATCTGTTCTGTCTGGGGCCCCGAGTGCCTGTGCTGGGCTGCGCTGGGCTGCGCTGGGCTGGGCTTCCAGGGGATGTCCAGGGAGGGCTGACTACAGGACTCCATCAAGCAGTTGACTAGTGTGGGTGAAGGAGGGGAGGTGCTGCTGGCCTCTGCCTGCCTGGAGCATGCTTGGAATGGGGCTGCCAAGAAGACTCTCTGGATCTGGGGGGGCACTGATGCTCACCCTGCAGTCAGTCATATTGCCCTCAGCTTCCTGCCCCACCACACCTGCAGGCTGCTGCTCCTGTTCCTTCCAGGACCCGCCTGGGCCTCTCCATAGCTCCTGGCTCCCCAGGGCCCCCTGGTACACTGTCCCTTACCCTGGGTCCCTCTGGTGCCCCAAGGTCTGACTGCACTGACCTCATGTCGAGCTATTAAAGCTGTGGGCTTATCCTAACTGGGCCTGAAAGGCTGGAAGGCTGCAGCACGGGGGTTTGTTCAGCCACCGAGCCCCATCCCCTGCCAGGGATGTCATCCCTATGGCACATCCTCGACTGTCCTCCTGGCACTTGGTAACTGTGAAAGACAACGCCATCCCACAGAGCCAACATGAGCCCAACGCTCCTGACAAGGGGCCTCGGATGGTTTCTTAGATAAAAATTCAGCTACACTCAGGAGGTTTCAGAAGCTGCTTCCGTCGAGGAAATTCTTAGAGCCCCAGCTAGGAGTGGCCTCCACTTCCTGGTTAGAGATGCTCACCAGCACAGCTGCCCAGCGCTCCCCTCCCTCCTCTTCCCTTGGCGATGCAGCCGTGCATCCTGCAAGGCCCCCAGCTCTGCAGAGCCGGGTACGTTGGGATGCACATGCCTAATGCCCCCAACCATGCTGGGTCCCTCACACGCGTCCCCAGAGCACGTGGCATGAACCAGAGTTCACGATTGCATCTGCACACCAACCAGTCGTCTATGCATCCATCTGTCGTCCGTCTTTCCGTCCATCTCAGAGACAGTTGCCACAAAGGCATCCTTTCTGAGAATTTGGAGTCTTTTTGTTTCTTTGAATTGCAGGCTGGATTTGACACACATGGCTCCTTGGGGCTTGGAGCAAGAGTGGGCTGGCCACCCAAAGGTCTCTGGCTACACTCTCTGGGTGCCAGCTTTTTTGCTCAAATGTCACCCCTGGCTTCCCAGGGTCAGGGATGAAAGGTCCCTCCCCCTCTTTCCAGTGTCAACTTCTGCCTCGGCCCTTCATTCACCTGATTCTTCAACCACACTCATCTCTCTTACACCTCCCCAAATTTATCCATGCTGTGCCCACTTCCAGGAATGCCCTTCCTTCTCCTCTCTCTTGGGGTTTCCACAGAATTGATCACAGAATCATGCAGTGAGGTATGCCCATGGATGTCTCTCCAGCTAGACTGGGGGCTGCATAAAAGCAGGGGGTGGACATGATTCATCTCTGTGCTCCCGATGCATGGTATGGGCTGGATCCATAAGAGTCTCCAGTTATGTGGGTGGGGGGGTGGATGGTTGGGTAGGTGTGTGAGTGGACGGATGGGTGGATGGATGAGTGGATGAATGAATAGGTGGGTAGGTGGGTCACTGATGGGTGGATGAATGGGTGCAAGGCTAGGTGGGTGGTTGGGTGATGGGTGAGTGGGTGGGTGGATGGATGGAAGAGCGGGTGATGACTGTTCTAATGTTTTGACCTGCCCTATCTGCTTCCTGGAGCCTCCTGTCTGACCCTCCCACACAGAACTTATCTGTAATCATCCAGAAGAACAGACCTCCCTCTTTAGGAAGCTCCTTCCTCAGTGTTAGAAATTGATGCTTGATGAATACACATCTACTCAACAGCTTTGGAGCAGAACTCAAGTGACAGGTTGACAGCTGGACAGACAGAGCCCTCAGAGGAAGGGAAAAGAACTGCCTGGGAGGGCCATCTGCCTTGCATGGAGACCTAAGATAGGAAAGAGATTTCTCTTTCCTCCTGGGCTGCCTTGGGGCCTCTAGATCCACTGTGTACTTGGAAGTCTCCCCAGAGACCTCTCCTTCCTATTGCCACACTGCCCTAAATTCCACCGTTAGATTAAATCGTTTCCAGTGAGGCTTTGCCTTCTTCAGATAGCCTCTGCCACAAACACGTTCACAGCTTCTGGAAGACATTGACATTTTAGTATAAAATACGTGTCACGAGAGGCAGAATTTCTGGTGGCTGAGAGACATGAGGTTTACTGAGTCCATCCCTCAGCCCCTACAAGTTCCCCAAGCAGGCCTCAGGTGTGACCTAAGGACCAAAATCTCCTCTACATTAGCCTTGCGCACCCAGGCACTTGGGCTCTTGGCCGACTCTGCCTCTCAGCCTTTTGAGCAGCTTCCTTATTGTGGAGGGGTGTGCCTTTCCCCTTCTGGTCTGCAGTGCTTTATCTCTGAAAGCAGGGCCTGGGTAGGGGGGAGCTTCAGTTTTCAGCTGTTATGCTCTTGGAGACCATCTGTTCCTCCCTAAAAGGTGGCTGCAAAGGTCCTCAGCAGCCAATTCCCAACTCCAACGTGTCCATTGTGCAGATGGAGAAACCAAGGCCCCAAGAGGTGACTTCCCCCAGGGAGCCCCACAGTCACCTGATGGGAATTCATCTTTCCTTGTGCTCCTTCCCGCTTCGTCCTCTGGGCCCCAGGATCCCCTGGGTGGCAGCCACAGGGGTTCCAGAGAGAGTGAGCCAGACACATCCTCGCTGGCCAGGGATCTGACTCACTGATCCATCACCCAGGGAGCACTTCCTAGGTGTCTTAGCCCAGGATGGAGAAGCTGGGCCCTGCTAGGCCAGCGTCTGGAAGGGGTCCCAAGCATCCTTTCTAAGATGTCTGCCATTGGAAGTTCTGCAAACAGACCTAATGACTGGCAGCTGACATTTATTTAGTCGTTGCTCTGTGCTGGACTATTTAAAGAGCTTCTCATCCATTATCTCGGTTAATCTGCTCCGCAGGAACCATAATTACCTTCATTTCATCGATAAGGCAGCTGAGACTCAGCTGTTGAAACAACCTGCCTGAGAATAAAGCCCTTCCCACTGGTGTCACCAGCCCAGCAGCCCAGGATGGCAATGGGGCATTTCAGCACCTGTGTGTCCTGAATAAGCCCAACACAACTGGCACTGTCCAGGACGGGGATGGGGAGCTGGCTGTGCCTTAGATCTGAATCAGGGCACAGCACTGACGGTGGGAACAAACAGGGGGGCCCTCACCCCAGAGGGTCATTCCACATCTTCAGGGTTGGGGGGTGTCACAGCCCCCCTTTTCCACACCCTGTGCAAAGCACAGCCCTTCCCTCCAGGAGCAGGGCAGAGCCCAGGATGGCCTGGATTCAGCTGTCTCCCCACCCCAGCCCCTGGGGATCCCTTCACGCAAGACCCTTCCCCTCCCACCTCTGTACCTTATCTGTACTATGACCTGGCAGATGTGGTTAAAGAAAAAGTTCCAAAACGGTAAGGTCACGACTCATACACATATAAAGTGAACACACGTCAAAGATTTTACTTAGGGCTTTTAGTAATGAGAACTGCTAAGACGTTACAATCAGCTCAAAGGAGAATCTGCAGAATAGATATATATAGATGAATTTGCCAATTGATGCCCTAGGATATTTGAAGTCATCCTTTCTACAGGGTAGAAAGCACTTGTATCTCGACAGGACAAAATTCACTTGCATGTTTAATAACGGGACTCCTCAGTTCTGCGCATGTTAACTCCTGTCTCTATAGAGTTTCAAAATGGCCCAGCCACAGACAAGGGTGCTGCCCCTATGGATCAGATAAGCCATAAATGTCCCCTAGACACACGAGTGTTCCATTGAAACGACACCTGGGAATAGTTCTGCCCATTGAAAAGCCTCCCACAGTTTTTCCTGACAATGTATAGCACTGAACTAGACATTGGCTGAGACTTTTTGCAGCTCAGAGGCCTTCCTGAGTTAAGGCATGCCCAGCCCCTGTGGTTATATCCGCTTTCTGACTCATCTATCTCCTCACTTCTTTGCTTTTGAGACCTGGACGCTGAGGGGCGCCACTAGCTCACCTAGGACGTTTGCGAACTTCAGGAAAGGACGCCCCTTCCCCCTGACGGACATGGCCCCATACCAAGACCCAGGGACGCAAGAGGAGCCCAGGCCACATCTCCGTCCCCACCTGCCTCCTTGGCCGGGTGTCCCTGGTCAGGGCACAGCCTGCCCAGCTGCGCACGGTGGCCTGCTGTCCCAATATTATACAGTCAGTAGTGGTGACCCCCTTACTAAAAGGATCTAGAAGAAAGCGATCAGCTTGGGGTTGAGGTGGGGGCCCTGACACTACACCTGAGGGGCTTTCTTGGGGTGAAGGGCTAGGGTGCTGAGACTAGAAGGGAGACCTCTCTGCTCTCTGCAAACCTGCTGTACATCTGGGCCAGTCTTGGAATTCAGGAGCAGCAGTCCCCCTGTCCAGCCAGAGCCAGGAGGAGGGTTGGGGGTCCCTGTGCCTCGCCCCGCCCCGTCTGGGCAAGTTGGTGGGGGGCTGGGGCTGGCAGTGGAGCTGCCCCCTCCTAGCCCAGGGTGGCTGGTCCGCCAGGCCTGGCCCCCTCACTGCCGACAGACCAGCGGGCATGGCTCCCTCAGCCCATTTCCGAACCTTGCCCCAGGAGAAAGGGTGTGAAGACTCAAAGGTAGCAGAGGAGCAGGACAGTGGCCTAACGCTGGGGAGCCGCTCTTCTGCCCGCTCACTGTCTGTGGGCTACTCTTTCAGGCTAAATGCTTCCCTGGGCCTGGGCTGCAAGCAGGCAAGCCATTTGACAGCAAAGAATACTGAGGCCCGGGAAGGGTGGTGGCTTACCTGGGCCCCAGTGGCCCTGGGAACCCTAAACAGCTTCCTAAGTGTAAGCTGCCCATTCCAGGGACAGATCAACGACTCCCCCACCTACCAACCCTAATCCATCTCTAGGCTCCTCCTAGGCCTGGCCTCTGGGTCTCCTACAAGCGATGAGAGAGCCAGATGCGGCTTCCTGACCGAGTGAACACTGCCTTCCTACTCCTAGGCCTTGGCCTTCTGAGTCGAGGCCTTTGCCTTGACTTCTGTCTCCCTTTTCCTGTCCCTGCACATCCAGGCCCTCCCTTGCCCTGGGCCCTCTTCCCTGCACCTTCCTACCCCACCCTCTAGGAAACCTTACCTGAGTCTCTGCTCCCTGATCTGAGCAGCTTGCTGGCACTTCTGCTTTGTATCATGGAGGCTTATAAGCATTGCTCATCTTTCCTGGAGTCTGGAGTTTGGTCACATCATCTCCAGGGTTCCAGAGCCCACCACTGTGCTCAACTCGGCTGAATGAAGGAAGGGGCGGTTTCCCAGCTCTAGCTTTGTCCCAAGTAACAAGGTTGGAGAAAAGCAAAACGGTCCTGAATTCCACTCCCCGGCCTCTGCCAAAACCTGGATTCCTAGAGAAAGCACACTTCTTGGTTTCTCTTACAATCCCCAGCCAGGTGTAGGTGGAAGGGGAGCAGCACGCCCATCCCCCACACAGATGCCATAAGTGTGTCCCCAAGGAGACATGTGCACAGACACCAAGATCCAAGCTCATGGGCACATCTGAACACCTGGGCACATGCCATGCATGGGCCCCTAGGGATACACGTATACACATGCCCTTACCCAGGCCCATGTCCACACATGAAACCATGCACACACATGTGCATGGGCCCCCAGAGTTGTACATGCACAGGTAGTGAGGCCCAGGACTGTGGGCACACCTGCACCCACCCACCCACACACACATGCACATTTATACAGGGCCCATGGACCAATATGCACCTGTGTACACACACATTTATGGGTGCCTAGGGGTACGCGTGCACAGACATCACAGCCCAGGCTCCTGGGCGCTAGTGAGTCCATACAAACACAGATGTGCTTTCATGAACCCCCTAGGGGACATGAGCGCAGACAGCCAGGCCCAGGCCGATGGAGATAACTCCAGCCATGCCTACACACACGCCCAGGCCCAGGCTCTCAGGGGTACGTGCTTACTGACACCCAGGCCCAGCCCCATGTGTGCACCTGCTCATTCACACTGGCAAATGCACCGGCACCCGGGATATACAAGCACAGACACTACACGCACAAGCCTGGGCCAATGGGCTCCTCTGTACCTGTGCACTTACACACAGCCACGCATGTGCACCCTAGGGTACAGCCATACACACACAGACACGAACACTCAGGCTTGCGCCCATGGTGATAGGGCTTTGAACACGAAATCTCCTGCATAAGCACATCCCAGTGTGTGTACACTATTGCTATTCACAAACACCCTGATCAGGGTACAGGCCTCCGTGTCCCTGCTGGGCTCATCTGCACCCTAGCATCTCCACAGGTGCACACTTGTACTTGTGTAATGCACACACACACCTGCACCCAAACCAGCAAAGCCTGAATGCACATGCGTGTACCACATATGCGTGCACATGTGAACACTGTAAATGTGCACACACAGACATAAGCACACCAGGCACGCATGCAAATAATTTCACACATGCTGGAATGCACACTGTGCACACACACGTCCATGCGGGCGTGCACACCCAATAACCCTTAGAAGCTTTCAATCACCAACTCTGCCTGGCTGGTAATTGCTTTCAGCTCCTGCGTCTGGCAGAACTTTCTTGTGAGATGCAGTCTGTGATCTATGATCCACCCCAGCTTTCCCCAGCCCCTGCCACCTAGAGAGATTCAGACATTTGTCCCTAACCTTGGGCTGCCACCAAGCCTGAGACTACACCATTACAGCTACTCTCCCAAACCACGGCACCAGTGGCTCTAAACTGCATACGTGTTATGTGGGAGAACAGCCTGGCGTGAACCAGGTTTGGGTGGGGTTTTAGAAGGAGGCTTAGGGCGGTTCTGAAAACTCCCCAAACAATTCTTTTCTAAAAAAAATTTTATTACCCCCAACAATTCTTACTCATCTTGCAGTGTGGCTGAGGATGTCCTGTGGATACAGCCCCCAG
The DNA here is from genome assembly GCF_059928025.1 of Delphinapterus leucas. Classification (NCBI taxonomy): domain Eukaryota; kingdom Metazoa; phylum Chordata; class Mammalia; order Artiodactyla; family Monodontidae; genus Delphinapterus; species Delphinapterus leucas. Next base: position 90,224,181 of record NC_143150.1, read on the forward strand.
AATCCGATCTGTGGGAGTGCTGTGGATTTCACCCTGCGTTTCTCTGGCTACACATCCCCTCTCTGAGCTTCAGAGCCCCGTTCAGCTAGACAGGGAGACTGTGCTGAATTTTCCTTCTTTCACTTGAATGCCTGCTGTCCTCAGACATGGCCAAAATGAGTCTCCTGGAGTCAGATCTGAAACTGAGAGGCGAAGTATTAGTTTGCTCAATGTATTAGGGCTGCCATAACAAAATACCACTGACTGGGTGGCTTAAACAACAGACACATTTCCTCAAAGTTCTGGAGGCTGAAAGTCCAAGATCAAGGTGCCACTCGAGTTGGTTTCTGGTGAGGCATCTCTTCCTGGCTTGCAGATGGCCACCTTCTCACTGTGTCCTCACATGGCCTTTCCTCTGTGCGCGTATGCATGGAAAGAGCTCGCTGGTGTCTCTTCCTCTTCTTATAAGACTCCCCCCAGTCCTATTGGATTAGGACCAACTCCTATGACCTCATTCCTCATTTAATTATGATCTCCTTAAAGCCCCCATCTTCAAAAACAGTCACATTGAGGGCTAGGGCTTCAACACATGAATTTGTAGGGGGACACAATTCAGGTCCTAACAGTCAACAAACAAAGCGCTACCTTGAGCTGTGGCAGGATGGCTACAGCTCCTCCTTTCCCTCAGATGCGTTCCTGAGACGTGTCTGTGCAGAAACTAGATGGAGAGGAGGAGTAACAACAGGCACGATCACAGCCCATCTTGTAGGCATAGAATTCCTTACTGCTTGCAAAGTACTGCACTTAAAAAAAAGTCATATTTACTGAGGTATATTTTACATACAGTAAAATGTCTCCTTTGTAGCATACAGTTCTCCGAGGCTTGACAAACAAAACTAGTTGGTTAACTGCCACTAGTAGGAGAGAAGTTCTCTCACTTCAAAATAGTTCTTTGTGTGGCCACGCTGAAGTCAGCCCCTCTCTCCACCCCTAACCCCTCCCTGGCAACCACTGATCTGTGGGCTATCCCCACAGTTTTGCTTTTTTCCAGAATGCCATATAGGTGGAATCGGACAGTATGTAGCCTTGTTATTCAGGCTCCTTTCACTTAGCCTAGTGCATTTGAGGGTCATCTATGTTGGATGCATCAGTAGTTTGCTTTTCATTGCTGAGTAGTAAGTGAGGATGTATCAGTTTCTTCATTTATTTGCCAGCAGTTGAAAGACATGTGGGTTGTTTCCAGGTTGGGGTGATTGCAAACAAAGCTGTTATGGATATTTGCATACAGGTTTTTGTATAAACACAAGTTTTCATTTTTCTTGGATAAATACCTATGAGTAGGATTGCTGGGTTGTGTGGTAGGTGTATGCTTCACTTCATAAGAAACTGCCTAACTGTTTTCCAGAGTGACTTAACCATTTAACACCCCTACCAGCACCATAGGAGAGTTTCAGCCTGGCCAACGCTTAGTATGGTCAGTCTTTTTAAATTTCACCATTCGAATGAGTGTATAATGATATCTCGTTGTGGTTTTAACTTGCATTTCTCGAATGATTAATGATGTTGAGCGTCTTTTCACATGTTTATTTGCCATCTGTATTTCCTCTTTGGTGCAGTATCTGTTCAAATCTCTTGCCCAGTTTTTAATTGGGTTGTTGGTTTTCTTATTATTGAATTGTGGGAATTCTTTATATATTCTGGATACTGGTCCTTTGTCAGATAATGTATTTTGAAAATATTTTCTCCCAGTCTGTGGCTCATCCTTTCACTTTTGCATTATACATTTATATCTGTTATTTTGTTTCATTTATACTTTCAACAAGTATTTATTAAGTGTGCCATGCACTGCTCTAGGTACTAAAAACACAGAAGAGAACACAACAGGCGCAAACACCTGTCTTCAGGGACCTCCCATGCTCAGTATTATTCAATAGGCAATGGAAAACACTAAATTAACATGTTAGATATTCTACTTGTCCCCTCACCCCCGGCAATCCATTCTCCCTCCTTCCCTGTCCTGCCCTGTGTCCCTGTGTGGACTTCATCAGCCACGCTCCGCCCCACCTGGCTTCCAGCGGGGTTGGCCAATGAGAGGCCCCGGTAGGTGACTGGACAACACAAGGACAGAGAAAGCCAGGTGTTCACTGGCTGGGGCTGGGTTCCAGCTTCTCCTGGGTTTCGGGAACACCGTTCCCGTTCCTGCCCCTTCAGGCCTAGGAATGGTGGCAGCACCCCTCTGATGCCAGTCCCTGGGTAGCTCAGCAACCTTACTGGTTTACTGAACTCTCTGCACCTCTGTAATTGTCCCTTCATTCAGGTCTCTTTGAAATTCCACCTGTGTGTGCTTTGTGTCCCTCCACCCCGAATGCAGTGCCCTGGCTGACTCAACAAGTAGATATATAATATACTATTAGGATGTACTAAGTGCTATGAAGAAAAACAAAGCAGGATGCAGGGATACAGAGGTCCTATTTTGGATAGTCAGGGAAGGCTTCCTAAGGAGATGATCTTTAAGCAGAGAAAAGAAAATGAAGGGGGAAGCCATGTAACTGTGAACGATGTACATATCTTGGGACAAGTGTTCAAGCACAGGGGAAACAGCAGGCGCACAGGCCCTGAAGTGGGAATAATGCTTTGGTGTGTTTGAGGAACATCAAGGAGGCTAGTGTGGTTGGAGAGAATAGGTGAGTAGAGATGCTGGAGAGATTGGCAGGGCAAGAATTATTATACTCATCTGCCAAAGGTGGAAACCCAGGGCCCAGGGAAAGGCAAGGCTGGCCTGAGGTCCCACAGTGAGGTCATTTTCATTCAATCCCCATGACTTCTCCCCAGTATATCCTGTGTTTCTGGGCAACAGGAGGAGGGCTACCATATGCCCCAGTGAGAATGTACAGCCCCCTGGGGAGGCCTATCAAGTGGTTATGGCCCTGGCTCCTGGGGCCCCTGCCCTCCATGGCTCAGCCTGATCTCTGATCTGACTTAAGGACTCCAGTCTGTCCTCACAGCAGCCAGAGGGCCCTGTTACAATCCAAGTAGCCCACGGCCCTCCTCTGCTCAGACCCCTGCTCTGAGATCTCTCTCAGAAAAAAAGACAAAGTCCTCCCCGTGGCCAGAGAGGCCCTACAGAACCAGGCCCTGTAACCTCTCCGGCCTCACCTCCTGCCACTCGCGCCTCGCTCACTCTGCTCCCACTCTACCTCAAGTGTGCCAGGTATGCTCCTGCCTCAGGGCCTTTGCACAGGCTTTCCCCCTTTGTCTGGATTACTCTTTCTCTAGATGTAGCCCCTCCTGGGGTCACACTGACTGGTGTATGGATCCTCCCAGGGTCACATAGCCTGGGGTGTGGCCACTCCTGGGATCAAACAGATGACAGTGTAGACATTCATGAGGTCACTAGATTTGGGTGTAAGCAATCCTGGGGTCACACTGATTGGAATGTGGACCTCCTGGGGTCACACACTCGGGTGTGGAGGCTCTAGGGCGTCACACAGCCTGGTGTGTGGTCATGCAGGATGGGGCGTGGCCACTCCTGAAGTCTCATGGGCTGGGATGTGTTCTCCTAGATTCCTACAGATTGGTGGGTGGACACTCCTGGAGTCACATGGACTATGATCTGGTACCTTCTCACACAGGTTCAACTTTGGACACCATCAGAGTCACAAACTTTGGGGTCTGGACCACAGACTGGGACAATGACATGACTGAGGACACATACACTGGGGAGCCACTGTAGTCCAAGGACTGTGGCGTGGACACTGCTAGAGTATCATAGGCAGGAGTGTCCACGCCCCAGTGTATGTAACACCAGGAGGACCCACAGTCAGCCTGTGTTTATCCAGAAGGAGACCTCTGTAGTCATGCTGCTTGCAGTGTGCCCTCTGCTGGGATCACACCAACCGCAGCAGAGATGCCTCTCAGGACAGGCAGATGGGGGTGGACAGTGGTGTGATCACACCGAATTTGGTGTGGGCATTCCTCTAGTCACACTGAATGGGTGACCAACGCCCCTGTGATCACAGACACTGGAGCATGGAGACTCCTTTGGTCACACAGATGGGGGGTATCCTCCCCTGGGTCACCCAGACTGGAGTGTAGACCCACCAGCAGTCACAGGCATGGGACTTTCATACTCCTGTGGTCACCCTCATGGAAGCACACCCTCCTGAGGCCACAGGCACTGGGTATAGACACGCTGTGCCAGCAACTGTGGGGTTTGGACAATACTGGGTCACATACACTCGAGATTGGACATTGCTTCTGTCACAGAAATTCAGGTGTGGACATTCCTGGGCCACGGAGACCGGAGTGTGGACACCTCTGTGATCACACAGTTTGAGATAATCACACTCACGGTGCCACTCAGACTGTGCTGTGGAACCTCCCAAAGTCACACAGACTAAGCCGTTGCCACTTCTGGACTCTGACTGTGGGGTGGACACTCCTGGGGGGTCACAAAGGATGGGCTGTGGACGTTTCTGTAGTCGAACATTGGGATGTGGATACAGCCAGGGTAAAACCCACCGGACCCATCTGGGGTCACAAAGACAAGGGGAGGACATGTTTATGGTCACACGCACTCAAGTGTAGACACCCCTCTGCTCACCTTGTTTGGGATGTGGACGCTTGTGGCATCATGCAGACTGGAGTTCAGCTACTCCTAGGGTGACAGGGATGACGTAGTAAATGAGCCTGTGGGGCCACAGAGACTGAGGTGGGGACACTCCTCGCTCCCACACTGAGTAGAAAGCTCTGGAGTTGCAGGCTGGGGAGTGACACCCTGGTGGCCACAGATCCCAGAGCATAGAGACTTCATTGATCACACAGTCAAGGGTGTACCATCCTAGGGACACATGGACTGGGTGGTGGCCACTCCTGTGGTCACACAGAAAGTTGATCATCCTGGGGTCATGCAGACTATTGTGTAGACCCTTCTGGAGAAACACAGGCTGACTGTGGGTCCTCCTGGGGTTACATACACTGGGGTGTGGACACTCTTGGTGTTTCAAGCGCTGAGGAATGATCACTCCTAGGGGACACTGACTGGCAGGTGGAAAGCCAACAGTGACAGACTGGGGTGTAAACAAACAATGCTTTCGTAACACAGACTAGGGGTGTGCTTCCCTCAGGACACACATTGGCATCTGGAGACTCCTGGGATCAGACAGAGGGGGTGGACATTTCTATGGTGACAGAACCTGACATATGCCACTGGTGAAGTCACCCAGACTGGGACGTGGGCACTGCCGCTGACTGACATACTTTGCAGTGGGCACCTCTGTGGTCAAACAGACTGGAGTTTTTACAACGCTGCGGTCAGAAGCTTTGGGATATGCACACTTCTGGGGTCACAGACTATATTTTGAATACTCCAGATGTCACACAGACTGGAGTGTACACCCTCCTGTGGTGACACAGACTACACTGTAGACACCCTTGGGGGGTGACAATGACTGAGGTGTGGTAACCCTGGGGGTTACGGCGACAGGGGAATGGACACCCATTGTTGTTACACAGTCTAAGCAATTGACAAACCTGCAGTCATCTGACCAGGACGTGTACACTTTTGGGGTAACACAGGCTGTGGTGCGGAAAGCCTGGGGTCACAAAGACTGGAGAATAAACAATCCTGTCATCACAGACTGGGGTGGAAACACTCCAGGAGTCACTCAGACTAAAGTAAGTACCCCACTGGGGACACACGGGCTGGGACGGATGTACCTCTGGGGACAAACTGACTTTGGCGTGGAAAATTCTGGGGTCACACTGAGGGGCGTGGACACTCCTGGAGTCACAAGACTAGGGCCACGCAGGTGGAGAGTGGGCACTCCTGAGCTCAGAGAGCAGGCCTAGGCTGGGTGGGCCTCTCCTCGGCCACACACTTGGGGGTGTGGACTCCACTGGCTTGCACAGACTGGGAATTAGACACTGCTCCCGTCAGAGAGACTTTCGGTGTATACTTCTGACGTTACACAGATGGGGGTGGACACCAGGGACACTCAGCCCGAGGTGAGTATGCCCACAGGGTCCCAAAGGCTGGTGTGTTTACGCTCCTGGGAATTGAGATGTGGATACTCCTGGGATTATACAAACTGGGCTGTCCACACTCCTGGGACGTCACTGACTCTAGTGTGGACACTGCTGAATTTACATGGTGATGGGTGTGGACACACCACCTTTTGTGTGGATACTTCTGTTTTACATTCCTGGAGTCACACAGACTGGGGTGTGGACATTCCTGTGGTCATACTGATGTGGGTGATAAGACTCCTGGGTTAACAAGCTGTGGTGTGGGCCCCCTGGGGTTAGACTCAGTATGGACACTCCCAGGGTCACAAAGTCAGGTATAGAAACACCTGGGATCACAGACTGGGACGTTGGTAGTCCTGAGGTCAATGGCTGGTGTGTGGACAAAGAACAGTGATTTTCTAAAGATAAGCGGGTAAGCTGCGGAAGCCGGGTCTGCCCATGTAGCTCGTGTTTGTCAGCTCCTGTTTGCTAAAATATAGAAATTCAGGGCAGCAGTCATGGCAGACTTTCTGATATTCCTTTAAGAGAGGGGTTCTTAATGTAAAAAATTTGCTCTGGGGAGTTCCCTGGTGGCCTAGTGGTTAGGATTCTGGGCTTTCACTGCCGTGGTGTGGGTTCAATCCCTGATCAGGGAACTGAGATCCTACAAGCTATGCAGCATAGCTAAAAAAAAAAAAAATTGTTCTGGGGAACCCTTTGGCATCTGATCTCATCAAGTCTGTGGACCCCTTCATAGAATATTTTTGAAAGCATGCGTGTGCGTGTGCATACACACACACACACTCAAATACACAGGGTTATGGAAACTAAATAAACAGCATGGAGGTTCCTCAAAATATTAAATAGAACTACCATATGATCCAGCATTCCCCGTATCCCAAATATATACTTCTGAGTATATATACAAAGGAGATGGAATCACTGCCTCTAAGAGCTATCTGGCTATCTGTACCCCAATGTTCACTGCAGTATTATCTACAATAGCCAAGATATGCAAACAACCTAGGGGTCTGTCGACAGATGAATGAATAAAGAAAATGCGGTATATGCATATGATAGAATATTATTCAGCCATAAAAAAAGGAAACCCGCCATTTGTGACTACGTGGACAGACCCTGAGGTAAGTATTATGCTGAATGAAATTAGTCAGAGAAACACAAATACTGTGTGATCTCACTTATATGTGGAATCTAAAAATGGGTGAAGGTGGTCAAAAGGTACAACACTTCTAGTTATAAATAAGTTCTGGGGATGTAATATACAGCATAGTGACTATACTTACCAATACTATATTGTATATTTGAAAGTAGCTAAGAGAGCAAATCTTAAAACTTCCCATCACAAGAAAAAAAACTGTAACTATGTGAGGTGATAGATGTTAATTAAACCCGCAGTAGTCATCTTGCAATATACACATGTATCAAATCATTATGTTGTACACTTTCAACTTACACATTATATTTCAATAAAACTAGAAAAATAGTTACCATGTTAAAATGAAACAACATTGGGATGCTATATGAACTTTTTTTTATTAATACATCAAATTTTAAGATCTTATTCAAAGTAGCGACCAATGTGAACAATATTTTAAGATGCCTGCAACGACTGTAACATAACATAAAAAAGTAACTGTGATCTGTATTGGTGGAAGCTGCAGGCACTGCTTTTACTATTGTGATTTGACGCCAGCATTCATATCCGGGAGTATAGCTAAAATTTCAGTTATATTAGTGAAAATAAAGATGTAATATTTCCCTCCATCAAATCCACACATAACCCTGACTTCTACCAAGGTTAAGAACCCCCGCTCTCAGGGTAAATTCTGGACATAATCAGGACACGGCTGGAAAGATTCAGAGAAGAGGCAAGACCCCACTCAAGAATCCCCTCTGCAGTGCAGACGGACATTCCGTGATGTTTCTTTCCTTGCTGTGTTCCTGGTGGTTGCTGCAGGTTCCCACTCGGAGCTTGTATGTTCAGGACCGGTTGATGAGATATTTGAAAACAAGTTCATCAACTCAAGTTCTGGTTTTCCTGACAGCAAACAGCTTCCGAGTCCTTATCAGATTGCCAGCTAACTAAAGGTCAAAGTAAAAGGAAGTTTTAAACCAAAATATGTTTCCCCACTGTCTTCTACTATAACCATTGTTTGCTCAGCTACTAACATTTTTTTGAAGTTTTTTCCTTTACTTTCATTGTGAACCATAACACACAGAAAAATGCATAAAACATATAATGTTCATTCTTTGATGTGTAGTTCTCCACTGCGAATAAACCAGGATTTAACGATCCATACTACAGCTATTGGATATTTGGGCTGTATCTAGTCTGGGGGTACTACAAATAGTGCTGGCTAGGAACATTCTAGTACTCATTTCTTAGGAGTGGAACTGGCACACATGCAGCTTTAGCAGATAATGCCTAACAATTTTCCAGTGGCTACACCATTATATGCTGCCATGGGCGTATTCAAGAGTTCCAACTGCTGCGCATCCTTCCAGACGCTTAGTATTGTCAATCTTTTTAGTTCTAGCCTGCATTTCCCTGATGAGCAGCTTTTCATGTGCTTACTGGCCATTCTCATATTTTCTTTTCCTTACTGATTTATAGCAGTTTTTTAAATATCAAGGATACTATATATAGAGATTATAAATATCTCTTCCCATTGTGATTTGCCATTTCATTTTTTTAAAGATGTCTTTTTTACTTCTTATTTTAATGGAAGACTTGGTCTGAATAACCTGCAAAGCCATTGCCAGACAGGGATGTCCTCTAATGTGGTATCCTGAGTGTGCGAAGCCCTCCAGCACTGATAGGTTTAGCCCAGACTGTTCCAGGCAAACTGGCTCCTCACTGCTCCCTCACATACCAGGCAGGGTTCCACCTCAGGGCCTTTGTATTTGCTATTTCCTCTCCCTGGAATGCTCTTCCCCTAGATAAACACACGATTCCCTCCTTCATCTTCTTCAGGTCTCTGCTCAAACATTACCTCAGTGAGACCTTCCATGATAACCTTTTTAAAAACTGCAAACTGCCACCCCCTAGAATTCTTGACCTCTTTACCCTGCTTTAAAAATTTCTTCATATCCGATATTACTTTTACATTTTATATATGTGTGTGTGTGTGTGTGTGTGTGTGTGTGTGTGTGTGTGTACGTACATATATAGAGAGGTCAAGATAAATAGTTTGTGTATATGTGGGTGGAAACTCCTGCATTTAGACTGTGTTATTGCTTATCACCTCTTTCCCAAACTAGAAGCTCTGACGGCCAGGATATTTGGCTGTGTTATTCCCTGCTCTATCTTCAAACCTAGAACAATGCCCAGCACACAGCATGTGCTCAATAAATGTTTACTGAGTACCTCAATATGTAAAATCCTTAAAGCAGTTCCTGGCACATAAGATCAGGTGTTTTAGTAAAGGTCTGCTGACTGAAATCTTACCAGTTGATGTAAAAATTTCAAAGGTGAAATTTTACTCAGTTTTTTCTTAAAGGTGCCATTTACTCAAATTCTTAGACAAAAAGGCAAATTTACCTTAACATCTTAAGGCGAACAGTTCATTTCACTGTCTTCCACCTACTCAAGAAAAAAAGAAGGGACTCAGATACTTGGCTAAGCTTTTCCGTTCACTGTACTTGGTTTTACCCATTGACTTTTATAGCTATTGGGAGGCAGGGAAGAGAAGTTTGTCCCAGAAACCATGTGATTTGGGGCAGAAGGAGGCACACGAGGAGGGGGTCACTGTGGGCACAGAGAAAGGGCATTAAGGGCTCTGGGCCCGTGTTTCCAGACCTCAGAGGCCAGCAGGGTGTGGCGCTGTGGGGCGGCCAGGGACTGGGGCAACGTGTCCACTGTGCTGATGGGGCAGTCCTGGGGGCGCATCTCCTTGGCCAGCCGCCCCTTCTTCTTCAAGGTGCAGGCCTCCTGGTATGGTGGTGAGATGGGGGGCTGCGTGGGCGGAGTATACTTGTATTCTGAGCCGTCCTCTAGCTGCAGGGACACATATCGGCAGGGGGTGGTGAGGACCTGGGAACCTAGGACAGCACCCCCCATCCACCCACTGTTGGCTGGGCGCTTACATCCAGTGGGTAACTGCGGTCCGAATCATACGCACTCAGGTCCCCACAGGTCACAAATGGTACAATGATGCGGGTGGGACCATCTAATTGGTTGAAATCTGGATCTGACAAGCAGGGAGAGATGAGGCAGGACAGGGCTGGGGTGTCTGGGAACAGTCGTGACTCAGGCTGCACCCAGGATGGGTACCAAGGCCTCCCCAACGTATCCACCAGCTACTCTTACCCTCCTTTACCAGAAATCCTTCATTTGGTTCAGATCACTTCCTCAGGGAAGCCCTCCATGATCACCTGTTCTAAAACACACACCCCCCCAACCCACTTTTCTCCGACTGCACTTATGTCCACCTGCCATATACTGTCTGGACTTTGTCTCACTCAAGTGTGCCTGCCACAAGAGCCGCTCTGTGCTTTTTCCCTCTAGGGGCCAGTCTGAAGGCCCTCACAGGATGACATTCCCAAACAGGGGTGGGGTTTCCACCTGGGGCGTGACTGAGTCTTCTTAGTCTAGAATCTCCGCAGACAAGTGGAGTCTCCCTTGGGGTAGGACTCAGGATCCTCCTGTGACAGACTTTTCACCAGGTCCAAGAGTTACCACTAGGCCACTGGGTTAAAGATCCTTCTGGGACAAAATATCCATACGGGGGTGGAATTTCCAGAGGATGGGGCTGAGGATCCTTTTGGGACAGAATTCCCCTAAGGTGCAGAGTTTCCACCAGGGGGTGGGGCTGAGGGCCCTCCTGGGACATAAATTCCATTGGTGGACAGACTCTCCCCAGGGATGGGGCCCAGGGCTCTGGCTCTCACCGTAAGAGTGGTCCAGCAGGGGTTTGGTCAGGTCCGGCAGGAAGCCCTCAGGGGGGTCATAACCCTTACAGACAGCAAAGGCCTCTGTGGGGATAAGGTGGAGTGAGGGGCGACTGCCACCACCACCCCGTGCGGATGGGTCCCTGAGATGCACACCCCCCAGCCTGGCCCCTCCACCCCACTGACCAATGCTGGAGTTCCGGCTGCTCTTGGGCTTGGCACAGAGCACGGTGGAGAAGAAGACACGCAGCTGACTGTAGATCAGTGTCACATCCCGGCCTCGGAAGATCTGCAGGGTGGGGAGGCAGAGATGAAGGCATGAGGATGACCTTTGGAGACCCCTCTCTACCCCCTACCAGGTTCCCTGAGCCTTACCTTGGCCACAAAGCAGCCCCCTGGCTTCAAGACATGTGTAGCAATATTCAGAGCCTGTGGGCAGGACAGATGGCTAAGGCTGAGGTGGAGACAGCCAGGAGGGGGCCAAACTGAGGCAGGGGCAGCCAGGGTTACTCACGGCTAGGAGGAGCTGGGCCTGCATATACTCATCAACATCATGGAGGCCGGTTACTGCATCAAGAGAACAGCATTAGGGGGCCTTCCAGTCTAGCTATGCTCCTGTTCTAACCTCCCAGAGAGGTTAGAGAGCTAAAAACATTTCCTAGGCTCTCTTACTGCTAAGGTTCTGCATGCAAATACTATCTGCCAACTAGATGCGTACTCTGAGCTCCTAACCCTTAGGCACTCATTTTTAGTCTCAAAACCACCTCAGGCGCGAATATTGTTATCATCATTTCTACCTCCAGTCCAGACTGTTCCTCTTGACTCCAGACTCAGATCAGAACGAACATCTCAGACTCAATACATCCAAAAACAAACTCCCGATCTTCCTGTCCAAACCTGCTCCTCCCATCATCTTTCCCATCTCATCTGATCCTTCCAGTTGTTCAAGCCAAAAATCTTCGAGTTACCTTTGACACACACCCACCCACCACTCTCTCCTCACACCCACATTTAAGCCATTAGCAAATCTTCTCAACTCCACCTGGACGACTGCAGCAGCCTCCCCTCCCCAGGTCTCACCCCTCACACTGCTCACAGCAGCCAGAGGGATCCTGTCACAACCCAAGTCAGGCACGGCCCTCCTCTGCTCACAGCCCTCTCATGGTTTTCCCCACGCTCTCATCTCAGTGAAGAAGCCAAAGTCACCACTGTGGCCCAGAAAGATCCACACAAGGATCTGTTCTCACCTCCTACAACTCTCCTGCTCACTCACTCCGATCCAGCCACGCTGATCTCGCTATACCTCACACATGCCAAGCACCCTCCTACCTCAGGGCCTTTGCATAGGCCAATTCCTTTACCTGGATTGTTCTTCCTCCAGACGTGCCCCTGGCCCATTCCCTTGACTCCTTTAGGTTTTTGTGCTGAAGCCAATGAGGCCTTCCCAACTTTATTTAAAATTCCTACAGGTACTCCCCTCTTCCCTCTCCTTTTCATTGACATCCCCATGGTACCTATCACCTTTTGACAGGCTACATAGCTCAATCACTTGTTTCCCTTCTGTCTGCTCCCACTAGAACACCAGCTCTATAAGGTCAGAGATTAGTAGAATTTTATTCACAAATATTTTCCCAACATGTACAACAGTGCCCGACACACAACAGGTGCTCAGTAAATGCGCTGAATGGATGGATGGCTAACTAACTGAAAATAAAAAAAGAAAAAGAGTTAACACTAAGATGGAATTGGACAGTTGCAGAGAGATGAGCAATAAGAAGGTGAAAGGGTGGACAAAACCCAAATGGTAGGGTACGGGGAGGGAGAAGACAGAGGCAGAGAATAGGAAACAGACGTAGGGAGAAGTTGCTAGATATAGGAACAGCTGACAGTGGAGAGGAGAGGCAGTAAAAGAAGCCAACAGAGGCGGGACATACAGAGAAGGACACACATAGGGCCCCCGCCTGGCCTCCCAATCCCTGCTGTTTACCATCAGGAGCCCCGTCGCACACCACTAGGTCCGCGGGGCAGCCCTCAAAGTGCTGGATGATCTCCTTGGCAGTGGACAGCTATGGAAAAGAGGGAGGATGAGTGGCCCCAAAGCACCCCCTCCACAGCCCTCTAACCCCACCTGCCCTTGGCCCTGGCCCGCAGCCCCTGGGTCAGCCAAATTCTCAGGCTTTGCCTAAGACCAGGCTCCATCTCTGGGATCATTTTTTGCTGTCTCTCTGTGATGATGACAGGCTGGCTCTGTTTCTCTGCTGTTACACTCTCTTGGGTTCTCTCAGTTACTCCATCTCTGTCTTTTTCAGTCTGTCTTTCTCTTTCTCTCTTCCACTTGCCGTAGCCCCCAGGTTGGGGGGCCTTTGCCCAGGATACACCCCAACACCCCAAGCCATGCTCTCACCTGGGTGATATCCCCCTGGATCTGTAACACACCTGGTAGTGGAGCCATTGCCTGAAGGTCCACGGCCACCACGTGGCCGGACCCCTGGCCCCTGTGGACAACATGGTCCATGTCAGCCCAGTTATCACTCCTGGTCCACCCTCCATCTAACCTGCCCTCCCACTCTCCCATCTGGGACTCCACACTCACCCAATCTTCTGGCTCAGCACCTGGCTCCAGCTGCCCGGGGCCGCGCACAGGTCAACTGCCCGCGTCACACCTGAGCACACACAGGAAGGTGTAGTGGTCAGCTGCACCCACCTCTCCAACCTGGGACCCTACAAAGTTCACCCCTTTCCCCTGGGGAGCACCCATATCTATCTGCTGCCTAGATGCCCAGCTCCTTTCGCATACCTGCCCATCTTCCTGCCTGGCCCCTGCCCCATAGACCCTCCAAGTCAGCCCACCTACCACAGGGAGCTCTGTAGACCTAGCCCACTTGTCTATTCCCTTCGCCCACCCCATCCCCCCATGACTCGCCCACCAAGTGGGGACCTTGGAAGAGTTGGAATTCCTCGTCAAGTTGTAGCAGCTTGAAGGCACTGCGGGCACGCCAGCCATTCTCCTTGGCTAGGCGGTAGTAGACATCCCGCTTATCCTTTGATGTCCGTCCCATCTCACGCACTGTTTGCCCAGGGACCTGCCAACAGTAAGCTGACGCCGCCCTATATCAGTAAGTGGGCCATCACCTACCTCTGCAGGGCAGCGAGAACCACAAAAACTAAACCGGGCTCATCTGACCCATGTGACAGCTCACTCAACAGGTGGGAAGGCTGGAGCCCAGTCACTAACCCCAATGACCTCACTGAGCCTGAAGGACCCCACCACTGAGCTCTCAGGCTCCATCACTAACCCCACAGATCCCCCCCAAAGATCCCACAAATCCAACCCTTATCTCATAGATGACCCATTACTGACCCTGTCCACCTCCCACTGCTGTCACTCACACACCACATATTAAACCCCACTATCAACCCTTCTCTGCCCACCTTACCCCCAATAACATCTTACTGTCTTCCCAGCTCTCCTCATTGCCCCTAGAGTCATATAGCCCTACTAGCCCCCCATTAATCCCTTGCTTTCACCCCATTATCCTCATACTACCTCACTGCACTCCCCACCTCCTTAATCTCTCTCCCCTGAAGTGATTAGGCCCCCAATAATCCCCTTATTACTACATCTTTATCACCGCCCCCCCATTAATGCCTGGAGAATCATGGTCTATTAGTCCCCCATCGAGCTCTCAATTACTATGATTTATCAGTCCCCATTAACCTGGCCCTCCAACTGATCCTTCATAGATCACACCACTAGCCCCTTGTAACCCTTCACTACCACACATTCATGTTAATCCCTGATAATCATACATCAGTTCCACATTCTCCCCTCACTGCCCACCTTTATCCCCACCCAACAATCACTTGATGATCACACCCAACAGCTTACTATCACCCCCTCTTTGCTCACTCTGCTCCTATTAATTCTTCAATGATCATACCATCATCACCCACTAAAATCTTTTGATTACAACACCCCTTCAGCCTCTCATTCTCTTCTTTGATCACTACTCCCATTAGTTCCTTGATCATGACTTTTACCGGCCTCTATTATTCCCTCCACAGCCGCACCATTATCCTTTCAATCACTATGCCCCACCACTCTTTAACCCGTTGAATATCATACCTCCATCAGTCCCTCAAGGATCACACTCCAACCTACCTCCCATTATCTTCTAGTTGCCCACTCTACCATCCCCTCATTAATTAACGAACACATCCCATTGGCCCCCTTGAACACATCGACTAAAACACGCCTTTTAGCCCTCACCGATTCCCCAATAACACTCCCACCAGACCTCTATTACACCCACGCAGCCCACCAAACCTCCACACCCACCCATTAACAGCTCTCTGGCTACACCGCCGGTCCCTCCTCATCATTACCTGAAAGCCCAAGTCCCCACTGGGACCACAAGACCGGCTCCGCCGGTATCTGGACCTCTGCGCCCCCCCGCCTACCCCCAGACCATCCCGCATGAGTGGTCCCCTTCTCCAGACAAACCTTGGGTCTGGAGCCTACCTGGTGCCAGCTGCCCGGACTACGCAGCTGCAGCGCCGAGGGCGAACTTGCCTCCTTCCCTCACCGGCGGGACAGCGCAGGCATGCCTCAACCGTCTTGGCCGGGACCCAAGTCCTCCGCGCCCCAGGGCCTACCTTAAACTTTCGGAGTGGGGAGAAGCGGAACGAAGGAGGCCGGTCCGCAAGCAGCCGGAGCCTCGGCGAGAGCGCAAACCGGTGAGAAGTCGTAGGGCTTCAGTTTGTATTCTAGTTGATCCGAATGTCTGTCGCGCATGCCTAAGGGCAACCAGAGCGTGGAAAGCCTGTCATCGTGGAAGGCGGTAGCTCGCGCCAAGCGGGGACCAGACCTGAACGTACCACGTGAGTTCCGCCATCTCGCGCCGACGTAGCCGTTCGGGCGAACTGCCGTTCCCAGCATGCAACGGGCGCGAGTAAAGCGCCAAAGTCGCGCACGGCATGGCTGAAACGTCGCGAGGCACGAGAACTGACTTTGTTCTTTTGTTACAGGGCGAAAATCGACGTACTCTCCGCCCCCCCTTCTTGTACAATAGTATTCCTTGAACCTGTGGACTACATTTCCCAAGATACAACGCGCGCGGCGGCACCTATTTATTTTTCGCACGCCGCGAAGTGCAATCACCTCTGGGGTAGCGAATTTGAGAGGAAGGAGAGTGCGTTAATTAAGTGCGCGAGCGCGCAGAAGCTGCTCGGCTGCAATTTCAAATCCCACTTCCGCTAACTGATAGCGCCTTCTGACTGTTACCGTCTCAGAACTGCGGTTTCTTCTTCTGTAAAATGGGGATAACAAGTAGTTCAGACTCCACAGAGAGTCATTGGCAGGATTAAATAGGTGTAGTTCCGCACACTGTAATTCTGTGTTCTTCAAACACTTTTAACTCGGACCTAGAAAAAAAGACTGCATCTCGACCCAGTGCACAAGCAAATATAGTAATGGAAACATTTGTTACAGCGTTTACCATGTGCCAGGCACTCTTCTGAGTGCTCTCAGTGGTGTGCTGGTAAATGGTTAACAATCAGCTCTTTAGGTGGAGAGAGAGAGGAAGCCCTGATTTCTAACATTTGCCAGTTTCCATGGTTTACATACTATCATCTTGTCAAATTTCAGCTTACCAAGGTGTAGTCACGGAACACAGAGTCTTGGAAGAGATGCACTAGTGCACCATTGTGTATTATTTCTACAGTACAATTAAAATAGGGATAAATGATCTCAGGAGCATAGAAATAATGAAATGTAGTAAAATAATAATTAAGAAGTGATGAGTTTTGAGTATCACCTTTTAAAATCTAATTTATTTAATTATAAGTACATAATTTCATTTTTAATAATAGCTGTGTTTTCCCCAGTTTACAGATGAGGAAAAGGAGACAAAGGAGAATATATATATATATATATATTCTATGTGTAAACATATGCCATTTACTGCGTATGTGATGATACAGAAATATATAGTGATGTCTAATATTTACTAGTATATAAATTATATATTAGCAAATAAATATAAATATGTCATGTGGAAATATATCTATGCTTTTTTGTATAGTTTATGTATAAAATATACATATCTTATATAAATGTATATGCTGATATATGTATATATAAATCTGCTAGTATCTATACATATCTACTTACTAAAGTAACTACTAAATGAAATATACTATTAAGTATATAAATATGTCAGGTGGTGATAAAAGCTATGAAGGATAATAAAGGAGGGTGAAAAGATTGGAGAGTAACAGGGATTGAATTGCTATTTTAGACAGTGTGTTCAGGGAAGGCTTTCTGACGAGGTGACATTTGAGCTGAGACCTGAAGGGGAGCACACCCTAGGAATATTTGGAGGAAGAGCATTCCAGGCAGAGGGAACACCAAGTGCAAAGACCCTGAAGTGGGAATGAGCTTGGCGAGTATTCAAACAACTGAACGATAGATTCATCATTCCTGAGAAATGTTGAGCTTCGCTAGGCAGGGGTTTCTGTTGTTTTGTTCACTGCTGCCTCCCTGGCGCCTAGAATAGGGCCCGGCACACAGGTGGTGTTCAATAGATGTTTGCTGAATTCACCCTTTTGTTGCTTTGTTCCTTCACTCTTTCCGTAGTGGTGAGCTCTGCATTTATGTGGGGCCCTGGGAGGAGGTGTAGACAGCCGCGCAGAGACCCTGGAGAGCCAGGGAGGAAGCCAGAGCTTCTCAGCGGAGTTCAAGGGCATTGTGGGGGGCGGTGGGAACATGGCTCCCCTGCAGAGGTGAGCAAGTGTGAGAAAGCAAGGGTTCAAGCCACCAGGCGCTGCTCCACAGAGAGGAGGGGGTGCCAGGCATTGGGGGCCCATGTTCACCCTGTGGGATGCTTCCTGTTTTCTTGCCTCTCACAAAGAGGATGTTTAATTTTTTGCAAAGAAACTTGCTTCCGCCAGCAGGGCTGGGGGGATTGGGGGACAGGAGCCAGGCTCTGAACTCCCCAGGCTCTTCCCGAAGTGGGGTGTCCGCCTGCAGCTCCCACCCAGCACCCCACTGAGTGTAAAGGTGTCCTCCCCTCAGCCTCCTGAAAAGGTCAAGTAGAGGGGAGCTGCCAGGCCGGCCCTGTGCTGGAGGGCATCTTACCACGTGAGGGAAAGACGGGGGTGGTCCAGGTGCAGGGGACCAGACACTGACTCAAAAAGCCTTGCCGTCTACGGGCTGCTTTGAGGGACGGAAGAGTTATCCGTGGGGAGCCTGCATGAAAGGAGAGATTAGAATCCAAACCCAGCTCAGTGGGGGGATGCCTTCACTGGCAGAGAAGAGTTCATTAATTCCTTTCACAAAGATGTTATTGAGCGATTACTGTATGTCAAGCATTGTTCTTAGCGTTTCACCTGTATTAATTCATTCAACCTTCCCCATGGCCCTGAGTTAGGCAGTAGTAAGCCCTGTGGGAAGCTGAAACAGTGAGGTTTCGAAACTTGCTCCTGGCCGCACAGCTCCTAAGTGGCAGAGCTGGGAAAGCTTGCGTTGTTAACTGCTTTGCTCCGTGTCTCCCTCCCCTGAAGACCGCTGAGTAGTGTTTTAATGAAAAGCAGGGGTCTGCTTAGAAGAACCGACAAGATCCTAAACTGACTTTTAATAGATTCGATAGGAATCCCAAGCGTCCCACGAGGGTCTGCTTTAATGAACCAACAAAAGCCTTAAATGACCCTGAGAAAGGGCCCTACTTTGATGAACGAACAAAGCGTTCTTATCCCTGGCACGGCCTCAAGGCCTCGGTCAAGCTTAAAGACATCTGTTCCTTCTAAAGCAGGCTGCCTCTGCAGCCAGATTTCACTTTCCCTTTGTTTTTCCTCCTACCAGCATATGTGGAACACCTGCTATTTGCAATGCCCTGAAACTTAGCTATGGGGTGCAGAGCTGGATGAAGGTTTGCCCCTCCCCTAGAAGAGTTCACTTGGCAGAAATAAAAATAATGATGATAATATGACACTTGATAAGTAGCATTCATTGACCTCCAGCTGTGTGCCCAGGTGGCCTTGTGCTGGGCAATGTTGGAGGCCAGGGCTGGCCCTTGGAGGGGAGGACAATGATCAGAGGAGGAAGCTGCTGCTGGGAGGTGGTGGGTGAGGGCATCTGTTTTTTGTTGAAGTTTCACTAGTTCTTTGGATGGGACACTTCAAACTTTTCTTGGAATCTAGACACCTGCCTAGCCAGTCCCCGTCCCCCCGCCCCTTAGTCATTTGGGCCAAGGCCTCTGCTGACAGGTGTCTCTTTCCCTGGCTGGCCTGAAGCACAGATGTTTAATGGCTCTCAGGGGGGAAGAGGAGAGAGACGAGAGACACGGAGTAGGCCGGGATAGACGGTGGAGTGGTGTGTGTGTGTGCACCCGCTGGCTTGTGCCCGCGCGCCTGTGTATGAATACCCTGAGGGTATCTCAGCTACCTGTACGTGTTCCCAGCAACAAACACATGTATGTGAGTTCCACGTGTGTCTTACTATGTTACTTTCCTGGTTGTGTCTTGTGTCTATCGCTGCCTATCCAACTCGTGTGTTTCCTTTTTGACAACTGTGTGTTGGTCCCATCTGCTTGCGCAATTCATCTATATGGGGCTGTGTGTGTGTGTGTTCCCTGGGTGCTTATGTGTCTCCTTTGTAATGCTCGTGGGTGAGAAGTGTGTTTATCTGTCTCTCCTCTGTGTGTGTGTCTCCGATGTCTGTGTGTCTTTCTTCTCTGGCACCATGTTTGCATCTCTCCTCGGTGAGTGGCTATAGGTGTGTGCTCCCTAAGGGCATTTCTTCTGGTGCCAGTGTATGTTCCCTTGTTTCCTCTTCATGCAGCTTTAGGTGTATTTTCTGCATTTCCTCTTTGTAATGATAGTAAGTGTACTCTCTGCATCCCTGTTTTTCCAGTTTGTGCGCCTACATATGCATTCCCTGTGCATGTCTTCCCCGACTTGATTTGTGTGAATAGCTGTGTATACACGGCTGTGTGCACCTATCTGCTTGAATGCAGTTGTGCATGTGTCTGTAGCTGCGGCTTCTCTGTCTGTACAATCGTGTCTGCCTGTGGGTGCCTCTCTCTCTGTGACCAGAGCTGTATGTGGTCGCAAGTTCATACACAAATTCACATGCACAGAGGTATCATGATAGAGGCTGAACCTGGATGTTGGCCTCCAGGGTCATCTGAACCTGGAATCACGTGTGTTGGAGATGCTGGGCCTGTGTATGATGTTGTCGGCTCTGTGGAATCATATTTGTCTGTGTGCTCTGGCTCCGTGTGTGGCTGTGAGTCTGTGTGTGATTTGCCTGTTGGTTCTCTTTGGTGTGGCTGTGAGTCCATGGGTGATGATGTCTGTGAGTCTGTAGTGGCTGTAAAGCAGTGTGAGCCTATCACTGCATCCGTCTGTGATCTCTGTGTGCGGCTTAGTGGGTGATGATACTTATCAGACTAAGTCACTCTGTGTGGCTATATGTGGCTGTCCCATGGCCTGGGCTCTCCATGTGCCATCTGCGCGTGTTCGTATTGGTCAGCCTATATTCTCTGTGTGTGGCTGGGAGTCTGCATGCGAGTTTGTACCTCTGTGGGTGATGGCGAGCCTGCCTCCATCTCTAAGCCCCTGGATGGGGCTGTGATCCCTGAGTGTGCAGGAGTCTCTCTCCTGCTGTGGGGAAGTGAACGCCCCATCCCTCACCCTCCTCCCACTGCGAGTGGGGTGGGAGCCTCCAGGCTAGCTTTGAAGCCCCAGCCAGCCCCTGGCCTTTCCGGGAATTCTGTGCTCCCTGTGGGGGGCGGGCAGGTGGGTGGAGGGGCCGGGACAGAGGCCTCTTGTCCACCTGGGCCACAAACAGCCCAGTCGAGTCGGGCCTGGACCCCATGTCCACCCCGCCTGACTTCCTGCGGGAGACACATGCTTTGCCTGGGACAGACATGCCTGTCACATGCCCGAATGGAGTCAACTGACAGACCCCTATTTAAGAGAGACAGGCAGACAGACAGTGGGGCTCCTCCGTTAGGGTGTGGACAGGCTCCACCCAATGCCTAGGCTGGGGTCCAGGACTTCAGGGTGTGCCTAGTTTGCAGACAGTGTGTATCCACACTCCCCGCCCAACTACAAGTGCCCTCCCTGCCTCCCTCTGGGGACCCCCCCAAGATCTAGGGTCCTCTCTCGGCTGGGCTGTCTGTCTGAGGTCAGCCTCTGGTGGCCTGGCCGTGCCTCTCCCTGCACCTGTCCCACTGCTGTCCCCAGGTCTGTCTGCTCCTCTGCCTGAATCTGACTTTCTCTGCCTGTTGCCACCTGCCCCTCCATGTGTCTCTCTGCCTCAGCAGGACTTGCTCTGTCCCTTTGAGCCAGTGTGTCTGTTCCTAATCTCTGTTTGGGGATGTGTCTGGCTGTGTCCACCTGTCCATCTGCATTCATCCAGGAGCTTGCGAGAGCCTCTCCTTGCCCACCGTTTCTGAGTCTCTTTCTTCGCTGACTGCCCCTCTGCCTGTCTACCACTCCCTCATACCCTTTCTGTCCCCTCCTGTTGTCTGTCCTTGTGCTGTTTCTTCTGCCTGCCTGTCTCTATTTGGGTTTGTTTCTCTTCCTATCTCTGCCTCTTCTCCTGCCATCCATCCCGTCCCACTGTATGTCTGACCCCTGAGTCTGTTCTGTCTGTCCCTCTCTCTAGGAGTGGATCTACTCTCCCTTGATCTTTCAGCCCATCTCCCCCACCTCCCCCCGAAACCTCTGTTTCCCTCCGTGTGGGTTCAGATGAAGGGAGGCACCCCCCCCACCGACTTCCCCCTGCCCAGAACCAGAAGAGGGAAACTGAATTAAAGTTAAAACTTTACAGGAAAAAAAAATCCGCCTGCCAGATGGGGCCCGGGCAGTGCTGATTAGCCGCCGAGCAAGCCCGGCGGAGTTGATTGGTCAGAGGGCAGGCGAAGGCAGGGTCTGGTTGAGCGGGAGCCCTGCCGCCCGGCGGGGTCCCAGAGCCCTAGTTCTGAGTTGCTGCCGCTTCAAGAGCTGAGAGGAGCAGGAAGGTGAGGAGGGGGTGCTGGCCATCGAGGGGGGCTCCTGAGTCCCCAAGGCACGAATGGGGGTCCTGGGAGAGGGCTCAGGGGCTCCCTGGAGGCATTTTTAGCACTAGTGCGGAATTGAATGGGAGGGGGAATCCTTTTGGTACCCTGATCCCAGGAAATGAATTCAGGAGTGGGTGGGAGGCTCCAGAGGGTGCTCATGGCTGACGAAGGGGCTCCTTGAGAGCCTTCCCCGACCCAGGAAGGGGATTCAGGGCTTGAGTAGGGGGTTTCCTGGAGGGAGTTTTAGTCATGATGGGGACCTTGAATGGAGGTTTCTGAGATACGGCATTCCCAGGAAGTGAGTTCAGGGCTGGGGGCTTCTTCAGAGACACTCCGTCCAGAAGAGGGAGGCTCCAGGCTTGCGTGGGGATTGCAGAGACACCCCACCCCAGGAAACAACACATCAGGCCCTGGGAGGGGGCTTTTGATGATTGCCTCAGAGAAAGCTCCTCTTCAGGAGGGGAAATTAGGGCTTGGCCATGTTCCTGAGACACCCCAAGCCCAGAAAGGATCTCAAGTCTGGAAGTGTCTCTAAAGTGACTTCTACTGGAATAGGAGTGTTTAAGACTTGACAAGGGTCCCAGAAAATACCTCTCTAGTCCCTAGAAGGGGGATTAAATGAGGGTCCCTGGGTCACTTCTATCCCTGGAGGGGATTTGCTTTTGGCCTCCAGTGAGAATATTCAGAGTTGTGGCAGAGAGCAGTTTGCCGCGTCCAGGGTGTGGGGGGCTGGGGTCGCTGAGCCCGCCTCGCATCCTCAGCCCCTCCAACAGGTTGCATCAGCTCTGGGCTCAGGCTGGCGGCCCAGGCGGGGAGGAGGGGGGTAGGGGGCGTTAGGAGGGGTGGGGCAGTCAGGCGGACACGTGTCCCTGTAAGGAGTGAGAGGCATGACCACTCGGTGAGGGTGGAGGGAAGAGGGGGGTGCGCGGGGGACCGGGGCAGGGAAGAGACAGATAGCAAGAGAGAGTGAGTCTGGGGTCTGGGAGGAGAGGCTATCCCAGCTCCAAATGGCCATCTCATCTGCTGAGGGGTCGGTATCTCTCTCTTTCTGTCTCTGTCTCTACCCCTCTACCTCTTGCTGCCCTCTTTTTCTCCATGTCTCAGTGAGTAACTGTTGGCGTCTCTCCCCTGAGTCCCTCTCTCTCTCTCTCCCATCTCTTTCTTTGTCGGCCTCTCCCTCTTGTCTCCAATTATCTCCACTTGTCTCCCTGTCTCTCTAATCCCTCTGTTCCTGTTCCCCTCACCTCATCTTTGTGTCTCTGTTTCTATATCTATCTGTCTGTCACTATCGGACCCCCCCGACCCCCTTCATCTAATTCTCCCCACTTTGTAAGCCCCCCTGCTCCATCTCTGAACCCCCCACCCCATTTCTCTGCCCACAGGATGGAACTGCAGGATCCAAAGATGAACGGAGCCCTCCCTGGGGGTGCTGTGGAGTGAGTCGGGGACCCAAGGGGTTGAGGTCAGGGATCAGAATTACCTTCTCATCAGCCTCAATTTCCCTGCCTATTCTAGCTACAGGCAGGAGCACGAGGGCTTCCTGCCCAGCCATAGTCCTTCTCCTGGGAGGAAGCCAGCCCAGTTCATGGATGTGAGTGACCCCACAGGATCTGTCCCAGCTGCACCTTGCCCAGCTCAGCCCCTCCCCTGCTGCTCCCTCTTCCCGGTTATTCCCTTCAGCTGTTTTGCCTCTGGTCGCTGCCCCACCCTTCCCTGTTCCTCTCCACTTCCACCTGCTCCCCTCTAAAATCTCACCTAGCCTTTCCCTTTCCAGCTCTCCTCCTCTTCAAATCCTTTTCCTTCCTCTGATGGCCCTTCCTGGGCTTCTCCTCTGCCCCAGTCGCTTCCTCCCTAGTCTTTCCCAGGCCCCGGCACTGGTCTCCTTCCCTGGTCCCCCTCCCCATGTGTGCCGGGGCCTTGCCCCTTACCCGCAGTTCGAGGGGAAGACATCGTTTGGAATGTCAGTGTTCAACCTCAGCAACGCCATCATGGGCAGCGGCATCCTGGGGCTGGCCTATGCCATGGCCCACACAGGGGTCCTCTTCTTCTTGTGAGTCCTAGGCAGTCTGGGGTGGGGGAGGGGTGTGGTGGGCAGGCGGGAGGCCTGGGGGCCAAGTCCGATCAGTGCCATCTGCCACAGGGCCCTGCTGCTCTGCATCGCTCTTCTGTCTTCGTACTCCATCCATCTCCTGCTGACCTGTGCTGGTGTTGTAGGTGAGAGACCCAGAGCTCAACCTAGACCTTGGACCCCAGATCCTGGACCCAGGACCCCAGACACCACGCTCAGCTCTCTGGGCTCCAGACCCCAGACGGCACCCTGGCCCTCAGACCTCATCTGGGCTCCCAGGTTCCCAGCCCTCAGCCCTCAGTCTGGCCATCAAACCACAGCCCCTACCCCAGACCACTCCACGCCACTTCTAGCCCCCACCCCTCAGTCTCCAGCACACGTACCCATGGGAGCCAGCACCGCAACCCTGAGACTGCCGGTCCTCAGCCCCCAGCTCTCAGACTTCACTCCTGCCATGGCCTCAGTCCATATCCTGCCCCAAGACCCCAACTACCCACATCTGGCCCCCAACCTTCTCCCTGGCCACAGATCCACCTACCAGGCTCCAACCCCAACTGCTTAGCCCTCACCTCCAGCTCCCAGCAATGAGGCCCAATTAGCCCAAGCCCCAGCTCGCCAGCTCCCAGACTCTCTGGCCTCCAACTCACCCCTGGCCTGGGCTCCTCGACCCACAATCTGTTCCTTTCTGGTCCCCTCCCCTCCAGGCATCCGAGCCTATGAACAGCTGGGACAGAGGGCGCTGGGGCCTGCGGGGAAGGTAGTGGTGGCCGCGGTCATCTGTCTGCACAATGTTGGGGGTGAGGACTCTGGGAGGTGGGGGTCAGCTTGGGGGAAGAGGGTGGGCTGAGGTGGGCTTCCCCAGGCTGGGGTGGGAGGGAGATGAGAGGGATCCTTCTGCTTACACCTCCCCCCACCTGCACCAGCCATGTCCAGTTACCTGTTCATCATCAAATCCGAACTCCCCCTGGTTATCGGCACTTTCCTGGACATGGACCCTGAGGGGTGAGTGTGCAACACCCCTTGGCTCTGGCCCACAGACCACTGATTCTGCCCGTGAGGTCTGGCTACCAGCTGACCCCCAGGTCTTCCATTTTGAGACAGCTGGGCAGGCCAGTTTGTTCAGACTGCGATTCCTGTGTGTTGTGTTGCCAGTAGTATGTGTGACTGTTGCTCTGGCTGTAGGAGTCCAGTAAGACCATGTGTTGATTTTTGTGACTGTTCTGGCTGACTCTGTGTGTGCAGGGTACTCTGATGTTGACCGTGTGGCTGTACCTATCCAGTTGACCTAAACTCTGTCCGTGGGTTTGATTCTGTGACTCTTATACTGGCAGGTTCTCTGGCCATCTGTATGCTAGCTGACTACAGCTGTGTCCTGTATACTGTGGCTCCAACCATGTGTGTTTGACATTTGCTTACTCTGACTTTCTCTGTCCAGTGGATTCTGTTTGATTCTGGGTCCATTAGGCTGGCTGAATCTGTCTAGCTATAAGTGTATGGTCACTGACTCCAAGAGAGTATGTGCACGTGTGTGTGCAGTGTACCGTGGTGCCAGCTAAGTATACGTGATTTGTGTTTAACTTTCTGTGTTTAACTTGGTGACCGTCGTTCTGGCAAATTCTTTCTGGCTGTTTGTGTGTGATCCTCAACTACAACTGTATATGTCTTCTGTATTATGGTTCTAGCCATGTATGTTTGCCTGTTGTTCTGAGTATGTATCCAGCTGACTGTCTGTTTAATTCTGGATCCATCGGCTGGCTGAACCTTTTCATCTGTTTGTATATGATAGCTGATTCTGTGTATACTGTTAGATCTTTGGTTTGATCCTGAAACCATCCAGGTAGCTGACAGTCTATGTGACTAGGTGTGTCTAATTATTATAGTTAGCTCCCACTGTATATATGACCAATGGTACTTTGTTGGTTCATGTCTGTGTAACTGTGTGTCTAAGGTAGAAAGAGAATGTGTGAATACCTGGAGCATAGTAAGCACTTAATAAAATTCTTTTGAATAAATGAGCAGTTGTTCATCCAATTCTGTATTAACAGACTATCTTGCCTGGGCACCTCCCTCCAATCTCTGTACAGATCCTGCTCTTTCTTTGAGCTTGGTTCCAACTGAGTGGCCAGCTGGCTGATTCTGTCTCTATTTCCATCTTTGACTGTGTGGCCAAATCGGCCCTGCCACTTTCAGGTGCTCAACAAACCTTGAGTTGTTCAAACAACCACACATGTGTGTTTCTGACTTTTTGTCTGATTCTGCATTGTTGCCTGCCTACCAGATCATCAGACTGGTGTTCTACCTATCAGACATACCAGGGTCATGACTCTCTCTGTGTCTGATACCTTGTATTGGACTATGTGAGTCTGGCTGATGTGGGGTATTGTTTGCTCATCTGGTTGTATGTCCATTTGAGGTCTGATGCCACAGTTTTGTCCAGCTGTGTGTGTGTTTCCAGCTGTATCCCTCTGACTGTGTGTGACTGACAGTCTGATAATCTGTCTGGCTGTTTCCATCAATCACTTTGTGCCATTTGTCTCTGCAACCACCTGGATGACTTCTCACAGCTGAGGGGTCAGCCCATCTCTCCTGACTGCATGCAGAAACCTCTCTGTCCAGCTGTCCTCTATGAGCGTCTGCCTGACAGTTTTCTTTGGTAGGCAGCTACTCACTATGTTTACCTGTCTCCTTAGGGACTGGTTCTTGAAGGGAAACCTCCTCATCATCGTTGTCAGTGTGTTAATCATCCTGCCACTGGCCCTCATGAGACACTTGGGTAAGAGGCTTCCTGAATTGGTCATTGGATGGTGGAATTAGAGAAGGGGAGCCAGATTCAAAGAATCTCGACTTTCAAGGGCTGTGGAATACCAGAGGAGAGCTTGTTTGGTGTGGGTTTTTAACAGATGAATAGGAGTTTGCTAAGTGCGTGTGTGTGTGGTGGGGGGGGTGGTCCAGATAGAAGTAGAAGTTTGTGCAAAGTGTGGCAAAATTGGGGTGAGGGGCCTTGAAGGCCAGCCTGTGGGGGTTGATATTTGCTCTGGGGGGGTCCCTTGATTTCTGAGGCTCCATATATTGCCCCTTGCAGGCTACCTGGGATATACCAGTGGTCTCTCTCTGACCTGTATGCTATTTTTCCTCATTTCGGTGAGTCTGAGGGAGAAGGACATGAAAAAGTGTGGAGGGAGTTTGGGGCATTGGGACATAGCCTTCCCCATGACCTCACTTCCACACCCTCCCTCCCCCAGGTCATCTATAAGAAGTTCCAGCTTGGGTGTGCTATAGGCCACAATGAGACAGAAGTGGAGAGGAAGAGCCCCCCAAGCCTCAACACAAGCTGTGAGGCCCAGATGTTCACAGCTGACTCACAGGTTGGTGTGCAGGCATATGTCTATGCCTTGCACCTCACTCAGGTCCTCTGGTTCTGTCACACAGTGCACTCTGCTCAGAGTGGAGCCAGGTATCAGACACTGGGGGCTTCCATGTGTCTGATATGGAGGGCAGTGGTGGGGCAGGGGGGATGGGGAGGAGAGGATGGAACCCTGCAGGCTCTAATCTCTTGTACTTGGGCCACTCTCCCAGATGTTCTACACAGTGCCCATTATGGCTTTTGCTTTTGTCTGCCACCCTGAGGTGCTGCCCATCTACACAGAACTCTGCCGGTGAGTGGGCAGGCAAGTGGGCATGTGTGATGGGGCAGCAGGTGGGGTGATAGTCATAAGCCACAAGCCCTACAACAGCCCTTGTGCTGTAGCTTGATTGTGGCTAGATAGTGCCAAGGGAGGGGTTTGAGGTGGCCAGGAGGCCTTGGGGGATGCAGGGCAGTGACTGTTTACTAATTGGAACTTAAGTATTCTACTCTTTTAACATCCAGTACAAGTGTGAATGGACAAGTGGGGAGGCTGAGAAGATGAGATGGAGGGGTGGCATACGTGGATGGGATCTGGAGATGGGGATGGTCAGATGGAGAGGGATATGGATGGACAAAGGGAGGGCAGGGATGATATGATGGGGGGATCTGTGGATGACCAGTCAGAGGGACAGCATGGATGATCAGAATGAAGGGAGAGGCTGTGACAGTCTAATGGAAGAGAGAGGCAGAGATGGGCGGAGAGATAGGCAAAGATGGTCATATGGGGTAAGATGGATGGACAGAGAAGGGAGGAGTGGCTAGTACAGGGGAGGCAGAGATGGGCATCCCAGTGTGTACTAGCTGAACATCAGCTCTGGGAGGAGGGGAGTCTGGAGGGTGGGGGCTGGTTTTGAGGGGCCTGGACCAAGTCCAGGGGTCTGGGCGTGACATTTCTATGACCTCTATACCTCAGGCCCTCCAAGCGCAGAATGCAGGCCGTGGCCAACGTGTCCATTGGGGCCATGTTCTGCATGTATGCACTCACAGCGACCTTTGGCTACCTGACCTTCTACAGTGAGTGGGGCTGGGGCCAGGCTTGGGTAGGGAGCTGGTGTGGGGACTGGGCAGACTGCTGGGCAGGAACCTGAGCACTTTCCCTCCATGCCCTCAGACCTATCAGCTTCCAAAGGGACTGTACTCATCACACATGGAGATTTTGTCACCGTCTGTGTGTGTGCGCGCGCGCGCGCACACGTATATGTTTCTGGGACACTGGTCCTGGTGCTCCGATCACATCCCGTATCCCATGTCCCATGTCCCAGGCAACGTGGAGGCGGAGATGCTGCACATGTACAGCCAGCAGGATCTGCTCATCCTCTGTGTGCGCCTAGCTGTGCTGCTTGCGGTGACTCTCACTGTGCCAGTCGTGCTGTTCCCTGTGCGTTGGGGGCGAGGGTGGGCCCATGGAGCGGAGGGACATGGATGGACGGGTAGAGGGCATAGACAGGAATGTTTGGATGGACAGTGGAGATGGGAGTGGATGGATGCTTGAGAGGAGGTTGGGACGGACAGACGGGGAAGGCAGAGTTGTCAAATGGACGGAGAGGGAAAAAATAGATGAGCAGACACAAGGTGGACATAGATGGCAAAGCAGAAAGAATCGGGAGGACAGGGGCAGTCAGTTGGAGGGAGGAGGCGCAGGTGTCTGGCTAGACAGAAGAGGGAGGCAGGAATGGTCAGACAGGGAAGAGGCACAGATAGACATTCAGGATGGAGAAATAGGGATGGCCAGAAAAAGGGTGGAGGCAGGAGTAGTGAGGTGTAGGAGGGACAAGGCTCTCAGATGGAGAGGTGGGATGACTAGACAGAGCGGGGAGATACGGAGGTTGTCAGATGGAGAGAGAGGGACAGGGATCTCAGGGTGAAAGCACAAGTGGATGGTCAGACAGGAGGAGGCAGAGATAGTTGGATAGAGGAGGAGGACAAGATTTCAGACAGTGAATGGAGGAATAGATGGATGATCAGACAGAAGGAAGAGTCATGGTTGTCAGACAGAAGGGAGGCAGGATGCTCATTCAGAAGTTGGAAGCACAGGAGGATGGCCAGACAGGGTGGAGAGACAGTCAGATGGAGGGGAAATCAGGGATCTCAGACTGAGGGCGATGTTAAAGACAGATGACTACATGGAAGGGGAGATAGTGCTTGAGCCCTGACCTGTGTCCTACCCTACTCTGGTCACAGATCCGCCGGGCTCTGCAGCAGTTGCTCTTCCCAAGCAAGGCCTTCAGCTGGCCGCGCCATGTGGCCATAGCCCTGATCCTCCTTGTCCTGGTCAATGTCCTCGTCATCTGCGTGCCAACTATCCGGGATATCTTTGGGGTTATCGGTCAGTACCCCCAACCCCAGTCCCAGACCCCACCTAATATGGGCCTTGTACCCCAAACTTATATTGATTCTGTCCCTCCTGCTTGTCCTTCAGGGTCCACCTCAGCCCCCAGCCTCATTTTCATCCTTCCCAGCGTCTTCTACCTCCGCATTGTACCCTCTGAGGTGGAGCCCCTCTACTCGTGGCCCAAGATCCAGGTGAGCATTCCAGGGGGAGGGCTGGGGAAAGAGGGAGCATTCTGCAGAGGGAGCACTCCAGGATGGCTAGAAGTTGAAGGAACATTTTCAAGAGAAGGCTTGGTGGGGAGGGGGGCAGATGGTCTGGAAGAATGAAGGAGATTGTCATAGGAAGGGCCTGAGCAGACAGAGCACAAGAAGGGTCTAAGAAGACAGGAAGCACTCAAAAGGGGGCTGGCTTATAGGAAGCATTCTTCAGACAGATGGAAGGAGCACTCTTAGAAGAGGGTTGGAATGTTTTCAAGGAGGATGCGGGAGAGTACTCCCTGAAGGGTTCTAGGAAGATGGAAGGAGGATTCACAGGAAGGCGCTGGTTTTAAGGAAGGAGAGGGAGCAGGAAAGGAGGGTCATGAATGAATGGGGCACTCTCTGGAGGGGGTGGAGGGCTTGAGGAACATCCTTTGGAGGAGCTTGGGTGTAGGTACCCAACCAGCTCCATCTTTTCTCCCTCACATCCACAGGCTCTGTGTTTTGGTATCCTGGGGGTCCTCTTCATGGCGATCAGTCTAGGTTTCATGTTTGCCAACTGGGCCACAGGCCAGAGCCATGTATCTGGACACTGACCAAGCCCTGCTCCTCCTGGGCCCCCGTGTGCATGTGCCTGCGCACGTGGAGTAAGATGGGGCTGCTCACCCGGGTCCCTCCTGCCTGGGGTGTGGAGGTGGCTGGTTCCCATCAACATGGCTGTTGGAGGTAGGGGGCTACAGAGGCTGAAGAGTGGTCCTCTCCCTTCCTCCCCAGGGGATGCCGAGCTTGGATCATGGCCCTAACCCCAACTCCAGCCCTATGGGAGGAGGGGGAGGCCAGGTCCTTGGGGAGCCCCTGCCCAGCCCAGTCTTTTCTGCCTCCTCCTGGCAGAAGCTGTTTGTCAGGATCACCCTCGAGCTAAAGGGGAAGAATAAAGATGCTGAATTGCAACTCTGGCTTCAGTTTTTTGATCTCTTTCTAGGACTTCTTGGGGTACCTTTCCTAGGTTCACACAGGGGTAAATTGAGGCCCCAAGAGTAGGACTGCCAGCTCTCATCTGTTCACCCATATCTCCACAGTTCAGTAGCTCGCTACACAACTCATAGATCTGTTCACTTGCTCACTCAGGAAATATCTCTTGAGAGCCTACTGGCTGCCAGGCACTGCTCTAGGTGCTGGGGATATAGCAATGTATCAAGCAGACAATAACCCCTGAAGTTGATGTTCTAACACAAGAAAGGGCAAACTATTGCCTGCAGGCAAAATTCAGCCCACTGCCTTCTTGTATGTCCCCCAAGCTAAGGATAGTTTGCACATTTCTAAGTGATTGAAAAAAAATAAAAAGAAGAATAATTTGTGACCCTTGAAAATTAATATGAAATTGAATTTCAGTGTCTGCAAATAAAGTTTTATTAAAACACAGTCACGCTTGTTCATTTACACATTGTTGATGGTTCTTTAGTGCTACAGCAGCAGAGCTGAGGAGTTGCAACAGAGATCATAGGGCTCACAAAGCCCAAGCTATTTATTATCTGGCCCTTTTCAGGAAAAAATTGCTGATCTCTGATCTAGTAGAAGAGAGGAAAACAGATAATCATGAGCACTATGAGGAAAATGGGTGATGACTGTGACGCCAAGGGTGGTGGCGGGGGGTGGGGGCAGTCAGGGAGACCTCACTGAGGAAAGGACAAGAAGCTGGGTCCTCGATTGGCTAGAAGGAGCAAGTCCCATGGTTATTTAGACAAAGTTCCAGACAGAGGCAGCAGCAAGTGCAGAGAGCCTGAGGTAGGAGCAAGCATAACAGGTCCAAGGAGGAGCCAGGTTGGCCATTTTGCTCTCCCATCAGCCAATTACACCACAGCCTTGCCAACATGGAATTTTGCCCCCCAATAGGTGAAAATGGTATTGCTGTTAAAATTCACATGTGTTTCTTTATGAAAGAAGTTTTCAAGTGTTTAAGAGACATTCATTTGTCTTCTCAGGTAATTTTTATGCATATACAAGCCACTACAGTCATATAATCTTTTTTCTCCTCTCCATATTTAGAAATGGGGCAGTTGACTAGAGTTGATTACTTCTGTACACTCCTTGTTTCACTGTTCCTTCCTTCTTTACTGCCACTAAAGTGAAGCACAACAAGCTTGCTTTATTTAAAACAAATTATTCATTTTTAAAATTTATTTTTGGCTATGTTGGGTCTTCATTGCTGCACACGGGCTTTCTCTAGTTGTGGCAAGCGGGGGCTACTCTTTGTTGCAGTGCGCGGACTTCTCACTGTGGTGGCTTCTCTCGTTGTGGAGCATGGGCTCTAGGTGCGGGGTCTCAGTAGTTGTGGCTCACGGACTCTAGGGCGCAGGCTCAGCAGTTGTGGCACATGGGCTTAGTTGCTCTGCAGCATGTGGGATATTCCCGGACCAGGGCTTGAACCCGTGTCCCCTGCACTGGCAGGTGGATTCTTAGCCACTGTGCCACAAGGGAAGCCCAACAAGCTTGCTTTTTAATAATAAATGCTAACTTGAAATTCCAGTGCCTGGCCTTAAAAATGTAAATCTTCATATTGAACACCACCCAAAGAGATCATCCTCTCAACAGGGTCTCTTGCAGAGTGAAACTTAAATTTTGATGAAGTCTAATTTATCTTTTTTTTTTAATGGGTTGTGGGTTGTGCTTTTGGTGTCATGTTTAAGAACTCTTCATCATGCTCAAGTTTTAAATTTTTATGTTTTACATTTAAATCTATGATCCATTTGAATTAATTTTTATATTAGGTATGAGGTTTAGGTCAATGTTCTTTTTGGGGAGCCCGTGGATATCCAGTTGCTCCAGCACCATTTCTTAGGAAGACGATCCTTCTTCCACTGAATTACTTTTGTAATTTTGTAAAAGAATCAGTGTGCAACTATTTCTGGGTTTTCTATTTTGTTCTATTGATCTATGTGTCTATTTTCTCCACAACAGCACAGTTCTGATTCCTTGAAATTTAGTAGAGTGATTCCTTCCACTTTTTTCTTTTTCAAAATTGTTTTTAGTTATTCTAGTTCCTTTGCCTTTCCATATAAACTTTAGAGTAATCTTGTCTATAGCTACAATATCGCTGGAATTTTGATAAGAATTGCATTAAGTCTGTATATCAAAGTGTGGAAAACTGATACCTTTACTATGTTGAATCTTCTCTGGTTCTTTTCCTCAATATTTTGTAGTTTTCAGCATACAAGTTCTATACATGTTTTATTAGATTTACACCTAAGTATTTCATTTTCTTGGCAGCAATTGTAAATGGTATTATGTTTTAAATCTCAGTCCTCATGTGTCCATTGCCCACTATTCCCACTATTAATCACTATTCGTCAGTATTGATCTGGACATGATGCCCAGTGCAATAAGAGGGGTAAATATTTTGAAATGATGGCAAATATAATATTTTTTTCAGATGATGAGATTATATACTTAGGAGGTCCAAGAAAATCAACAAAACTATTAGAATTAGAAAAAAGAATTCAGTAAGTTGGCATGGACACAAAATAAATATCCAAAAATCAACTTGTATTCCTACCTCTTGGCAATAATCAGATAGAAATTATAACGGGGGAAAATATTCCATTTACAACAACAATAAAATGGTTAAAAAAAACTAAGCATAAACTGAATCAGAAATATGCATGACTGTAGTAACAACACTATAAAACTGAACTCAAGAATAGAAAAGAAAATAGGAATAAATTTGCAGAAATATTCTATTTCTGGATGAGGAGATTCAATATTGTACAGATGTCATTTCTTTTTTTAAAATTTAATTAATTAACTTATTTATTTTTGGCTGCATTGGGTCTTCGTTGCTGCATGGGCTTTCTCTAGTTGCCGTGAGCAGGGGTTACTGTTCGTTGTGGTGTGCGGGCTTCTCATTGCAGTGGCTTCTCTTGTTTCAGAGCACGGGCTCTAGGCACGTGGGCTTCAGTAGTTGTGGCACATGGGCTCAGTAGTTGTGGCTCACGGGCTCTAGAGCTCAGGCTCAGTAGTTGTGGCGCACGAGCTTAGTGGCTCCAATGCATGTGGGATCCTCCTGGACTAGGGCTCAAACCTGTGTCCCCAGCATTGGCAGGCAGATTCTTAACCACTGCGCCACCAGGGAAGTCCCCAGATGTCATTTCTGATATCTATTTTATACAATTTCTATGTACTGCAATTTTCTACTTAATGCAATTTCTAAACAAAATCCAGGTGGGATTTTCTTTGGATTATGACTGGGTTTTTTTGGATTATGCCATATTGATTCTAAAGTTTGCCAGTGGAAAACCAAGTGGCAGAAGGATAAATATATGGGAATAGCCAAGAATTATTTTTAGTTTTTATGAATTATTTGAAGTTTAGACAATTATGAAACATTTTTATTTATTCTTTTGAGAAAATACTCAGATGTACAAGCCTGAATTCTTCTTTTTAAATTGTGATATAATTGACATATAACATTATATTAGTTTCAGGTGTACAACATAATGATTCAATGTTTGTATATACTGTGAAATGATCACCACAATAAGTCAAGTTAACATCCATTACCACACATAGTTACACATTTTTTTTCTTGTGATGAGAACTTTTAAGATCAGTTATCTTAAGCCCCATGCACAGCAATGAAGACCCAATGCAGCCAAAAATAAATAAATAAATAAAATTTATTTTTAAAAAAAGATCAATTTTCTTAGCAACTTTCAAATATACAGTATAATATTATTAACTATAGTCACCATGCTGTACATTACATCACCAGGATTTATTTATTTTATAACTAAGATTTTTTTGCAAAAGAATAGTAGGGTATTCTTGACTTAACAAATGCTGAGATGTACTTAAAAATCAGCAAGGGGCCTGGAATAGTGCCTCTTCCTACAGAGGTGTTCATATCCTTATCCCCAGAACCTGTGAATATGTTGCTATATGTAAAGGGGAATTAAAATTGCAGGTGGAATTAAGGTTGCTAAACTTTTAAATAGATCATCCTGGATTATCTGGGTGGGTCTAAGGTCATCACAAGGGACTTTATAAGTGGAGGATGGAAGCAGGAGTCAGAGAAAGAGATGTGATGACAGAAGCAGGGTCAGAGAGGTGTTATGTGTTGGCTTCATGGATGGAGGAAAGGGGGCCATGAGCCAAGGAATGTGGGCAGCCTCTAGAAGCTGGAAAAAGCCAGAAAATGGTTTCTTTTCTGGAGCCTCCAGAAAGGAACACAGCCCTGGGAACACCTTGATTTTAGCCCAGTGAGACTCATTTTGAATATCTGACCTACAGAGGTATAAGCTAATAAATTTGTGTTGTTTTAAGCCACTAAGTATGTGGTAATTTGTTATAACAGCAAGAGAAAACTAATACACAGAGAAACAATTAGTGAAACAAAATGATAAAATAAGCTGACCTATATACAAAACTTTAACATGCATTTCCAAACAGTGGGCAAAAGACAGATTGTATAGTAAATGATAGTTTGACAAGTGTCCATCCATTTGGAAAAAATAAAGATTAAATTCTTACCTTTACCACATAAAATAATAAATTCAAGAAAAATTAGAGATTTACATGTGAAAATTTGAAGTTATAAAGAACTAGAATAAAATTTAGGAAAATATTATGATAAATCTTGAGGTGGCATGGCATTTCTTGTCATTACACCAAGGGTAAGAGCAACAAATCTGACATATTTAAGATGTAAAAATTAAAGTGTTACCTAAGTCAAAAGACACCATAGACAAACCATTTGAAAAGCAAATTTGAAGGAAAATGTTGAAACGTTGTAGGGGAGGAAAAAAATCTTTTCCTTCTACCATTCTAGGTTCTTGGTTGGGGCTCTGTAACAAAAGACATTAATAAGAGGAAAACAAGTGGAAGTTTATTAATATGTGTAAATCGTACACAGATGGGAGAGACTCAGGGATGAGTAACTCAAAGCGATGGCTAGAGCTAGGATTCAGATAGCAACTTGGCTTAAAACAAAGGAAAAAGGGGTTTGGGGCTTCCGGTTGAGAGGCAAGGTATGGGAGGGTGACCAGGGCAAGTATGGTAAACAAGGATAAGATTTGTTATGCAGATTTAAGTCAGTGCTTTCTTCATGGGTAAGAGTTTCTTGTGATTTACAGTCATCCTTCTCTTCCTAGCACAGAGAAGGTGACAGTCTTACAAATGGAGATTTCCTTTATAAATGTAAATTTCCCTTACAAAAGAGTAACTTCTCTCTAGAACTTCTCCAGTGTTCGCTGTTTCTCAAAATAATCAGCTTAAAGTAATCTTTATGCCAGAGAGGCATATTTTAGAGTGGCATATTCTATTCTCCTACAATATGCAACAAATTAAAAGCAACTATCCTTAATATATAAAAAAGCTCTTACAAATCAGTAAGAGAAATTGGAGCAAACCAATGAAAAAAATGTGTTCGGGTAATGGCATTACTTCACAGTATAGCACAAATGGATTAAGAAGTAGAATGTATGAAAGGAAAAAAATAAAGGAAATGGAGAATAGATGCCAGAAGTTTCAACATTCATCTAATAGGAGTTCCAGACATAGAGAATAGAAAGACTGGAGAGAAGGCAATACATGAAGAAATAATGTTCTAGAATTTTCTAAGCTGAAGAGAGAAATGAATCTTCAAACTGAAAAGAGACACTAAGTTCTGAGCATGACTCAAACACACACACACATACACATACACACACAAAATAAAATTTTTAGGTTAAAGATAAAAACCCAGAAGATAAAGGGAAAATCCTGAAAGTTTCCAGGGAGAAAAGGGAGAGAATATAATGGAGAAGTTCTTCAAAGAGCTGATGAGAAATAACTTTGAACCTAGATTTCTAGATCCAGCCAAAATAATCCAGACGAGAGCAAAAAATATTTCAGAAAGTTCATCATACACTTACCCTTTCTGAAAGTATGATTAAGGTATGTGATCCAGCAAGAAGAAAAAAAAAATGGATTTAGGAGGAAGGAAGGGGTTCCAGTAAAGCAATGCTGAGGGGGAAAACAATAAAATTTATTGAAAAATCTAAATAAGTTTGATTGTAAATTTTAAAAATTACAATCTTGGGACTTCCCTGGTGGCGCAGCTCGGTGCTTTGTGACCGCCTGGAGGGGTGGGATAGGGAGGGTGGGAGGGAGGGAGATGCAAGAGGGAAGAGATATGGGAACATGCGTATATGTATAACTGATTCACTTCGTTATAAAGCAGAAACTAACACACCATTGTAAAGAAATTATACCCCAATAAAGATGTTAAAAAAAAAAAAAAAAGAATCCACCTGCCAGTGCAGAGGACACGGGTTTGATCCCTGGTCCAGGAAGATCCCACATGCCTCGGAGTAACTAAGCCCGTGCGCCACAACTACTGAAGCCCACACACCTAGAGCCCGTGCTCTGCAACAAGAGAAGCCACCACAATGAGAAGCCCGTGCACGGCAACGAAGAGTAGCCTCCGCTCGCTACAACTAGAGAAAGCCTGTGCGCAGCACTGAAGACCCAATGCAGCAAAAAAATAAATAAATAAGAAAAAATTACAATCTTGAACTACAATTTCAGGTACTATAAGCATGGAAGATGAAGGGAGGGACAAGAAAGAAAAGAGAAGTTCTTGTGTTGTTTAAGGGATGGATAGGCTGCTAATTAATGGTTGAATTATAGAATAATTAAGACATTAGCCTTTTAGAGTGCAAACTCTGAAGCCAGAACTTATGGGTTCAAATTCTGGCTTCGCACGCAACTTACCAGCTGTGTGACCTTGAAGAGGTGAGAAGGTGGTTGGATTTCAGAACAGCTCCCAGCAACAAAACTCTTGATGGTTGGGAGAAGGCCAGAGACCACAGATGGAGGATAAGCTGAGATGGAGCTTTCTAATTGCATTCCTTTTTCTCCTCATATTTTCTAGAAGGCTCATTACCTGTCCTTTAAACACCACAGAGCAGAAAAGTGGCTGGGTTGGTCCAGTGCCAGTCCAAAGTGGCATGGTCACATCAAGGCATAGTGGGGTTGGAAAGCTCATAGAAAAGTGCAGTCAGGCCGACTGGTAACTAACTATTCCTTCCCTAGCACTCCCTCCACCCACTGGGCTAGGTAATTATAACAAATAACAGCCCCACCCCATACCCCCTCTACATATCCCTAGACACAGTGAAATGTAAAATTATGAAAGATAAGCAAAAATTGTTTTTAAAACTTTCAGAGAGAAAGAGTAGCTTACTTACAAAGGAAGAATAATTAAACTGACGTCAGATCTCTCAGACAACGCCGTGGAGGCAAGGAGACAGTGGTGTAATAACTCCAAAGTGTTGAAAGAAAGGAACTTTTATATTGGGCGGAATAACAACAGTCTCAGGCATGCAGAGTCTCGGAAGGTTTAAGACGGAGAAAGCACAAGCATTAAAGACAGTACAGCAGTACAATTAATGTATGATGAGGGAGAATCTTTGCACATTTGCTCAATAAAGAATCTGCATTAACCATTCATCATTTGTATGACATATTTAAGGTTTTTTTTCTCCCAAGGTGAGTATTATCTTAAACTGTAAAATTCATTCTATTGTATTTCTGATGATTGCTTTACTTTGTGTCTTGCTATGGACTTACTGGATATTTAGGCGCTGTAAACTATCCAGAGAAAGGCAGAAATGGCAACGGAGATAATTAAAGAATGGTAGTGTAACTATAAAAGAATAACCAAAGGGGAAAATTGTTAGGGTAAATAAACACAAAATTGAATTTTCCCTGTTGTCAAAAGGGAAAGACACTTCCCCTTCATTTTTCATCAAGCATTTCCTTGAGAAACCTAGTATTTGTGAATACTTCCTCTGCCCCTTTGATATGTATGTACATAGTTTTAAAAGCTAAATAAGCCTCTTGCCAGCCCATAAGCCAGGAATGTCTTTCTTAGAAGCCTTGGAGCCATCTCTTTGAAATGTGGATGTTGCGGAAGATAAGCGCCCTGGCTCCCTGTCACCTGAGAGTTTAGCCTAGGCGCCCGGCTCCAGGCTGTAAGCACCTGCTAGTCTTAGAGACAGGAGTTTTAATCTTTCCTTCGGATACAGGCAATTAGCTAGCACAGATGGCTACTCCAACTGCCAGGTGAATTTAGGACTTGCCTGGGAGTATTTAGCTCTCACCCTTAAATGTCATTGTAAAGCCAGGCAAATGAGCAGCACGCCTGGACTTTCTGGCCCCTCCCACCACTTTTGGCTTGTATGAAACACTACACCTCAAAGTGTGAGATCTGGCTTCCCAAAGAGCTGCCCAAGTGGCCAGATGATGCAAGCGTGGGGGAGTTAATGGCTATGGGGTACATTTTGATCTATAAGAAAAGAAACTGGGAGTGAGCCTGGCAGTTAAATTCTCCTTTCTTCCTCCCTCTCACGCACTGTTCCAAGCAGGGTTTCTATGTATAGTCTGTGTGGAGATGTCCTATATGGCCCAAAGGCTGTTTCCTTGGGAACCTGAGCTAAAACAAGAGCATTTAAGACAGTGTTAACTGCTGAGTGTGGAGGACCCAGGTCTGGAGAGAGTAAAATTGTCCCAATAAGAAAATGGACATTTTGAGGATTGGGGATAGAGGAAAGCAATAGAAGAACCCAGTTGTAGAATAACTAAGGGTGATATTTTTGGACAAAAAGGAAGTTCAGGTGATTTTTGCAGTGAACTGCTTAGCTTTGTAAAATATATACTTCCTTCACTTTTACCAGTCTTCCCTATGAAATCTTCAATGAAGTATCCTTCTGTAACCATTGTCTTGTGAAATGAATTTTTTTTGGAGAATAAAACAGATTGAGTCCTGCACCAAACTTGGTGCAAGGGAACCTGCAGAGCAGAGCCTGGGGAAGCAGCAGGTCTCAGAGGACCTAAGCCTGCTACGTGAAGAAGCCCAGGCTGGCCTGTTGGAGGATAAGACCACAAGAAGAAAGGACTCATCCTAGATGAGGCCTCAACCCACCTGCCAGCTGACTGTAGTTATATCAGTGACCCCAGGCAAGACCAGCAGAAAAACCACCTGGCCCAGCCCAAATAGCTGACCCACAGGATCCTGAGCAAATCACGTTTCTTTCTTTTTTTTTTTTTTGCGGTACGTGGGCCTCTCACTGCTGTGGCCTCTCCCGTTGCGGAGCGCAGGCTCCGGACGCGCAGGCTTAGCGGCCATGGCTCACGGGCCCAGCCGCTCCGCGGCATGTGGGATCTTCCCAGACCGGGGCACGAACCCGTGTCCCCTGCATCAGCAGGCAGACTCTCAACCACTGCGCCATCAGGGAAACCCCACATGTTTCTTGTTATAGGTAATAATAATAACAATAATAACCATTTAGAAAATAAAATGGAGAAAAATTACATTCATATAGTGACAAAAATGCACAACACACCCAAAAAGAGACAATTGGAGCAAGGTGACAGACACAGCTCATATGTCCACCTCACATCCCACCCAACATCCCATTGATTTGGGAGGAAAAGTGTTTTTAAGCATAAATTCTTAACAGTCCAGGAAAACAAGAAATGGTGCTTGTGGGCACCAGAAATACTGAGGCACTCCTGGGAGATAGAGAAAAGGTGGGATCAGACTTGTAGAGAAATCTGAGGAGATGAGATCGCAACTCAAATCACCAGAGGCAAGAGCTGTGCTTTGTAACCAAGCCTCTGAAAAACTCCAAACTTAGAATCAAAAGGGAGAAACAGCAGGAGTGGGCCTTAGAATAATCAGGTTAAGTTAATCTAAAGGTTCATTTTTAGACTCCCCTCCCACACCTCACAGACTGGCTGGTATCAATCACTTTCGCCTCTAAGATGAAAGTCCAAGAATTGCTCATTAAAGAAAGTGAAAAGTCTGCCCAACCTTCTGTGTAATACCCATAATAGGCCATAAATACAATCTTGATAAATTCCACCACCAACAGCACCACCCCTGGCAAAAAGTAGAGGAATACATTCTCTGAACACAATGTAATAAAACGAAAACCACTTTTCTCTAGGAACTTTAAAAAACACCCTTAAAGACTATCTGAAGATGGCTGTTCAAGCAAACTTGTCTACTTCCCCACTGCTCCACTGAAATGATGGAAAAATTTCATAATGTACTGGAAAAGAAGAAAGGGTTCCATCCAGGAACCAGAAATTGTGAAGAATTCCTAGAAAGAGAAAGCAGTTCAGATAAGATTTACAAGGGTGAAGAGAACCGGAAGCCAAAAGGAGAGGGCAGAAACAACTAAGAAGGTTAAGAGTATATCCAGAGAAACTGTAGGTGGAGGGTAAACGGATAGAAAGAGCAAGAACTACCCCCAGAACTACAGGGCTAGTTGGGTCCTCAACACCCTTACACGGGGTGGACAGCAGTTTAATGACTTCTAATGACAGTGAAATCCCTACCTGCTATCTGGGAAGGGCCCCGAGGATAGGTATGGGGAATGCTGAGAAAGAAGCAAATTAGAGCCTGAGGTACCTTCAGCCTCCACAGTAATAATGAAAGAGAGAAACACATTTGTAGAGAGGGGACCGCTTCCAGCCTGTCTGTCTCATGGCTAATCACCCCAAAGCGAACAGGATACTCAGATGTCCTACCCACTTATGAAGAGTCTGAACAGGTGATACTTTGATCCATGCATTTTATGAATATAATATTCAGATAAAACTGTAAAACACATAAAATGTTGTCCAAAGCATCATTGGCCTATGTCATGGGCTCAAAAACTGTGTTCCTACAAGACCATGTGTTTCCCTAAGGGAGAATAAATCTTAATTTATTAAGTCAACAAAATAAAGTGAACTGGACTAAATCCAAAGTAAGACTATGAAGCCAGTATAGTTTTCTCATTGTCTCTCAGTCTCCTTTCTGCCTCTGTCCCCCACCCAGTACCATCCAGATTTCTAAAGTCTAGTGTTGCATTGAAAGTAGAAATATGATTACTGTGGTTCCCATATAATTTCTTCTACAGTGTGGTTGGTTGGCTGACTTTCAGTGCAAATGGCATCTGCCCCCAGCAGCACACCCCAAGCCCTCTGTCTCTAATGGAAGAATAAATCTGTCCTCTTTTACAGTTCCTTCAGTTGTGAACTGGAGAGTGGGGTCTGGCCACTTCTCTGAATCTCAGGTCCACACCAACCCCATAGATTCTTGTGAGAAATAGAGACAATAACAGAAAATAAATCTAACAAAAAATGTGTGAACTGTGGATGCAATAAATTATAAAACTTTATGGAAGACTTAAGAAAATTCTTAAAAATGGAGACAAAACCCAGGTTCTTAGGTGGGAAGACTCAACAGCGTAAAGATGTCATTAACCCCCAAGTTGATCGACAAATTCAATGAAATTCCAGTCAGAATCCCAACAGGGACCCTTTTTTTCAATCCTGGAACTTGACCAGCAGATTCTAAAATGTACCTGTATGTGCAAAGGACCTAAAGAAGGACAAAGAGGAAGGACTTGCCTTCTGAACAGCCAGTCATATTGTGGAGCTATGGTCCCTGACATAGGGCGGTGCTGGCACAGGGATCAACAGATTGACTGTGGGACAGAAAAGAAAGCTGAGAGACAGATCCATACGCAGACACCCTTGACATTAAGCTGAGATGGCCCTCAGAGCAGTGGGAACAAGAGGACACATTCACCATCAACTTTCTCCCTTAAGATGAAGACAGGAACCCCTCTCTTACCTTGTCAGCCTTTCCCACAGAGTTCTGTACACAGTCAAGGCTTAATAAGTGCCTTGTGATAAATTGACTGAGAAAAACTGTACCATTCTCCTTCTTGCCTACCCTCGCTGAGAGATCGCCTCTGTCTAATGCCTGAAATCTTTCCATTTAAATAGCATCCCTTTAGCCAGGGGTTTCAACCTTGGCACCATTGACATTTGGGGCTGGATATTTTTTCTTGGGGAGGGGGGATGACACTGTCCTCTGCATTGTAAGATGTTTAGCAGCATCCTTGACCTCTACCCACTAGATGCCAGTAACCTTCCCCCCATCAAGTCATGACAACCAAAAATGTTTCCAGACGTTGTCAAATGTCCCCTAGGGGATAAGA
Organism: Delphinapterus leucas; assembly: GCF_059928025.1. NCBI lineage: Eukaryota > Metazoa > Chordata > Mammalia > Artiodactyla > Monodontidae > Delphinapterus > Delphinapterus leucas. The sequence goes on from NC_143150.1 coordinate 90,267,183, forward strand.
TCCACACCCGCTCTCCCCCATTAAGAACCACTGGGTTAGGCAGTTCTCCCACACCACACTTTTATGATGCCACACCCTCCTTGTGGCTAACTTTAGAATGTTCACAAATATCCTAGCTCTCTCTGCTCCCAGAGGACCGCACTCTCTCACCCCTTCGAGGGTCAGACTTGACCATTTGATGAGACAGTTCATGCTTAGCCACTCTCTTGTCTCTGCCGGGCCATCTACATGGCTTCTCTGTGTCCCTGGGACCTAGCATGAGGGTGTTGATAATGTGGAGAAGAGCCCCAGTCTACCTGCGGTGGGCAAGCAGCATGAGTGAGAAATAAACTCTTATTGTCTGTCATTTCTTTATAACCCAATCTACTCTGAGCTGGTATCCCTCCCCACCAAAAGGATGATGCTTTCTTTGAAATAACAGAAAAAATATATATTGGTCTCTGCCCCTGGTTCCTGGCACAGAGCTCCTAAAACCCACATAATTTCCTATGTGATAAGAGCACTAGTAGCACCTTTTGTCCTCATGAGGCGACTCTGGGTGGGCTCCTGGTCACCAGAAAGACCAAGCTATGATTTCAAGCTTGGAATTTTCAGCCCCAGGCCCCCATCCTCCAGAGAAGGGAAAGGGTTGGAAATGGAGTTAATAATTGATCATGCCTATGTGAGGAAGCCTCCATAAAATCCCAATAGCATGGAGTTCCAGGAGCTTCCAGGTTGGTGAACACATCCATGCTGGGAGACTGGGCACCCCAATGCCACAGGGACAGAAGCTCTTGTGCCCTGAACCCTTCCGGACCTCGCCCCAGGTATTTCTTCACCTGGCTGTTCATCTGTATCCTTTATCATGTCCTTTATTATATAATAAACCAGTAAATGTAAGTAAGTGTTTCCCTGAGTTCTGTGAGCTATTCTAGCAAATGACTGAATTTGAGAAGGGGGTCATGGGAACCTCTGATGTGTAGCTGGTTGGTCAGAAGTACAGGTGACAACCTGGGACTATCAGTTGGCATCTGAGCTGGAAGGGGCAGTCTTGTGGGACTGAGCCCTTAACCTGTTGGGTCTGTGCTAACTCCCATTAGTGTCAGGATTGAATTGAATTGTAGGACACCCAGCTGATGACAAAGAGAATTGCTTTGCTATGGGGAAAAAACCCACATGTCCCAGAAGTGTTGTGGGTGTGGTTGTAGTGTGAGAGTAAGAAAGAGACGTAGGAGTGTTTTTCCCAGACATCTGGGATGGCCTACCCCTCCATACACCCCTCCCCCGGTCAGGCCTGTGCCAGGGGAGCAGGAAGCCTCCAGGTCAGCACCTTTCAGGGGACCCTGTATTAGAGGGACATCATGAGGCTTCCTTGAACCTTCCCTGCAGGACCCAGAGCAGCAAGTCACCTGGTGGACACACACTGGTACCCTGGAGAAGGACTTTCCACAGGTTGTGACTCGTGGTCAAGAAAATATTTTATGGATCCTGAATAGAATTGCACATTTTATTTATTTATTTTAATAAATTTATTTATTTTTGGCTGTGTTGGGTCTTCGTTGCTGTGTGTGGGCTTTCTCTAGTTGCAGCGAGCAGGGGCTACTCTTCATTGCGGTGCGCGGGCTTCTCATTGTGGTGGCTTCTCTTGTTGCAGAGCACGGGCTCTAGTTGCGTGCAGGCTTCAGTAGTTGTGGTGCATAGGCTCAGTAGTTTGGCTTGCAGGCTCTAGAGCGCAGGCTCAGTAGTTGTGGCGCACGGGCTTAGTTCCTCTGAGGCATGTGGGATCTTCCCGGACCAGGGCTCGAATCCGTGTCCCCTGCACTGGCAGGCGGATTCTTAACCACTGCACCACCAAGGAAGCCCAGAATTGCACATTTTAAATGAATTAGAATGAAATAACATAGCACATCATAAAACAGAATAGAAAATATTGGAGAGTATCACATGTATAAGGGTCAGTATTGTTCTGTGAAGCATTTGTTTTAGAGTCACTTGTAAAATGTGTTCTTTACTGTGGGTCTTGGTGAATAAAGCTCAGAACTGTTTTCTTGTGATGGATGTACTGTTCTCTCTCACATGTCCTTGCATTTTCCCAGTTCTCTACTATGAATAGGATTTTTTTTTTGACTGCGCTGTGCAGCTTGTGGGATCTTAGTTCCCCAACCAGGGATTGAACCTAGGCCCTCAGCAGTGAAAGCGCGGAGTCCTAACCACTGGACCATCAGGGAATTCCCAGGATTTTGCTTTAGAACCAGTTTTTAAAATTATTGAAAGAGAAACAAAACAGAGACTGGAAATTTAATAAAAAAGTCATTTTGGACCCTCATCATAAGAGCACGTGCATCCACACTGGGCCCCAGGCTTGATGCGGGGAGGAGGCTGATTGGGGGTGTCCTTGGGGGCCACATACAGGCTGACTTCTGGGGTCGGGCAAAACCATGGTCTCCCTGCATCTCAAAATTTGGATCTGTCACATGGAGGAAGAGAAGGAGGAGGAGAAGGAAGAGGAGGAGGAGGCAGAGGGGGAGGAGGAGGAGGAGGAGGGGGAGGAGGAAGGGAAGGAGGAGGAGAAAGAGGAGGAAGAGGAGGAGGAGGAGAGGGAGGAAGGGGAGGAGGGGCAGGAGGAGGAGGAGAGGAGGAGGAGGGGAGGAGGAGGGGAGGAGGGGGAGGAGGGGGAGGGGGGAGGGATGAAGGAAGGGAGGAAGGAAGGAAGGAAAGAGCTGTATCTACCCAGGGAACCTAAGGGAAAATGCTCCCTGTCATGACTCCAGAGTGCTTTCAAGCCATCCTTCCCTGTACCCGTCTCCTGTGCAGAGGAATCCAGCTCGTGGATCCCATCTTCCTTGGGAGAAAGAAAAATCAAATCCTTCTGTATCTCTTTTGGATGTCCTCTTCCGTATTTGCACAGAGAATAAGGTACACAATGTCTACTAGCAGAATATTAAATTTGAGTAAAGAAGAACAGCACTGGGGTAAAATAGAATTTGTTTCCTCTGAGGCACAGGTAGAGTGACCTCACTGACCTGGGCAGCACCCACCTCTCCCTGCAGCGCCAGGCAGGGTGTCCTCACAGTTCTGGGGAACCTCTGACCCCAGCCAGCTGACTCCTTATGCCCTCCTTCCTGGCACCCTCTCCCGCCGATGGCTGTGATAACCCACACTTGGCCCTGGGTCTCCCTTGCCTCTCTGCCAGCCCCTCTTCCACCTCTAGGGTTCCTTGTCTTGGAAAAATGACTCCACGTTCTCCACCCTGAGATTTGGGGCAGAACTCAGAGCTCATTCAAGTCTCTCCACTCCCCAAATACATACCTATCTTCCTTAGTGTCTCTGAAGTCATGGTGAGTTCCAAACTCAGCTCTTTCTGCACATGCCAGCTGTAGGTACTCTGGCAAGAAGCTGGACGTCTGTCTGTGTCTCCATCTCTCATTACAATCTCTCTCTCTAGCTGTATGTAACATCTATAGTATCATAATGATGATAGTGTCTGTGCTCAGAGGTTGGTTGTGGAGATAAACAGGAGAATCCATACGAGATGCTTAGTATCAGCCCAGGCACTTTGCAAACATAAGATGAATAGTAATTGTACTTTCTACGGTTATTATGGAAGGTGGGCTGAGAGGGGGAGACTCCAGCGGATCACACCTCCCTCATTCCTGCAGATGTTGTTCCTGGCCTGGGATGCAGACTCCAGGGCCTGGGACCTGTCCACACAAAGGTATGACCCTAAGTGGCAAGACATTATTATTCTTGGAGGAGTAGGTGGGAACTCAGGTAAACTGGGATGCCCTCACCATGCAGCCCCCAGGAGCTGGCTCTGCAGGGAGGGTCACCCCTGTGAGGAAGGCTGTGCCTCAGAACGTGCTGGTCAGGGAGGGTTTATGTGGGTGTCCACATCTGTCCATACCCAGGGCCACGCCTCCTTTCCCACTTGTCTATCACAGTCGATGCCAACTCCCAGGTCTAGAGCTCCACAGAGTGGTGATTCTCTGAGGCTCTTCTCAGTCTCCCAGAGCAAGGTCCTCTTGGGCAGGGTCCCCCAGCCCCGAGGTCTTTAGGAGACCCAGACCCAGGCCCGGCCCCAGGGCTGCTGTGTGGACAGCAACCTGTGACCCTGCAGCTATCACAGAGTGTTTGTGGGAGGGGGTAGACCCAATTCTGGCCCAGCAACCATGGCTCCAACCTGAGTCACAGTGACCAGAGTCCAAGGAGAGATTTGATTCTTGCCCTTCTCCAGGAGCCCATTATCTGCTGGCTTACGGTTCCTCCCGCCTTTGATTCAAATCTGTTGGGGTGAGGGGATGGGTCCAGTGGTGGGATGAAGGCGGAGGTAGGGGAGATGGAGGCCTCAGCAGGAGAGTGGAGACCTTCCAAGGCTGGATGAGAGCCAGGAGGCTGAGGTGATGGGCAGTGGATGGTCAAAATGGTGCAACACTGCCTCCATCTGGGGCTGGTGTTTGATGTCCCATGTAAGTCACCTTGGATCTCCGTTGGTAGTCTTAATGTCCCCCAACACACACAATGGTTTGTTCTAAAATAGACTCCTCTCTTCCTTTTCCCAGAGCCGACTGTTCCAGCTCTGTGGCCTGCAACGGTTCGTTTGGGACAGGACTATCCCATTCTCAACACTTGACCCCTATCCCAGCTCCCAAGCCCTTGGTTGTGAGATGGGCAATTTCATGCCTTTGTCCAGTGGACTTTTCCATCTGTTGCTCCCCTGAATCATGACTAAGTGGACTCTTCCATTCCTGTCCACCACGGTCCTCACAATGGACCTCTCCTTCCCTATTCCTCCATGTTCCCCAGTTGACAGTTTCATCTCTGTCTCCTCCCACATACTCCCAAATGGATCCCAGCCCCATGACCCTGAAGATCTTAGAAAGAGCAAAGGCCAAGGTGTCCAACCACCTGCAGAATCCTGCCCCAGGACTGGGGTGTACAGCATCCATCAGAATAAAAACTAGCAACATCCCCCACTAGACTGTCACCTCCACATGGGCAGGGACAGTTGTTTATCTTGTTCCCAGACATCTCTCCAGCACCTAGAATGGCCCTTATTACACAGTACAAACCCATTAGGTGTTGGATGAATGAACCCTTTGACACAGCAATTCCACTTCTAAGAACGTGTCCTAAAGAAACACTCACACAGGTGCACAGGGTTGTGTGCACAAGAATGGGAGCAAACAACTGGGAAAAACTTGTAAATATTTATTAATTGTCAGTGACTGACGCAGGGTAAATGAATAATGGAGGTTTGTAGCATGGAGCACATGCTGAACAGGAAACAGAGTGAGATAGACTTGTCCACGACACACTGCTAGTGGGGAAAAGCAGGTCAGAGATGCTCATAGTGGTACCGTGTGTGTGTGTGTGTGTGTAAATGCAGAGAAAAACATCTGGAATCAAACACCCAGAACTGGTCTCAGTAGTTGCATCTGGAGAGAGGGAGGCTAGTGCCGTTTTGTACAAAGAATACTTGACAATACTTGCTTTTTTAAGGTAGATGCATGGATACAAAGAGAGGAATACACATTAGGTATATGTCTTGCTCATCAACTCAACTCTAACATCTAGCAACATTTGGCACATAGTAAGAAAAATCATGTTTAACTTTTCACTGTTGTGAACTTTCTTTCACTTGCTATACAGCTGATGGCTAGGAGTTCACAGCCATGCCCATGTTCATGAAAGGCCACCAGGTTCTGCTTCTTATCATGGGCACTTGTCACATCCCTGAGGCTGAGGCACGGAAAGAGAAGGAAAATAAGTGGCGATGAGCTCCCATTGACTGAAAAATCACTACTTAACTCTGACCTACATAGCCCTGTGCACTCCGACTCCCCCTTGCCTTGTGGTCTATGCGCTCCTCCCGCTGCTCCTAAAGGCCAAACTTCTGCTCAGGCTACAGCAACTCCCTCATCTGTCCTATGAGTTTCTAGGCTAGAGGAAGGTGTGGCCTACACGCCAGTAGATGACCTGGGGTTTGGGAGCCCACAGCATCCTGGGGAGGGAAGATCTCTGGATATACAGAGCAGGGAGTAGAAAAAGCACAGGAAGCCTCCTCATTTAGCCTCAGAGCTGCATCCCAAGGGACAGGGAGAAAGGAATGATTTGGGAACAAGCAACAAGATGGGGTACAAGTACCATAAGAGAACAGTGCATTTTGCGGGGATGTGGGGATGGACTGAAAGGTCACTTACAGAGTTAGTCGTCTTCCTCGGAATCACTGATCTCTTCATAGACCACCAAGTTCTTTCTTTCCCGCAGTCTGTGGGTCCAGACATTAATCTCCCTTCTCCTGTGTCCTGTGGTGGAAAAGAGTTGGTAAATGGGGGTTGGGTGGGTTAGGGAGTGTTGGGCCCTGTTTTGTCAGATAAGGAAATGCCTCCTCCCTCCCAAGTGACCACAGGCCTTTTACATAGTCTTTTTCCCACACCTTCTGGCTCAGAGAGGCTGAGACACTAAACCTGCACCAATACACACTAAACGCCAGTTAGAGTTTTAGCTTCTGGCTCCTTCCATTGTCAGGTTTAGATTCCCAACCTCTTTACTCACCAGAACATTTATTCCGACCTTCTTTCATTCAGCACGTATTTGTTAAGGGCATATTGTGTGCCAGGCATTGAGCTGAAGGTGGGGATAAAACTCCGAGTAAGATATGTTCCCAGGTTATCACGGACGGAATAATGACCTGAGCACCTTTCATGGCATCAGGGCTTGTAGACTCAATTGAACACTTTTTTTTTTTGGCTGCTCTGTGCACGGCATGCAGGATCTCCATCAGGGATGGAAACCGTGCCCCCTGCAGTGCAAGCGTGGAGTCTTAACCACAGGACCGCCAGGGAAGTCCCTTGAATTGAACATCTTTGAATAACCTGTGAACTCTGATGCTTTATTTCCGTTTTATGGACTAGGAGCTGGAGCTCAGAGAATTTGGAAGGCTTGCCCTGAGTTACACAGCTTTCATATCGATGAAACTCAAGTCTGTGACTCTGGAAGTCAGTTTTTTTTGGTCTTGTTTTGTTTATTTATTTATTTAAAATGTTGAGCCTTCTTTTTAAATTTATTTATTTTTATTTTTGGCTGTGTTGGGTCTTTGTTTCTGTGCGACGGCTTTCTCTAGTTGTGGCAAGCGGGGGGCCACTCTTCATCGCGGTGCGCAGGCCTCTCACTGTCGTGGCCTCTCTTGTTGCAGATCACAGGCTCCAGACGCGCAGGCTCAGTAGTTGTGGCTTACGGGCCTAGTTGCTCCGCGTCATGTGGGATCCTCCCAGACCAGGGCTCGAACCCGTGTCCCCTGCATTAGCAGGCAGACTCCCAACCACTGTGCCACCAGGGAAGCCCCGTTTTGTTTATTTTTAATTTCTGGCTGTGCCATGCAGCTTGTGGGATCTTAGTTCCCTGACCAGGGATCGAACCTGGGTCCCGGCAGTGAAAGCTCCAAGTCCTAACCATTGGACCACCAGGAAATTCTCTGGAAGTCAGTTCTAATGTTTCAGCTGGAGCTGGGTGAGCTCCTCAGCCCAGCCTGGCCCCAGGCCTGTCCAGGATCCATCTCCCACACCTAGCCCATGCACTTGAACATGGCCAGGGAAGCCAGAGGAGTTGTTCCCAAAGAGTTTCCTCTTACCTGATGTTTTCTTACTCTGCTGACCAGAGGTATTTGCTTTTCCCGGGGGGCACAGCTGTTCCTGAGCCTGCTCTGAGCCTGATGTTACTGGTACTAACTTCGAAGGAGTCTTTTCTTTTTGGACTTATTGGGCATCACCTTTTAAATGTGAAGGTCACATACAAAGAGTATCAATGGCATTTCTCGAGTGCTTTAGAGCTTACAAAGTGTCTTTGTACGCAGTACCTTAATTAAAGTTCTCAACAAGTCTGGGAGATCATTATATTACCTGTACCTAAATTACAAGAAACCTGGGAAGTTAGAAGAAAAAGGAATGGTCTACATGAAGGGTGTTTCCAAGACTAGAATGCTTGTCTTCACACTCTTTCCAGACTGACACTCTCGCCAAGAGGAGTCTCCATGTGAGCAGGAGTGTGGTACATGGAAGATTTGGGGAAGCAGAGCACTCTTAACAATTCACGAGGTCTGTGAAGGTGAGGAGGGGCTTCTATAAAATATAAGGGATCGAATATAAGCCAGTAGACAGCTGCTGGGAGAGTAAATGGAACAATGTACAGAAGGGACAAAACACTGCTGGCAAATGGTGTGGGGGGATGAATATAGGGAAGGGGGAAGAAAGGAATGGTTCACGGAAATTCATGTAGACAGCCAAGAAAGTGGTGCCAGATGTGACATCCTGTCCTACCCTGGCAAGAACATTTCAGTTGGAATTAAGCGAGGTGGCTCCTCTACCAATTCTACTGGTGTCAGGGTGTGTCACTGACCAACAACCTCAAGCTAACCTTCATTCAGCTCCTTTGTTTATGAAACAGTGAGCAATAACAGAATAACCAGCTCCCTCATTTATGAATCAGTGAACAATAACTGTAAAACAAGCTAAATGAAAGAACTTTCTGAGCTTACAAATGCTGTTTAAACGTGGTAATAATAAAAATGAATATTTTCTTTTATGATCCTTCTTTGAATTCTCTCCTCAACCGTGTCCACGCTGGCAACGCACCCGCCAGATCCCTTTACCCTCTAAACTAGAGTTTAATCTGCAATTGTGGAAGAACTTATTCAAGAACCCTCTAAGGGTCCCCCTGGGCTGGGACTGAGGCTTCAGAGATGCCTCAGGTGCAGACAAGGCCCCGAAGGAGCTCACAGAAGGGAGGGGCCAACAGTCTAGGCGATTCCCAAGCAATGTGAAAGGGGCCCTTTGACTGAGCAGATGGGAGCTGGTACTTCCTGTTGTGAGACTGGCCATCTAAACAGAAGCATCAGCAGAATCTGTGAGTTTAGCCCTAGGGGAAACGCCTGCGCTTCAGAAACATATGAAAAATTCACGAATTTGGAAATGGTTTGGGGCTTTGGGTTAGACTACTACCACTGCCACTGTGGTCTCAAGCAAATTATTTAACATCTCTATACCACAATATCTGCATGTTTATTATTATTATTTAATAATAATAACATCCTCATTATTATTTGGGGATAATAATAGTAGCAATGTCATAGAGGTTTTCTTAGGGACTAAATAAACCAATCCATGTGAATTGCCTAAAATAAATCTGGCATCACTATGAAAACAAAAGAAGTATCAGCTATCACAGTTGTTGTTAATTACTATTAAGCTCTCAATACTACATCAGGCATTGTGATAAAGAGATCAGGAAAGGGAGGCAGTGAGGGCCAGGTCATTTTCAATATTTTCCCACTTTTACCAATATTCACATCCATGGATAGATAAACGGTCTCTGGTCCTCTGGATTTGGGAGGCACTCACCTGCAGGTGTTTTCTCTCTCGCATGTTGGAAGCCTCCTGAGCAGGTTCATCTAAAAGAAGGCGACAGGGGCTCCCCTGGTGGCGCAGTGGTTGAGAGTCCGCCTGCCGATGCAGGGGACGCGGGTTCGTGCCCCGGTCCGGGAAGATCCCACATGCCGCGGAGCAGCTGGGCCCGTGAGCCATGGCAGCTGAGCCTGCGCGTCCGGAGCCTGTGCTCCGCAACGGGAGAGGCCACAACAGTGAGAGGCCCGCGTACAGCAAAAAAAAATAAAAAAAAATAAAAAAAAAATAAAAGAAGGCGACAAATCAGAATTTTTCTTTGTTGGTAAATATTGCCAAACTGCAGAGAGACTCCTGTAGTATCAGAAATCTGCAGCAGAGGGTTATGAGTCCACTCACTGTCAAGGAGTTACTTTGAGACAAGCCTCTGAATTATAATGGTTTATACATTTATTTGCAGCACCAATTCATAATTTTCCTTCTGATGATTTACAAAAAGCGAACTAAACCCCATCACTGCCTCATCCTATTCACTACATATTTCTTACTTGTTTCCCCAAAGAATTAAATAGACTGGTCTTTAACCAAAAATCACTGTATACTTAAAATGGTGAATTTTATAGTATGCCTCAATGAAACTGTTAAGTGTATGATGAACCATGGATGATTTAATCCAGCGGTTCTGGAATGTTTCCAGTATAAGAACACCTCTTAAATGTCAAAAACTTTGTAGATACTCAAGCACTGGATTTTCAGTCCTCTCGCGGTAATTTTGGGAGCTTGTGGAATCTGTCCTGTTTAGCTGGAGAGTCAAAGGTCTATTGGAGACACTTTGAACATTCTGACCCTGTCTTCTTACAACTGTGCTGTCAGAGCAAAAGAGCAAGTGAATGCATCCTATCCCCTTTTTAAGTGAGTACATACACTGCTGAAATTCACAAAGATATCTAGAATCTGTCACTTTTTTAACCCTACGTTGCCTCTGCTCACTGACAAGTAGGAAAGGTCAATGTGCAGAGGACTGCTCTCTCAGACTCTCTCTCAAACTCAACACATAGAATCAGGTTCAATTAGGAGTGAGACAACTATTTGGTTTTGGTAAAAAACACAGAGAAATAGCCATATGTCATTACATAATGTTAACCACTTTCTCTCTTAAGATAGTTATCCAATACCTATGCTCTATTATTTTATAAGATAGTTATCCAATACCTATGCTCTATCCAATACCTATGCTCTATTATTTTAGAAGTTTTGGGTAGATTTACACTTTAAATTTTCCCCATCTGGACCCCAAAGTAGACAGGCTTCAGGAGACCCTTTCCTGTCACTTACGCTGATTCCTGGGGTTCTGATCTTTAGAATCATGCCCGTTGGATTTTGTGGCTCGTTTTTTAGGACACATGAAAGTTGGTAGGGTAGCCTTGAGACCTAGAATGATGCAAAATATTTGTTTCTTAACAGGCAACCTGAGAGGAGGATAGAATGCTGTGACACAGCACCAACAGTAAAGCTAATCAGCTGGGGGAGGGGGGTTCTGAATCAGGGCCAGTGGGAGAGAAATGCACAGGATCCAGGACAGATCATCTCTGTGGCCACTCCCAGTCCACAGCCTTGCACAGGACATATCAGTAAAAGAGAAGAATGCCTGGAAGCTGCCCTGGGATTTCTTCCCACACAAAAGGACAAATGTGGGACAATTGCCACAGCCTAAGAAGAAGCCATGGCATGTAAAGAGGGATGGTCATTTGTTCCCAGCCTTGTCTGGACGCAGAACTTCCTGTTACCTAGATCAGTCATGATGTCATAGTTTCTCTTCATATACACATAGGTGATTTTCTCTGAGTAACCCAGATCTGCCCATTCTTTCTTAGAGAAGTATTTGGAAATATCCTTGACAGCGTAGAAAAGAAAGAAGAATAAATCCTAGCAATGACTCAGCTAAACTTGTCTGACACTCAGCCAGGAACTCTTCCTTGGCTGCAGGACCTCCATGTTAGATCTGTAAACTGGAGATAATAATCCTTCCTGGCTGATGTCATGGCTAACTGACAGAACATGGGTAACATTGCCTAGGTTCTCACCTGGCATGCAGTAGGTGCTTAAGGCTGGTGGCATCCTCTCCTCTCACCTTCTGGAATAGACTGAGAGTCAACCAATCCAGTACAAGGTCACAGATCTTGTACCCAGGGATGCTAGGCAAGGACAGAGTGAGGGTGGGAAGCTCTGGATGTCCTCGTGACATGCTGCTCCTTGTTCCCAGTGCCTCTGACCTCCTTTCCTCGGAAATCTAGCCGCCCTACACTGTCCCCTGGTCCACTCCTCTGCCCCCTCCAGCTCACCTCACCTTGGAGTTCTTCTCTGATTTCTGGCTACCTTCCCTGGGGCTTTTTTCAAAGGACCTGCCTCTGTTCATGGTGCTGGGATTGGTCTGATCTAGAGGAACACATCCTGGATCTGTCTAGCCACAAGGCCAAAAGTTCTGTTGGGAAAGAAAGTGCTGAGGGAAGGCCACACTCAGTTAGTCACCTGTAATTAAGGTTCTACTTTTCTCCATCCTTGGCTTATCTGTCCCTGAGTAAGGACATGGGGGTGGGGAAATAAGATGAGAATAGGGGGCTGGAGGTCTCTGGGAGAAGGACTGATTAGGGATGACATGTTTTCTGTGGGCATGATCAAAGCAGCATTGAGTCTTTGAGGGGGGTTACTGTTGTTAGTAGTTTTCCTGGAGTTCGGCTTATCGTGAAGGAAAGATATGAAGACCCTTGTTGGGGAAGCAGTGAAGTGAATGTATAGTTTTACTGAGGGGGGATGTTTTGAGGCAAAGCGGGGGAGGTAAGTCCCGGAGATCATATGGTGTCTCTGACTGAAGGGTTTCAGTTTTCAGGCAGAGGGATGTGGGGTTTTGCTCTGTTGAAAAGAAATGAAGATCCCTAACATGAGTGAATTTAAAGGTTATTGCTAAGGCCAAATCAATAAAGTCAGAAATGAAAAAGGAGAAGTTACAACCAACACCACAGAAATACAAAGGATCATAAGAGATTACTATAAAAACTATACACCAATAAAATGGACAACCTAGAAGAAATAGACAAATTCCTAGAAATGTACAATCTCCCAAGATGGAACCAGGAAGAAATAGAAAATATGAACAGGCCAAATACCAGTAATGAAATTGAATTAGTAATTAAAAACTCCCAAAAGACAAAAGTCCAGGGCCAGATGGCTTCACACATGAATTCTACCAAACATTTAGAGAAGAATTAACATCTATCCTTCTCAAGCTATTCCAAAAAATTGTAGAGGAAGGAATACTTCTGAACTCATCCTATGAGGCCAGCATCACCCTGATACCAAAACTAGAGAAAGATATCACAAAAAAAGAAAATTAGAGGCCAATATCAGTGATTACTATAGATGCAAAAACGCTCAACAAAATATTAGCAAACCGAATCCAACAATACATTAAAAGGATCAAACATCATAACCAAGTGGGATTTATCCCAGGGATGCAAGGATGGTTCAGTATCTGAAAATCAATCCATGTGATATACCACATTAACAAATTGAAAAATAAAAATCATAAGATCATCTCAATAGATTGATGCAGAAAAAGCTTTTAACAAAATTCAACATCCAATTATTATAAAAACTCTATACCCACTTTATAAAAAAAAGTGGGTATAGAGGAAACATACCTCAACATAATAAAGGCCATATATAATAAGCCCATAGCTAACATCATACTCAACAGTGAAAAGCTAGACATTTCTCCAAAGAAGACATACAGATGGCCAAAAAGCACATGAAAAGATGCTCAACATCATTAATTATTAGGGAAATGCACATCAAAACTACAATGAGGTATCACCTCACACAGGTCAGAATGGCCATCATCAAAAAATCTACAAACAATAAATGCTGGAGAGGGTGTGGAGAAAAGGGGATGTTGGTGGGAATGTAAATTGGTACAGCTACTATGGAGAACAGTATGGAGGCTCCTTAAAAAACTAAAAATAGAGTTACCATATGATCCAGAAATCCCACTCCTGAGTATATACCTGGAGAAAACCATAATTCAAAAAGATACATGCACCCCGATGTTCATAGAAGCACTATTTACAATAGCCAAGACATGGAAGCAACCTAAATGTCCATCGACAGAGGAATGGATAAAGAAGATGTGATACATATATACAATGGAATATTACTCAGCCATAAAAAAGAACAAAATATGACATTTGCAGCAACATGGATGGAACTAGAGATTGTCATACTGAGTGAAGTAAGTCAGACAGAGAAGGACAAATATTGTATGATATCGCTTATATGTGGAATCTAAAAAAATGGTACAAAGGAATTTATATATAAAACAGAAATAGTCACAGATGTAGAAAACAATTTTATGGTTACCAGGGATAAAGTGGGGAGGGATAAATTGGGAGACTGAGATTGACATAAACACACTACTCTATGTAAAATAGATAACTAATAAAGACCTACTATATAGCACAGGGAACTCTACTCAATACTCTGTAATGATCTATATGGGAAAATAGTCTAAAAAAAGAGTTGATATATGTATATGTATATACACATACACTTTGATGTACAGCAGAAAGTAACACAACATTGTAAATCAACTATACTCAAGAAAAGTTTAAAAAAACAGTGAAAAGCTGAAAGCATTTCCTCTAAGATCAGGAATGTGACAAGGATGCCCACTCTTGCTACTTTTATTCAACACGGTATTTGAAGTCCTAGCCGCAGCAATGAGATAAGAAAAAGAAATAAAAGGAATCCAAATCAGAAAGAAAGAAGTAAAACTGTCACTATTTGCAGATGACATGATACTACACATAGAAAATCCTAAAGATGTCACCAAAATAACGACTAGAGCTCATCAATGAATTCATTAAGTTGAAGGCCACAAAATCAATATACAGAAATTTGTTGCATTTCTATACAATAAAAATGAACTATCAGTGGGGACTTCCCTGGTGGTCCAGTGGTTAAGTGTCCACCTTCCAATGCAGGGGATGTGGGTTCGATCCCTGGTCAGGGAACTAAGATCCCACATACCGCAGGGCAACTAAGCCCAGGTGCCACAACTACTGAGCCTGCGTGCCACAACCAGAGAGCCTTGTGCTGCAACTACAGAGCCCACATGCCCTGGAGCCTGTGCTCCACAACTACAGAGCCCATGGGCTCACAACTAGAGAGCCTGCACATTGCAACTACTGAGCCCGTGTGCCCTGGAGCCTGCATGCCACAACTAGAGAAGCCCGTGCGCTGCAACTACTGAGCCCACACGCCCCAACTAGAGAGCCGGTGCACTGCAACTACTGCGCCTACATGCTCTGGAGCCTGCACACCACAACTAGGGAGAAGCACGTGCGCTGCAACAAAGAGCCCACGTGCCACAACGAAAAATTCCACGTGCAGCAACTAAGACCCAATGCAGCCAAAAATAAATAAATAAATAAAAATTAAAAAAAAAACAATGAAAGAAAGAGAAATTAAGGAAATAATACCATTTACATTTGCATCAGAAAGGATAAAATACCTAGGAACAAATATAACTAAACAGGTAGAAGACTTGTACTTGGAAAATTATAAGGCACTGGTGAAAGAAACTGAAGACTACACAAACAGATGGAAAGAATCTTGTATTGGATGAATTAATATTGTTAAAATGACCATACTACCAAAGGCAATCTACAGATTTGATGCAATCCCTATCAAAATACCAATGGCATATTTCAAAGAACTTGAACAAATTAATTAATTAATCATTTATTTATTTATTTATAAATAAATAAACATGGCATGCAGGATCTCAGTTCCCTGACCATGCTTATAAATAAACATGGCATGCAGGATCTCAGTTCCCTGACCAGGGATTGAGCCTACGCCCCTGCAGTGAAAGCACAGAATCTTAACCACTGGACCACCAGGGAAGTCCTTAGAACAAATAATTTAAAATTTTTATGGAAACCCAAAAGACCCCAAATAGCCAAAATATTCTTGAGAAACAAGAACAAAGCTGGAGGTATCACACTCCCAAATTAGTAGCTGGAGGCATCTTCAGACTATACTACAAAGCTAAAGTAATCAAAACAGTATGGTACTGGCACAAAAACAGGCACATAGATCAATGGAACAGAATAGAAAGCCCAAAAATAAACCCACACACATATGGACAATTAATCTATGACAAAGGAGATAAAAATATACAAGGGTGGAAAGACAGTCTCTTCAATAAGTGGTGCTAGGAAAATTGGAAAGCTACATGTAAAAGAATGAAATTAGAACATTTTCTCACACCATATACAAAAATAAATTCAAAATGGATTAAAGACCTAAATGTAAGACCAGAAACCATAAAACTCATAGAAGAAAACACTATGACATAAATTGTAGCAATATTTATTTGGACCTGTCTCCTACAGCAAAGGAAACAAAAACAAAAATTAAAAAATGGGACCTAGGACTTTTCTGGTGGCGCAGTGGTTAAGAATCTGACTGCCAATGCAGGGGACATGGGTTCGAGCCCTGGTCCAGGAAGATCCCACATGCTGTGGAGCAACCAAGCCTGTGCACCACAGCTACTGAGCCCATGCTCTAGAGTCCATGACCACAACTACTGAGCCCATGTGCCACAACTACTGAAGCCTGCACACCTAGAGCCCATGGCCTGCAACAAAGAGAAGCCAACACAATGAAAAGCCCTGAGGCCCTGCCCGCCTCAACTGGAAAAAGCCCACATGCAGCAACGAAGACCCAAAGCAGCCAAAAATAAAAATAGATAAATAAATTTATTTTAAAAAATGGGACCTAGTTAAACTTAAAAGCCTTTGAGCAGCAAAGGAAACCACTGACAAAACAAAAAGACAACCTACTGAAAGAGAGAAAATATTTGCAAATGATATGACTGATAATGGGTTAATATCCAAATTATATAAAGAGCTTATACAACTCAATATATTAAAAAAACCCAAACAACCCTATTTAAAAATGGGCAGAAGAACTGAATAGACATTTTTCTGAAGAAGACATACAGATGGCCAACAAGCCCATGTAAAGATGCTCAATATCGCTAATCATTAGAGAAATACAAATCAAAACCACAAAGAGATATTGCCTCACACCTGCCAGAGTGACTATCATCTAAAAGACCACAAACAACAAACACTGGGGAGGATGTGGAGAAAAGGGTACCCTTGTACATAGTTGGTGGGAATGTAAATTGGTACAGCCACTGTGGGAAACAGTATGGAGGTACATCAAAAAACTAAAAATAGGACTACAATATGACCCAGCAATTCCACTCCTGGGCATATATAAAAAAAACAACAACCCAAAAACTTTCATTTGAAAAGACACATGCACCCCAATATGCATAGCAGCATTATTTACACAGCCAAGATATGGAAAGCAATCTAAGTGTCCATCAACAGAAAATGGATAAAGCTGTGGTATATTTAGACAATGGCATACTACTCAGCCATAAAAAAGAATAAAATTTTCTCATTGGCAACAACATGTATGGGCCTGGAGTATACTATACTTAGTGAAATAAGTCAGACAGAAGAAGACAAATACTGTATGTTATCACTTATATGCAGAATTAAAAAAAATAAAACAAATGAATATAACAAAAAAGAAACAGACTCACAGATATGGAGAACAAACTAGTGGTTACCAGTGAGGAGAGGGAAGAGGGGAGGGGAAAAACAGGGGTAGGTGATTAAGAGATAAAAACTGCTATGTAGGGCTTCCTTGGTGGGGCAGTGGTTGAGAGTCCGCCTGCCGATGCAGGGGACACGGGTGCATGCCCTGGTCTGGGAAGATCCCACATGTCGCGGAGCGGCTGGGCCCGTGAGCCATGGCCGCTGAGCCTGCGCGTCGGGAGCCTGTGCTCCGCAACGGGAGAGGCCACAACAGTGAGAGGCCCGCGTAGCGCAAAAAAAAAAAAAAAAAAAAGGAGTATAATCAATTAAAATATTGAATCTTATGTTATATGCCTGAAATTAATATAATATTGTAAATCAACTATACCTTGATTTTAAAACGGCTATTACTATGTTATTTGAAAATTATTAGAGTGAAGAGAGCTGGAATCTCTGAGATTGTAGGACCACCCATCACTCAGGCTGAGAATGTAGGAAGTTTCAACGAAGCAGTCTGGCGCACCCCAAACTGATGGCATTGGGAGTCTCTCGGGGGGGGGGGCAGGGTCTTAGGCTAAGAACATTGCTTCTTTATCCCAGAGAAGGCGACAAAAGAGTCCCTTAGGCAAAGGCTATTATCTCTGGTTGAGGAAATGTAGGGGCGTCTGGCTGATTTGGGGGTTTCTGGGGCTAAGGGGTGTTTTGCTTCCCTCAGGAAGAGCAATTAGGGAGTCTCACAGACTGAAGACAGTTTTAGTTTTATGTCTGCCTGACGGGGATTACCCCAAAAGGCTTTAAGTCGTCTCTCAGTCCTAACGATCTTGAGGATGTTGGGAGGTACAGAAGATACCCAACCACATTAATTACCAGCAGGAGCTCTTGGTTTTTCTACTTGCTCCCCCCCTTAACCTGTCTAGGGTGGCCCTCAGAGAGAACTTACCTCAGAGGTGAAGCGGCAGTGAAGCATTGCTCGACAATGAGATGAAATCCCAGAATTCAACTGCCCAAGAACAATCAACTAATCAGAGCCGTTAATGAACGTGATCTGGCCAATCGGAGATCAGGAAAGTAGGTGGGGCAAGTGAGGCAGTAGTGGGATTTGTCAGTCCAGGCTCCTCGCCTTTTCGAAGTTGGCGGAGATTTCGAATTTCCTGCTTGAAGCAAGATTGCTTCCCACCAGAATTGGCCACTCGAGGTTCCGTAGGCCTGTGAGCACGCATGCTCAGATGTTACTTTTGCATTCAGCTTACATTTTTCTACCCTCTGCTGTTTAATTTTAATAAATGGTATATCTGAGGCCGGCTGCCATCTCAAATCCTTCCCATCAGTCTCCAATTTCCTCAGATATGGGGCCTTTCCTAGGGCCTCCTAGGACCTCTCTAATAACTTAAAAATTTTTAACTTAAAGAAAAAAAACCTATTTTCGATATGTGTGTTTTCGATATGTGCTTTTCCTGGAAGACCTGATAACCAGAAACATGCTTTATCCCTTAATACTAATATTTACAATAATAGTATTAAAAAGAATACCCATGTAATTGGGGCTTGCTGTGTCCCTCAGGGGGCCCAGAAGTCACTTTTTTCTAGGAAGTCTTTCCTACACCCACCCCCAATAGGTCCCCAATAGTGCCTCCAATAGGTCCCCAATATCCCCTGGGCTTTCCATCACAGCCCTGATCTAAGTTCCTCCTCCTTCTTAGGGCAAGGAGGACAGGGCAATGACCCATGTGCCAAGCACAAAGCCATTTATGTGCATCATGCCATTTAATTTTCACAACTGCTCCTTAAGTTAAGCACTGTTATCATCCCCTGTGTGCAGATGCTGAGACTGAGGCGCTGAGAGTTAAGCAACCTGGTCAAGGTCACAGGATCAGTAGGTAGCAGAACTGGGGTTCACCCCCGAGTTGAATTGAGTCCAAAGTCTGTGCTTTTACTTACTCTTCTATATTGCCTCAAATATTTGTTGGTTGGTTGAATGAATGAATGAGTGAATGAATCTTAAAATTACAAAGGACCTTTAACATAATTTACTTAATCTTCTATAATCACACATAATTTTATGTGGCTGCTGTAACAAATTATCAGAAACTTCGTGGCATAAAACAATAGAAATGTATGTATGCATTATTTTTTTGGTTTTTAAAAACATCTTTATTGGAGTATAATTGCTTTACAACGTTGTGCTAATTTCTGCTGTATAACAAAGTGAGTTAGCTATATGTATGCGTATATCCCCATATCCCCTCCCTCTTGAGCCTCCCTCCCACCCTCCCTATCCCACCCCTTTAGGTGGTCACAAAGCACCGAGCTGATCTCCCTGTGCTATACGGCTGCTTCCCACTAGCTGTCTATTTTACATTTGGTAGTATATATAAGTCCATGCCACTCTCTCACTTCGTCCCAGCTTACCCTTCCCCCTCCCCGTGTCCTCAAGTCCATTCTATAGCAGGTCTGCATCTTTATTCCCTTCCTGCCCCTAGGTTCTTCATGACCATTAAAAAAATTTTTTTTAGATTCCATATATATGTGTTAGCATACGGTATTTGTTTTTCTCTTTCTGACTTACTTTGCTCTGTATGACAGGCTCTAGGTCCATCCACCTCACTACAGATAACTCAATTTCATTTCTTTTTATGGCTGAGTAATATTCCATTGTATATATGTGCCACATCTTTATCCATTCATCTGTTGATGGACACTTAGGTTGTTTCCATGTATGTATGTTTTTGAATGTTTCAGTGAAATATTCTGACCTTTATTTCTCACAGTTCTGGAGGCCAGAAGTCTGAAATTAGTTTCTCTGGGCTGAAATCAAGGAGTCAGCTGGGCTGCACTCCTTCCAGAGGCTCTAGGAAAGAATCTTCTTGTTGCCTCTTCCAGCTTCTGGTGGCTGCCAGCATTCTTTGGCTTGTGGCTGCATCATTCTAATCTCTGCCTTCATGGTTATATTGCCTTCTTCCCTGGTCTGTGCCAAATCTCGCTCTGCTTTCCCCTGATAAGGACACTTATGATACATTTAGGGCCCACCCAGATAATCCAGGATAATCTCCCTATCTCAAGATCATTAACGTAATCACATCTGCAAAGTCTTTTCTATTGTTGTTGAAAGGTAATACTCATAGGTTCCAGGAATTAGGATGTGGCTATCTTTTGGGGGGGGCTGCTATTAAGTCACCTCTCGGGTCCCCAAGGATTCATGTCCATCCCACATGCAAAATGCATGCACTCCATCCCCAAGTCCCCAAATTCTCAATCCATCACAGTATCAGCTCAAGTCTAAAATCTCATCTAAATATCATCAGCTCAAGAGTACCAAATATCATCTTCTAAAATAGGTATGGGTGGTACTCTGGGTACATCCATCCTGGGGCAAAATTCCTCTTTGGACTTGGACACCAGAAAACAAATTAACTGTTCCTAAAATACAGTGGTGGGACAGGCACAGAATAGTAGCTATAGACATTATCATTTCAAATAGGAGAAATGGAAGCAAGAAGGAGTCATTGGCCCTAAGCAATTTTGAAATCTAGCAGGGAAAATTCCATTGGGTTTCAAGGCCTGGGAATAACCCTCTGTGACTTGAGGCTCTGTCCTATGGGCCTACAGCTCTGCCCTCAGAGTCATTCTTCCTTTCTCTTGAAGTGTGGCATATGTTTGTAATTGAGTAGTTTTATCAGCCTTTTTGATGCCTGTAGAATTTTGGGAGTCTGGCAGTCTTTCCTTCATTTTTTCTTGCCTCTGTTTCGTTCAGTTCAATCTGTCCATGTTTCTGAAGATATAACATAAAAAATTGTGTGGGTCTCCCACGTACGTCCAGAGATTCACACCATTAGACCAGATGGTCCTCCATATATCTTTCCTAGATTATCCTAGCTCTATTCCTGGGTATGGCTGAGATGGTTGAAGAGATTCACGAGTCACACATCTAAATCTCTGCAGTACTAGCAAACACAGCCACACTCTTGACTTTCTCTCCAGAGTGCACCTTTCTGAGAATGAATCTATTAATTTAATGTCTTTTGCAATCTAGATAGACTGAGAATTCCCCAAATTATCAAATCCTAGATCCCTTTTGCTTAACCATTTTCCCCTCAATTTACCTCATTCCTTTGACATTTTACTATATGCAGCAAGAATAAATCAGACCACACCTTCAACACTTTGCTTGGAAATCTCCTCAGCTAAATATCCAAGTTCATTGCTTACAAGCTCTGATTTCCACACAACTGTAGGACACAACTCACTAAGTTTTCTGCCAGTGTAACAAGGATTGTCTTTCCTTAAGTTTCCAATAACTTGTTCCTCATTTGCTTCTGAGCCCTTATCAACAGTACCTTTAATGTTCATATTTCTACGATTTTGCTTATGACAATATATGTATTCTCTAAGATGATGTAGGTTTTCTCTTCCATGCTCCTCACTTCCTTCTGAGATCTCACCAGAATCACCTTCAAAATTGTTATTTCTACTGACAGTCTTTTCAATTCAATCTAGGACATTTCTATCAAGCTTCTCAACATTCTTCTAGCTTCTACCCATTAGCCAATTCCAAAGCCACTTTCATATTTTTAGGTATTTGTTACAATTCCACTTTTAGGTAGCAAAATCAGGTATTAGTTTCTTGTGGCTGCTGTAACAAGTGACCACAAACTTGGTGACATAAAACAATAGAGCTTTATTTTCCCACAGTCTGGAGGTCATAAACCTGAAATCAGCATCACTGGCCTAAATCAAGGGTGTCAGAAGGGCTGTACTCTATCTACAGGTTCTAGGGAGAATTCATTTTTTGCCTCTTTCAGCTTCTGATTACTCACATCATTCCTTGGCTTCAGGCGGCATTATTCCAATCTTGAAGGCCAGCATCCTCAGATCTCTCTCTATTCCATTATCACATTGCCTTCTCCTCTGTGTATCTCTTCAAATCTCTCTCCACCTTTCTTCCTTCCTTCCCTTCCTCCCTTCCTCCCTCCCTCCCTTCTTTCCTTCCACGTTCAGTTTTTATTTTCTCTGAAAATTGAGGTAAAGGGAACTCTTTAGAAAAAGAAATAATCTGCATGGTTGAAAATGGAGGTCCTAACTTACACAGTGTTATATGTCAATTATATCTCAATAAGGCTGGCAATATTTTTAACCTTAAAAAAAGAACTGGAAAAAGAAAATGGGAAGGTCCAGCTTCATACAGTGGCTTCAGGATGCTCAGAGGAAGGAACTAAAGTTGGCCAAGGTTAGCCAAGATTTTCCTGAGCTGTCTAGACTCAAGAGATGCGACTAGTATTCCAAAGAGAAAAGAGATCAGTCAAAAGTTTGAGTCTTACAGTCCCTGGAAATATGTAACCCTGATGCTCCTGTCGCCTCAGCTGAAAATGTTGGCTGGCATTTCTGGTATTGATGAAGAAATTGCCCCCAATTTCCCAGGCTCTTCTGCCTTCCCCATGCCCACCTGGGATCTTCCCAGTCCTCCTGCCCCAAGAGAGCACTCTATTCATGAAATTATTGGAGAAGAATCCTCTGCAGTTGTGAGCATCTCATGCTGTGAGCCAGCTTCACAAGAGCGTTGGGTGTGCCAAGGTAAGGGTCAGGAGAATCAGAACAAGGCAGGGTTTGCAACAGCAGTAAACCAGAAGGAAAATCCTTCAGGATGGTCCTTCTCCTTGGTCCCCTTTCATTATGGCATGGACTTGGCCTGATAAGGCTGTGACTCTTCCACCAGCTCTACTCCCACTGGATATCTAGAAGCTCACAGCTGACGTTCCACAGGCACTCAGCCATTTTGTTACTTCAGGCCCTTGGAGATACCCAGGTCCTCTTGCGGTCATTGAAGTACTTGGCACTCAGGGGCTCCAGGCCCTCAGTTATGGCACAGTGCAGTCTGGTCTGCGCCCCCTTCTCCCACACCAATTTGAAAAAGAGCTGCCAGAGCAGGCACAGCAAGAAAGAGTATTGGACAAGCTCAGGGTGGACCATGCCCGGGTGCACTGCATAGAGGGTGGCCCCCTTCCGTTGGAGCCTCTTGGCCAGCCCCCAAGTAAAAAGTATATTGGCCATCTTGCTGTGGCAATATGCAAAGCCCCAGCTGTAGCACTTCTCACTCTCAAGGTCCTGGAAGCGAATCTTGCCAGCATGGTGAGCCACCGATGACAGGTTCACCATCTGTGCAAGAGCAGACTCTTTCAGCTGCTCCAGGAGAGAGCAAGTGAGAAGGAAGTGGCCTAGGCAGTTGATTCCCAGGTGGGTTTCAAAGCTGTTAGCTGTCTTGGAATATGGACACATCATCATTCCTGTATTGTTGATCAGAATATGGAGCTGCTTTTGCACTGCCAGAAGGCTTTCAGCAAAAGCTCGGATGGATTTGGTACTGGATAGGTCCAGTTTCCACACCAGCACCTGGGAGTTCTTTGTATTAGCTCAGATTTCGCTAGCAGCAGATTCCCACTTCAGTACATCTCAGCAGGCAATGCATAATCCTCTGTGAGTGAGCTCTCTGGCCGTCTCCTTACTGATGCCCATGTTGGCTCCAGTGATCACCACTGTCTTCCTGGGAAGCTGCACATTTGTTCTCCAAATCTCACCAGCAAAGAACTTCCTAATGGACAGAGCTATCACATACAGGAAAGAAAGGAGGGAGGTGAGTAGTTCTAAGATAACTAGCATCTTTTCAACTTCTTTAGTTGCTGCTGCTTTAGCAAAAGCAGCTTCAACTCCAATTCTGGCTCCAGCCCCTGGTCTGGCTCCAATTCTTGGCTGCTTCTCTCTGCTTCTCCCTCCCACTCCCTTATCTCCTCTCTCTCCTGGACTCTGGGCATCTCTTATGCATCTCTTATGAAGATACATGTAATTGCATTTAGGACCCACCCAGATAATCCAGGATAATCTCCACATCTTAACAGCCTTAACTTAATCATATTTGCAAAGAACCATTTTCCAAGTAAGGTAACATTTACAGTGTCCAGGGACTATGACCTACTATCTTTGGGGGCCATTATTCTGCCTACTGCAAGGAGTAAGTCAGATGCCTTGTTCTGAAGTTCTGGGGTCACTGGGTTTGGAAAGGAGTGACTGGAGCTCTTTGAGGCCAAATGGGGTGGAAGACAGTGCAGCCTGGTGGGAGGGATGTGGGCTCTGTAGGCAGACAGACCTGAGTTCACTTCCCTGCCCCAACACCTGATGACTGAGTGACCCTGGGCAAGTCACTCAACCTCCCTGACTTTCCGTTTCCTCCTCTGTGAAATGAGGTAATAACTGCACCTCCCTCACAAGGCTGTTGTAACTTGTGCTTGTAAAGCACTTAGCGTAGGGCTAGGCACATAGTGAGTAATCTACGAACATTGACTGTTGTTATTATTGACTGATGAACATGGTGATAATAATACCATGCATGTATTGTGCGCTTACTCTGTTTTGGGTTCACAAGAAACCCAAACGCTCCCAGGAGCATGTGATATAGGTGTCACAGATGTAGATTCAAGAGGCCAGAATTTGCCTAAGGTCAGACAGTCAACAAATAGTAGAGGGAGGAATGAAGACCATGTTTGGCTAATCTTTCACCACAATGCTAGTCTCCACCCCGTGAGGAGATTGTAAACCCCAGCACCTGCAGAGAGCACGTGTAAATGATGAATACATCTACAAGTAGGAAAGCCTGTGGCCAGTTGTATGGAGGGACTTGCCTACTGTCAGGGCTACAGACTATAGTGTGAGAAACCAGGATGGTGGAAGTCTCTGTGCTCAGCACTTTTCCACCAAGGGAACAGGAGAGACTCTGTGCTGGTGGTGGTGACAGACCCGTGTGTGAGGGCAAGGCCTGCACCAGGACCCAGGATGCTGTGGACCTTCTGACTCCAGGATGGATGAATGAAAAGGTCAGCATTATGTGGCTGTGGGAGTTTCCCATATTGTCTAGAATATTGTTCATTGAGCTGAAGATTCTTTTGCTCTATAGTATATTTCCACTTCTCTTTTAAAAGAGTAAACTTTATATTGAAGTATAACATAAAGATGGAATTTTGCACGAATCATAACTATATCACTTGAGAGAAGTGGGGGAACTCAGAATCTGAGAGTTGGTGTTAAAGATAAATCATTGCTGCCGGGTATGAGATCAGAAAAATATATCTGCCAGTTTTATATCTCAACATCTTAGACTTTCTTGCATGTATTTCTGGCATGACTGATTATACAGATTGCTGCTATCTATGACGTTTTTTAAAAACAGCTTAATTGAGGTATAATTGACATACAGTAAATTGTACATATTTAAAGTATACAATTTGATAAGTTTATATTATATATAAATATATTCACCATAATCAAGTTAGTAAACATTCATCACTCTCTCATCCCCACTTGCATACACCTAATCAAGCACTGATTTGCTCTCTGTCACTGAAGATTAATTTGCATTTTATAAAATGTTTCATGTAAATAGAAACATACTCTATGTACCCCTGGTTGTCTGGCTTCCTTCACTCAGTATAATTATTTTGAGATTTATCCATGTTGTGTAATATGGACTCCAATTTGTTTATTCAGTCACCTGTTTTTTAAAATATTTATTTATTTATTTATTTGGTTGCACCGGGTCTTAGTTGCAGCAGGCAGGCTCCTTTGTTGCGGCTCACTGGCTCCTTAGTTGTGGCATGCAAACTCTTAGTTGCAGCATGCATGTGGGTTCTGGTTCCCTGACCAGGGATCACACCCAGGCCCCCTGCATTGGGAGCATGGAGTCTTATCCACTGCGCCACCAGGGAAGTCCCTCATTCACCTGTTGATGGACATTAAATTGTTTTCAGTTTTTGACTATTAGAAATAAAATTTCCATGCAAATCTTGTACAAGTCTTCATAGGGACATATATTTTCTTTTCTCCTGGGTGAAAACCTAGAAGTGGAATAGCTGTTAAACCCTCCAACTTTGTTTTTATGGTAGGTGCATTGTTAGATTTTAAAGAAACTACCAAACTGTTTTCCAAATTGGTTGTACCGTTTTACGTTCCCATCAGCAGTGTATGGGCATTCCAGCTCTTCCACATCTATGCCAACACCTGCTATGGGCAGTCATTTTAATTTTAGCCATTTTAGTAAGTGTGTAGTGGTATGTCTTTATGCTTTAAATTTGTATTCCCCTAATGACAATGGTGCTGAGCACCTTTTCATGTATTTGTCATTTGTATATCTTCTGCTCAAATCTTTTGCCCGTTTTTTATTGGGCTATTTTCATATTGATGAGTTTTGTGAGTCTTTTTTATACTTAGATACATGTTTTTGCAAAGACTTTTCCTAGACTGTGGCTTGTTTTTTGTTTTGTTTTAACTATAACAATTTCTCGAGCACTTTATTTTATTTATTTATTTATTTTTGGCTGTGTTGGGTCTTCGTTGCTGTGCACGGGCTTTCTCTAGTTGCAGTAAGCGGGGGCTACTCTTCATTGTGGTGTGGGCTTCTCATTGCGGTGGCTTCGCTTGTCGCAGAGCATGGGCTCCAGGCGCTCAGGCTTCTGTAGCCGTGGCCCGCGGGCTCCACAGCGCAGGCTCAGCAGCCGCGGCACGTGGGCTTAGCTGCTCCACAGCATGTGGGATCCTCCTGGACCAGGGCTTGAACCCGTGTCCCCTGCATTGGCAGGCGGATTCTTAACCACTGCGCCACCAGGGAAGCCCTGTGTCTTGTTTTTTAATGATCTTAACTGTGTCCTTTAAAGAATGGATTTTTCAGTTTTGGTAAAATCTAATTTATCAATTTGTTCTTTTATGAATTGTGTTTTGCTGTCAAAACAAAGAAATATTTGCCTAACAATGTCAAAATTTTTTCCTGTGATTTCTTCTAGAAGTTTTATACTGTTAGGTTATACATGTAGGTCTATGATCCATTTTGAGTTAATTTTTGAATATATTGCAAGGTATGGATCCAAGTACATTCTTTTGCAATGAATATCCAGTTGCTCCAGCACCATTTGTTGAAAAGGCTATCCTTTCTCCACCACAATGCCTTTGTACCTTAAAAAAATCAGTTGTCTATATACATGTGTGGGTTTTTGTCTGGAGTATCTACTGTGCCCTGTGGACTGGTACACTGGTACAACCAATTTGGAAAACAGTTTGGTAGTTTCTTTAAAGTCTAACAATGCACTTACCATAAAAACAAAGTTGGAGGGTTTAACAGCTATTCCACTTCTAGGTTTTCACCCAGGAGAAAAGAAAATATATGTCGCTATGAAGACTTGAACGAGATTTGCATGGCAATTTTATTTCACTGCTTCCCAGAAGTGAAACTGATGTGTTAATGGGGCTGTGTAACCTTGGTCCCTACAACAGCAGCCCAAGTCAGCTGGATCACAAACCCAGTACCCTTGAAGGGTTGCAGTGACGCCCAGGCTCAGCATCCCTTCCAGGTGGATGTTGAGATTCACACTGCCTCTGGGTAGCAAAATCCAGATGCTGGTCATCAAATCCTGAATAATTCACCAGGTGTTCTTTCTCTGTCCCAGAAGTTCCCATGGCCCCATTGGCCCTTGTACCCTCATTCCTTTCAATCTGCAGAGCTGCAAAGCAAAGCAGCTTAGGCCATCTGCCAAGAAACCTGGGACACACAATTCTCCCCTTAGGCTTTTGAATCTGCTGGTGTGGCTGGTGTGACCTGGTACCTGGCTACCTGGAGGCAGGGGGTTGGACAAAATCACCTACTGGGGCATAGACAGCACAGAGAGGAGACACTTTCTGTAGCCCAGGTCCAAGGGTGTCAGATGTGGGTCCCTCACTCCTGCCCTGAGGATACCCCAGCTGCTCCTGGGCAGAGATGCAGTTTTTCTGCTTCCTTTAGTCCCCCCCAACCCCCTCCCCAGGCCTGTCCAGTGGGAGGAAGGCATCAGCCCACATTCTGATCCTTTTCCTGGGGAGTGTTCTCCGTAGGTTTCGCTGGACATGTGAATTTATTCTGGAGGGGCGATAGTAGGGACTCAGTGGGACAGATGACAGGGCAAGGGCTTCTCCAGAGAGAGGCCAGCGTAGCCCAATCCCTGACTTAGATTCTTATAGATTCCCCTCCAGTTTTGCCTGTGAGTTGAGTGCACATTCCTTGGGCAGAAGACCCTCCATCCCTGCCTCACCAAGTTGCACACTCTGTCATTTTTTCTTTTTCGATATGCGGGCCTCTCACTGCTGTGGCCTCTTCCATTGCAGAGCACAGGCTCCGGACGTGCAGGCTCAGCGGCCATGGCTCACGGGCCCAGCCACTCCGCGGCATGTGGGATCTTCCCTGACCGGGGCACGAACCCATGTCCCCTGCATCAGCAGGTGGACTCTCAACCACTGCGCCACCAGGGAAGCCCCGCACACTCTGTCTTTTATCTGCTTATCTATTTCTGACTCTTTCTCTCTCACAGCCTCTCAGATTCCTCTCTCCCTCCCTCACACTCTGCCTCTTCTTCTGTTTCTCTCTCCTCTTTACCTCTTGCCTAAAGGTGTTTGTGGCAGCATCTATAGCCAATGTCCAAACCCTAATACAATCACAAACCAGGGCAGTGACGTTGCCTTTTAGTTGTTGTCATATCTTGGGACCCCAGCAGGACCTGGACACCCTGCTGAGGTCACCAGTGTATCATTTACTTCCAGCCTCGAATGAAACAACTCACTGCAAACCACCCCTGGAGATGTGACGTCAACCACCTGGGAGGCAGCGAAGGATGAGGAACTCTCAGCATCACCTTTCCACTTTGGACCAAGCTCCTGAACTGGAAAGGGCCCATCTGCTCAGCCCTCCCCACTCCCCATGCTGCAGGGTTTTGCAATGAAGTTTTTTCTTTCCTGATATCGATAACCTTTCTGCTTTTGCAAAACCAAAAATTTTAAGTTAATTTTGCATAATTAACTAGATTTTAGAGGAGAATTTTAATTCATGTTTCTTAGAAAAATAATTTTCTGTAGCCTTTTATTTCCTATTATTGTAGCAAGTACTCTAGAGATAATAACTAAATATTGGCCACACTGGCATACAGGACAAATTTTACCTTTCATTAAACTTAAATTAAATAAAATAGTGAAACTCCTCAGTCCTTAGGCTGAATAAGCCCACAACCAAGAGCTCAGATGAATCCTCTTAACCTTCAACACACCATATCCAGGGCATCCAGTAGGCAGGGATATTTGCAATCAGGTCTCTAGAGACATTTACTGCAGAAAGGAACTGGAGCATAGACTCACAGGGAACCCCTCTCCCAGGGCCCAACACTTCACTCTGAGCCTGAACATGAGGTAATGAATGAAATTTGTAATCCAAAGGGAGTGGGGTGGGAACGTGGTGGAAAGAAGGAGGGCATGGGGACTAGGACAGAGCAGGAAGCAATATTTCTCTGAGTATACCTTTTTGCAGAGCTTTGAGTCTTAGAATAGTCACGTTTCACAGACTCTAGAAAAAAAATAAGGAAAGTAAGAAAGTGGTTGCAAAATAAATAAATTAAAATAAACTAGGATGAGAGGGGAACCCCAAATGGGATGTAAACAGAAAAAATGGAACCTAACTGTATTACAAATGAATAATATAACCACACTGAAGGGCATGGGGGAGAAAATAACTAACCTAAGTAGCTTTGGGAAACAATATTTATTTTGAAGGCTGAAAGCAAAAAGAACTGTACACAAATGTTGTACTTTAATTAGTAAATTTGTTTTTAAACAGGGGTATGTTTAGGAATTCTGAAACTACCTTATATGAAGATCTGAGCAAACAAATATATGATAGATAACAAGAGTCATGTTTTCCATTGTCAGAGAAAGGCATTCCAAATATGGGAAAGGGATAAGTTTACAATAACCCTGAGGTCTTGGATTGGAATCAGAGATATAAGAATGAATCCAAGGGGCAGTCTACAAAACAACCTGCTTATGTTTGACAAAAATGTCAATGTCATAAAAGATGAAGAAATGCTAGATTTCAAAAAGACTGAAAAAAAAAAAGACTGAAAGATGTGACAAGTAAATGCAACACACTATCCTGGACTGGATCTGGGAACAGAAAAAAATGTTTTCTTTTGCTAGTAAGGGCATTATTGGGACTATTGGCACATTTTGAAAAAGATTTGCAGATTAGATAATAGTGTTGAATCGATGTTAATTTCCTGGCTTTGTTTTTATACTGTAGTTATACAAAATAATGGCTAGCTTTTTAGGAAAAATACACTAGTATTTAGGGACATTTACTTTCAAATGTTTCAGGAAAAAATATAATTACTATGCTTGCAACACTATCCGCAAGTCTGAAATCATTTCCAAATAAAAAGTTAAAATAAATGCAGGTTATTGGACCTCAACCTTACCTACTGGATCAGAAAATCTGGGTCTAGGGCTGAAGAATATGTATGAAGGGTATTACTCACTGTGTCAAAAAATTCTTGAGAAGAGCATTGATTTTTTTTTTAACATCTTTATTGGAGTATAATTGTGTTACAATGGTGTGTTAGCTTCTGCTTTATAACAAAGTGAATCAGCTGTACATATACATACATCCCCATATCTCCTCCCTCTTGCGTCTCCCTCCCACCCTCCCTATCCCACCTCTCTAGGTGGTCACAAAGCACCGAGCTGATCTCCCTGTGCTATGCGGCCGCTTCCCACTACCTATCTATTTTACATTTGTTGGTGTATATATGTCCATGCCGCTCTCTCACTTCGTCCCAGCTTACACTTCCCCCTCCCCGTGTCCTCAAGTCCATTGTCTACGTCTGCGTCTTTATTCCTGTTCTGCCCCTAGGTTCTTCAGAACCGTTTTTTTATTTATTTGTTTTTTTTAGATTCCATATATATATGTGTTAGCATACGGTATTTGTTTTTCTCTTTCTGACTTACTTCACGCTCTATGTCAGACTCTAGGTCCATCCACCTCACTACAAATAGCTCAATTTCGTTTCTTTTTATGGCTGAGTAATATTCCATTGTATATATGTGCCACATCTTCTTTATCCATTCATCTGTCAATGGACACTTAGGTTCTTCCGTGTCCTGGATATGCCCAGTAGTGGGATTGCTGGGTCGTATGGTAGTTCTAATTTTAGTTTTTTAAGGAACCTCCATACTGTTCTCCATAGTGGCTGTATCAATTTACATTCCCACCAGCAGTGCAAGAGGGTTCCCTTTTCTCCACACCCTCTCCAGCATTTATTGTTTCTAGATTTTTTGATGATGGCCATTCTGACCGGTGTGAGATGATATCTCATTGTAGTTTTGATTTGCATTTCTCTAATGATTAATGATGTTGAGCATTCTTTCATGTGTTTGTTGGCAGTCTGTATATCTTCTTTGGAGAAACGTCTATTTAGGTCTTCTGCCCATTTTTGGATTGGGTTGTTTGTTATTTTGTTACTGAGCTGCATGAGCTGCTTGTAAATTTTGGAGATTAATCCTTTGTCAGTTGCTTCATTTGCAAATATTGTTTCCATTCTGAGGGTTGCCTTTTCGTACTGTTTATGGTTACCTTTGCTGTGCAAAAGCTTTTAAGTTTCAGTAGGTCCCATTTGTTTATTTTTGTTTTTATTTCCATTTCTCTAGGAGGTGGGTCAAAAAGGATCTTGCTGTGACTTATGTCATAGAGTGTTCGGCCTATGTTTTCCTCTAAGAGTTTATCACGTCTGGCCTTACATTTAGGTCTTTAAAGCATTTTGAGTTTATTTTTGTGTATGGTGTTAGGGAGTGTTCTAATTTCATTGTTTTACATGTAGCTGTCCAGTTTTCCTAGCACCACTTATTAAAGAGGCTGTCTTTTCTCCATTGTATATTCTTGCCTCCTTTATCAAAAATAAGGTGACCATAGGTGCGTGGGTTTATCTCTAGGCTTTCAGTCCTGTTCCACTGATTTATATTTATTTTTTTGTGCCAGTACCATACTATCTTGATTATCGTAGCTTTGTAGTATAGTCTGAAGTCTGGGAGCCTGATTCCTCCAGCTCTATTTTTCTTTCTCAAGATTGCTTTGGTTATTCGGGGTCTTTTGTGTTTCCATACAAATTGTGAAATTTTTTGTTCTAGTTCTGTGAAAAATACCATTGGTAGTTTGATAGGGATTGCATTGAATCTGTAGATTGCTTTGGGTAGTATACTCATTTTTACAATGTTGATTCTTCCCATCCAAGAACATGGTATATCTCTCCATCTGTTTGTATCATCTTTAATTTCTCTCATCAGTGTCTTATAGTCTTCTGCAGAGAGGTCTTTTGTCTCCATAGATAGGTTTATTCCTAGGTATTTTATTCTTTTTGTTGCAATGGTAAATGGGAGTGTTTCCTTAATTTCTCTTTCAGATTTTTCATCATTAGTGTATAGGAATGTGAGATTTCTGTGCATTAGTTTTGTATCCTGCTACTTTACCAAATTCATTGATTAGCTCTAGTAGTTTTCTGGTAGCATCTTTAGGATTCTATATGTATAGTATCATGCCATCTGCAAACAGTGACAGCTTTTCTTCTTCTTTCTGATTTGGATTCCTTTTTCTTCTCTGACTGCTGTAGCTAAAACTTCCAAAACGATATTGAATAATAGTGGTGAGTGTGGACAACGTTGTCTTGTTCCTGATTTAGAGGAAAAGGTTTCAATTTTTCACCACTGAAAACGATGTTTGCTGTGGGTTTGTCATATATGGCCTTTATTATGTTGAGACAAGTTCCCTCTATGACTACTTTCTGGAGTGTTTTTTATCATAAACGGGTGTTGAATTTTGTCAAAAGCTTTTTCTGCATCTATTGAGATGATCATATGGTTTTTCTCCTTCAATTTGTTAATACGGTTTATCACATTGATTGATTTGCATATATTGAAGAATCCTTGCATTTCTGGGATAAACCTCACTTGATCACGGTGTATGATCCTTTTAATGTGTTGTTGGATTCTGTCTGCTAGTATTTTGTTCAGGATTTTTGCATCTATGGTCATCAGTGATATTGGCCTATAGTTTTCTTTCTTTGTGATATCTTTGTCTGGTTTTGGTATCAGTGTGATGGTGGCCTCGTAGAATGAGTTTGGGAGTTTTCCTCCCTCTGCTGTATTTTGGAAGAGTTTGAGAAGGATAGGTGTTAGCTTTTCTCTAAATGTTTGATAGAATTCGCCTTTGAAGCCATCTGGTCCTGGGCTTTTGTTTGTCGGAAGATTTTTAATCGCAGTCTCAATTTCAGTGCTTGTGACTGGTTTGTTTATATTTTCTATTTCTGCCTGGCTCAATCTCAGAAGGTTGTGCATTTCTAAGAATTTGTCCATTTCTTCCAGGTTGTCCATTTTATTGGCATATAGCTGCTCGTAGTAATCTCTCATGATCCTTTGAATTTCTGCAGTGTCAGTTGTTACTTCTTCTTTTTCATTTCTAATTCTATTGATTTGAGTCTTCTCCCTTTTTTCTTGATGAGTTTGGCTAATGGTTTATCAATTTTGTTTATCTTCTTAAAGAACCAGCTTTTGGTTTTATTTGATCTTTGTTATTGTTTCCTTCACTTCTTTTTCATTTATTTCTGATCTGATCTTTATGATTTCTTTCCTTCTGCTAACTTTGCAGTTCTTTTGTTCTTCTTTGTCTAATTGCTTTAGGTGTAAGGTTAGGTTGTTTATTTGAGATATTTCTTGTTTCTTGAGGCAGGATTGTATTGCTATAAACTTCCCTCTTAGAACTGCTTTTGCTGCATCCCATAGGTTTTGGGTCATCATTGTCATTTGTTTCTGGGTATTTTTTGATTTCTTCAGTGATCTCTTGGTTATTAAGTAGTGTACTGTTTAGCCTCAATGTGTTTATGTTTTTTACAGATTGTTTTCCTGTAATTGATATCTAGTCTCATAGCGTTTCAGTTGGAACACATACTTGATAACTTTTCAATTTTCTTAAATTTACCAAGGCTTGATTTCTGACCCACAGTATGATCTATCCTGGAGAATGTTCCATGAGCACTTGAGAAGAAAGTGTATTCTGTTGTTTTTGGATGAAATGTCCTATAAATATCAATTAAGTCCATCTTGTGTAATGTGTCATTTAAAGCTTGTGTTTCCTTGTTTATTTTCATTTTGGATGATCTGTCCATTGGTGAAAGTGGAGTGTTAAAGTCCCCTAGTATGATTGTGTTACTGTTGATTTCCCCTTCTATGGCTGTTAGCATTTGCCTTATATAATGAGGTGCTCCTATGTTGGGTGCATACATATTTACAATTGTTTTATCTTCTTCTTGGATTGATCCCTTGAACATTATGTAGTGTTCTTCTTTGTCTCTTGTAATAGTCTTTATTTTAAAGTCTATTTTGTCTGATATGAGAATTGCTACTCCAGCTTGCTTTTGATTTCCATTTGCATGGAATATCTTTTTCCATCCCTTCACTTTCAGTCTGTATGTGTCCCTAGGTCTGAAGTTGGTCTCTTGTAGACAGCATATATATGGGTCTTGTTTTTGTATCCATTCAGCCAGTCTATGTCTTTTGGTTGGAGCATTTAATCCATTTACATTTAAGGTAGTTATTGATATGTATGTTCCTATTCCCATTTTCTTAATTGTTTTGTGTTTGTTATTGTAGGTCTTTTCCTTCTCTTGTGTTTCCTGCCTAGAGAAGTTCCTTTAGCATTTGTTGTAAAGCTGGTTTTGTGGTACTGAATTCTCTTAGCTTTTGCTTGTCTGTAAAGGTTTTAATTTCTCCGTCTAATCTGAATGAGATCCTTGCTGGGTAGAGTAATCTTGGTTGTAGGTTTTTCCCTTTCATCACATTAAATATGTCTTGCCACTCCCTTCTGGCTTGCAGAGTTTCTGCTAAAAGATCAGCTGTTAACCTGTTGGGGATTCCCTTGTATGTTATTTGTTGTTTTTCCCTTGCTGCTTTTAATAGTTTTTCTTTGTATTTAATTTTTGATAGTTTGGTTAATATGTGTCAGCATGTTTCTCCTTGGATTTATCCTGTAAGGGACTCTCTGCACTTCCTGCGTTTGATTGACTATTTCCTTTCCCATATTAGGGAAGTTTTCAGGTATAATCTCTTCAAATATTTTCTCAGTCCCTTTCTTTTTCTCTTCTTCTTCTGGGCCCCCTATGATTCGAATGTTGGTGCGTTTAATATTGTCCCAGAGGTCTCTGAGACTGTCCTCAATTCTTTTCATTCTTTTTTCTTTATTGTGCTCTTCGGTAGTTATTTCCACTCTTTTATCTTTTGGGTGACTTATTTGTTCTTCTGCCTCAGTTATTCTGCTATGGATTCCTTCTAGAGAAGTTTTAATTTCATTTATTGTGTTGTTCATCATTGTTTGTTTGCTCTTTAGTTCTTCTAGGTTCTTGTTAAACGTTTCTTGTATTTTCTCCATTCTATTTCCAAGAGTTTGGATCATCTTTACTATCATTACTCTGAATTATTTTTCAGGTAGACTGCCTATTTCCTCCTCATTTATTTGGACTGGTGGGTTTTTACGTTGCTTCTTCATCTGCTGTGTGTTTCTCTGTTTTCTCATTTTGCTTAACCTACTGTGTCTGGGGTCTCCTTTTCGCAGGCTGCAGGTTCATAGTTCCTGTTGTTTTTGGTGTCTGCCCCCACTGGCTATAGTTGGTTCAGTGGGTTGTGCAGGCTTCCTGGTGGAGGGGACTGGTGTCTGTGTTCTGGTGGATGAGGCTGGATCTTGTCTTTCTGGTGGGCAGGACTGCGTCCAGTGTTGTTTTGGGGTAATTGTGACCTTATTATGATTTTAGGCAGCCTCTCTGCTAATGGGTAGGGTTTTGTTCCTATCTTGCTAGTTGTTTGGCATGGGGTGTCCAGCATTGTAGCTTGCTGGTCGTTGAGTGGAGCTGGGTCTTAGCATTGTGATGGCGATCTTTGGGAGAGCTTTCACTGTTTGATATTACGTGGAGCTGGGAGGTCTCTGGTGAACCAATGTCCTGAACTTGGCTCTCCCACCTCAGAGGCACAGGCCTGACACCAGCCAGATCACCAAGACCCTGTCAGCCACATGGCTCAGAAGAAAAGGGAGAAAAAAAAAGAAAGAAAAAAATAATAAAATAAAATAAAGTTATTAAAATTTAAACAATTATTAAAAATAAAAAACATTAAAAAGTCATTAAAAACAAGAAAGAAAGAAGAGAGCAACCAAACGAATAAACAGATCCACCAATGATAACAAGTGCTAAAAACTATACTAAAAACAAAACAAGACAAAAAAAATGGTCAGATAGAACCCTCAGACAAATGGTAAAAGCAAAGCTATACAGACAAAATCACACAAAGAAGCATACACATACACATTCAGAAAAAGAGAAAAAGGGAAAAAAATCTATATATGTATACAAAAAAGGAGGAAAGCAACCAAATCAATAAATAAATCTACCAGTGATAATAAACTCTAAATACTAAACTAAGATAAACATAAAACCAGAAACAAATTAGATGCAGAAAGCAAACCCCAAGTCTACAGTTGATCCCAAAGTCCACCGCCTCAATTTTGGGATGATTCATTGCCTATTCAGGTGTTCCACAGATTCAGGATATATCAAGTTGATTGTGGAGATTTAATCCACTGCTCCTGAGGCTACTGGGAGAGATTTCCCTTTCTCTTCTTTGTTTGCACAGCTCCTGGGGTTCAGCTTTGGATTTGGCCCCGCCTCTGCGTGTAGGTCGCCTGAGGGCGTCTGTTCTTCGCTCAGACAGGACGGGGTTAAAGGAGCAGCTGATTCGGGGGCTCTGGCTCACTCAGGCCGGGAGGAGGGAGGGGTATAGATGTGGGGCAAGCCTGCTGCGTCAGAGGCCGGCGTGACGTTGCACCAGCCTGAGGCGCGCTGTGTGTTCTCCCGGGGAAGTTGTCCCTGGATCACGGGACCCTGGCAGTGGCGGGCTGCACAGGCTTCCAGAGGGGGAGGTGTGGATAGTGACCTGTGCTTGCACACAGGCTTCTTGGTGGCTGCAGCAGCAGCCTTAGCGTCCCACGCCCGTCTCTGGGGTCCACGCTGATAGCCGCGGCTCACGCCCGTCTCTGGATCTCGTTTAGGCGGTGCTCTGAATCCCCTCTCATCGCACACCCCGAAACAATGGTCTCTTGCCTCTTAGGCAGTTCCAGACTTTTTCCTGGACTCCCTCCCAGCTAGCTGTGGTGCCCTAGCCCCCTTCAGGCTGTGTTCACGCAGCCAACCCCAGTCCTCTCCCTGGGATCCGACCTCCGAAGCCCGAGCCTCAGCTCCCAGCCCCCACCCGTCCCGGCGGGTGAGCAGACAAGCCTCTCGGGCTGGTGAGTGCTGGTCGGCACCAATCCTCTGTGCGGGAATCTCTCCGCTTTGCCCTCTGCACCCCTGTTGCTGCGCTCTCCTGCGTGGCTCCGAAGATTTCCCCCCGCCCCCGCCCATCCCCCGTCTCTGCCAGTGAAGGGGCTTCCTAGCGTGTAGAAACTTTTCCTCCTTCACAGCTCCCTCACTAAGGTGCAGGTCCCGTCCCTATTCTTTTGTCCCTATTTCTTTTTTCTTTTGCCCTACCAGGTACTTGGGGAATTTCTTGCCTTTTGGGAGGTCTGAGGTCTTCTGCCAGCGTTCAGTAGGTGTTCTGTAGGAGTTGTTCCACATGTACATGCATTTCTGATGTATTTGTGGGGAGGAAGGTGATCTCCACATCTTACTCCTCCACCATCTTGAAGGTCTCCCCCCCGAGCTTTGATCTTAACTTCATGAAAATTCTTAATTTCCATGGGTCCTGTCATAACTAGTTTCCCACATAATTGAGACAACTCTTAAAGATGTACATAGCTTTGTATTCTTCTGCTTGGGCTGTCATAACAAAATACCATAGACTGTGTGGCTCAAACAACAGAAGTTTGTTTTTTCACAATTCTGGAGGCCAGAAAGTCCAAGATCAAGGTTCTTGCAGGGTTTGGCTTCTGGTGAGAGCTCTCTTCCTGGCTTGCAGATGGCTATCTCCTCTTTGCATCCTCACATGGTGTCTCACAGATGTCTCTGGTGACTCTGGCTCTTTTCTAAGGACACCAGTTCTATCCGATCAGGACTTTACCCTCATAACCTCATTTAGCCTTAATCACCTCCTTAAAGGCCCTGTGTCCAATACAGTCACATGGGGATTAGGACATCAACATGCGGGGGGGAGGGGGCTCAATTCAGTCCATAGCCACTACTGTATAACACTACTGAAGTCAAGACATGATTGTGGCTTTAGTCAGGACCACACAGAAGATTACGTGTCCCCTGTTGTCCACATTGAATCTCGGTCTTGGGTCAGACTTCTACCATCTATTTCCCTCAGATCTGAACCTTGATCCTGGTCCTCTGTTAACTCTTCCTCTCAGGTCTGACTTGCACCTGGTTCTCTGTTCAATTTTCTCTCTACACAGCCTTCTGTTAATACTTCTGCCACTAATGTGCCGCTTGTCGGGACATCTAACTTAGGTCTCTGTTAAGTAACTATTTCACCATCAATTCAGTCTGGCATGAAACCCAAACCCGAGTTCTATTTTTATTTCTTCCTTCATCAATGCCTCGTCTGATCTGTCAATCAAATCCAAGTTTCTTAACACCATTAGTTCCCCTCTCTGATCTTTATATTAAACTCAGATCACAGTTGTAGATTTTACTACCAATGCCCCTCTTTTCTGACCATGAATCTATCTGTTAAATCTTTAATCATCAGTGACCTTCAGTTTTAATCTCAAAACCAGGGCTCTGATAAGTATTCCACCATCAGTGTGCCTATGTTTTATATCTTAAACCTGGGCCTCTGTTAATGTGTCCACCATCAATGCTCCGTAACCGTGGTCCAGAGTCTCTATTGAGATTTCTATCAATTTCCTTTGTTCTAACCTTGAACCTAGGCCTTTGAAACAATTCTGACATAACAGCTCGAGCCCCTCATTGATGCCCATCTGGTTTGAATTCAAACCTGATCTACCATCAGTTGTCTTCCCCTATTAATACACTGTGTCTGAATCAGATTTTCCACCACCATTAACCCTCTGGTTTGACCTCAAAATTAGGCATTATGGTAGATAGAATAATGGTCTCCCAAATATATCCACGTCCCAATCCTTGGAATCTGTAAATATGTTTTCTTACATGGCAATAGGGACATGGTAGATGTGATTAAGAATTTTGGGACTTCCCTGGTGGTCCAGTGGTTAAATCTCCTGGCTTCCACTGCAGGTGGCATGGTTGGGAAAATGAGATCCCTCATGCTGTGTGGTGCGGCCAAAAAAAAAAGAAAAAGAAAAAGAATCTTGAGATGGGAAGATTATTGTGGATTATCCAGATGGGTCTAATGTAATCACAAGGCTCCTCATAAGAGAGAGGGAGAGAGGGAGGAGGGTCAGAGTCAGAGAAGGAGGTGTGATGGTGGAAACAGGAGGTCACAGTCAAAGAGAGAGTTGAAGATGCTACGTTGCTTGCCTTGAAGATGGAAGAAGGGGTCATTAGCCAAGGAAGCTGGAAAAAGCAAGGAAATGAATTCTCCCTAGAACTTCCAGAGGGAGTACAGCCTTGCCAACACCTTGACTTCAGCCCAGTGAAACCCACTTTGGACTTCTGACCTCCAGAACTGTAAAGTAATAAACTTGTATTGGTTTAAGCCAACACAAGTTTGTGGTCATTCATTAGAGCAGCAATAGGAAGCAAATACAGGCGTCTTTGAAATATTCCACCATTGATGCCCACCTGGTCAGTACTCAAACCATGTCCTTGTTAACTCTTCCACCATCCATGCCCTCTGTGTGATCTCAAATCCCAGCCACTGTTAGCCATTCCACCACAAGAATCCCTTATCTATGTCCTCCCAACCTGTGCCTCTGTTAACTTTTCCAACCTAAATCAATCTCTGATTTTACCTTGAACTCAGGCAACTGTTATCTATTCCACCATTAATGGGTTCTGATCTAGATGTAGAATCTAGGCTTTTGAGGGTAGATAGTAAACAGTCCCTTGTGTCTGTGTATTGCACTTGGAGGTCTGTTCACTTTTTCACTATCAGGGCAATCTATGCATGAATCTTTTCTCAAGCCTGTTAACTCTTTCCCTATTGTTGCTCCCCAGGGTCTGTACATTGACTACAGGTCTCAGTTAAATCCTCCCCATCTATGCTCCTTTGGTGTGTATGGAAAATCAAACATCTGCTAACTCTTCCACTGTTAGTGCCTCTTCTCCTATGCGCATCAACCCCAGCCCTCAGTTAATGCTTGTATCATGAGTGCCCATTACGTGTGACCTTGAAGTCAGGTCTTTGTTAACTCTTCCACCATCATTGCCCCTTTGGTATAGGTTGTGAGTTGTGGGCCATTGTTAATTATACCACTATTAATGCTTCTCTGGTCTATTTCAGATTTGGGTCTAAGTTAACATTTCCATTTTCAAAGCCTCTCTGAATGACTTTGGAACTGGGCCACCATTCCACTATCAGAGCCCTCCTAATTTGACCTTGAAAGCAAGATTTTTGTTAAGTTTTCTCCATCCATACAACTTGGTAGAGATCTTGAGTCCTAGGACATTCTTAAATACTGCACCATCAGAGATCCTCTATTTTGTAGATATAGAACCTACGCCTTTGTTAACTATTTATTCCCGTTCTGGGCTGACTTCAATCTAGCCCTTTGTTAAGTTTTCTAAAATCAGTGCCCCTTAGGTTTTACCTTGAACCTCTGACTCAACTCTTTGAGCTTTGATATGGGCTGCAAAAGGTCGCTTCTGCCCACTTTAACTGACGCGGGTAGAAAGTCCAGGCTGTGAGTGACAAGAGGGGGCGGGCCCTGACCTGAGGAAGGAGCAATAGGAGGGCAGGAGGGCGGTGACGCTAGGCTCGGAGGAGTGCGCCAGGAGTGTGGTCTGAGCCCCCAAGTGAATACAAACATGTCAAGGTACTCTTCACTTTCTCCAGACGTTTTAGAAATGAGGCTTCCACGGAACAGTCTTTCAGGTGGTGCTTCCACTCCCCGCCTCGCCCCCCGGTTCCCACCGAACACCCCAGCCAGTCGCATCGCCACGCCTTTGCTCACGCGGTGCCTCCGCTCAGGGCCTGGAATCTCCCCCCCTGGGACAGTCGCGGCGCTT
The DNA here is from genome assembly GCF_059928025.1 of Delphinapterus leucas. Taxonomy (NCBI): domain Eukaryota; kingdom Metazoa; phylum Chordata; class Mammalia; order Artiodactyla; family Monodontidae; genus Delphinapterus; species Delphinapterus leucas. Next base: position 90,308,235 of record NC_143150.1, read on the forward strand.
CCGAGCTTCACACTGGTTTCAAGCACCCTGCCTCGGAAATATCACGGGGACTCCCCGGGCTCCAAAACGCATATATCTTCTGGCTGGAATGGCAGCCCCCAGAAGCCGTGGGAGGCACTAGCCATTTCCCGGCCGGCAACCGAGTTGCTGGCGCAGAGCGAATGACGCCATTTTTGATACTGGCAGAGCTGGGCTTGGAGGCTGGTTCTGATCTGGCGAAAGATAAGCTAATGCGCCATCCAGACCCACCGAGGAGAGCTGGAAGGGGAAGGGATTTTCGAGGGATGTTGAGCCCATTTGTGCAAGCGGGGAGCCAAGCCTGGCTTGAGAAGGAGCTTTTGGGTCCTGAGAGCAGAGCCAGGGTGAGGGGCCTGGCTGAGTTATGGGAGTCTGGTCAGTGATGGGGACATGTGGAAGCTCTAATGAGGGGTCCTTTGGACTGAATGATGTGAACTACAGTGATAGGGGAGTCTGGAGGATCAGGTGTGTGGGGTATGTGATGGGGAGTTTATGGGGGTGAGTGATGGGGGATCTGTGAGGTGAGCAATGCTGCCTGTAGGGTGAATGATGGGATTTCAAGGGGGTGAGTAAAGGGGGTCTATAGAGTGAGTGAAGGGGGTCTGGGGTGAGTGATGGAGGGGCTGTTGGGTGAGTGATGGGGGATTTGTGAAGTGAACAATAGGAGGTCTATAGGATGAGTGACAAGGGTCCATGGAGACAGGAATGGGAATGTGAAGGGTCATGTTGGGATTCTTTGGGGTCCATGATGGGTGGCTCTTTGAGATCAACAATACATCCATGAATAAACAAAAATCCCAGCCTTTGTGGTTTCAACATTCCAATGGAGGATTCAGACATTGAGGTTTTGATTTATATTCCCTGATGACTACCTTTTCATATATGTATTGATCACTTGGAGATCCTGTTTTGTGAGGGGCCTGTTCAGATCTTTTGCTCTTTTTTATATTGCATTGTCTGCCTTTTCCCTACTGATTTGTAGGAATTGTTTTAATATATTCAGATACCACTCTTTTATTGGTGACGTGTTTTGCAACTATCTCCTTACTTTTTGGTTTCTCTTTTCCTTATTGTGGCTTTGAATATTAAGATTTTAAGTTAAACTGTAAAGCACAATGTAAATGTAACATTTTGTTATCCTTTTTTTTTTTTTTTTTTTTTGGCGGTACACGGGCCTCTCACTGTGTGGCCTCTCCCGTTGCGGAGCACAGGCTCTGGACGCGCAGGCTCAGCGGCCATGGCCCACGGGCCTAGCTGCTCCGCGGCATGTGGGATCTTCCCAGACGGGGGCATGAACCCGTGTCCCCTGCATCGGCGGGCGGACTCTCAACCACTGCGCCACCAGGGAAGCCCTAACATTTTGTTATTCTTGAGTTAAAAACCAAACAATGTTTTCTGTAGTTTAGAAGGAGAATTAATTTTTTAGGGCATCCAGAAGCAGACTGAGGGTTGCATCTCTGAAAACCGTGGTGCCACAACAGCTAGGGAGGAGTTCTCTGCTTTTCATTTTCTCACCACCTCACCTTCTAATCACTGGTTGTGTGATCTCAGACAAGTCACTTTTCCTATCTAGGCCTCAGTATCCTCTCTAGGAAATGAGGATGATATCAGGGCCTATCCTTGAGGCTTGGGATGATAATTAAGTGAGTTAATACGTGATTATTATCCATTCCCCATGGACTTGTAGCACCGATCATGTATATATTTAATGGATCTTCCATGAACTCTATGTCAGAGCTGCTCCTGTGATACCCAAGAAAATCCAACTAAAGAAATTAAATACCAAGGAATAAGATTGTGTCAGGTAGAGTTGAGCCTTGGAGGGCCGCAAACTATTGTAATATCTTGGGGGACAGATGTTTGTTTGTTATTAAACAGTTGGGAGCATGATCTTGTGGCCTGCCTCTTCTTCACTTCACAGCTATCCTTCCATGCCATTAACTTTATTTCCATAGTAGTTTATTTCCAAACTTAGTTTATTTCTGTGGAAGTTTTCAAACATTGAGAACTGTATAATGAAACCCCATTTTGAACATCACCCAGTCTCATCAATCATCAACTCTTGGCCAGTCTTATTTCATCTAGACCAGGAGATGGAAAACTGCAGGCAGTGGGTCAAATCTGGCATGCTTTTATACACCAAAAGCTTAAGAATGGTTTTCACATTTTTTTAATGGTTGGAAAAAAAAAGAAGAATATTTTGTGAAATGTGAATATGATACAAAATTCAAATCATAGTGCCCATAAATGAAATATTATTGTAACACAGTCAAGGAGCATAATTGTTTTGTGTATTGTCTGTAGCTGCTCTCACCCTGCAATGGCAATGCTGAGTAGTTGCTGCAGGAACTATAGGCTTCACGATTCTAAAATATTTGCTATCTGGCTCTTTACAGAAAAAGTTTGCCAACCCCTAACCTAGACTACGCATTCATTTCTTCCTCCCAGATTGTTCTTTTCTTTGTTTTTAATTGAGGTATAACATAAAATGCACAAATATTAAGTGTACAGCTCAATAAATTTTTACATGTCTGTTATTATTTGAAACAAGTCCCAGCCATATTGTTTTATCCATAAATACTCCATTATGTATCTGTAAACGATAAGGACTTAAAGGTCCATACCATGGGCTTCCCTGGTGGCGCAGTGGTTGAGAATCCGCCTGCCGATGCAGGGGACATGGGTTCGTGCCCCGGTCCGGGAAGATCCTACATGCCGTGGAGCGGCTGGGCTCGTGAGCCATGGCCGCTGAGCCTGCGCGTCCCGAGCCTGTGCTCCACAACGGGAGAGGCCACAACAGTGAGAGGCCCACGTACCACCAAAAAAAAAAAGGTCCACACCATTATTCAAGGTAAAATAATTAACAATAATATCTTCAGATCATTAGTGGTTAAATTCCTTAATATCAAATATCTAGTCAGGGCTCAAACTTTAATGGTTATCTCAAAGATTTTTTGTCTGTTCAAATTAAGATTCCAGACAAGGTTCATACTTCAAATTTGGTTTCTGTGTCTCTTTAGTCTCTTAATCGTCTATAGTGTTACTTTTAATGGTTGCCTGCCTTTCCATCCTTTGGAGGTTCCATAACTTATTCTCTCAGTTCTCAGTGATTGGGCATGTAGGTTATTTTCAATATTGTGGTTTTAAAGACAAAGCTGTGATGAAGGTTCCTGCAGTTAAATCTCTGCGCACATCCATGATTCTTACCTTAGGACAAAGTTATAGAGATGGAATTGCTGGTCAGATGAGAAACACAAGTTATCAATGAATGAACAAACAACACATTTCACATCCAGCCATTGCAGAGTGGCTAACCCAACTTGGTCTCTGAAGACTCTTCTGTAGTAGTCTTCAGACTCTCTGAACACTCTTCCCACCCCACCCCCAGTAGCTTTCCAAAGAGGAAAAGAAAATGATTGAGTCTCAGATAGGTTGTTTGTTTCCCACTTGGTTTTCCCACAGCAAAATGGGAAAGGGCAATTAGTTGAAAATAAGAATTAGAGAAATTTAGAGGGAATAGAAGATCAAGAAGCAGGTAAAGTTTCTGTGAAGAGACACAGATCATCTGGCCTTAGTTCAGGTAAACTGAGCTGAACATTTTATCTGTGAGCTTCATGGCAGCCACAGTGAAAAGGGCAAACATGATCAGTTAGATGATTTGTGCTCTCCATCAAGAGAAATCAGTTCATCACTCCAGCTCCTCAGCAAGTCAAAATTTCTGGGCCTTTAGCCTATTGTTGAGTTTTCCTAAGGGCCAGTGGTTTTCAGCTCTGTGTGGTATCATCAGTAGTTGTTCCAAAGAGGCTGTTATTAGTTTAAAATTTCTGGCAGAGCCTTGGAGTGTGAGTGGTTTCCTGGTTTTCCATGGTTCCTTTGCTGTCATCTCAGTTTGTGGGGTCATGCTCTAACTCAAGGCCATCTCCTTTGCTCTTCCATTTTTAGTCTTTATTATTTTTTTCTCCTTGAAGGGCAATGAAATGTGGGGCAAAGAATGTAAACAACATAGCAAAGTAAAACAATTAGGAAGTGGAAATAACTCTGTAATCTAACTTCTGCCTTCTTCCCTGGCATAACTAGTATTATGTAATTTGGGGATGATCCTTCCAGACTCTTTATACATTTAACCTCATCCAGGTGTGTAGGTGTGCATTATAAATATGTGTGAGTGATCTTATTATTTTCATGTATTTTCCTTTGCCATACACAAAAAATACACACACTGTATCTTCTGTTCTGCAACTTTCTTTTTTACCTATTGATAAAATATATCCAATACATGTAGTTTTAGTACATTTTATTACAGAAATTTCAATTTTGAACGTCTACAAAAATAGATTTTAGTGAAGCCCTTTGTACTTATCAGTCAGCTGCAAATATTATCGACTGGTGGTCAATCTTGCTTTATCTATCATTTATCTCCACACATCCTTATCACCATCATCATCACCACCATTATCACCATCATCATCACCTAGCCAGTCCCTTATTAATATTTTGTTTAGGATTTTTACTACTATGCTCATGAGACATATTGGCCTGTAATTTTCCTTTCTTGTATTGTTCTTGTCATGTTCTGGCATCACAGTTATGCTGGCCTCATATAACAATTTGGGAAGTGTTATCTAGAAGAGTTTGGGAAAATTGGTATTATTTCCTTCTTAAATGTTTGGAAGAATAAGTTATTAGGGTGTGGAATTTTCTTCGTGGGTTGGTTTAAAATTATGAATTCGATTTATTTAAAAGATATAATACCATTCAGGTTATCCATTTCTTTTTATGTCAGACTTGGTAAGTAGTGATTTTCAAGTAATTTGTCCAGTTTGTCTAAGTTAGGGGTCAGTAAACTTTTTCTGTAGACGACCAGATAGAAATATTTTTGGCTTTGTGGGCCATATGGTCTCTGTTGCAATTACTCAAATCGGCTATTGTAGGCTGAAAGCAGCTGTAGATAATATGTAAATCAATGAGGATGGCTGTTATCCAATAATATTTTATTTATGGACACTTGAAAGTTGAATTTCATATAATTTTCACATACTGCAAAATTTTCTTCTTTTTCACATTTTTTTCCCCAACCATTAAAAGTGTAAAAACCATCCTTAGCTTGTGGGCCAGATTTGTCCTGTGGGCCATACTTTACTGTCCCCGGATCTGCACTGTCAAATTTCTTCTCATAAAATTGGTCATAGTATCCTTTTATTAGCCTTTTATTGTTTGTAGGATACGAGGCCCTTGTTAATGGACCTTTTTATTGTTTCTAGTTTTTTCTTTGATATATAATAGTGAGAATAATAATAAAAATATTCACAGCCACTGTTTATTGAATGCTTACTGTGTGCCAGGCACCATTATAATAAATTCTAATGGAATTAACTCATCTAATTTACCCAGGAACACTTTGTGCTAGGTACTATTATTATCCCCATTTTTCAGATGAAGAAACTGAGGCACAGCTAGTACATGTTCTAGCCAGAAATCTAAAGCAGTGAAGTCATAAATAAGGGAACAGCCTTATAAATATATCTTTGTGGGACTTCCCTGGTTACACAGTGGTTAAGAATCAGCCTGCCAATGCAGGGGACATGGGTTTGAGCCCTGGTCCAGGAAGACCCCACATGCTGCGGAGCAACTAAGCCCATGCGCCACAACTACTGAGCCTGTGCTCTAGAGCCTGCGAGCCACAACTACTGAAGCCCGCATACCTAGAGCCCGTGCTCTGCAACAAGAGAAGCCACCGCAATGAGAAGCCTGCGCACCGCAACGAAGAGTAGCCCCCGCTCACTGCAATCAGAGAAAGCTCGCTCACAGCAACGAAGACCCAACGCAGCCATAAATAAATAAATGAATAAATAAATAAATTTATTAAAAAATATATATCTGGGGCTTCCCTGGTGGCGCAGTGGTTGAGAGTCGGCCTGCCGATGCAGGGGACACGGGTTCGTGCCCCGGTCGGGGAGGATCCCACATGCGGCGGAGCGGCTGGGCCCATGAGCCGTGGCCGCTGAGCCTGCACGTCCGGAGCCTGTGCTCCGCATTGGGAGAGGCCACAGCAGTGAGAGGCCTGCGTACCGCAAAAAAATAAATAAATAAATAAATAAAAATATATATCTGTATATTTGTCAAGTATTTATATAGGCCAGATTCTTTTTTTAAAAAATTATTTTATTTTTGCCTGCTTTGGGTCTTCATTGCTGCTCGTGGGCTTCTCATTGCGGTGGCTTCTCTTGTTGTGGAGCACGGGCTCTAGGTGCGCGGGCTTCAGTAGTTGTGGCTCGTGGGCTCTAGAGAGCAGGCTCAGTAGTTGTGGAGCACAGGCTTAGTTTCTCCGCAGCATGTGGGATCTTCCTGGACCAGGGCTCGAACCCATGCCCCGTGATTGGCAGGCGGATTCTCAAGCACTGCGCCACCAGGGAATCCCATGTATGGGCCAAATTCTTAGACATGAGTGTGCTAGGTCAGAGAGCAAGCATGTTTAAAATTTAAAGATTATGTCTCAAATTCTATTTTGATATTGTATAATCAGCTACTACATGTGGCTACAAATCACTTACAAGCAGGACCATTTCCCAATATTTTCCCCACTACCAGATAGCATCAGTGTTTTTCATTCTTGCTGTTTTTATGGTTGAGCATTATATTTTATTTTCATTTGCTTTTCTTTAATGGTTAAACAAGCATCAGCATCTTTTCACATATTTATTTGCCATTTTGTGTTTCTCTGTAAATCTCTCCTTTCCTTCTTTGTCTTTTGCTTTCTAGCAGCTTTTTGTATATGAGTAATATGAATTTTGAAGTACACATTAAAATTTTTCTTTTGGATAGGTAGTGACTTATCTCTCAACCTTGTTGCCTGTCCTCACTAGAATATAAGATCTTCGAGGGAAGGTATTTTGGCCAGGTTTCTTTCCTGCTGTATCCCCAGTCCTTAGAACAGTGCCTGGTATTCAGCAGGTGCTCAGTAACTGATTGCTGAGTGGATGAATGCTTTTATCACTTAACAATATCTCTTAGAGATTGTTGCATATCATTGTATGTAGAGCTTACATGTTGCTTTTTATGGTTCCATATGGTATTTCCTTGTGGGGATTGAAGCATAATTGATTCATCCAATCCCCCATGAGGCTGTTTACATACTTTTGCTATTATAAACAGTACTCTAGTACAGTATCTTCATATGTGCTGTTTTGCTCACATATATGAGTATTTATGTAGAATAATTTCTAGAAATGGAATTGCTAGTCAGAGGATATGTACATGTAAAATTTTGATGAATATTGCCAAATTAATTGCTCTTAAAATATATTATACTGGCATATACCCACAATTTGAGTGTGCTTGACATCTTCACCAACTCAGTGATGTATCAAACTCGAACCTTCAATAATATATAAAGGAAATGTGGTGTCTTGTTTTAATTTGCATTTCTCTTCATGTGAATGAAGTTGAACATCATTTTACATGTTTAGAATCCCTTTGCATTTCCTTTTCTGTGAATTGATGGTCATGTCCTTTGATGATTATTATTTTTTTAAACATCTTTATTGGAGTATAATTGCTTTACAATGTTGTGTTAGTTTCTGTTGTATAGCAAAGTGAATCAGCTGCATGTATACATATATCCCCACATCCCCTCCCTCTTGCATCTCCCTCCCACCCTCCCTATCCCACCCCACTAGGTGGTCACAAAGCACCGAGCTCATCTCCCTGTGCTATATGGCTGCTTCCCACTAGCTATCTGTTTTACATTTGGTAGTGTATATATGTCAGTGTTACTCTCTCACTTCGTCCCAGCTTACACTTCCCCCTCCCCGTGTCCTCAAGTCCATTCTCTATGTCTGCGTCTTTATTCCTGTCCTGCCCCTAGGTTCATCAGAACCAATTTTTTCTTAAATTCCATATATATGTGTTAGCATACGGTATTTGTCTCTCTCTTTCTGACTTACTTCACTCTGTATGACACACTCTAGGTCTATCCACCTCATTACAAATAGCTCAATTTCGTTTCTTTTTATGGCTGAGTAATATTCCATTGTATATATGTGCCACATCTTCTTTATCCATTCATCCGATGATGGACACTTAGGTTGTTTCCATCTCCTGGCTATTGTAAATAGAGCTGCAATGAACATTTTGGTACATGACTCTTTTTGAATTATGGTGTTCTCAGGGTATATGCCCAGTAGTGGGATTGCTGGGTCCTATGGTAGTTCTATTTTTAATTTTTTAAGGAACCTCCATACTGTTCTCCATAGTGGCTGTATCAATTTACATTCCCGCCAACAGTGCAAGAGGGTCCCCTTTTCTCCACACCCTCTCCAGCATTTATTGTTTATAGATTTTTTGATGATGGCCATTCTGACTGGTGTGAGGTGATACCTCATTGTAGTTTTGATTTGCATTTCTCTAATGATTAGTGATGTTGAGCATCCTTTCATGTGTTTGTTGGCAATCTGTATATCTTCTTTGGAGAAATGTCTATTTAGGTCTTCTGCCCATTTTTGGATTGGGTTGTTTGTTTTTTTGATATTGAGCTGCATGAGGTGTTTGTATATTTTGGAGATTAATCCTTTGTCAGTTAATTTGTTTGCAGATATTTTCTCCCATTCTGAGGGTTGTCTTTTCATCTTGTTTATGGTTTCCTTTGCTGTGCAAAACTTTTAAGTTCCATTAGGTCCCATTTGCTTATTTTTGTTTTTATTTCCATTTCTATAGGAGGTAGGTCAAAAAGGACCTTGCTGTGACTTATGTCATAGAGTGTTCTGCCTATGTTTTCCTCTAAGAGTTTTATAGTTTCTGGCCTTACATTTAGGTCTTTAATCCATTTTGAATTTATTTTTGTGTATGGTGTTAGGAATTGTTCTAATTTCATTCTTTTCCATGTAGCTGTCCAGTTTTCCCAGCACCACTTATGGAAGGGGCTGTCTTTTCTCCATTGTATGTTCTTGCCTCCTTTATCAAAGATAAGGTGACCATAGGTGCGTGGGTTTATCTCTGGGCTTTCTATCCTGTTCCATTGATCTGTATTTCTGTTTTGTGCCAGCACCACACTGTCTTGATTACTGTAGTTTGTAGTATAATCTGAAGTCTGGGAGCCTGATTCCTCCAGTTCCGTTTTTCTTTCTCAAGATTGCCTTGGCTATTTGGGGTCTTTTGTATTTCCATACAAATTGTGAATTTTTTTGTTCTAGTTCTGTGAAAAATGCCAGTGGTAATTTGATAGGGATTGCGTTGAATCTGTAGATTGCTTTGGGTAGTATCACAATGTTGATTCTTGCAATCCAAGAACATGGTATATCTCTCCATCTGTTTGTGTCACCTTTTTTTTCTTGTTTAATTTTTGGCTGTGTTGGGTTTTCGTTATTTCATGTGGGCTTTCTCTAGTTGCGATGAGTGGGGGCTACTCTTCGTCGCGGTGCACGGACTTCTCATTGCGGTGGCTTCTCTTGTTGCGGAGCATGGGCTCTAGGTACGCAGGCTTCAGTAGTTGTGGCATGCAGGCTCAGTAGTTGTGGCTCGTGGGCTCTAGAGCACAGGCTCAGTAGTTGTGGTGCACGGGCTTAGTTGTTCCGCGGCACGTAGGATCTGCATTGGCAGGCGGATTCTTAACCACTGTGCCATCAGGGAAGTCCTCTGTGTATCATCTTTAATTTCTTTCATCAGTGTCTTATAGTTTTATGCATACAGGTCTTTTGTCTCTTTAGGTAGGTTTATTCCTAGGTATTTTATTCTTTTTGTTGCAGTGGTAAATGGGAGTGTATCCTTAATTTCTCTTTCAGATTCTTCATTGTTAGTGTATAGGAATGCAAGAGATTTCTGTGCATTAATTTTGTATCCCGCTACTTTACCAAATTCATTGATTAGCTCTAGGAGTTTTCTGGTAGCATCTTTAGAATTCTCTATGTGTAGTATCTTGTCATCTGCAGACAGTGACAGTTTTACTTCTTCTTTTCCGATTTGGATTCCTGATTATTCTTTTAAAAGTTAAGTTGTTGGTCTTTTTCTTCTTGCTTTGTAGGAGCTCTCTCTGTCTATTGAGGGCATTAACTCTTTTGTCCATCCTATGTGTTAGTTATCCATCTCTCCATGAAGGCAGGGACTTTTTTGTCTGCTTTGTTGCTTTACTTTCATCCACAGCACTTAAGCACTTATCAGTGGAGGATAGGAGATAGATAGATGATGGATAGATAGATAGAATATGATATATGTATAAGTATATAAAATGTTAAATATAATCCTGTACATATAACATATATATATATATAACTATAGTCATATAGATATCTTCTCTCTTGATAAATGCTTAAGTGCTGTGGATAAAAGTAAAGCAAGATATACACACACTACTATATATAAAATAGATAACCGGGACTTCCCTGGTGGTGCAGTGGTTAAGAATCCACCTGCCAATGCAGAGGACACGGGTTCTATCCCTGGTCCGGGAAGATTCCACATGCCGCGGAGCAACTAAGCCCGAGCGCTACAACTACTGAGCCTGCGCTCTAGAGCCCGTAAGCCACAACTACTGAAGCCCATGTGCCACAGCTACTGAAGCGTGCGTGCCTAGAGCCTGTGCTCCACAACAAGAGAAGCCACCACAATGAGAATCCCACACACCACAATGAAGAGTAACCCCTGCTCACTGCAACTAGAGAAAGCCCGCGCTCAGCAGCGAAGACCCAGCGCAGCCAAAAAATAAATAATTAAAAAAAAAAACCCAACAAGGACCTACTGTATAGCACAGGGAACTATACTCAATATCTTGTAGTAACCTATAATGGAAGAGAATGTAAAAAGAAAAAGAATATATTCTAATATATTTTTACATTGTAAATCAACTATATTTCAATAAAATTTTTTAAAAAAAGAAAGTAAAGCAAAATAAGGAAACAAGGAGTGGCCTGTAGGGTATGGGGTGGACAGGGAAGGCCTCAATGACAGGGTGCCATTTTAGCAGAGATATGAAGAAATTGAGGGCGTATGTGAAGGACAGCATGTCAGGCAGAGGGAACAGGAAGTGTAAAGGCCCTGAGGCAGAGGCATACCTGAAATCATATCTCCAGTGTATTTCAAAAGTACTTCAAGGATTCACATTAAGTGGTCCCAGATTGTTGTGACCCCAGGTGCCTGAAAGAAGTGAATATAAATCCACTCTGGTGTAAGCCAGCCACCTTTCAACCCACAGATAAAATTCCAAAATATAAGAGCCAACAGTGGAAAAAAGTTATAAAACACGTAAGCAAACAAGACACTATTAGCAAGATCCATAAGAAATAACAAACAGAATCTAACCCATAAAACTTCAGATATTATGGGACTTCGCTGGTGGTCCAGTGGTAACAAAAGAAGGTGTTTGCTAAGGCTGCCATAAGAAAGTACCAGGTGGCTTAAACAAAACATTTCTGGAGGCTAGAATCCAAAATCAAGGTGTTGACAAGGTTGGTTCCCTCTGAGGGACTGTTAGGGAAGGATCTGTCCAGGCCTCTTTCCTTGGCTTGTAGATGGCTATCATCTCCCTGTGTCCTTCACATGATCTTCCCTCTCTGAATGCTTCTGTGTTTAAATTTCCCCTTTTTGTAAGGACACTAGTCGTATTGGATTAGAGCTCAACCTAGTGACCCAGTGATCTTATCTTAACTTGATTACTTCTGTAAAGTCCCTATCTCCAAATAATATCACATTCTGGGGTACTGGGGTTAGGACTTAAACATCTGAATTTTGAGGGGAAACAATTCAACCCATAACAGAGGAATGGAACATATAAGTAGAGAGCAAGAGAATCCAAAGTGACTAAGCAGATTTTTAAAAATTGAAGTATAGTTGATTTACAATGTTGTGTTGTTTCAGGTGTACAGCAAAGTGATTCGTATATATATATATATATATATATATATATACGAGTATCAAGAATATATATATATATATATATATATATAAAACACGAATATATACGTATATATTCCTGTTTTCCCTTATAGGTTATTACAAAATATTGACACCTTGATTTCAGACTTCTAGCCTCCAGAACCGTGAGACAATACTTTTTTTTTGTTGTACCCATTGTTTTTTTTTCCTATTCTGTTTAATAGCTTTCTATACACAAAAACAAGGGCAATATATACCTGTGTATAACACACTGTGCCACATCAGGCATGCTGCTGTTATTTTTTGTCCATTACAACCAGGGACTTTCTTAAGCATTCTATCATCAAGGTTTATAATGACATATAAATCAGTCTGTTGAGAACCGTAGACCACACAGTCTGATGGCCTGGTAGTGAGTAGTTCCCGGAAATTCCTTCTCAAATGGTATACTTTATAGTAGACGTATCTTGAAAAAACAAGAAGTAAAAGATACTGGCATGTAGAGTTCCATTTAGTCATCAACAATTGGTCCAATTCATCGTTATATGGTACGACCAAAATGTAACCCAGAGTGATGCCACTCAGGTGGCAGGCTTCCATTCAAACTTGTCAGGTTCCAAAAGCAGGGGCAGTCTCGGCAAATATGGCTTCACCTTTTCAAGCATCTGGTATAACTGTTCTAAGAGACCATATCATTCTCTTGCTCTGAGCTTCTCTCGAGGCACCAGTGTAATATTGTATTTCCCTCATTGCATAAACCATTTATTCATTCCTTTTCCCTCAGCTACTATTTCTCCTTTTCTCCACTTGTCACTGACTTTAACCCAAGCGTTTCCACTGCTGGAAGGGATATTAAGGTCAGCTGCTGTGCCGGTCCAGATTGCCAACAGCAGTACCAGTCTAGTAATACACCCTCCCTAGTCTATTCCCATTCATACGGGTAGTGTTACATGGGTACAGAGCTAGTGAGCTACTTTGACCAATAGGTAATAGAGCTGTATTAACTGTCAGATCCTGCTGTATTCACCCAGGTATTCATGATGGTTCCTTGGACCCTTTGTGTCCTTTTCTGCTGAAAAAATAGGAATCTACAATGGTGAGTCACACCTCCTAATTTAGTCCAGTGCTCTGGACATTGATTTGTTGTAGCATGGTAGTAAGGAGTTACTTCTCTTTCTGGCTAAGAGATATTTCTTTGCCCTTCTGTAAGGCCTCTTCTGTTTTTCTTTGGCTCCCCTAAACTGGGGATTGTGCATGGGAGTTTCCTCAACTCCCCAAACCCATGGATTTGGTGTGGATGTTTCGTTAGCTCCCCAGTCCCTAAAGATAGCATGTGGGGGTTCACATGGCTCTTCACCCCAGAAATTGCACATAGGGGTTCCCTTGGCTCTCTGCCCTGGAGACTGCATGAAGGGTTCCCTTAGCTCTCTAATCTCGGTTTAACTATTTGTTAATCCCATGGGTAACTCATTCTGCCAGGTGTCTTCCCTCCTCTTCTTCCCTGCTTACTACATACTTTACCATTACTGCACTTACTTAGTTGAATATCTTCATAAATAGCAAAAATTTACCAAATTTTCCAAAGGCAATTTGGAACTTCAATGACCTCTTTGGGAAACTTGAGGCCTTCCCAAACTGGCTCATCCAGGACTTGCCCCTTCCCATCACTTCCACTCCTTCTTCCTCCTTTTACTACCTTTGCTCTTCCCTGCAGCTCCCTTAAGTTCTTTGATCTGTCCCCCTTCAACATCCCTGCCCGACTTTTCTCTTCCCACTCCAGCCCCTCAGCTTGAGCTTTAGGCCTCCTGACTCAACTGCAGGAATCTCAGAGGCAACCACCTGAGGCTGAAAAAGCTAACTGGAAATAGACTGGCTATTTTATCCACTCAGATGTCTTTGGAGACACCCAGATGGCTGCTGGGTATCTCTTTGGTCCCCCTCCCCATATTTATTCCACAGCCTCCATAAGATTACATATCAAGTCAAAGAAGATGGTGGGAAACTCTAAGCCCTCATATGGAACAGATAACCTCAACTTGTTCCATCAGTCAGAATAATCCTGATTAATAATATAAAGTGGGGCAAAGACAAGGGCCAAAACTCTGTTATATAAACCAGGGAGTTTTGTGTTTATGCATGACTCAACTAAAATTTTAGAATAAAAGCTATAAGATCTTCATTTGTATCTGTCTGTATGTTTATGTAAGTATGTATGTTATGAATATGTGATATTTTCCAACCTTCAGATGGCATTACCAAATTGTTCAAATATCCTGACATCTTTTGACATTTTGCCTTCCCCAAATCTAATCCCAATTGGTATCTTTTATACCCAAAATTGACTTTGGGGTTTCCCAGAGGGCCACTGGAAAATCACAAAGGATTTGTTCTTTCATCTTGTAAAAAAAGGTGCTAAAAATAATTAGGTTTATTTAATATTATATAAATGATTATATAAATTGCATGGGAAGTGTCAAAAAATACTTAGACTTCCCTAGATTAAATTTGTTTGGGTAAAATGTTATTCATATAAATATTTCAAAAATTATATAAAGTTCCTAGAGATTTATCATTGCGCTCACTGTCCATGATATATTTCTATTTGTGTCCTCATGCTGCTTTACCTTATGTTAGGTAGCAACAATATAGTTTTGTGAATCATAATTTCAATTATTTAAAAAATATTAACTTGGTCATAATTTTACTTTTCAAAATCCAGCATATTCTAGGCTAACTGGGGATTCCAATTCCAATTGGAAATTTACATCACTCACCTTTAGAGTTTTATTAATAGATAGATATTTAGGACCTTTTCTTCAGCTCCTAAATCTCATGGTTGTAAAATAAACATGTTCTAGACACAAGAAGGAGGGGATATGGGGATATATATATATACATATACATATACATATACATATGGCTGATTCACTTTGTTATACAGCAGAAACTAACACAACATTGTAAAGTAGTTATACTCCAATAAAGATATTAAATTATAAAAATCAGTTCAAAGGAAAAAAAAAAAACATGTTCTTACTATCATATGTATGTTTTCTCTCTGGCTTAAAATTTTCCCTTGTAAAAGGGCTGCTGCCACTATGATTGCTAAACTTTTATCAGGACAGGTGTTCCACACATGGAGATTTCCACTGGCTCTTTCAAGTGACTGAGGGGCCCATTTCACCAGTAAAGTCATCCAAGAAATCCAATGAGTTCTTCCTATATCACAAAATTTACACTGTCTATTATTCCCCACTCATCTGGAATGATAGAGCTAATGGACTATTAAAATGAAAGCTTGCTAAACTGATGGAAGAAGTCAATCTCCCATGGCCTAAGGGTTTTACCCTTATCCCTGATTGCCCTCTGGTCCTTTCCTGATGGGTTATACCAGCTGTCCCCATGTAAAATTACTGGCTAGCCCATAGAATTCTCTATTCTGTCTGGGCTCTTGAAGACTCTAACCTGGTCAATTCAGACATTCTAAAATATGGTAAGAAATTTATTCATTATTCCCAAACTTCTCTTCAACAGGTGGAAGCTGCTTTTCCTTCATTTCTCCTATGCAAACCACTATATAACCTACAAATTGGAGACTTAGTTCTCTCAAGGCAACCAGAAAACTAATCTTGATCCCTATTAAAAGGGCCCTTGCATCATCCTCTTTACATCACTAACACTGCTGCCAAACCCCGGGGGGTCAAAACCTGGATTGGTGTTTCTCAACTGAAAAGATGTTGAAATCTACTCTAAATGGAAGTCCATCCCAACTGCAGACTCTAAACTGAGGGTCTCTGAAAGCGGTGAGTAAGATGGAAGATGAGGAAGTCCCTGAGAGCTGGGAGGCGGCAGACAGTGGGGAAATCCAAATCTCCTCCAAAGTGCCCATTGTGATTCAGGACGATAGCCTACCCATGGGGCCCCTCCACAGATCCGCATCCTCAAGAAGCCCACCAGCATTGGTGTGGTCAGCAGCCCCAACTCCACCAGCAGGCCAGCCCTTCCTGTCAAGTCCCTAGTGCAGCGTGAGGCAGAGTACGCAGAGGCCTGGAAGTGGATCATGGGCAGCACCAGCCCAGAGGAGGAGCAAGAGAAACCCATCCTCGACAGGCCAGCCAGGATCTCCCAACCTGAAGACAGCAGGCAGCCCAACAATGTGATCAGACAGCTGTTGGGTCCTGATGGGTTACAAGGCTTCAAACAGCACAGGTAAATGCGGGCAGGAAAGGATGCCACCACCACTGCCTCCGTCACCACTTCTTGGGTCATCCGCTGTGGGTCGCACTGCTGTGGCAGACAGCTGGACTTGAGCAGAGGGAACAACCTGACTTACTTGCAATGTGATTCCCTTTGCTCCGCCCACTGTGACCTTGAACCCCATGTACTGTGACCTTCCTCCCCCCACTGTGATTGGCATGTCTAGAAGGGCTGTCCCAAGTCAATGGAAAGGGAAAGGGTGGGGTTAGAGGAGGGTTGGGGGGGACCCACCAAAGACTCAGAGAGTCAGACAGTACCACTTGGCCACTTGGGGTAAAGCCAGTGCCAGCAATAACAGTTTATCATGCTCATTAATTTGGGATTTTAAAACACAAATGAGAACTGCCATCCACCCACGCTCAAGTGCATGTTTTCATCACTTAAAGGCAAGTTCCATCTGAAAATACCCTTTTTGTTTCTTTGCTTCCTGTTTTTGTTTGTTTATACAATATTTGATTTGCAAAAGTAGAAGTGCATGGGAGGGGTTTTAGCAGCTTAATGAATTTTTAATTGAGAAAGAGTAGTTTGGTAGTCTACTTAAAAATGTTTCTGGGCAATTCACTAGAAACATTAACCAATAGGATTTTGGTGAGCTTAGCTTCTGTATTCCTACTGCAGCCCAGAAAAGGGGCAGGGCTCTGCAGCCCCCAGGACAGATGAGCACCCCACGCCTATACCTCCCTCCCCCCAGCTAAGTCCCAGAGCATCTGGGCACTACCTGAAGACTGGGCTAGCTCTATAGGCTCAGAGAGCCTGGGGAGGGTGCCAACCCCTCACCTCTAGTGTATTTTGGAAGATAGGGCAAGTGAACAGACTTCCCCTTCCAAAACCTCTCAGGAGGCTTACTACTTCTAGAAGTGGGCAAGGAGTGAGGCTGCACTTTGGGGCTTTAGGAGTAAGGGCTGTGAGGAACTTCCCTGGTGGTCCAGTGGTTAAGGCTCCCCACTTCCACTGCAGGGGGTGCGGGATGGATCCCTGTTCGGGGACCTAAGATCCCACATGCCATGCGGTGCGGCCAAAAAGTAGAAAAAAAAAGTAAGGGCTGCAAGCCTTGCTCAGTATTTTGCTGTCAGCACAAGGAAAGCCAGGAGAGAGTCTTGACTTCAGGACTCCGAGCCTTCTGCCGAGTGTGGTCAGAAAGTAGGTAGATCTTCCTGCTCCAGCAAGGCTTAGAACTCTCAAGGGTCTGTGGAGTGCCATCTCTGTTGATGGCATCAGCTCCGTAACTCTATCCAGCACATTTCCCTTGTGAAATCACTACCTTGGGAGCAGACCATTCTCAATACATTTGGGAAGAGACAAGCTGTGCATTGCAAAGATTGGTAATGACAGACAGACTGGTTCCCCATAGGCCTAGGCTATCCTCCAACCCGTCTTCCAGAGCAAGGGCCTGGAATGAAGGCAGTTTCCCCTCTGTCCTTGGAGCCTGGAGATTTGCTTTGGTTCTTTGAGGTGGAAGAGACTTAGGGGGCCCTGCCTAGAGCAGCTGTGTGTGTACACTCTGGCCGCTCTCGGGCTTTCTGATCTCTTCCATTGCACTGCGCCTTATATCCCTCAGCCAGCCAGACGGCCTCCTCGCTCAGGAGTGGTTGGTGTGACATTTGTGTAAGTCTTGGCCCACTACATCTTCCCCTAGGAGGAAAGTTCAGCTGTCAGTTGAGTCAGCAATTAGTCCACAGGCTTACAACTACATGAAGGCAGGAAATTGTCTGTGAGCAGAGCTGGAACAAAGCTTCAGTCAGTAAGAACCTGCAGGATGTTGAATGGTGCCCACAGGCTGCTCTGAGGGGAAATGACCTCCAGGAGTGGGGACGGGAGAAGGTTGCTGCTGTCTTTACAGTTCCACTGCCAAGACCAAGTTTCTGCATTCTAAATGGATAGTGTCCATCCCTCATGTAATAGTGGTTTCTGGCCCAAGATGAAACTATCCTTTTCAGTTGGAGAAGGTACAGAGGTAGGCCAGGTGGGAAGGCCAGAAGTGCTGATTGCTCAGCCGTCGGGACCACCTGTTCTTGCTCCCCTTCTCTAGTGGGAGCCAAGGGGAGGCTGGCTGATGGGTGTCTGTGGATCAAGGATGTAGTAGGGACTGATGCTCCCACCTCCCTCTGGCCAAAGATGGGGCTCTGCCTGCTGTGTGCCTGTCACCACCCACCAGCAGTCATATCCTGGCTTCCCAGATGGAGAGGTGGCAGGCAAAATTTTAAAAAGAAAGAAATGAAAACAGGAAGCTATGGTGTTGGGGGGAGGTGGGAGGGGAGATGGGGAAACAGTTTGGATTTTGTGTGTGTGTTTGTGGGTGTTTTTGGTTTTTGTTGTTGTTTTTATGCAGTTGTCTGTAACTTTCCTTAGGTGCTTTTTCTTTTTTTTATTTTCACATTTTATTCAATACATATAACAATGCATATTAAAATATTAACAATAAGGAGATTTTTAATTTTTTGCTTTTATAAATCACTTTTCTTTTTAAAAATTTTTTAAAAAAAGTAAGCTGTAGGCTTTGGCTTGCAAAACACCAGGGGAGCGGGGGGCAGAAACCTGAGGCTGCTGCCCCTTATCTGCCTTCACAGTACTGTCCCCTTCTCCCAGCTCCTCCCTGACTCTGTGAGCCAGGCCTCAGACCTTCCAGCTAACTGCTTCCCATGAGCCACTACTCTGATGTCATCCTATAACCAAAGGAGCTGGGGGTCTGGGCCTGGTGACCAACCCTTTGCCACCCACTCAGTCAGGGTGCTCCCCACCTGCAGGCAGGCGGCAACACCCTATCTGCTACCATCAGCCCCTTCCAGAGCCCACTGCCCCACCCCTCCCTGTCTAGCCCAGCCATATGCAGCTCTGCCCCATCTGGGGATGCTCTGCTCAGAGATGGGCTGGCAGGGCCGCCCCAGCCTCCCTGGTAGGCAAAGACTCTGGAAACCTCTGGAGTCCTGTGTTCGGCCATGTGATCCCAGGGGTGCACATGGGCCCCTTGGGTATCTGAACAGAAGGGTATGGGAGGGAGGGCCGCACCCCTGCAGTCCCACTCTGCTGGTCTAATGGGCAGCTGCCCACCCTACCCCACCCCGCACCACGGGCTCCTGAGTCGGCAGATTAAGCATTTTATAAATTGCATTTTAAATACAAGTTTTAAACTTGAAAAAAATAAACAGAGGGTCTCTCGAGAGCCCCCAGAAGCAGATGTTGCCACAAGGTAGACTGCTTTCCTAAGGACTTCAGACCAAGTAAGTAGATGACATCATGAGGTGGTCAGCTTCCACCCAAGATGCCAAACAAGACCCTGTAGGATTCTCTTACATACTTCCTAATCTCACCATTTTTACTGTTCTTCTTGCAGTATCATCCTTTTTCTCTATCCCCTCCAGCATCATCTTTGCTATCCACATAACTCCCCCCATTACAACTGCAGCTTTCCATAACGAGCCTTCATCTGTATTATCTCCTCTTCCCCTTCACCCAAGCTGTTCTCCCCTTTAACAATTCTGCCATCCCTGCAAGGACCCCAGAATCTATAGCGTTCCTTCACTCAACTCATAGTACAGTCTCACAACCTTACTTTAGAATGCTGGTTATGTTCTCCCTCTTCTTCGGAAGCCTCCAGCTTCCCTTAAATTCCTATGCCATCTCATATTTAAGGGCATCCTTTGTGCTATCACTCAGGGTCCCTTTAGCTTTTCCCCCTAGACTTCAAAAGGAATCTCCTTCAACCTCAATACTCTTCAAAAAGGGCCATCTATGCTTAACCAGACTGCCTTCTTTTCTCACCTTAACTACTCTATTACCTCTGATTTAAGTTTTCCAGACACTAGATGAGGCAAGAGGTCTACAAAACATGTTACAACTACAAGCTTAGGCAGAATCCAAGCCCCAGAAGGAGGCTGTGCTCTTCTTGTCTCGTCAGGTTCTTAAGAAGCCTTAGAACAAGAGGCTAAGAGACTGGGAGTAAATCTAAAAAACTTGCTGCAACAAGTCAACTATGGGCAACCTGCATGCCTAGGGCTGCTGCAGTGTGGGCCACTTAGAAGTTCACCCAACCACCTGCATCTTCTATGCTCTGCTACAGAAAATAACCATGACTGTGGATCTTACCACTAACATCTAAAACCACTAACATCATTGCCAGAGAACTACAGGAACTCCAATGAGTGGATCTTCACAATTGTCTGGCATTGGACACCAGCCTGGCTTCTCAAGGGGAGCACTTTTGTAATGATCAGAAGCCATTGCTGTGCATGTGTTCCCTGAAACCTCTCTGATGGTTATGCCATCACCAAAAACATCCAGACATTCCAGAAAATTCTTCAGATTTCCATTGTCATCTTCACTCCACTATCTGAATACCCTTCAAGCCCAATGTCTAGGAATCTTCTCGACTTGCTCTCTCTGAACCTCAAATCTTGGTTTTACTCGCTTATTCAACCTTTAATAACTATTATTTTATTTTATTTCTGAGTATTTCTCTTGTTAAATGCCTAATTGCTAAGGCCTTCCAATAGCTGTCAGCCTAACAGCACAATCAACAGATGATACAGTAGTCAGTTCTTCAGGAACAAGAGGAACGTGAAGGCCAGCACCCCCTTGAAAACTATTTGGACCTAACTCAGCTTCCCAATGACTCTTATTCCATCCCTAATAGTGCTCAAGGACAGATTTTGTCTGACTTAAACAACAAGGGGGGACCGACTAAGTGTTCACAATTACCTGTTGCTTACCCTCTGCTTTGTCTTGACCAAACTTTAGTCAGGATTCTCCCTTCCTACAGGTTCCTGAACTCTGCTTGCCCCCAAGCCTGAGCAAACACAAAAAAGTGAAATTTGCCTCCCTTCTCAGCTTCTCCTGAGAATTGACTGACAACAGCAGGATACTTTCCTGGCAGACCCCACTGGCCATTTCCCCTTGCTTGTCCAACTTCTCTGAAAGATTCTGCTTATCTCTGCTTGTCTCCTCCTTACCCTGTGAAAGAAAAGCCTTTTTCTGCTTGATTTTGAGACCCTTGTAGACCTTATGGTCATAGCATTCTCCCTATTGCAACCAGCCCTCCCCCATTACAATAGTCCCTTTCCCTCCCTTCCAATAATCCTTCTGAAAAATAGTTTCTCCTTACTAAGTCCTGATTTGTTCTTCTTTGACAACCAACATGCAACAAGACGTGTTAATAAAGGCCCAGAAATAGGTAATCTAGAGCTATGCTGTTATCTAACACCGTGACTGCTAAAGTATGGTGAGATTCAGCCAAGAGTTCCAGTCCTTGGGCAATTTATTTAATTTGTGTGGATAACTCCTAGGACATGACTGGCTGTGTTTCTTTTCATTGTTGTGTGGCGTCCTGCACATACGCTGTTCCTACTGCCCATCCGCTCACCAATTAGTGATCCTAAAGTGGTTAGTATCAGGGGAATATTTGGAAAGATTGTGGCGCTGGAGAGTTGTGGCTAGTGTGGTTGATGAGGGTAAGTCCTTGCGGGGTTCTGCTGCTGAGTAAAAATCTACTGCAATTTTGAGTCAAACCCAGTGTCCAGTGTTGGACAAGGGGAAGCTTGTAATAGGGAAAGCCCTTTACCAGGGATTCCCTTACAGGCCCACCAAGGCTCCCCTTGTTGCCTATATTCTGTGTTCCTGTGAAGGCAAGTTGTGGGGCTTAGTGCAATTCCAGGCGATGTTAATAGGAGCTTATAATGTTATAGCCAAGTAAATGTGCATGTTATCTACCTCATACTCAGCACCTGAGTCAACTCAATTGGTTATGTGCTCAGCCCATGATTGGCCACATATTTGAAGTTAGAGTTGACCCACAGAATTAGAAGGCACCTGTGAGTCACAAGCCACCTCTTAGAGCCTGGCTTAGCCAGAATGGGTGTTGCTGGTGGCAGTAGAGATGGAAGGAGGAGGAGTGCTAGCCTCAGTGGTGGTGTCTGTGGTCATGTTAGTAGGACCGACCGACCTGAATGGCCAGGAGTGTGCTTCCCGTGGTCCCCATCCTGACCCACGTTGTGTGTCTCCCGTGTTGTGCATGTGGCATGTTGTTTCCAGACCTTGTCAACAGTAGGGTTTAGTTTGCCAGGGGAGGGTGATCCATCAATGGGTGTGTAGTCGACACTGGTGAAGGGAGGAACTTCTCAGGTATGGAAGGGGCACAGCAACAGAATAGGGGTGAAAGTCAGAGGTCATCTGTGGGCAGCAGTAGGAGATCTGATTGTCCCTTGGGTATCGTCCAAATGGTGTTACCCAGTCCGGGGGTAATTAGTTCCACCTCCTGGGTATCAGGAGCTGGTCCAAGATTGTTCTATGGTGATTTAGTGCAGTATGTGGGCAGCAGATGAGGACGCCTCTCTCTCCAGATAGTGGTGAGTGATCTGCTCAGCTTACACTGGATGAGGAGCAGAAGCACGCTGAATGCGGTCCCAGAGTTGGTGGTCCACAGCAGGTCCCTGTTGGGATCAAGGGAGAAGTGACTGCTAGGCTCTGGAGTTTCTATGAGGGAGAAGGGAAAAAGGTGGAAGTACCAGGTGGATGTTCATTTGCTGTGGGCAGCATGCAAGGCTCCCATATCCATGAAAACTGGGAATTGGGTTGTGTCCAGTGTGGATGTGTCCACCAGGAGAGGTCACAGTGTCTCTACAGGTGGTCGTTTCATTTGTTGTGAATTTTAATACAGTGCAGTCATGTCTTTCGTCTGCACTTTTGAACTTGATGGACCATCTTCCTCCAGGTTCTCTCAGGAGCCCTTGTTTTAAAATACCTTTATGCCTTTCTGTGACATCTGCTGCTATAGGACAATGGAGTAGGTGAAAACTCACACAATGTGATTTTGTAATGCCCGCTGTTGTGTTGCTTTGCAGTGGGAGCCTTGATCTGTTTGTATAACTGGCAGCACTCCCAAGGGCTGTGAGGCTCCGGTGTTAACACTTCAGTAACATTAACAGAGGTTGGGGCCCCACAAGAGCCATCAGTGGAAGGCCTCTGTGGGCACCCACCACTATTAACCATGTGTTAACATATATGTTCCTGCCGCTGCAGGGGGAGGCCCAATGAAATCAATTTGCCATCTCTGATGTGGCCCTCCTCCTCTGTAAATTGTCCCTCCAGTGAGGTAGGCCCAATGTCTAGATTTCTGGCTTCTGGTACAGCCACTAATGTTTTGTCTCCCTGCTGCGCTGACTCCTCTACTAACAATCCATTTTCATAACCCTGTGGTGCCCCAAAGCCCTGACCTCTCATGTGCTCCCTGATAGAAGGGGAGGGTGGCTCCTCCCAAAGGTCTGGAGATCTTCCCCTCCTTCCAGAGCCCTAGCTGCTTTGGTGGTTCAGTTAGCTCATCAGGCTTTGAGTCGTAGAGCACTTCCTCTGTGTCTTGTTTGGTATGAGCTGAGGTATGGTGCTCCCAGATGGGCAGAGTGGCAGCCAGTGTGGCAATTGGCCCCATACCTCTTTAGCCCAAATGTCTTGGCTTGTATTTTCCAGCCCTGATTTTGCCAAAGTCCTGACCAAGTAGTTAGCTCATGAACACCAACCAGGAGTCAGTAAAATATGAACATTGGGAAAATGTTTGTCAAAGGTATACTCTACTGCTAGGACTATTATATGCGGCTCAGCCCACTGGGCACTTTGGTCTGTGCCCCATATGGATTTGGGGGTGACAGGCTGTGGCTCTCTATTGTCTGGTCCCTTACACCTTGTGCTCACTCCATCGGTAAAGGAAGACAGTTGCTTTGCTTGTTTTGAGGGTGCTGACCATCCTCCCTCCCGTCCCCATTGAGCAAGGGGTAGAGGCATTTCTGGGGTTTGGGAAAATTAGCTTCAGTGGCAGGTATGTGGTTATTTCCTCATGGAGTTTGTGACACTCCAGTAGGGCTGGGTTTAGCTCAACCCTGTAGATAGCATTTCCATTTTAATAACGGGGCCTCTGATGCCAATCTGATTTTATGGGGAGTTTTTCTTCCATTATGTAGGGCATACGAGGAATCTCTGTCTGTGGGATAACTGGCTCTGCCCCAGAAAGGGCCTCAGTTTCCATAAGTGCCCTGTATGCTGCTAGAAATTGCCTCTCCAGTGGCAAATACGTCTGGGCTGAGGCTAGGAGCCCCTTACAGCAAAAGCCCAGGTAGAGGTTTGCGTGTCCATTTGGTCCAGAGGCCCCAGGAAGCAAATTTTGGGGTGGGAGCAGAAACTTCTAAATGTGAAGTCCTATCCTTGGGGCACTAGTGGGAGGGCTGAAGTGATAGCCTCCTTTAGTTTATCTAGTGCCTGTTGTAGCTCAGGTCCTCACTCAAAATGGAAGACTTACAGGTGACTCAGTACACAGATAGGGTCTAGCAAATAGTAGACGTGAGGAACATGTTGGCACCAGAATCCAAACTTTTCTACCAAATGTTGGGCCTCCTTGCTGATGTGGGAGGTTGGAGCACTGGGAGCTTTTATTTTATTGGATTGGGAAGAGTTTGCCCTTCTCAGTTCTGAATGTAACCGCCCAATTTAACAGGGGCCTTGTACCTTATGGAGGAAGGCAGTTACCCATCCCCTTTCAGTGAGGTGCTCACTCAGGATTGTGACTGCCTGGCCCTCAGTGCCTTGTCATATCCTGTACAATGGCGTGTTTACCGCCCACACCAATAACGAAATGGTAACTGGTTCCCACTGGTTGGCGCCCACCAATAGAGTAAAAGCCTTGGGTTTGTTCCATGAAGTTAGCTGCTGACTGAGCCGGTCCAGTAATGGGAACAGGGATAGTCTCCAAGGGAACACCAGGAAAGAAACATCTTTTAGCAAATCTGGGCCAATTTTAATAGTTAAGTGGGTAATTTTCCTTTTAATTAATTGTCCTCTGAAGTCAGTCACCTCTTTTGGGGGGAGGGGGAGTTCCCTTTAAAGCATGAATGCTCCCTGGGATTAGGAAGGTTTGAGCACCTGTGTCCAACAGAGCCAGCCAGTGTGTTTGTGTTCTGGAGCCCAAACTACAGTTAATGTGTTACAAGGGCTATTCTCTTCCAGGTGGGGCCCTACTTCTGTGACTGCTGGATCCCTCTGTGTGGGCTGTCCTGGCCACTGTTGGAGACCAGAGGCAAGTACTAAAGATGAGGCTGCCTCTGAAAGGGAAGCCTGCCGCAGCTCGTAATCTAACCCTAGTAAGTAGTACTATTGCTGCACTGATTTATCAGAGAACCTCCAATTTGGGGCCCTCTTGTCCCTTAACCTGTGATGGTTAAGTTTATGTGTCAACTTGACTGGGTCACAAATGCCAAGACATTTGGTCAAACATTATTCTGGGCATGTCTGTAAGGTTCTGGATGAGATTAGCATTTGAATTGGTGGGCTGAGTAAAGCAGATCACCCTCCCCAGTGTTGGCGGGTCTCATCCAATTAGCTGAAGGTCTGAATAGAACAAAAAGGTGACCCTCCCATATGTAAGAGGGAATTTCTTCCTGCCTGACTCCCTTGAGCTGGTACATTTTTTCCTGCCTTGGGACTCAAATTGAAACATTGGCTCCTCCTAGACCTCAAGCCAGCAAATCTTTGGACTGGAACTATACCATGGTCTCTCCTAGGGCTCCAGCTTGAGGACTGTAGATCTTGGGACTTGCCAGGATAACCCTGTGAGCCAATTCCTTATGAAAAAAACCCCTCTTTTTATATATACATCCTATTGGTTCTGCTTCACTGGAAAATTCTGACTAATATATAACCTGTCTTGTTTTCTCAGAGTTCACGCTTAAGCAGAGGCCAAGCTGTAAGTTTGTTTGACTTAGGAGGGGGGAGGCTTCACTCTCGATAGTAATTTTGATTTAGGCCAGGTGGCTTAAACACTTGGATCTGAGTTTGTCTTTCAGGGGTTTCTATTAAATCCAAGGGCAGCTGTGACTTTTGAACTGTTTTTGTGTTAACCATCACTGCCAGTAAAGAGGACTTACCTTTGTCAGGAGCCCCTCTGAGAAACAACGCTGTGGACTCAGGACTCTATTCACCCTCCTCCCACTTGCCCAGTCATCCTGCTGCACACCATCTGTTACCTGATAAGCCCACTCCAGCATCCCTAGCTGATGGAGGAGATCTTTGGCCTCAGCTGGTGTTTTCCATTGACAGTCTGCCCAGGTGATTATGAGGCCTCATGTGGGGTGGGTGGCCCTCCAAGCCATTAAAAAATCCATATCAACAAGGTATATGTGAACTAGGGTCCAAAGCTGCCTCTGGGGGTCCTTCCTCCCTTCCTCACTAATTGTGCAAGATCCCTTACCAGGGGCCCATTTTTCCATCCCATTCTGTGGCCGCCAATTGTTTAATTCCAGACCCTGTTAGGTGGAATTCTCGCTCTCTGCCTGATACATTCTATACAGCCAGGCAGTCCCTTTTTCATTTGGTTCCCGAACTCTGTCCTTATGGAGGACTGGGCCTCAGGGAGAAGGGGGATGTGTCGCTTCCCCCAAGTGAGAACCTGTCCCTTTTTTTTGACCTTCCCCTCTTGTGTCTTCTGTTACTTTGTGGGTGGTCCTGGGTGGAGGGTAGATTCTCCTCACCATGACCATACTGGCATTGTGCTGCCTGGGCCTCTAGAGGGCACCAGTCCTCTTCTCCAGGGCCCTCCCCTCCATCTGGTCTTCCAACGAGTGTAAGCTCCTACCTCCTCACCAGGCTGTGGCCTGGTGAGAAGCCATCAAGAGGAAGTTCTGGCTTGCCTCTCTCATTCAACAGGATGGCCCCCTGTTTAGGAGTCCTGGGAGAGGCAGGAAGATAACTCCCTTGTCTTTGTCACGTTAAGTAATGCTTTAGCTGCCTCAGCTCAAGAGTTGGGGTCCAGATAGCCCTCCAGGGAAGGGCTAGAATGATGCCACCTGTAACAGCAGATCCAAGTGCGACAGCATCAGAGTCAGGCTAGCTGTTTGCAAAGGTGCCTCCCCCAACTGCACTTTGGGGACTAACCTTGGCCTGATGCCTCTGCCTTATAGGCTTGTTTAGCTGCCACAGTGGTCCCCAGCGGCAAGGATGTCCTCTCGTCACAGAGTAACGCTGAATCACTGGCCATTGTCAGGGAGCTCCTCCCATTATAGCCCATTATGGGGTCAGGGATATCCACCCCTCAGTCCAGAGGTGTGCACCCCTCCCCCTTTTCTGTTCAGGCCCACAGGTCTTACAGTGTCCACCACCTGCCTAATGGATACCCAGGTGGGCAGGCTGACTTCCTACCGCATGCAGCTGGGCCCCTCTGGCCCCCCCAAATTAGTTCCAGTGGCATGTGTTCACTCAAATACTGATGCTATCACTTGGCCAGGCTATTGAAGCACAGGAGGATACCCCCCAAAATATAGGGTGTAATACAGTACAGAGCAGTGCCACGCCAAACCGAAGCAGTGGCATTCTAAATTTTGAATCCCACTCATTTGAGGCCATCCAGGATTTTTGCTAATTGATTTTCCTGCTGACTGGGTGGCCTCCATATCTATTTCCTAATTATCTCCAGAAGTTCTCCCCTTATTGCCACTTACGGAGTTTGAGGTATTTGGGGGTTATCAAGAAAAAAATATGACCACGAGGTGGCAGGAGCACACACGAGTGTTACTGGGCTTGCAGGCTGGGGAAGTGCCTCACAGCAGGAGCCTGTACGAGGAGGAGGAGGAGGAGAAGGAGGAGGAGGGAGGAGGAGGAGGAGGAGGAGGAGGAGGAGGAGGAGGAGGAGGGGGAGGAGGAGGGGGAGGAGGAGGGGGAGGGGGAGGGGGAGGGCAAAGGAACTGCTGGGGGATAAGGGGTTAAGAGAGGGAGCTTTTGTGTCTAGGTGATGTCACTAAGCAGCAAAGTGGGGAGTCTCTGAGTCAGAGAACCCTGAAGGGCAGTAGCAACATGGGTCTTTTACAGCCCGGGCTTACCTTATCTATTGCCAGCAGATGTAGGGTGAGGTTTCGTTGGGTATGCAAAGCAGGTAGGCTCTAAATGGTGAAAAATCTACTTGTTTGGGCTATTTATAAAATAATTGGATGTGTACAAATTTAAGTTGGCATCAGCAGGTTTTGAGCTATTGGGTCTCAGCCTGCAGTGAAGAAATAAACAACCTAAGGACCAATACAGAAAGGCCATCTTTGACCTATCTATATAACAGGTGAAGGCACAACCCATCCCATTAGATCCTTAGGAATTCTGGTGGGATCTTAGGTCCCCGACCAGGGATAGAAACTGTGCTCCCTGCAGTGGAAGCACAGAGCCCTAACCACTGGACTGCCAGGGAATTCCCAGAATTCTGGCATCAAGGTTTAAAGGTAGAGTTACAGTTTCTCATTTAGGGATCATCCCTGCTTCTGGCACCTGCAGTTGTAGCCCTGGTCCCAGGACCACTGCATCAGGTCAGAAAAAAGAAAGTTGAGATATTGCAGGGAAAGAATTGTGTAGTAGTAACAGCATCTTCCCTGCCCTCTCTGCCTCAGACCTCACAGAAAAATAGAGGAATCTATCTAGCAGGGACTCTCCCTTGGCCTGTATCATGTTAAATGTGAGCATACATTCATGAAGGGGTGTAAGCCAGTTCTTCATGTCTTTATCTCCCCCACTTTAGGTATCTACCTGTTCCAATTCTCTATCAAACGAATACTCTGAGCTATGTATGCAACATTATATATTCATTTAAGGTGCTATCTCTTTGCTCATTTTTGGACACTATGAGCTGTAAAATGTGTTCTATGGTTTGAAATAATGTAACTCAGTGGTCCCAATTGCTACAGTAGCTTCTATTCCAGTCCTTTTTCTTTTTTTAATGCATCTTTATTGGAGTATAATTGCTTTACAATGGTGTGTTAGTTTCTGTTTTATAACAAAGTGAATCAGCTATACATATACATACGTCCCCATGTCTCCTCCCTCTTGCGTCTCCCTCCCACCCTCCCTATCCCACCTCTCTATGTAGTCACAAAGCACCGAGCTGATCTCCCTGTGCTATGCGGCTGCTTCCCACTAGCTATCTATTTTACGTTTGGTAGTGTATATATGTCCATGCCACTCTCTCACTTCATCCCAGCTTACCCTTCCCACTCCCTGTGTCCTCAAGTCCATTCTCTAAGTCTGTGTCTTTATTCCTGTCCTGCTCCTAGGTTCTTCAGAACCTTTTTTTTGTTTACATTCCATAAATATATGTTAGCATATGGTATTTGTTTTTCTCTTTCTGACTTACTTCACTCTGTGTGACAGACTCTAGGTCCATCCACCTCACTACAAATAATGCAATTTCTTTTCATAGCTGAGTAATATTCCATTGTATATATGTGCCACATCTTCTTTATCCATTCGTCTGTCGATGGACACTTAGGTTGCTTCCACGTCCTGGCTATTGTAAATAGAGCTGCAATGAACATTGTGGTACATGACTCCTTTTTTTTTTTAACATCTTTATTGGAGTATAATTGCTTTACAATGGTGTGTTAGTTTCTGCTTTATAACAAAGTGAATCAGTTATACATATACATATGTTCCCATATCTCTCCCCTCTTGCGTCTCCCTCCCACCCTCCCTATCCCACCCCTCTAGGTGGTCACAAAGCACTGAGCTGATCTCCCTGTGCTATGTGGCTGCTTCCCACTAGCTATCTGTTTTACGTTTGGTAGTGTATATATGTCCATGCCACTCTCTCACTTTGTCACAGCTTACCCTTCCCCCTCCCCATATCCTCAAGTCCATTCTCTAGTAGGTCTGTGTCTTTATTCCCATCCTGCCCCTAGGTTCTTCATGACCATTTTTTTTTCTTAGGTTCCATATATATGTGTTAGCACACAGTATTTGTTTTTCTTTCTGACTTACTCCACTCTGTATGACAGACTCTAGGTCCATCCACCTCCCTACAAATAACTCAATTTCATTTCTTTTTATGGCTGAGTAATATTCCATTGTATGTATGTGCCACATCTTCTTTATCCATTCATCTGTTGATGGACACTTAGGTTGCTTCCATGTCCTGGCTATTGTAAATAGAGCTGCAGTGAACATTGTGGTACATGACTCTTTTTTTTTTTTTTTAACATCTTTATTGGGGTATAATTGCTTTACAATGGTGTGTTAGTTTCTGCTTTACAAAAAAATGAATTAGTTATATATATACACATGTTCCCTTATCTCTTCCCTCTTGCGTCTCCCTCCCTTCCACCTTCCCTATCCCACCCCTCCAGGCGGTCACAAAGCACCGAGCTGATCTCCCTGTGCTATGTGGCTGCTTCCCACTAGCTATCTACCTTACGTTTGGTAGTGTATATATGTCCATGCTTCTCTCTCGCTTTGTCACAGCTTACCCTTCCCCCTCCCCATATCCATGACTCTTTTTGAATTATGGTTTTCTCAGGGTATATGCCCAGTAGTGGGATTGCTGGGTCCTATGGTAGTTCTATTTTTAGATTTTTAAGGAACCTCCATACTGTTCTCCATAGTGGCTGTATCAATTTACGTTCCCACCAACAGTGCAAGAGGGTTCCCTTTTCTCCACACCCTCTGCAGCATTTATTGTTCGTAGATTCGTTTTTGGTGATGGCCATTCTGACTGGTGTGAGGTGATATCTCATTGTAGTTTTTATTTGCATTTCTCTAATAATTAGTGATATTGAGCATCTTTTCATGTGCCTCTTGGCCATCTGTATGTCTTCTTTGGTGAAATGTCTATTTAGGTCTTCTGCCCATTTTTTAATTGGGTTGTTCTTTTTTTTGATATTGAGCTCCATGAGCTGCTTGTATATTTTGGAGATTAATCCTTTGTCCGCTGTTTCACTGGCAAATAGTTTCTCCCATTATGAGGGTTGTCTTTTTGTCTTGTTTATGGTTTATTTTGCTGTGCAAAAGCTTTTAATTTTAATTAGGTCCCATTTGTTTATTTTTGTTTTTATTTTCATTACTCTAGGAGGTGGGTCAGAAAAGATCTTGCTGTGCTTTTTTTTTTTTAAAGAAGAGTACTTTTTCTTTTCTTTTAATTTATTTATTTTAATTTATTTATTTTTGGCTGCATTGGGTCTTCATTACTGCATGCGGGCTTTCTCTAGCTGCAGCAAGCAGGGGCTAATCTTTGTTGTGGTTCACGGGCTTCTCATTGTGGTGGCTTCTCTTGTTGCGGAGCACAGGCTCTAGGCGCATGGGCTTCAGTAGTTGTGGCATGTGAGCTCAGTAGTTGTGGCACACGGGCTTAATTGCTCCGTGGCATGTGGGATCTTCCTGGACCAGAGATTGAACCCATGTCCCCTGCATTGGCAAGCAGATTCTTAACCACTGCACCACCAGGGAAGTCCCTTGCTGTGGTTCATGACAAAGAGTGTTTTTCCTATGTTTTCCTCTAAGACTTTTATAGTTTCTGGTCTTACATTTAGGTCTTTAATCCATTTTGAGTTTATTTTTGTGTGTGGTGTTAGTGAGTGTTCTAATTTCATTCTTTTCCATGTAACTGTCCAGTTTTCCCAGCACCACTTATTGAAGAGGCTGTCTTTTCTCCATTGTATGTTCTTGCCTCCTTTGTCATAGATTAGTTGACCACAGGTGCGTGGGTTTATCTCTGGGCTTTCTATCCTGTACCAGTGATCTGTATTTCTGTTTTTGTTCCAGTACCATATTGTCTTGATTACTGTAGCTTTGTACTATAGTCTGAAGTCAGGGAGTCTGATTCCTCCAGCTCCGTTTTTCTTTCTCAAGATTGCTTTGGCTATTCAGGGTCATTTGTGTTTCCATACACATTGTGAATTTTTTTGTTCTAGTTCTGTGAAAAATGCCGTTGGTAGCTTGATAAGGATTGCACTGAATCTGTAGATTGCTTTGGGTAGTACAGTCATTTTCATAGTGTTGATTCTTCCAATCCAAGAACATGGTATATCACTCCATCTGTTTGTATCATCTTTAATTTCTTTCATCAGTGTCTTATAATTTTCTGCATACAGGTCTTTTGTCTCCTTAGGTAGGTTTATTCCTAAGTATTTTATTCTTTTTGTTTCAATGGTAAATGGGAGTGTTTCCTTAATTTCTCTTTCAGATTTTTCATCATTAGTGTATAGGAATGCCAGGGATTTCTGTGCATTAATTTTGTATCCTGCAACCTTACCAAATTCATTGATTAGTTCTAGTAGTTTTCTGGTGGCATCTTTAGGATTTTCTATGTATAGTATCATGTCATCTGCAAACAGTGACAGTTTTACTTCTTCTTTTCCGATTTGGATTCCTTTTATTTCTTTTTCTTCTGTGATTGCCGTGGCTAGGACTTCCAAAACTATGTTGAATAAGAGTGGCGACAGTGGACATCTTTGTCTTGTTCCTGACCTTACTGGAAATACTTTCGGTTTTCACCACTGAGCATGATGTTTACTGTGGGTTTGTCATATATGGTCTTTATTATGTTGAGGTAGGTTCCCTCTAAGCCCATTTTCTGGAGAGGTTTTTTTTTTATCATAAATGGGTTTTGAATTTTGTCAAAAGCTTTTTCTGCATCTATTGAGATGATCATATGGTTTTTATTCCTTAATTTGTTGATATGGTGTATCACGTTGATTGATTTGCTTATACTGAAGAATCCTTGCATCCCTGGGATAAATCCCACTTGATCATGGTGTATGATCCTTTTAATATGTTGTTGGATTCTGTTTGCTAGTATTTTGTTCAGGATTTTTGCATCTATGTTCATCAGTGATATTGGTCTATAATTTTCTTTTTTTGTGATGTCTTTTTTTGGTTTTGGTATTAAGGTGATGGTGGCTTTGTAGAATGAATTCGGGAGTGTTCTTTCCTCTGCAATTTTTTGGAAGAGTTTGAGAAGGATCAGTGTTAGCTCTTCTCTAAACGTTTGATATAATTTGCCTGTGAAGCCGTCTGGTCCTGGCTTCTATTCCATAGTATTCTTATAGTATTCTGAGTCTTTGCATCTATCACCGAATATGCAAAACCTAGTGCAGAGTGTCTGTTCCTGTCAAGACTCATTTATAAGACTCATTTATGTGATGCAATAGACGTGGTTGCTAATGGTAGAGTGGTAATTGAATTGCACTATATACATGTATCAAATCAACACGCTGTTCACCTTAAACTTACATAAGTGTTATATGTCAATTATATCTCAGTGAAAAAAAGATCCATTTATAACCTCCTGGAACTACCAGCAGAAGTCTGACATAGACTAGTTGCCAGCTCTATGTGGAACCTTCCTCCAGGGAATCTGCCCCATAGTCATCTGAAGTCTCTGCCTCTTGCCAGACAGGACAGTTCTGGTTCACATTTTGTATCTCAGTGGTTGCTAGAGGAAGATGTCAGTGATCAGCTCATCCCTGCATTGCAGTATCTTTCCCATGTCAACTCATTTCATGGACCCAGGTGGCTACCTCAAGCAAGTATATCAGGATATCCACTTGCCAAATCCTTTGGCTCCTGTAAAGGGGTTCTTCTGATGGGCATCAACATGTTCTACTTTTCAGCACCATTTAAATTTCCCTAGTGCTTTCCATAGGGCTGTGCCCCATGTGGGGATCCCTTTAATAGTCCAATTTCTGTTGCTCCTCTGCCTGACTATACGGCCAGGCCATTGGTGACAACCCATTAGTCGGTAAAAACTCAAACATAGCAGCTCTTTTCTTTGTTCAATTCTTCCATAATTGCCAGAAAAATAGCATGCAATTCAGACCACTGAATTGATTTGTTCTCGCCTTATTCAATTGGACTTTCTATATGAGTCAGTTGTAGTGTGGTGGCCTTCCAAACAGGATGTTATCTGTACACTTTGGAACTGCCATCTGTAAACTAAGTAGTTTTCTGATATTCAATAGAGAGCCATTTATAGGACACTACCTTTGTGGTAATAGGATTTGGCAGCTCCTCAGGTGATTTCAGAGTCAGCCCTAAGAAAAAGAGTCTGCCTGTTTGTGAATACTATTTCTTGCATTCCTTTGGTAGCATGTTCCTATAGAAATCATTTTCATTCTATTATGGAACTGTTTTGGGCACTGCCTTTCTTCTTGGAGTGTTTCTCTGACATTACCCAAGACATTACGGGCATTTCATATTGCAAGATTATTTTAAATCCTTCAGTCATAGGGACAGTTTCAATTAATGCCTGATAACAAGCTGGTAATTGTCTCTCAGCTGGTGTCTACTGTACTTGCCATGCCTGGAAATTTTCTGGTCCGAAATCCTAGTGGTCGCCACTGGGTAGCACTCATGGACCTTTCCCATAAGCTCTGGTCTATGTCTTTTCATCCACCGGGTATTCTATACGGTTTCAAATTAGCAACGCATGTGAGTAAGTTCCCATTTAACATGTTCAATTAATACTGGCCTCATCATCAAAAATCTACGAACAATAAATGCTGGAGAGGGTGTGGAGAAAAGGGAACCCTCTTGCGCTGTTGGTGGGAATGTAAATTGATACAGCCACTATGGAGAACAGTATGGAGGTTCCTTACAAAGCTAAAAATAGAACTACCATATGACCCAGCAATCCCACTACCAGGCATATACCCTGAGAAAACCATAATTCAAAAGGAGTCATGTACCACAATGTTCACTGCAGCTCTATTTACCATAGCCAGGACATGGAAGCAACCTAAGTGTCCATCAACAGATGAATGGATAAAGAAGATGTGGCACATATATACAATGGAATATTACTCAGCCATAAAAAGAAACGAAATTGAGTTATTTGTAGTGAGGTGGATGGACCTAGAGTCTGTCATACAGAGTGAAGTAAGTCAGAAAGAGAAAAACGAATACCGTATGCTAACACATATATATGGAATCTAAGAAAAAAAATGGTCATGAAGAACCTAGGGGCAAGATGGGAATAAAGACACAGACCTACTAGAGCATGGACTTGAGGATATGGGGAGGGGGAAGGGTAAGCTGTGACAAAGTGAGAGAGAGGCATGAACATATATAACACTACCAAACGTAAAACAGATAGCTAGTGGGAAGCAGCCACATAGCACAGGGAGATCAGCTGGGTGCTTTGTGACCACCTAGAGGGGTGGGATAGGGAAGGTGGGAGGGAGGGAGACGCAAGAGGGAAGAGATATGGGAACATATGTATATGTATAAGTGATTCACTTTGATATAAAGCAGAAACTAACACACCATTGTAAAGCAATTATACTCCAATAAAGATGTTAAAAAAAAAATACTGGCCAGAGGGCGAACTTACACACCTTCTGTTTTACAGTACTAGATAGGAGAAGTGTTGCCCAGTCAGACCTCATCCCAATAATACATTCAGGTAGG
The DNA here is from genome assembly GCF_059928025.1 of Delphinapterus leucas. NCBI lineage: Eukaryota > Metazoa > Chordata > Mammalia > Artiodactyla > Monodontidae > Delphinapterus > Delphinapterus leucas. Next base: position 90,343,554 of record NC_143150.1, read on the forward strand.
GGAGATGCAACTACGTCACGTAAAGTCCATTCACACATTTTAATTTTCATCTAAACTTTCATCTTAATCTTATCAACTATTGCATCCCTATATCCTCACAATCTAACTGTAGCCCCTGTTAGGACTTCACCAACAGATTTTGGAATAACTATGCATTGGTCTCCCATGTCAAGGAGTCCCAGAAAGTTTCTTTTCTACCCTGGCCATTTTACTCACATATATGCATATGGCCTTGGATCCCCAGGCCTAGGGTCAGTTCAAGGGGCCTTGTTGCTTCTTCATCAATCCTCATCCTGATTAATTTGCCAAACCATCACCCCCAGCAACTCAAGATCAGTTTTCCCTTTGTTACCTTTGCCTTCTGGCTTTTTAAATTCCTCTAATTAGGGAGAATAGAGTGCGTTTGTTTAGGGCATTTCAATGTTGGGGGACTAGCAGAGGGCCCTATTGGTCCACCCAGTCTCCAATAGAACTGCTTTAATCCCTTGATTTTGTCCCCATTAATGTCCACTTTATTAATACCATTTCTTAATAACTGTTTCTATTTTTCTTGATTTTTAAAAATTGAAGTATAGTTGATTTACAATGTTGTGCCAATCTCTGCTGTATAGCAAAGTGACTCAGTTATACACATATAGACATTCTTTTTCTATATTCTTTTCCATTATGGTTAATCCCAAGAGATTGGATATCGTTCCCTGTGCTATACAGTAGGGCCTTGTTTATCCATTCTAAATGTAATAGTTTGTATCAACCAACCCCAAACTCCCAGTCCATCCCTCTCCCTCCCCGCAAAGCCTATTTCTTTTTTTTTTTTTTTAGTTTGTCCGGATAGCTTCTTTTTCTATTGGAGTATAATTGCTTTACGATGTTGTGTTAGTTTCTGCTGTACAGTGAGGTGAATCAGCTATATGTATACCTATTTCCCCTCACTCTTGGACCTCCCTCCCACCCCACCCCCATCCCACCCATCTAGGTCATCACAGAGCACCAAGCTGAGCTTCCTGTGCTTTATAGCGTGTTCCCACTAGCTATCAATTTTACACATGGTAGTGTATATATGTCAATCTTAATCTCCCAGTTCATCCCACCCTCCCCTTCCCCCTCTGTGTTCACATGTCCGTTCTCTACGTCTACATCTCTATTCCTGCCCTGCAAACTTGTTCATCTGTACCATTTTTCTAGGTTCCACATATATGCGATAATATATGATATTTGTTTTTCTCTTTCTGGCTTACTTCACTCTGTATGACAGACTCTAGGTCCATCCACATCTCTACAAATGACCCACTTTCCTTTTTATGGCTGAGTAATATTCTATTGTACATATGTACCACATCTTTATCCATTCATCTGTCATTGGACATTTAGGTTGTTTCTGTTTCTATGTCCTGGCTATTGTAAATAGAGCTGCAGTGAACATTGTGGTACATGACTCTTGTTGAATTATGGTTTTCTCAGGTATATGTCCAGTAGTGGGATTACTGGATCATATGGTAGCTCTATTTTTAGTTTTTTAAGGTACCTCCATACTGTTCTCCCTAGTGGCTGTATCAATTTACATTCTCACCAGCAGTGCAAGAGGGTTCACTTTTCTCCACACCCTCTCCAGAATTTATTGTTTGTAGATTTTTTGATAATGGCCATTCTGGCCAGTGTGAGGTGATACCTCATTGTAGTTTTGATTTGCATTTCTCTAATAATTAGTGATGCTGAGCATCTTTTCATGTGCCTCTTGGCCATCTGTATGTCTTCTTTGGTGAAATGTCTATTTAGGTCTTCCGCCCATTTTTTGATTGGGTTGTCTGTTTTTTTGATATTGAGCTCCATGAGCTGTTTGTATGTTTTGGAGATCAATCCATTTAGGATTAATCCTAAACGAAGCCTGTTGCTTCATTTACAAATATTTTCTCCCATTCTGAGGGTTGTCTTTTTGTCTTGTTTATGGTTTCCTTTGCTGTGCAAAAGCTTTTAAGTTTCATTAGGTCCCATCTGGTTTTTTGTTTTGTTTTGTTTTTATTTTCATTACTCTAGGAAGTGGGTCAAAAAAGATCTTGCTGTGGTTTATGTCAAAGAGTGTTTTTCCTATGTTTTCCTCTAAGAGTTTTATAGTGTAGAGTCTTACATTTAGGTCTTTAATCCATTTTGAGTTTATTTTTGTGTGTGGTGTTAGGGAGTGTTCTAATTTCATTCTTTAACATGTAGCTGTCCAATTTTCCCAGCACCACTTATTGAAGAGGCTGTCTTTTCTCCATTGTATGTTCTTGCCTCCTTTGTCATAAATTAGGTGACCATGTGTGTGTGGGTTTATCTCTGGGCTTTCTATCCTGAACCATTGACCTATATTTCTGTTTTTGTGCCAGTACCATATTGTCTTGATTACTGTCATTTTGTAGTATAGTTTGAAGTTGGAGAGCCTGATTCCTCCAGTTCCATTTTTCTTTCTCAATATTGCTAAAGCCTATTTCTATTGAAGGTCAAGTCCCACTGCTTTCCTCTATACTCTTGTTTTGCCCCACTGTTATTCCACGTCACACAATACAAAACATTCCATGAGTCTCAATTTCAACGTCTCTAAAACAGGTGTGAAGCGTGCCATTACAGTGCTATTGCAGAGTTAAATCACTGAACCAAGCCCAGGGTTTGGCACGTGTAAGTGCTCAAAACACATTGGCAGCCATCCCATTACTTATTCCAAGCTCCAGCTTCCCGGGGCTGGATAAAGTTTGAGGGGTGAGGGTGGGCATGTGGCAGGGTTACGCCATTGGGGTAGGTCTGAGGTCACCCTGCCCTAGCCCTGGCACCTCGGTCGCTACAGGGTGGTGTACACAGCCAGGCAGCCGAGCCCCCTCTTAATAACTGTTTAAAGATTTATATATAAAGATGTATGTAAAGATACTTGTCCAACCTGCTTGGACAAGTCCCTTGACTCTCCCTATTATAGTTCTCCATTCTTTTGTAAATCACCCTAATTTTCTTAGCATCTGTAAGATGCATAAAGGGAAGCTGATGATACTGATCCACAAAATGAGATAAGTCCTTGTTATAACTTTGTTATATTAAAAGTTGTTAAATAGAGGTCTGTGGAGCTGAATGGAGAGCCTAGATTCAACAAAGAAATTGAAGTAAAGAGGTTTATTTCTCACATATCTTGGAGGAGGCACACCTTGATGGGCCACATGGGGAGGTCAAGGCAGGGTACAGGTGGAGAGAGAGACAAGACTTGGGCCCATACCTTTATTAGGGTTGGTGGGTAGAGTGCTTTAGGATTTCCAGGCTAAGGCTGGATTGGTCAATTCAAACCAAAAAGAGTGGAGTTTTGGTAATTTCCAAAAGTGGGGTTTTATCTAAGGGGTACACAAGGGGAAGTTCCTAGGAGGTGGGGAGACTGTTTATCACAAGGGTTGTTGAGGAAGTCATATCAGGAACCTACATTAACTTGTGATTCCGTGGGCTGTTATCTAGTGCACATGCTTGCATGAGTGGGCTAGTGTCACTTTAAGGCCCCTGCAGGCTGCTTGGCCAAACAAAATGGATGTTGAGGAAGCAAAACCATGGAGCAACTTAGCTAAACTCTCAATGCTCCTTCACTCTATACCCCCTGGTGTCAGTAGTTTCTTGCTTTTGCTCCCCTGCCACCTGCACTACCTTCTTGGTGACCAGGGGTTGTAGAGATACTATCCAGTATTCTGGCATATTATTTTCTCCTTTGGTAGTGGCTCTGAGGCTAGCAGCTATAGCTCAGACCAGCTGAAATCTGAGGTTGGCACAGTGTCAGAATCTACCTCAACACTCTGCTTTCATTTTAGCTGCTACAGATAATAATAACCAAGAGATTGTATATTTAGCTTGTTTCTTGTTATTTTGCATATCCTTATATTTCAAGTGTGATGGGTAATTTTATGTGACAACTTGACTAAATCATTGGGTGCCCAGATATGGGGCTAAACATTATTTCTGGGTGTATTTGTGAGGGTATTTCCAGATGAGATTAGTATTTGGATCAGCAGACTGAGTAAATCAGAGCGCCCTCCCCAGTGTGGGTGGACCCATCCAATCAGTTGAGGGCCTGAAAAGAGCAGAAACGTGAAAGATGGGAGAATTTGCTCTCTTTCACTGACTGAGCTGAGACATTGGTCTACTCCTGCTTTTGGACTGGGGTTAATACCACTGGTGCTCCTAGTTCTCAGTCCTTCAGACTTGGACTGGGATTTATACCACCAACTTTCCTGGATCTCTAACTTACAGATAGCATATTGTGGGACTTCTCTGCATCTATAATTTCATGAGCCAATTCCTTATAATAAATCATATGTGTGTGTGTGTGTGTGTGTGTGTTTATATGTATATTTGGTTCATTTTGGTTCTGTTTCTCTGGAGAACTCTAATACATCCAGTGAGGCAACTCCTCAGGAGTTAGGTCTGTCATTTCTAAATTCCACTGGTAACTTTTACCTCTGGTAAATTCACAGCTACTATTTTATACCAAGGGTGACTTGGAGGCTATCCAGGCATCAAAGGTTCATCAATTCATATCCACTCATCCTTCCTTTTCCCAAACAATACTTTTGCTATGTTTCAGTGAGTCAAGGTCATCCTAGTGAATGGCACTTCTGATGCCAAATATGGGGTCTCCAGGAGTACTCTCAGTTTGACGATTCACTAGAAGGACTCACAGAACTCAGGAAAGTGGTTGTACTCACGATTATGGTTTATTACAGTGAAAGAACACAGATTAAAATCAGCAAAGGAAAAAAAGTGCATAGGGCAGAGCTCAGAAGAAACCAGGCCCTAGTTTCCAGTTGTCCTCTCCCAGTGATGTTGTATGGTCGGCACTTAATTGTTCCAGCAATGATGTGTAACAATATGTATAAAGTATTGCCAACCAGGGAAGTTTACTGGCACCTTGGTATCCAGGATTTTTACTGGGGGTCAGTCACATAGGCATGGAGTACCTGCGTGACTCACCTTAACTATTTAGTCTCCAGCCCTCCAGAGGTCAAACCAATACAGTGTGGCCCAAAGCCCCAGACATACAAAAATGTACATTCAACATAAACCAGGTTTTAGCATAAACTATCTGGTGTGGCCCACAATCTCAGTTACACAAAGATGCTCTTATCAGGCAAGATATTCCAGGGACTCATAGATTATTGCCCAGGAGCTGGTTAAGGGCCAGCCCTGAAGAGGTTTGGAATATGCAGGGTTTGGGAAGCCCAGGCCTGCTGCATTAAGTCTTTACTGCACAGGATAAACAAACATCTCACTAGGGATTATATCATTTTCTACTCCTGTTTAGAAAGGACTCAAGGGGAAGAACAGAGTGTTGAAAGACCTGGGTGGCAAGCATCTTTCTATTGGAAGGTGTAAAAATGTTGTCTCTTCATATGAACTACTCTTTGCCCTCCTTTGATCCAGCAATTCTATTTATAGTTCTAGAAATTCATCCTAAGGCAATAATCATGTATTTTCACAGAGATTTAACTTTAGGAGTCTTCATCACAGGTTTGTTATTAACACCAAGAAATTGGGAATAACCCAAACTCCAACCATGGGTATTGGAGAAACAAATGATACCTCCAAAGTGTGGAATGCTAGAGGATCATTAAAAGCAATACTAAAGATGATTAAGATACTCCTGAGACATAGCAAGCAAATGAAACATGTGGGTCCAAGATTGAGGTCTAGATTAGAGGAGGAACTGGTAGTGAAATGGTTTTAACAGGACCAAGTTCAAGGTAAGACCAGAAGGACTGTGTCAGTACAATAATAAACAAGTGCTTGTGTTCTAGTTCAGACCTGAAAGACATGGATGTTGTAATATTTAACAAAGATCCATATTCAAGGTAAGACCAGAGGGGCATTGGTGGTGAATGACTTATTAGAAGCCTAGGTTCTAGATCAAAGAGAGAGGAGCATTGACGGGGAAATAGTTAAAAGAGGCCCAGGTTTAAGATCATAGCCAAGAAACACTGATGGTGGAGGAGTTAATAGACAGGAAAAATTGAATCTTAGACTAGGGAGCCATTAATGGTGGGCAGGTTAACAGTGGTCCAATCTTAAGATCTAATATAGAGGAACACTGTTGGTGGAAAAGTTAACAGTAGCCCAGGATTTGACATCTAGACAAGAGAGTCATAGACTATTGAAGAGTGTTGAAAAATAATCATTTGATCTAAGAAAGGATTGGAAAATTTTATGTGAGCTAAATTTTAGGATTATAACCTGGGAAGAGCATCACAGAAAGCTGAGAACTGTTCCACCAGTTAGAAGTCAAGGCACAGTTACATAAGTTTTTTGAGACAGAGGGCTGTACATTAAATGACATATTATTGACAGTTTACATAATCCAGATCTAAGTGTCAGCCTGGTGGGTCATGTGACCTCTTACAAGATCAAGAAGGAATGTTGTCTTTTAAGGAGTTGTCTTGCTGTTGCTAGGAGAATGTTCCTCTTTATGGTTGAGCAGGTACTCCTGCCAATGGGGGAGGTTTGGTCGATGCATAATGCAGATACACAACACACCGTGGGGGGGGAGGGAGGAGGCTAAAGGGCAGAGAATAATTTTTATGTTTAAATTTTTCTTGTCTTGCCGTAAAGTATGAATTTTGTTTCACGTGCGTTAACAGAGTCCTAGTTTAGATCATGGGTTCTACTTGTAGAAGCATTAATAATGAAAGAGTTAACAGAGACCTAGGGTCAACATCAGCTCACAGGGACATTAATGGTGGATGAGTTAACAGAGAGTTGGGTTTGAGGTCTACAAAGAACTCTTTTGCTGGAATAATTAACAGAGTTTTGGATTTAAGGTTAAAATAGAGGATCTTTGATGGTGAAAATATTGAGAGGAACCCAGGTTCAAGATGAGATTAGAGGAGCATTTGAACCAAGTCCCCCTAAAACAGAGTTCCCCCACCAAGTTTTTGATTAACATCTCTATCTAAAATTTTATTCCCTTCTTGTCCTGTCCCTGTTCCCCTCAGGATAGAGGAATATCAAAAAAGCGGGGGGGATTGAAACTGAGCAGAACCCTGCAGGAACTTCCTGGCTACAAAAGCTCCTCTTTGTCCCCTGTTTCTTGTTTGTAGAAAAAGACTTTAGTCTCCTAGACCTTCTCTGAGCTCCAAAGAGCAGACTCAAGCAGTTACTAATTAGGGAAGTGAGGGAATGCTGAAACAAAGGAAAAGCAGTCAATGAACAATAGTTCAGTGACAAAACAGAGTCCTAGTTCCTCCTCAAGGGATATACATAACAATCTGACACATATCTTTGAGTTGTTCAGTGGGAACTAAAACACTCTACTCAGGCGAGGGATGATGACTACATGCTGAGCACAAGCACTAGACCCCAGACTGGTTGGAACCAGAAGCTTGATGAGTAAGATTCCTGAAACATCACCCTATTACCATACCACCAACAACCAATCAGAAGAAAGTCCATGAGCTGATCACACACCCTGCAATCCCCAACCCTAATGTTGCTTTAAAAACCCTTCCCTGAAAGCCATGGGAAGTTCTGGTCTTTTGAGCATGAGCTGCCCCTTCTCCTTGCTTGGCATCTGCAATTAATTCTGTACTTTCCTTCACCATAACCTGATGTCAGTAGTGCTGCACAGTAGGCAAGCAGACCCAAGTTTGATTTAGTAACACAGCAATGGTTGAAAATATAATACAAGCCTTGATTTGAGGTCAAACCAAATAGAACTTTAAGGTGAAATTTGTTCCATATGTCCAGGAACAAGATCCAGACCAGAAGAGTATTGATGGTAGAAGAATTCACAAAGTCACAGATTTAAGAATCACAGGCCATTAATATTGGAAAAGTTAACAGAGACCTGAATCAGAAGGTCAGTGATATGGGAATTGTTAACAAGTGTGGCAGATTGTTATATTAATGTATTTCATGCCTTCCAATGAGTCACTTCTGGTATCCGAACTCTTCTGTAGTCACTTGAAGGGGCCCAGAACTGAGATTGGACCATAGCAGCATAAATGGTGGAAAATTTAATAAATATCCAACTTTTCAGTCTGTCCAGGGGGGCATTAACGTTAGAACGATTAACAAGTGCCTAAACTGACAATAAAAGCAGAGAGGTAGTGATGGTGGAAGAGAGCTCAGAGACCTAGGCTTTGAGATTTAGACCAAAGAGCCATTGATAGTGGAAGAGTTAAGAGTGGCCTAAATTTGCAATCAAAGAAGAGGGGCACAGTGGGGGAAGTATTAATAGAGGCCTAGGATTTAATATCTAGATTAGGGGATCATTGCTGATAGAACTGTTAGCAGAAGGGTTCAAAATCTAGACTAGAGGGCTTTGGTAGCAAAATCATGACCAGGATAGGAAGTCAGAGCAGAGGGATAATGGTGGTGGAAGAGTAAAAATAAGTCCAAGTTCAAGTCAACAACAGATGGTGGAAAAGTTAACAGAGACAAGTGTTTGAGTTCACAAAGGAAAATTGTCAGTGGATGAATAACAGAGGCCTGGATCAGAGTAGCAATGATGGTGGAATAGTTGAAGAATGCTGGGATTGAAGTCATCGATGGTGGAACTATTAACAGAGGCCCAGGTTTAGGTTATAGCGGAGCGCTAGTAATGATGGGATACTCAACAGAAGCCTGAATTTTAGGTCAAACCAGGGAGGCATTAATGATTAAATAGTTAACAGGGGCCCAGGTGCCAAAGCAGAACAAAAGTGTTGTATTAATCTGGGTTCTTCAGAGAAACAGAACTGATTTTGTGTGTGTGTATGTGTGTGTGTGCGCGCGCGTGCATGCATACATAAAAAGATTTATTATAAAGTAATTGGCTCACACAGTTATGCAGGCTGACAAGGCCCAAGATCTGCAGTCAGAAAGCTGGAAACCCAGGAGAGCCAACGGTCTAAGTTCCAGTCCCAGTGCAAAAGACTGATGTCCAGCTCAAAGACAGCCTGAGAGAGTGAATTCTCCCTTACTGAGTCTTTTCTTCTATTCAGGCCTTCAATAGATTGGATAGGGCCCACCCACTTTAGGGAGGGCAATCTACTTTACTTGTCTACAATTCAAATGTTAATCTCATCCAGAAACACTCTCAGACACTCCCAGAATAGTGTTTAACCAGTCATGGCCCAGTCAAATTGATATATAAAATTAAACATCGCAGGGTCATTGATAGAGGAAGAATGAACAGGGGCCCAAGTTTAGGATCAGGTGAGAAAGGCTGTTGGTTTGATGTTGGCATAGTTAAAAGAGACATAGGTTCTAGTTCAGAATCAAGGGACACTGGTTGTATAAAAGTGAATGGAAGCACAGTTTCAAGGTCTAGAATAGAGAGTCACTGATGGAATAATTTGAAGATGCCCAAGCTAAAGGTCATTTCAGAGCAGCATAGATGGTACAATACTAAAAAGAGGCTTGATATCAAAATGACAAGAGATAACAAGTGTTGGTGAGAGTGTGGAGAAAAGGAAACATTTATACATTGTTTGTGGGAATGGGAATTGGTATAGCCACTATGGGGAAAAGAATGGAGATTCCTCAAAAATTGATCCAGTATTCTCACTTCTGGGTATATACCCAAAGGCAATGAAATCAGGGTCTCGAAGAAGTATCTGTACTCCCATGTTCATTGCAGCATTATTCACAATAGCCAAGGTATAGAAACAACCTAAGTGCCTGTTGACAGATGAATGGATAAAGAAAATGCACACACACACAGGAATATTATATAGCAATAAAAAGAAGGAAATCCTGCCACTTGCAACAACATGGATGAACCTGAAGGACATTATGCTTAGGGAAATAAACCAGACAGAGAAAGACAAATACTGTATGGTATCACTTATATGTGGAATATAAAATAATTGAACTTATAGAAACAGAGAGTAGAATGGTGGTTGCCAGGGGCTGGGGGTAGGGGAAATGGGGAGATGTAGGTCAAAGGGTTCAAACTTTCAGTTATAAGATGAATATGTTCTGGGGATCTAATTTACAGCATAGTAACTATAGTTAATAATACTACATTGTATACTTGAAATTTGCTAAGAAAGTGGATCTTAACTGTTCTTACCACACCAAAAAAAAAAAGTAACTATGTGAGGTGATGGATGCGTTAATTAACTTAATCGTGGTGCTCATTCACACACACACACACACACACACACACACACACATATATAGATATAGATATATGTCTCATCATGTGCAGTCCTTAAATATATATACTTTCTGTTTCTCAATTATACCTCAGTAAAGCTGGGGATAAAACTGAGAGGCTTGAGTTCAAGTTCAGACCTGAAAAGCTGGATATTAAAGTATTCAACAATGACCCAGATTCAAGGTTAGACTAGAAGGGCATTAATGGAAGAATAGTTAACAGACGCATGAGTTACACGTGGGTCAGAGGAAGAGCATTGATGGTGGAACAGATAACAGGTATCCAGGTTCAGTATCAGTCCAGAGAGAATTTGAAGGTAAAGGTGTTAATTCTAGGCCCTGAGTTGAGAAGAGCATTGATAATAGAATTTGTAATAGAGGTTCATGATTTTAGATCTGTACCAAATGGGCACTGATGTTGAAAGAATTCACAGACCAAAGTTTGAAGTCAGACCAGAAGAAAACTGATAGAGGTAGATAAGTCAGAGGCCTGGAATTTGAGATCTAGACCAGAAGGTAATTTGTGGTGGAGGAGTTAACAGGGGCCTGGGATTAAGGTTAGTCCACAGAGACACTGATTGGACAATAGTTAAAAAATACTTGAGTTTGAGGTCTGTCCAGAGGGGCATTCATGTTGGAAGAGGTAACAGAGGCTCTGGGTTTGAAGTTATAGCTGAGGGACACTGATGGAGGTGTAGTTAACAGAAGTTCAAGGGATATTTTTTAAATTAATTAATTAATTCATTTTTGGCTGCACTGGGTCTTCATTGCTGTGCGAGCTTTCTCTAGTTGCAGTGAGTGGGGGCTGCTCTTTGTTGCGGTGCGTGGGCTTCTCACTGCAGTGGCTTCTCTTGTTGCAGAGCACAGGCTCTAGATGTGGCGGTCTTCAGTAGTTGTAGCACACGGGCTCAGTAGTTGTGGCTTGCGGGCTCTAGAGTGCAGGCTCAGTAGTTGTGGCGCATGGGCTTAGTTGCTCCGCGGCATGTGGGATCTTCCTGGACCAGGGCTCGAACCCATGTCCCCTGCACTGGCAGGTGGATTCATAACCACTGCACCACCAGGGAAGTCCCCGGAAGTTCAAGGGGTATTAATGGTGGTAGTTTAAAGTGACCTGGCTTCAAGGTCACAGCAGACGGATATTCACAGTGGAGAAGTTGACAGAGGTCTTTCTCAATTTCAAAGTGGAGAGTCATTGATGAGGGAATTAATGGAGGCCCAGGATTTGAAGCCTAGATCCACGGGTATTTATTGTTTTGTATTGCACTAATTATTAAAGGGTTAATTAGGATAGTTTCAAGTTCTAGGTGGAGTAGTTTAGAGAGGCTGACTTTGAGGTCAGTCTAGAATATCAGAAATACTGGAAGACTTAATGAGGCATTAATTCTCATTACAATACAGAGGGGAATTGATCAAGGACAAGATAATAGAACCAAGGACAAATTCTAAAAAAGAAGGAAATTGATGGTAATTGAGTTAACAGAGACCCAAACTGGAGGTCAGTTTAGGGGGACAGTGATGATAGAAGAGTTGTTTGATGCTTGGGATTTGGTATCCAGACCAAAATGAAGTTGATTTGGGATAGTTAACATAGGGCCAGATACAAGGTTAGAAGCAGAGGGGTATTGATGGTGGTATTGTTAATAGAAGTCTGGATTCAAGATTTACACCAAAAGAGCTTTTATGATGGAATAGGGCTGGAACTGACATGAGACCAGAAAGCTATTAATGGCACAATATTTAAGAGACCTGGGTTTAAGGTTAGACCAGAAAGCTGTTGATGGTGAAAGTGTTAACTGAAGTACAATTGGGATGTCAGATCCATTAGTGGTGAAATAGATAAGACAGTCTCAGGTTTATGGTTAGGAATACGAAACAGGTGATGGTAGAATAGTTTGTAGAAGTCCAGATTCATGTTGAACGCAAAGGGATTTAGATGGTGGCTCTTCAATGTGGCAGAGCCTACCCCTACCTGTCACTCTTGGTCTGAACATTACCACCTGCAGCCCTCATATTGGCTTCAGTGCTGGTACCACTTCTCCTAGCCCCAGGGTCACTGCCTCACATTAGGGCTTCATATTGGTAAGGCTTGTCCCTGCCCATCACTCACAACCTAGGAGTCACTGCTGTCTAGGCTTTCCATTGGTCCTTTCTTTTTTTTTCACCAAGCCATTAATGCTTTATAATTATGGTTTTGTCTAATTTTATAAACCCTCTCCTCCCCCCCCACTGTACTAATTACATTTTTTATGTCTTATGATGTTTTTTTTGTTGTTGTTAGTTTCTGCTTTATAACAAAGTGAATCACTTACACATATACATATGTTCCCATATCTCTTCCCTCTTGCATCTCCCTCCCTCCTACCCTCCCTATCCCACCCCTCTAGGTGGTCACAAAGCACCCAGCTGATCTCCCTGTGCTATGCGGCTGCTTCCCACTAGCTACCTATTTTACACTTGGTAGTGTATATATGTCTATGCCACTCTCTCACTTTGTCACAGCTTACCCTTCCCCCTCCCCATATCCTCAAGTCCATTCTCTAGTAGGTCTGTGTCTTTATTCCTGTCTTACCCTTAGGTTCTTCATGACATTTTTTCCCCTTAGATTCCATATATATGTGTTAGCATACGGTATTTGTCTTTCTCTTTCCGACTTACTTCATTCTGTATGACAGACTCTAGGTCCATCCACCTCACTACAAATAACTCAATTTCGTTTCTTTTTATGGCTGAGTAATATTCCATTGTATATATGTGCCACATCTTCTTTATCCATTCATCCGATGATGGACACTTAGGTTGTTTCCAACTCCTGGCTATTGTAAATAGAGCTGCAATGAACATTTTGGTACATGACTCTTTTTGAATTACGGTTTTCTCAGAGTATATGCCCAGTAGTGGGATTGCTGGGTCATATGGTAGTTCTATTTGTAGTTTTTTAAGGAACCTCCATACTGTTCTCCATAGTGGCTGTACCAATTCACATTCCCACCAGCAGTGCAAGAGTGTTCCCTTTTCTCCACACCCTCTCCAGCATTTATTGTTTCTAGATTTTTTGATAATGGCTATTCTGACTGGTGTGAGATGATATCTCATTGTAGTTTTGATTTCCATTTCTCTAATGGTTAATGATGTTGAGCATTCTTTCATGTGTATGTAGGCAGTCTGTATATCTTCTGTGGAGAAATGTCTATTTAGGTCTTCTGCCCATTTTTGGATTGGGTTGTTGTTTTTTTGCTATTAAGCTGCATGAGCTGCTTGTAATTTTGGAGATTAATCCTTTGTCAGTTGCTTCATTTGCAAATATATTCTCCCATTCTGAGGGTTGTCTTTTGGTCTTGTTTATGGTTTCCTTTGCTGTGTAAAAGCTTTGAAGTTTCAGTAGGTCCCATTTGTTTATTTTTGTTTTTATTTCCATTTCTCTAGGAGGTGGGTCAAAAAGGATCTTGCTGTGATTTATGTCATAGAGTGTTCTGCCTATGTTTTCCTCTAAGAGTTTGATAGTTTCTGGCCTTACATTTAGGTCTTTAATCCATTTTGAGCTTATTTTTGTGTACACTGTTAGGGAGTGTTCTAATCTCATACTTCTACATGTACCTGTCCAGTTTTCCCAGCACCACTTATTGAAGAGGCTGTCCTTTCTCTACTGTACATTCCTGCCTCCTTTAGCAAAGATAATGTGACCATATGTGCGTGGGTTTATCTCTGGGCCTTCTATCCTGTTCCATTGATCCATATTTCTGTTTTTGTGCCAGTACCATACTGTCTTGATTACTGTAGCCTTGTAGGATAGTCTGAATACAGGGAGCCTGATTCCTCCAGCTCCATTTTTCATTCTCAAGATTGCTTTGGCTATTTGGGGTCTTTTGTGTTTCCATACAAATTGTGAAATTTTTTGTTCTAGTTCTGTGAAAAATGCCAGTGGTAGTTTGATAGGGATTGCATTGAATCTGTAGATTGCTTTGTGTAGTAGAGTCATTTTCACAATGTTGATTCTTCCAATCCAAGAACATGGTATATCTGTCCATCTATTTATATCATCTTTAATTTCTTTCATCAGTGTCTTATAATTTTCTGCATACAGGTCTTTTGTCTCCTTAGGTAGCTTAATTCCTAGATATTTTATTCTTTTTGTTGCAGTGGTAAATGGGAGTGTTTTCTTGATTTCACTTTCAGATTTTTCATCATTAGTGTGTAGGAATGCCAGAGATTTCTGTGCATTAATTTTGTATCCTGCTACTTTACCAAATTCATTGATTAGCTCTAGTCGTTTTCTGGTAGCATCTTTAGGATTCTCTATGTATAGTATCATGTCATCTGCAAACAGTGACAGCTTTACTTCTTCTTTTCCGATTTGGATTCCTTTTATTTCCTTTTCTTCTCTGATTGCCATGGCTAAAACTTCCAAAACTATGTTGAATAAGAGCAGTGAGAGTGGGCAACCTAGTTGTGTTCCTGATCTTAGTGGAAATGCTTTCACCATTGAGGACGATGTTGGCTGTGGGTTTGTCATATATGGCCTTTATTATGTTGAGGAAAGTTCCCTCTATGCCTACTTTCTGGAGGTTTTTTTTTTATCATAAATGGATGTTGAATTTTGTCGAAAGCTTTCTCTGCATCTATTGAGATGATCATATGGTTTTTCTCCTTCAATTTGTTAATATGATGTATCACGTTGATTGATTTGCGTATATTGAAGAACCCTTGCATTCCGGGAATAAACCCCACTTGATCATGGTGTATGATCCTCTTAATGTGCTGTTGGATTCTGTTTGCTAGTATTTTGTTGAGGATTTTTGCATCTAGGTTCATCAGTGATATTGGCCTGTAGTTTTCTTTCTTTGTGACATCCTTGTCTGGTTTTGGTATCAGGGTGATGGTGGCCTCGTAGAATGAGTTTGGGAGTGTTCCTTCCTCTGCTATATTTTGGAAGAGTTTGAGAAGGATAGGTCTTAGCTCTTCTCTAAATGTTTGATAGAATTCGCCTGTGAAGCCATCTGGTCCTGGGCTTTTGTTTGTTGGAAGATTTTAAATCACAGTTTCAATTTCAGTGCTTGTGATTGGTCAGTTAATATTTTCTACTTCTTCCTGATTCAGTCTCGGCAGGTTGTGCATTTCTAAGAATTTGTCCATTTCTTCCAGATTGTCCATTTTATTGGCATAGAGTTTCTTGTAGTAATCTCTCATGATCTGTTGTATTTCTGCAGTGTCAGTTGTTACTTCTCCTTTTTCATTTCTAATTCTATTGATTTGAGTCTTCTCCCGTTTTTTCTTGATGAGTCTGGCTAATGCTTTATTAATTTTGTTTATCTTCTCAAAGAACCAGCTTTTAGTTTTATTGATCTTTGCTATCGTTTCCTTCATTTCTTTTTCATTTATTTCTGATCTGATCTTTATGATTTCTTTCCTTCTGCTAACTTTGGGGATTTTTTTGTTCTTCTTTCTCTAATTGCTTTAGGTGCAAGGTTAGGTTGTTCATTCGAGATATTTCCTGTTTCTTAAGGTAGGATTGTATTGGTATAAACTTCCCTCTTAGAACTGCTTTTGCTGCATCCCATAGGTTTTGGGTCGTCGTGTCTCCATTATCATTTGTTTCTATGCATTTTTTATTTCCTCTTTGATTTCTTCAGTGATCACTTCGTCATTAAGTAGTGTATTGTTTAGCCTCCATGTGTTTGTATTTTTTACAGATCTTTTCCTGTAATTGATATCTAGTCTCATAACGTTGTGGTCGGAAAAGATACTTGATACAATTTCAATTTTCTTAAATTTACCAAGGCTTGATTTGTGACCCAAGATATGATCTACCCTGGAGAATGTTCCATGAGCACTTGAGAAAAATGTGTATTATGTTGTTTTTGGATGGAATGTCCTATAAATATCAATTAAGTCCATCTTGTTTAATGTATCATTTAAAGCTTGTGTTTCCTTATTTATTTTGATTTTGGATGATCTGTCCATTGGTGAAAGTGGGGTGTTAAAGTCCCCTACTATGAATGTGTTACTGTCGATGTCCCCTTTTATGGCTGTTAGTATTTGCCTTATGTATTGAGGTGCTCCTATGTTGGGTGCATAAATATTTACAATTGTTATATCTTATTCTTGTATCGATCCCTTGATCATTATGTAGTGTCCTTCTTTGTCTCTTCTAATAGTCTTTATTTTAAAGTCTATTTTGTCAGATATGAGAATTGCTACTCCAGCTTTCTTTTGGTTTCCATTTGCATTGAATATCTTTTTCCGTCCCCTCACTTTCAGTCTGTATGTGTCTCTAGGTCTGAAGTGGGTCTCTTGTAGACAGCATATATATGAGTCTTGTTTTTGTACCCATTCAGCCAGTCTGTGTCTTTTGGTGGTAGCATTTAATCCATTTACATTTAAGGTAATTATCGAGATGTATGTTCCTATTCCCATTTTCTTAATTGTTTTGGGTTTGTTATTGTAGGTCTTTTCCTTCTCTTGTGTTTCCTGCCTAGAGAAGATCTTTTAGCATTTGTTGTAAAGCTGGTTTGGTGGTGCTGAACTCTCTCTGCTTTTGCTGCTCTGTAAAGGTTTTAATTTCTCCGTCAAATCTGAATGAGATCCTTGCTGGGTAGAGTAATCTTGGTTGCAGGTTTTTCTCCTTCATCACTTTAAATATGTCCTGCCAGTCCCTTCTGGCTTGCAGAGTTTCTGCTGAAAGATCAGCTGTTAACCTAATGGGGATTCCCTTGTGTGTTATTTGTTGTTTTTCCCTTGCTTCTTTTAATATGTTTTCTTTGTATTTAATTTTTGACAGTTTGATTAATATGTGTCTTGGCGTGTTTCTCCTTGGATTTATCCTGTATGGGACTCTCTGTGCTTCCTGGACTTGATTAACTATTTCCTTTCCCATATTAGGGAAGTTTTCAACTATAATCTGTTCAAATATTTTCTCAACCCCTTTCTTTTTCTCGTCTTCTTCTGGAACCTCTATAATTCGAATGTTGGTGCATTTAATGTTGTCCCAGAGGTCTCTGAGACTTTCCTCAGTTCTTTTCATTCATTCTTCTTTTTTTTTTTTATGGTATGCGGGCCTCTCACTGTTGTGGCCTCTCCCATTGCGGAGCACAGGCTCTGGACGCGCAGGCTCAGTGGTCATGGCTCACGGGCCTAGCCGCTCTGTGGCATGTGGGATCTTCCCGGACAGGGGCACGAACCCATGTCACCTGCATCAGAAGGCAGACTCTCAACCACTGTGCCACCAGGGAAGCCCCATTCTTTTTCTTTATTCTGCTCTGCAGTAGTTATTTCCACTATTTTATATTCCAGGTCATGTATCCGTTTTTCTGCCTCAGTTATTCTGCTATTGATCCCTTCTAGAGTATTTTTAATTTCATTTATTGTGTTGTTCATTGTTGCTTGTTTCATCTTTAGTTCTTCTAGGTCCTTGTTAAATGTTTCTTGCATTTTCTCTATTCTGTTTCCAAGATTTTGGATCATCTTTACTATCATTATTCTGAATTCTTTTTCAGGTAGACTGCCTATTTCCTCTTTATTTGTTAGGTCTGGTGGGTTTTTATCTTGCTCCTTCATCTGCTGTGTGTTTTTCTGTCTTCTCATTTTGCTTATCTTACTGTGTTTGGGGTTTCCTTTTTGCAGGCTGCAGGTTTGTAGTTCCCTTTGTTTTTGGTGTCTGTCCCCAGTAGCTAAAGTTGGTTCAGTGGGTTGTGTAGGCTTCCTGGTGGAGGGGACTCGTGCCTGTGTTCTGGTGGATGAGGCGGGATCTTGTCTTTCTGGTGGGCAGGTCCACATCTGGTGGTGTGTTTTGGGGTGTCTGTAGACTTATTTTGATTTTAGGCAGCCTCTCTGCTAATGGGTGGTGTTGTGTTCCTGTCTTGCTAGTTGTTTGGCATCGGGTGTCCAGCACTGTAGTTGCTGGTCGTTGAGTGAAGCTGGGTGTTGGTGTTGAGCTGGA
Source organism: Delphinapterus leucas (assembly GCF_059928025.1). NCBI lineage: Eukaryota > Metazoa > Chordata > Mammalia > Artiodactyla > Monodontidae > Delphinapterus > Delphinapterus leucas. The sequence continues at coordinate 90,361,618 of NC_143150.1, forward strand.
GATCTCTGGGAGATTTTTGCCGTTTGATATTACGTAGAGCTGGGAGGTCTCTTGTGGACCAGTGTCCTGAAGTTGGCTCTCCCACCGCAGAGGCACAGCAGTGACTCCTGGCTGTAGCACCAAGAGCCATTCATACACACGGCTCAGAATAAAAGGGAGAAAAAGTAGAAAGAAAGAAAGAGGGTAAAAGAAAATAAAATAAAGGTAAAATAAAATTATTAAAATAAAAAATAATTATTAAGAAAAAAAATTTTTAATTAAAAAAAAAAAGCAAACAACAACAAAAAAAACGGACAGATAGAACCCTAGGACAAATGGTGGAAGCAAAGCTATACAGACAATATCTCACACAGAAGCATACACATACACACTCACAAAAAGAGGAAAAGGGGAAAAATCATAAATCTTGCTCTCAAAATCCACCTCCTCAATTTGGGATGATTCGTTGTCTATTCAGGTATTCCTTAGATGCAGCGTACATCAAGTTGATTGTGGAGCTTTAATCCGCTGCTCCTGAGGCTGCTGGGAGAGATTTCCCTTTCTCTTCTTTGTTTGCCCAGCTCCTGGGGCTCAGCCTTGGATTGGGCCCCGCCTCTGCGTGTAGGTCGCTGGAGGGCGTCTGTTCTTTGCTCAGACAGGACGGGGTTAAAGGAGCACCTGCTTCAGGGGCTGTGGCTCACTCAGGCCGGGGGGAGGGAGGGGTACGGAGTGCGGGGCGAGCCTGTGGCTGCAGAGGCCATCGTGACGTTGCACCAGCCTGAGGTTCGCCGTGTGTTCTCCCAGAGAAGTTGTTCCTGGATCCCGGGACCCTGGCAGTGGCGGGCTGCACAGGCTCCCCGGAAGGGAGGTGTGGATAGTGACCTGTGCTCACACACAGGCTTCTTGTTGGCGGCAGCAGCAGCCTTAGCGTCTCATGCCCGTCTCTGGGGTCCACGCTGTTAGCCGCGGCTCATGCCCGTCTCTGGAGCTCCTCTAAGCATCGCTCTTAATCCCCTCTCCTCGCGCACCAGGAAACAAAGAAGGAAGAAAAAGTCTCTTGCCTCTTTGGCAGGTCCAGACTTTTTCCCGGACTCCCTCACGGCTAGCCGTGGCGCACTAACCCCTTCAGGCTGTTCACGCCGCCAGTCCTCTCCCGGGGCCTCAGCTCCCAGCCCCACCCACCCTGGCGGGTGAGCAGACAAGCCTCTCGGGCTAGTGAGTGCCGGTCTGCACCGATCCTCTGTGCGGGAATCTCTCCGCTTTGCCCTCCGCACCCCGGTGGCTGCACTCTTCTCCTGGGCTCTGAAGCTTCCCCCCTCCGCCACCTGCAGTCTCCGCCCGCCAAGGGGCTTTCTAGTGTGTGGAAACCTTTCCTCCTTCACAGCTCCCTCCCACTGGTGCAGGTCCCGTCCCTATTCTTTGGTCTCTGTTTATTCTTTTTTCTTTTGCCCTACCCAGGTACGTGGGGAGTTTCTTGCCTTTGGGGAGCTCTGAGGTCTTCTGCCAGCGTTCAGTAGGTGTTCTGTAGGAGTTGTTCCACGTGTATATGTATTTCTGATGTATCTGTGGGGAGGAAGGTGATCTCCGTGTCTTACTCTTCTGCCATCTTCCCCCTCCTCCTCTTATGATGTTTTGACATCCTAAAATTCCTGCTGGCTGGGGAGAGACTGCTCCCCCTCCCCCCAGGGCTAGCTAGTTCCTAAAGATAGCAAACAACTTACATGGACGCACCTCTCATATGCAAGCCAACCACCCCCTTTATCTAACTGTCACACACCGAGCCACTATTTCCCTTGCCTAAATTGTCTCAGGGCTAGGTCTCCATTGGTCCTTTAATGGTGTCAGGGTATGCCCTCAGTCTGTCACTCATAGCCTTAGCATTACAATTTCCATTGAGTCTTCAATGCTAGCAGAACCTGACCTGGCCTGTCACTCACAGGCCCAGCATTACCACCCTTCATGTCTCTTATTGGTACTTAGACCCAGTGTCACCTCCCCCACAACCTCCCATTTGGCCTTCAATAGGATAAAGCCTGCTTCTGCCTGTCAGTCACAGCCCTTGTGTCCACCTCCTCCAGAATTTCCATTGGTCCTTCAGTGCTGGCAGGGCCCACCTCACCTGACCATCAAACCGCAGCACCGCCATCCTTCAGGTCTACCATTGATTCTTCAATGCTAATAAAGCCAACCCTCACTTGTCACTTGAAACCCCAGGGTCAGCACCCTCCAGGACTCCCGTTGATGCTTTCATTTTGGCAGGACCAACCCCCCCAGTCTGTCATCACCAGCATTACCACTTTCCAGGCCTCCCATTGGCTTTTCAATGTGACAGAGCCCATCCCAGGCTGTCATTCAGAGTGCTAGTGTCACATTATCACTGCCTTCTGAGCCTCCCATTGGCCCTTCAGTGGGGCAGAGTCAACTCCTGCTTGTCACTTATAGCCCAAGCATAACTGTCCCTCAGGGATTCCATTGTCTTCCCAGTGTCTATCCTTGCCTGTCACTTTCAGCCTAGTATTGTCACTGGCCAAGCTTTCCATTGGCCCCTCAAATGGGTACAGTTCACCTCTGCCTGTAACTCGCAGTGTTAATATCCTCCAGCCTCCCATTGGCCCCTCTGAGATCTTCCAAGGCCAGTCTTTGTCTATCACTTATAGTCTTTCTGCCCCTGGAATCCCAAAGTCTCAGATAGAATTAACAGAAGTCAGAACAGATTCAATATTCAGATTCAAGAATACACTTGATCTATACTGATGATGGAAAAGTGGACTCATAATTTGAGACCCATACTTTGATTACAAAAGAATTAACAAAGTCACAGTTTTATGATCCATAGCAGAGAGTCATTGATTGTGAAATGGTTGCATGAGATCTACGTCTGATACTCAGGCAAGAGGAGCATTGCTAGTAGAAGTGTTAAGAGAAACCTGGACTCTTTGCATACTTTAGAGGGGTTGTTTTAGGGGGAATATCAACAATACCAAAGATACAGTTTAGACCTTAGTTATATTGATGGTGGAAGAGTTAACAGATTCATGAATCTAAAAAACAGAGAAGCATTGATGGTGGAAGAATTGATAGCTAATTTGATTTAAGATCTAGATCAGATGGGCATTGATATTGGAAAAGTTAGCAGGGGCATTGTTTCTTTGTCACATGTGGTAAGTTTAAAATGGCCATAATCCTTTGCTGCTTCTCCCATTCTTACATTGGGCTGACCTTGTTACTTACTTTGACTAGTAGAATGTTGCAGAAGTGATGTCATGCTTGTTATAGCCCAAATCTCAAGAGTTTCAGATTTGCAGTTTCTGACTTCACTCTCGTAGAACTCTTCCTCCATTATGTAAAGAACCCCAGGATGGAAATCCAAGTGGAGAAGAGAGGCCCAGCCATTCTAGCCATTACAGCCATCCCAGGTGAGGCCCCAGACATGAGAGAGAGGTCTTCCTGGACCTTCCGGCTGACTGCTGCTGCATATGTGAGCCCATGTGAGAAGAGCAGAGGAATCACCCAGTCAATCCTCAGAAGCCTTAAAAATAATACATTGTTGTTTTAAGTCACTAAGTTTTGTGGTCATTTGTTACACAGCAATATATAACTGAAATCTCATATCAGAGGAGTTTTAATGGTGGAATTGTTATCAGAGGACAAGGACAATCCAGGGTCCACTGATGATCCAGAAAGGCATTGGTAATACAATAATTGATAGGACTTGGGTTTGATTTCACGATCACAGGGGCAATGATTGTGGAAGAGTTAACATACATCTAGGCTGAATTTCAACCAAATGATCACCGACAGTGGAATAATTTAAAAAGGCTGAAGTTAAAGTTCAGACCAGAGGAGCCTTGATGGTAGAACATTTAGGAAAGTCCCAGGATTCAAGATCTCTACCAGTGATATATTGATATGGAAAACATAACAGTAGCCCTGGTTCAAGGTGAAATCAGAAGGACCTTAATGGTGGAAAAGTTAATAGAAACCTTAATTAAGTTAATAGTAACTTTTGAAAGTTTTGCTTAGTAGCTACTACCCAAATAATGTCAGGAAGTTACAAACAGGGAAAAAAAGATGAAGAATAAAGTGAGGGAGCATATGTATATAAGCAAAGGGTTGTGATTAGATATGAATAAGGCATTATTTGTATTGGAGAACTAATTAGAACACAGTGGAACAGAAGCTACTTTATTTCATCTAATTTAAGCTACCATCAATTGTAAGATGAAACATTATTTTATGTACCTCTAAGGAAGAAAAATCCCTCTGCTAATGGAACCATTTCTTGCCATTAATAGTAAAACAACCTGATTTTACAGATGTTATAGTGTGAATAAAAATGTGTATCCTTAATAGAATAAAACATGACATTTTTGGGGAACTTGTGTAATGCAAGTTTAGATGCATGGGTGAATCTTGACTGTGTTAGGCTTTGTTTGTCAGGCTGATCACTGTAAAATTTTTCTCATTCAATAGAATTTAGAGATATGAAAACCAAGATCTAAAAGTAGAGGTTAAAGTGTGGGGCATCTTTTAATTTTGGCCATAATGTAGTAGCTTGTATTGGACTAACTCTCTTGCTAAAACAACTATAAATGCTGGATAAATACATACAAAACTTGTCTGAAGGTACTGGAAACCCACCAATGCATGCAGGACTTGAGGAGCTACAATTCTTGAGAGAAGGGAAGCACAGGGAGTTCTACTTTTACTTTGGTATTTTCCAAATGGCAGTGCAAGACAATAAGAGGGAATAGAGACCATTCAGAAAGTGACTAGCTTGCCAAAACAGTTGGGATTAAGAAGCAAAAAATCTCAGAGAGGAAGGAACTGCAGAGAGAGAGCCAAAATATCTGTGTACAAATACCTTTTTGTCTGACTCTAAGCTCTATGTGTGCAGGGCAAGATTCCAAGAAACCCAGTAGAAAACTGTAGCTTGGAGAGTGAAGAGATGAGTGGAGATTTTGGTAGCTATTTGGTACTAGAGAAGCAAAAGATGGAGCTCAAGCCCCACCAAGGTAGAATGGCCCTGGCATGCACTCTAGGCTTTCAGTTGAGACCCAGAAGAGCCATGCCCTTGGACTAAGAGCTACAATTTAGTAGTAAGGGTTACACCCTATGAGTGAGGTATAAGTGGAATAGACCAGCCTCAACAAAGCCTAAAATCAAGTCTCAATGGGATCGATGTGATTTCACCAGATTCTATCTGCAGCCAGAAGAAAACTATGATTAATATGTTCAATAATATGGAGGGAAAGATGGACAAATAGATGTAAAGATGGAAAAATTTAACAGAGAACTACAATCACTAAGGAAAGGATCAAATGGACATGCTAGAACCCAAAATTCTAATATCAGTGATTAAGAACTCATTGGAAGGCCTTAACTTTAGATTGAACACAGTAGAAAACAGGAATAATGAAGTAGAAGACAGGACGATAGAAAATATACAAAAGTAGCAAAAGAGAAAAAAGAATAAAGTATAACAGTATAAAAGACATAAATGAAAGAGAGCTATGGTGGAACAGCTCCTCCACAGTGCCCCGGTGACTTTGTATGTATCCACATAGGCCACATAGACAGGGTTGGAACTAGAGCTGAATCTATGTCTTGGAAGAATGACTGTATTGTTCCTAGAAAATGAGAGCATGAGAGCCTTGTGAGGAGCTCCTATAGGGTCATTTCCCACTTGCCTCCCTATCTCCTCTGGGAGGGCACTTCTCTCTTGCCGCAGGTTTTAATGAGGTATGAAGTTTTCTGCCTCACTCCCTTAAGGTAGAGCTGCAGGCTATAAAACTTCTTAGCTGCAGCATGGCTATAGGTTTCTCAGTAACAGAGTGTCCTATCCTTCCTGTTGCAGTCATCAGGCCCCTTTGTTTTGGTGCTGCCCTGCACAGGGTCTTAGGGAGCTGTAATCTTTGGTTGATCCTTTTGTTTGCTGTCTAAGTAAGTAATAAACAAACAGTCTGAATCTAGAAGGGGCTCATTGTTTCTTTACAGGCTGAATATGTCAGGCCTTGGCCTTGCCTTGCCTTGTGCTTGACAAAAGGATAGAGAGAATGGGGACAGAAGTAATATTTGTAGAAATATTGAGTATTTTCCAACACTAATGGAAGTCATCAGCCCACAGTTTCAGGAAGCACACCAAACCCTAAGTACTAAACACAAATAAAACTACATCTAAACACATCATACTCAAATTGATGAACCCCAAAGTTATAAAGAAAACCTTAGAAGCTGTCCTTAGAAAAAAGGACAAAGGAAAAACAGTAAGATGAATGGCTGTTTTTTTCAAGAGAAATTCTGGTAACCAGAAGAAAATGGAATGATATCATTGAAGTACTGAAAGGAAACAAAAATCTGCCAACTGAGAATTCTATACCCAATTCTATACCAGTAGTCCAAAAAGGCAAGTGAAATAAATACAAATATTTATTACAAAGCTTACTACAAAGCTAAGAGAATTCATCACCAGTAGACGTATACTACTAGAAATACTAAATATTAAAGTTATTTAATCTGATTCCAAATGGAAGCAAGAAACATAGAAAGGAGTGAAGAAGCACAGAAAGGCTGAACATAAAAAAATGAAAAAATATATGCAATGCAAACACTAATAGAAAGCTGTTGTAGCTATAATAATAGCAAAGAAAGTAGGCTGTAAGGTAGAAGTCATGCTAAAGATAAAGCGGAAAATTTCATAATGATAAAAGGGTCAATTCAAGAGAAGATAGAACAATTCTAAAATTTTAATCTACCTGCATTATTAATTTTTGTTGCTGCTGTAACAAATTACCACAAACTTAGCTGCTTAAAGCAACACCCATTTATTACTTCACAGTTTCCATGGGGCAGAAGTCCAGGCAAAGTGCGGTTCAGCTGGGTTCTTTTCTTAGGGTTTCATAAGGTTGAAATTATGGTGTTGGCAGTGCTGTGTACCTTTCTGGAGGCTCTAGGGAAGAATCTACTTCCAAAGTCATTCAGTTTGTTGTCATAATTCACTTCTTTTTCACATGGTCCCCTCCATCTTTAAGCTAACAATAGCATGGCAGCTTATTTCTGTGCTTTGAATCTCTGACTTTCCCTTCTGCCTTCCTCTTTCACCCCCGCCCCCGGTATCTGCTTTTAAGGGCTCATGTAATTACGCTGGGCCCATATGGGTAATCTGAGATAATCTCTCTAAATTAAGATCAACTGATTAATAATCTTAATTACATCTGTAAAGTCCCTTTTGTCATGTAACAAAACATTCATGGGCATGGCAACTCATCATATTTAGTTTCTGGGAATTAGGACAGGATATCTTTGGGGGTCCATTATTCTGCCTAATACATCACCTAATAACATAGGTTCAAAATATATAAAGTGAAAGCTGATAGAATTACAAGATGAAATAGACAAATCCACAACATAGAGATTTTAACACACCTCTCTCAGTAATAGAATAAACAGGAAAAAAATCAGACGTTATAGAAGAGTTGAACATCACAATTAACCAACTTCATATAATTGGCACAACTTCATATAATTACTACACCCAACAACTGAAGAATTTAGTCTTTTCAGGTGCACAAGGAACATTTATCCAAATAGAACCCATGTTGGGGACTTCCCTGGTGGCGCAGTGGTTAAGAATCTGCCTGCCAGTGCAGGGGACACAGGTTCAAGCCCCGGTCCGGGAAAATCCCACATGCCACGGAGCAACTAAGCCCATGTGCCACAACTACTGAGCCTGTGCCCTAGAGCCCGCGAGCCACAACTACTGAAGCCTGTACACCTACAGCCCATGCTCCGCAACAAGAGAAACCACCGCAATGAGAAGCCTGCGCACCACAACGAAGAGTAGCCCCTGCTCGCCACAACCAGAGAAAGCCTGTGTGCAGCAACGAAGACCGAACACAGCCATAAATAAATAAATAAATAAATAAATTTATTTTTTTAAAAAAGAACCCATGTTGGCCCATAAAGAAAGTCTCAACAAATTTCAAAGGATGAAGTTATACAGTGTATATTCTCTGACCACAATGGAATTAAACTACATGTCTATAACAGATAACTAGAAAATCCTCAGATGTTTGAAAATAAGTCACGCTTATTACCCAACTGTGTGCTGCCTAAGGCCCTAGATCATGGACATGATTTCATTCGACTCCTCTCCATTCTCCTAAAGGTGAGCCTTGGCTCCTTGAGGGCAGCCCAGCTGGGCCCTGCATCCTCTCCCATCCCCTGCAGCCAGCACGGGGTCCAGAACTACCGCTCCAAAAGTGTTTGCTTAAAATGTACAAACAAGCAGGGGCTGTGCCCACTGTGCAGATGAGGGAACTGAATTCCAGACAGGACAGGAGATTGCTCCCCCATCACGGCTTTTAGTAACAGAATGAGAAGGAGCCCAGGTTTCTTACCCTAGGGCAGGGCATGCTGTCTAAGAAAGGGGAGCATGTCTTATTCGTCTTTGTCACCCAGGCACCTAAGATGTTGTCTGACACGAACTAGATGCTTAGCAAATGTGGAATAAAATGAACGAATGGAGCTGGGTGGCATGCGATGTGGAGAGCCCTGGCCCCCCATTCTCGCTGCATCTACCACGGAGTCCCTGCGGATCACTTGAGCCACAGTCACACTGAGCTGCTTGCTGTCCCCATCTGTGCCCTTCACTTCCCACCACTGGGCCTTTGCTATTACTCTTCCCTGTCATCTGCCCCTGTTCCTCACAGTGCAAGACAGATGACACCAGTTCTGTAAAGTCCGGTCTTATCCTTCCTGGCAGAATAAACATACACACACACACACACACACACACACACACACAGTCTCTCCTGGGTTCCCAGCACACTTTGCACACTCCGCCCTAGTAGCATACTGATTAAGCTGCACTATAATTCTTTGCTTGTGTGTCTGTCTCCTCCATCTTAGGACCCCTAGGTCTAAATACAGAGTTGGTGCAAAGTAGAGGCTTCTCATAAAAAATAAGAGCTTCTATGTATCAGATGGTGCTAGGCTCTGTGCTAAGTTCTTTCTATATGTCTCATAATCTTTGCAACAATCCTGTGAATCATATGTTATTTTTACCCCCACTTTAGAGATGAGGAAACCAAGTCACAGAAAAGTGATGTAACTTGCATAGGGACACCACCTACTGAGTAGCCAAGGAGGAACTCTAGCCTAGGTTGGTCTAACAATCAGTAACGTATGCTTAACCACACCATTAGGCTCTGCCCTGTGGGAGGGTTCCTGGCTGGATGCACAGGACCCAGGCCATGTGGACAAGAGGGCTCCTGCCACAGTGTTTTCCTGGTGACTCAGAGCTGGTGACAGAGTCCAGTAGGGCCGTGTGTGTCTTTAAATGGTGACTTTATAAACTCTCCTCTTCCCTTTCCACCTTCCTTTCCATCACCCACCCCCTCACCCTGGCCCAGAACAACTGACAGACCAGCTTATAACTCTCTATCAGGTCTGAATTGTTAGAAATATGACAAGGGAACCGAGATGTCTGTTGGTATGGGTACCTGTGGGGGAACTAGAGTTCTCAGTGAGAGTCGGAGCAGAAACCGAAAAAAGAGGAAGGAGGCAAAGATGAGAAGTAGATTAAGACAGAGACAGAGAGTGAGGACCAGAGGCAGGAAAAAGAGCAGACCCAGGGAGAGAAACAGAGACAGAGACAGAGAGCGCAAGCTTGATATAGAGGTGGCAGAGATGAGAGGCAGAGTGAAAGAAATAGAGAGGGATCCTGTGGTCCCCTCACCCCATTACATTCCCTATTACAGATGGGGAAACTGAGGGTCAGAGGGAATGACACTACTTCCTGGCAGATGTCTCTCTAAACACCATTCATTTAGTTCCTCTCGTGTCCCCAGATACGTACGAATGCTTCCTGTGCTGGCCCTGAGCAGCACGAGTTGGACTGTAGTGGAGGGTTCAGGGGGATGCTCATCAGAAGAGCAAGAGGTAAGAGGAAATATCCACGCAGGATTGACCAGGGAAGGCTCCCTGGACAAGATACGACTGAAACTGGGCCACAAAAAAAGGTTTATAAATGACTTTCTTGAGGCATGATTTATGTACAATAAAACACATCCAGTTTGAAAAGAAACCCATGTAAATAACCCATGGATCAAGAACAAATCACAGTAGAAATTAGAAAATATCTTGGACCACATGATACCATCTCACTGATGCAGAAAAAACATTTGACAAAATCCAATATCCTTTCATGATAAAAACACTCAACAAACTAGGAATAGAAGGGAACTCCCTGAACCTGATAAAGGGCATTTATAGAATACCCAAATACCCACAGCTACTGTCATACTCAATAGTGAGACTGAAAGCATTTCCCTAAGATCAGGAACAAGACAAGGAGGCCCACTTTTGCCACTTTTACTAAACATTGTACTTGAAGGTCTAGCCAGAGCAATTTTCAGTCAAGAAAAAGAAATAAAAGGCACCCAAATTGGAAAGGAAGTAGACCTATTTCTATTCCCAGATGATATGATTTTATATATATGTGTGTGTGTGTGTGTGTGTATTCCTAAAGAATTCACAAAAAACTATTAGAGCTCATAACTAAATTCAGCAAAGTGGCAAAATACAAAATCAACATATAAGAATCACTTTTATTTCTATACAGTGGCAATGAACAATCTGAAAAGAAAATTAAGAAACATAAATTCTATTTATAATAAGATCATGTGGAGAAATAGGAGGATGTGGAGAAATTGGACACCTACAATGCTGATGTGGAATGTAAAATAGTGCAGCCACAGCGGAAAACAGTTTGGTTGTTCCTCAAAAAGTTAAACATAGAAATACCATATGATCCAGTGATTCAACCCCTAGGTATATGCCCAATAAAACTGAAAACAGGAGTTCAAACAAAAATTTGTATACATATGTTCATAGCAGCACTATTCACAGCAGCTAAAAGGTGGAAACAACCCAAATATCTATCAACTGATGAGTAGATAAACCAAATGTGGTATAGCTCTACAATTTATCCATGAAAAGGAATGAATACTGATACCATGCCATCACATGGATGAATCTTGAAGACATTATGCTAAGTGAAGTAAGCCAGAAACAAAAGGCCACATAGTGTATGATTCTATTTATATGAAATATCCAGAATAGGCAAATCCATAGAGACAGAAAGTAGCTTAGTGGTATCCATGGGCTGGGGGCAGAGGGGAATGGGAAATGAGTGCTTAATGGATACGGGGTTTTCTTTTGGGGCGATGAAGATGGTCTGGAACTAGATAGTGGTAATGGTTGCACAGCATTGTGAATGTACTAAATGACACTGAATTGTATACTTTAAAATGATTAAAACAGTAAATTTCATGTTATGTGTATTTTACCACAATAAAAAAGGTGTTAACTCTCTCTCCCTTTCTCAACCATTGTGGTGTGTGTGCGATTGATTCTGTTCCTCACCATGTCTTTCTTCTCACAGACTTTCAGGATCAAGTGATTCCTGGCCAAGAAACAGAAGCAGAATAGTCCCATTCCTCAATGGATTCAGATGATTAAACTGGTAATAAAATCAGCTACAACTTCAAGAGGAGACAGTGGAGAAGAACCAAGCTGGGTTCTTGGCACACATGAGATGGCACACATATTTATGCTATATCAAGGTCACTAGCATCTTATATCAAGCTGAAAACATCACTGGTCTCTGGACATTTGGACATGTTTTATTAGAAAAGTGATTTTTCTCTTTGTTTCTATGTTCTCTTTGGTTCAGTAATAAATATGTGAGAACTTTTGTTTGAAAAAAAAGGTATTAATATGAGGTACAGTGTGTGTGAATGGTGGCCATGAAGCAGAGTGAATGGAAGTGAATAAACAGTGTGATTGAATGGAGGAAATCTGGGGCACAGTGGGAGGGAGTAGATTTGAATGATTGGTAGAGGAAGGAGGAATGGAAGCCATGAGGGGCAGAGTGAGCTGGAATGGAGGTGACTGACAGTGTTGCACTTTATATCTGAGGGAGGCCTGTGCTTCTGGAAAGCAGTGATGGTGAAGAAATCCCCCTACCCTTCTGTGTTCCAGGAAAGGGAACTACAAAGGTCCCTGTATTAGTCGATTCAGGCTGCCATAACAAAATACCATAGACTGGGTGGCTTAAACAACAGAAATTTATTTCTCACAGTTCTGGAGGCTGGGAAGTCCAAGATCAAGGGGTGGCTGATTTGCTTCCTGGGGAGAGCTCTCTTCCTGGCTTACAGAGAGCCACCTTCTCACTATGTCCTCACACAGCCTCTTCTTTATGTAGTTTGCTTATAAGAGCGCAAATCCCATTCGACCTGAGCCCCACCCTGGTGAGCCATCATGATGGTTCATGATGCCATCGAACCCTAATTACCTCCCAAAGGCCCATTTCCAAATAATATCACATTGGGGGTTAGGGCTTTAACATATGAATTTTAGGAGGGGCACAATTCAGTTCATAGCAGTCCCCAATGCTTCTGCATATTCCAAGATAAGACCTGTCCTCATCCTTCCTCATGACTCAACTATGACTCCTTTTTTACCTGCCTCTATAAAACCCCGGGTCCCCTTCCTTGCCTTTATCCCTATTGCAATAATCTCCCTTAGTATCACATGCATTTTGCCTTTCACATGCCTAAGTGGTAGAGTATGATTAATATGGTAGAGTGTTTAAGGTTCAGAACCTGAGCACTGGCTTGTCCCCTCTTTGTTCCTCTAGGCCTCACAGAGGCCCAGAGCCCCTCGCCTGATACCAGAGCTCTGACCCTGGTATCTTGGTCACCCCTCATCTTTCTGGGATAGATTCCCAGGAGGAGGATGTAAAGTGGGTCTGGTGGGTCACCATCAGGTCTGGATTCTCACCTAGTCTCCGATTAGGACCCCACCTTGCCCCAATTCCCCCTGGGCTTCTGTCTCCAACTCTCTCTGCACTTATGTTTACCAGTACCACTTCCTTCACACGTCTCTTTCCCTGAGTACAGAATTGTACCCTGTCCCCCCACCCACCATCTGCCCCAGTGGTATCTCTCACAGAGGAGTGTACCAACCCGGGCCTTCACCTCTCCTAGCCCAATAGTGACTATGCTTTCCTCCATCTCCCTAATGTTATCTTCTGGAGAGGACTACCACCCCATACTTTCTCCCCATCACCCCAGTGGTACCGATCTCTAGAGGAATGTATCATTCCTGGCTTTGCCTCTCTTCTTCCCAGTAATAGTTCCCAGGGAGATCTATTATTCCTGGCCTCCCTCCCACATTTCTGCAGTGGTATCTCCCCATGGGGGTCTGTGGTCCTCAGCTGTACATTTGTACATACGAGTTCTCATCAACCCCCAAAAACTTGAGTATAACTCGCCCATCACTAGCCTTTAGGGCTCCACGCTTATTGCAAGTTTTCAAATTCTTCCCAAAATCCCATCTCTTCTAAACTTTAAGAGGCACATTTCTCTGCTGTACAGAGTGGTAACCTTTGTAAAGATGTCTGCTCCCTTGAAGGTTTACCGGTGCGACCATTTTTCTGGCCAGCCACATACAGTCAAGGCCATTACAGAACACCACTAGCAACAATGCTACGGGCTACTATCATCAGTGGCATTAGGAAGAGCAACTGCGCATGAGCAGGAAGAGTGACAGACTGTACCGATGGTGGGGGTCAAGGGCCAAGAAAGTAGTTGTTGGAGGAAGTTGTGACTGATTTTGGAAACACCAGGTGGACCTTGCCAGAATAAGAATTCGGTTCTTAACATCAGAGCAGGGGATGAAGGACGATAGAGGGTTCACTCAGAATGGAAGTGAGACAGGGCTGGTGGTCTGCGGGCAGAGTGAAATGGGTGAGTGTGGGCTTTGTAAAGATGTGAATTTACTGGGTGATTATTTGGAGGGGTGCTCTGAGATGACTAATAAAAGTCTCCAGGGGTACGTGACGAGAGGTCCGTAAGCTGAGTGATGGGGTCTATGGAGTCAGTGACTGGGGTTGTGTTGTCTGTGACGGGGGGCTGTGGGATGAATGATAGGGTCTGTAAGGTAATTGATGGGTGTGTGTGCGATGGTGCATTTGTGGGGTCTGTGATGGGGGAATCTGTAGGGTGAATGATGGGAATATTTGGAGTGATGGGTGGGTTCTGAAGGGTGTGTGATAGGGGGTGGGTCTCTGGAGTCAGTATTGGGTGAGAGTGAGTGTTGGGAGGTTTATGAGGTCTGTGATAGGGTGGTGCTGTTGAATGATGGGGATCTGTGGGAAAAACAAATGTTCTTTCCCATTTTTCTTGGCTACAGCACGGCCACTTTACCAGCTGGCATTTATGGATTTCTAGCCTGATGATTTGGTGAACTTTCGATATGGGTTTTCCATGCCATCCCCGACTCTTCTCTTTTCTTCTCCCCGCCTCTCAATAGATCTGCCTTTTTAGGCCACTGCCCTCGCTCCACAAGTCAGATATAACTAAGTTCCAGGTAAGTTGTTATTTGTTCCTCTTCCTGCGACCTAGGTTAGGACACTTAGAAGCAAGGAAGCAGTAGTAGTTAAGAGCACAGACTCTGGAGCCAAAACGTCCTTAATAGCTTTGTGAGCTTAGGCAAGTCTCTAACCTCTCTGTGCCTTAGTTTCCCCATCTGTAAAATGGGGATGATGATGATGATGACGGTAATAATAATACCTACACCTTTATCATTGTTGTGAAGATCAATTGAATTAATATTAAGTGTTTAGAAAAATGCCTGGCACACACATAATGAGCCTTATATCTTTAGTATATTATTATTTATACCATAAAATGTATCTGTATAAACACATAAAAAGTTAGGACTAGGGAAGTAGAGCAACACTCAAGCAAAATTGAAATGTGTATATGTAGATCATAGGATCCTTCATAATTATGTTGAGCTATAGTTATTTTTCTGAGCTTTCTGGAAGCCATGACATAAAGGGAAGGAAACACAATCATTTGCTTTATTTATCTCACCCATATAGAGAAAGTGAGCCACTTCTCAGCAGCAAAGATTTCCTGACGTTGATGTTTCAAGACATTTCTCTGATGGGTTAGCCATGTCCTCATCAGCGATCCTGTGATAAATACAGGGATAGGATTGCTCTGTGTGTGGCATAACATATGTCTTCATGTCAGCCAAAGGTGTCCTGCTGAGGCAGAACTAAAGGGATGCAACTCTTCGGGAAACAAAAGCCATGACAGCACAAGGGGCTCTCTTATGTTCTGGCTCAATTCAGGGAGAAAACTGTGATGATCAGGAAGAATCAGTAAGCCCCATGCCTTTCAAATTATTTTCCAATATATTTTTTTCTCATCTGGGACTTCAGCACAGCCTGAGCAGCCCATAGGTCTGCCCTTCTCCTTTTCAAGCTTGGAATTCATGATGCCCCTGACTATATTCAGTTCTTTCCCTTCTGCCCTTTCAAAAAAATCTTTATTGTTTTGTCACTTTTTCCCCTCTCATATATATCTCATGATATAGAAGTGGCACCATAACTTCAAATTCTTTTAGGAATGTACAACCTGAAAGGAGAAAATATCTCATGATCTCACTCATCCCAAATAACTAATTCAATGGAATATTTGATTAATTTCCATCTATATACCTCTCTCTCTCTCCCTTGTTCTTTATGTTTACATACATATATAGTTAACATACGTCTTCCTTTTGCTAAATTTTGCTCATGATATACAAACTGTCTTGCAACTCCCTGTTTTTACTTTATGTAATAATTGATAATGGTAGTAATAGTAATGATAATGATAATACAGATCATGATGAGAATGATAATATTAGTGGCAGTAACAGGGGCTAACATATAAAGAGTCTACATTGCACCAGGCGCTATACTAAGCACTTTATATGCATGACCCCCTTAATCCTCACAACCACCCTAAGAAGTGAATACTATTATTATTCACATCTTACAGATGAGGAAACTGAGTCCCAGAGTGGATAAGCAAGTGGCAGTGGGGTTGCACAGCTGGTCACTGGCATAGCTGGGATAGTCCCTACTCAATGAATACTTGTTGATAGAAGATATTTCACTTTTAGGACATAGCGATTATATTTTTATTGGAGTATAGTTGATTTACAATGTTGTGCTAATTTCTGCTGTACAACACAGTGATTCAGTTATACATATATATACATTCTTTTTCATATCTTTTCCATTCTGGCTTATCAAAGGATATTGAATATATTGTAGTTCCCTGTGCTATACAGTAGGACTTTGTTGTTTATCCATTCTATGTGTAATAGTTTGCATCTGTTAACTCCAAACTCCCAATCCATCCCTTCCTCATCCCCCATCCCTGCTTAGCAAGCACAAATCTGTTCTCTAAGGGACATCTATTTTGTTTGCTCATGTTTGAATTCACTACGTGGATCCAAAAGTCTACTTACTCCAATAAAAAAATAAAAGTCAAACCATGCCTGTAGCTACCCTTTTACTTTGACATACAAATATTAGCAGTTAATATTTACTGAAAGCTTGTTATGTGCCAGGCAGTAAGAAGAGTAAATTTTATGATTAAGCTCATTTAATTCCCCAAATAATCCAATTTGTTAGGTATTACGATTACTTTTATTTATAGGTGAAGTTATCAAAGGTTAGATAAATTAATTAATCATGACATCTAATAAATGGGAATGCCAATATCTGAATTCAGTTCTCTCTGAGAGCAGAGCCTGAGTTCTTAAATACGAAACTATTTACCTTGCATCTTTACCTGGCAGGGAAGGAAAACAATACTTATTGATATCTCATGCTAGACATTGTGACAAATTCTTACACTTAAGATATTATATTTAAACCTTGCAACACCCTGTGTGCCAGGTATCACTGTTGCAATTTTAAAAACTCTTACTGTCAAAGTAATTTGTGTTTAAACAAAAATTTGGAAGACTCAGGAGCTGAAAAGAGATTTTTAACAGCTGCATATTTTCCTCTTGTATGCGTATGACATGACTTATTAATCAGCCCCATTTTCAAGGACTTCTGTGTAATTTCTGTCACACCATGGCAGTGACCTTTCTTGTCATCTATCTTTGTATACTGTGGTGAGCATTTCTAAAATTTCTGGTTCAAAAGCTGGGTACATTTTGAGTTTTCATATACATTGCCAAATCGCCTTTTGAAAAGTTAGTGCAAGTTTATACTTTCACTAATAATGAATAAAAATACCCTTCCTAATCCTTTTATCATGTTTTTAATCCTTGCCATTGGACAGTTGAAAATATCTCATTTCTTTTGTTTGTGTTTATTTAATTATCAGTTAATGTTGAGTATCTTTTCATATTTTTTCCTTTTTATATTTATTTTGTGAGTTGTTCTTTTATATACATTGTCCTTTCTCCTGTGGGTTTTTTTTTTTTTTTTGCGGTACGCGGGCCTCTCACTGTTGTGGCCTCTCCCATTGCGGAGCACAGGCTCTGGACGCGCAGGCTCAGCGGCCATGGCTCACGGGCCCAGCCGCTCTGTGGCATGTGGGATCTTCCCGGACCGGGGCACGAACCCGTGTCCCCTGCATCAGCAGGTGGACTGTCAACCACTGCGCCACCAGGGAAGCCCTCCTGTGGGTTTTTTAATCTTTGTCTTACTATTTTAAAAACGTTTTATGGAAATATAACTTAGGTAAAAGTCTTTTGGGATAGACATTTTATTGAAGCATAGCATACAGAGAAAAGTATATAGTGTATATAGTTTCATGAATTTCTACAAATTGGAAACACCTGTGTAACCAGTGCCTGACTCAAGAAACAGTAAATGACAAGCCACCCAGAAGCCTCCTTCATGCCCCTTTCAATTGCTATCCCCTGACACATGGGTAACCACTATCTGATTTTCACCATCATAGATCAGTTTTGCTTGTTCTTGAATGTCATATAAATGGAATCATACGTTATTATTCTTTGGGTTTGGCTTTTTTTCACTTATCATGATGTTTTTGAGACTCATTCTTGTTATTTTATCAGTAGTTTGTTTTCTTTCCATTACTGTGATACTATTACATAAATATATTACAATTGTTTATCCATTCTACTGCTGCTGGATGTTTCCATTTTGGCTATTACAAATAATACTTCTGTGAATATTCTTGTTTATATCTTGGTGAACATATGTGCTCATTTCTGTTGGATATTTACCTAGGATTGGGATTGCTGGGTCCTAGGTTAGGGGTATGCTCAGCAATAGTAGATTGAGTTACAATGTTTTCCAAAGAGGCTGTACCATTCTACTCTCACCATATACGAGAGTTCCAGTTGTTTCACATCCTCACCAACATTTGGGTTTTTGGTCTTAATTTTAGCCATTCTGTTGGTATATAGTGGTATCTCATTGTGGTTTAAATTTGTAATTTCCCTGATAACTAATGATTTTGAGCACCTTTAAATATGTTAATTGGCCATTTATATATCATCTTTTGTGAAGTGTCTGTTCAAATCTTTTTCTATTGGATTGTTTATATTTATCTTACTGGGGGCTTCCCTGGTGGCACAGTGGTTAAGAATCTGCCTGCTAATGCAGGGGACACGTGTTTGAGCCCTGGTCCAGGAAAATTCCACATGCTGTGGAGAAACTAAGCCCGTGTGCCACAGCTACTGAGCCTTGCCTCTAGAGCCCTCGAGCCACAACTACTGAGCCCGCGTGCCACAACTACTGAAGCCCGCATGCCAAGAGCCCATGCTCCGCAACAAGAGAAGCCACCGCAATGAGAAGCCTGTGCACCGCAAAGAAGAGTAGCCCCCACTCGCTGCAACTAGAGAAAGCCTGCATGGAGCAACGAAGACCCAATGCAGCCAAAACTAAATAAAGAAAATAAATAAATTTATTAAAAAATATTTATCTTACTGATTTGTAGGAGTTCTTTATAGTTTCTATAGTATAAAAGTCCTTTGTTAGATACAGGTATTGCAAATATCTCAGAGAAGGCATCTTTGAAATGATTAAACAGTAGCTTTTCTCTTAAGAATATTCCCTTCTTAAAAAATATTATTTTAATTTTGGGACTTCCTTGGTGATCCAGTGGGTAAAACTCCACGCTCCCAAAGCAGAGGGCCCGGGTTCAATCCCTGGTCGGGGAACTAGATCCTATACGCCTTAATTAAGAGCTCTCATGCCACAATTAAGAAGTCCTCATGCTGCAACTAAGAAGTCAGCATGCCGCAACTAAGAAGTCCACATGCTGCAATGAAGATCCGGCATGCTGCAACTAAGACCTGGTGCAGAGAAGGGGAAGATGGCAGAAGAGTAAGACACAGAGATCACCTTCCTCCCCACAGATACATCAGAAATACATATACACGTGGAACAACTCCTGCAGAACACCTACTGAACACTGGCAGAAGACCTCAGACCTCCCAAAAGGCAAGAAACTCCCCACGTACCTGGGTAGGGCAAAAGAAAAAAGAATAAACAGAGACCAAAGATTAGGGACGGGACCTGCACCAGTGGGAGGGAGCTGTGAAGGAAGAAAGGTTTCCACACACTAGAAGCCCCTTCGCGGGTGGAGACTGCGGGTGGCGGAGGGGGGAGCTTTGGAGCCGTGGAGGAGAGCACAAAAACAGGGGTGCAGAGGGCAAAGCGGAGAGATTCCCACAGAGAGGATCGGTGCAGACTGGCACTCGCCAGCCCGAGAGGCTTGTCTGCTCACCTGCCGGGGCAGGCGGGGCTGGGAGCTGAGACTCGGGCTTCGGTGGGAGTACAGGGAGAGGACTGGGGTTGGTGGTGTGAACACAGCCTGCGGGGGGTTAGTGCACCACGGCTAGCCAGGAGGGAGTCCCGGGAAAAGTCTGCATCTGCCAAAGAGGCAAGAGACTTTTTCTCGCCTCTGTTTCCTGGTGCGCGAGGAGAGCGGATTAAGAGTGCTGCTTAAAGGAGCTCCAAAGACGGGCGCAAGCCGCGGCTAAAAGCGCGGACCCCAGAGACGGGCGGGAGATGCTAAGGCTGCTGCTGCCGCCGCCAAGAAGCCTGTGTGTGAGCACAGGTCGCTCTCCACACCCCCCTTCCGGGGAGCCTGCGCAGCCCGCCACTGCCAGGGTCCCGGGATCCAGGGACAACTTCCCTGGGAGAATGCACGGCGCGCCTCAGGCTGGCGCAATGTCACGCCAGCCTCTGCCGCCACGGGCGCGCCCCGAACCCCGTGCCCCTCCCTCCCGCTGGCCTGAGTGAGCCAGAGTCCCCGAATCAGCGGCTACTTTAACACCGTCCTGTCTGAGCGAAGAACAGACGCCCTCCAGCGACCTACACGCAGAGGCGGGGCCAGATCCAAAGCTGAGCCCCGGGAGCTGTGCGAACAAAGAAGAGAAAGGGAAATCTCTCCCAGCAGCCTCAGGAGCAGCGGATTAAATCTCCGCGATCAACTTGATGTACACTGCATCTGTGGAATACCTGAATAGACAACAAATCATCCCAAATTGAGGAGGTGGATTTTGAGAGCAAGATTTATTATTTTTCCCTTCTCCTCTTTTTCTGAGTGTGTATGCTTCTGTGTGAGATTTTGTCTGTATAGCTTTGCTTTCACCATTTGCCCTAGGCTTCTATCCATCCGCTTTTTTTTGTTGTTGTTGTTTTGTTTTACACTTAAAAATTTTTTTTCTTAATAATTATTTTTATTTTAATAACTTTATTTTATTTTATCTTACTTTATTATATTTTATTTTATCCTCTTTCTTTTTTTCTACTTTTTCTCCCTTTTATTCTGAGCCATGTGGATGAAAGGCTCTTGGTACTGCAGCCAGGAGTCAGAGCTGTGCCTCTGAGGTGTGAGAGCCAACTTCAGGACACTAGTCCACAAGAGACCTCCTAGATCCACGTAATATCAAATGGCGAAAATCTCCCAGAGATCTCCAGCGCAACACCAACACCCAGCTTCACTCAACGACCAGCAACTACAGTGCTGGACACCCGATGCCAAACAACTAGCAAGACAGGAACACAACACCACCCATTAGCAGAGAGGCTGCCTAAAATCATAAGTCCACAGACACCCCAAAACACACCATCAGACGTGGACCTGCCCACCAGAAAGACAAGATCCCGCCTCATCCACCAGAACATAGGCACTAGTCCCCTCCACCAGGAAGCATACACAACCCACTGAACCAACTTTAGCCACTGGGGACAGACACCAAAAACAAAGGGAACTACGAACCTGCAGCCTGCAAAAATGAGACCCCAAACACAGTAAGATAAGAAAAATGAGAAGACAGAAAAACACACAGTAGATGAAGGAGTAAGATAAAAACCCACCAGACCTAACAAATGAAGAGGAAATAGGCAGTCTACCTGAAAAAGAATTCAGAATAATGATAGTAAAGATGATCCAAAATCTTGGAAATACAGAGAAAATGCAAGGAACGTTTAACAAGGACGTAGAAGAACTAAAGATGAAACAAGCAATGATGAACAACACAATAAATGAAATTAAAAATACTCTAGAAGGGATCAATAGCAGAATAACTGAGGCAGAAGAACGGATAAGTGACCTGGAAGATAAAACAGTGGAAATAATTACTGCAGAGCAGAATAAAGAAAAAAGAATGAAAAGAACTGAGGACAGTCTCAGAGACCTCTGGGACAACATTAAACACACCAACAATCGAATTATAGGGGTTCCAGAAGAAGAAGAGAAAAAGAAAGGGGTTGAGAAAATATTTGAAGAGATTATAGTTGAAAACTTCCCTAATATGGGAAAGGAAATAGTTAATCAAGTCCAGGAAGCACAGAGAGTCCCATACAGGATAAATCCAAGGAGAAACACACCAAGACACAAATTAATCAAACTGTCAAAAATTAAATACAAAGAAAACATATTAAAAGAAGCA
This sequence comes from Delphinapterus leucas, assembly GCF_059928025.1. Taxonomy (NCBI): domain Eukaryota; kingdom Metazoa; phylum Chordata; class Mammalia; order Artiodactyla; family Monodontidae; genus Delphinapterus; species Delphinapterus leucas. Next base: position 90,383,398 of record NC_143150.1, read on the forward strand.
AGGGAAAAACAACAAATAACACACAAGGGAATCCCCATAAGGTTAACAGCTGATCTTTCAGCAGAAACTCTGCAAGCCAGAAGGGACTGGCAGGACATATTTAAAGTGATGAAGGAGAAAAACCTGCAACCAAGATTACTCTACCCAGCAAGGATCTCATTCAGAGTTGATGGAGAAATCAAAACCTTTACAGACAAGCAAATGCTGAGAGAGTTCAGCACCACCAAACCAGCTTTACAACAAATGCTAAAAGATCTTCTCTAGGCAAGAAACACAAGAGAAGGAAAAGACCTACAATAACAAACCCAAAACAATTAAGAAAATGGGAATAGGAACATACATCTCGATAATTACCTTAAATGTAAATGGATTAAATGCTACCACCAAAAGACACAGACTGGCTGAATGGATACAAAAACAAGACCTATATATATACTGTCTACAAGAGACCCACTTCAGACCTAGAGACACATACAGACTGAAAGAGAGGGGACGGATAAAGATATTCCATGCAAATGGAAACGAAAAGGAAGCTGGAGTAGCAATTCTCATATCTGACAAAATAGACTTTAAAATAAAGACTCTTAGAAGAGACAAAGAAGGACACTACATAATGATCAAGGGATCGATACAAGAATAAGATATAACAATTGTAAATATTTATGCACCCAACATAGGAGCACCTCAATACATAAGGCAAATACTAACAGCCATAAAAGGGGACATCGACAGTAACACATTCATAGTAGGGGACTTTAACACCCCACTTTCACCAATGGACAGATCATCCAAAATCAAAATAAATAAGGAAACACAAGCTTTAAATGATACATTAAACAAGATGGACTTAATTGATATTTATAGGACATTCCATCCAAAAACAACAGAATGCACATTTTTCTCAAGTGCTCATGGAACATTCTCCAGGATAGATCATATCTTGGGTCACAAATCAAGCCTTGGTAAACCTAAGAAAATTGAAATCGTATCAAGTATCTTTTCCGACCACAACGTTATGAGACTAGATATCAATTACAGGAAAAGATCTGTAAAAATTACAAACACATGGAGGCTAAACAATACACTACTTATTAACGAAGTGATCACTGAAGAAATCAAAGAGGAAATCAAAAAATACCTAGAAACAAATGCCAATGGAGACACGACGACCCAGAACCTATGGGATGCAGCAAAAGCAGTTCTAAGAGGGAAGTTTATACCAATACAATCCTACCTTAAGAAACAGGAAACGTCTCGAATAAACAACCTAACCTTGCACCTAAGGCAATTAGAGAAAGAAGAACAAAAAACCGCAAAGTTAGCAGAAGGAAAGAAATCATAAAAATCAGATCGGAAATAAATGAGAAAGAAATGAAGGAAATGATAGCAAAGATCAATAAAACTAAAAGCTTGTTCTTTGAGAAAATAAATAAAATTGATAAACCGTTAGCCAGACTCATCAGGAAAAAAAGGGAGAAGACTCAAATCAATAGAATTAGTAATGAAAAAGGAGAAGTAACAACTGACACTGCAGAAATACAAAAGATCATGAGAGATTACTACAAGAAACTCTATGCTAATAAAATGGACAACCTGGAAGAAATGGACAAATTCTTAGAAATGCACAACATGCGAAGACTGAATCAGGAAGAAATAGAAAATATGAACAGACCAATCACAAGCACTGAAATTGAAACTGTGATTAAAAATCTTCCAACAAACAAAAGCCCAGGACCAGATGGCTTCACAGGTGAATTCTATCAAACATTTAGAGAAGAGCTAAGACCTATCCTTCTCAAACTCTTCCAAAATATAGCAGAGGAAGGAACACTCCCAAACTCATTCTACGAGGCCACCATCACCCTGATACCAAAACCAGACAAGGATGTCACAAAGAAAGAAAACTACAGGCCAATATCACTGATGAACCTAGATGCAAAAATCCTCAACAAAATACTAGCAAACAGAATCCAACAGCACATTAAGAGGATCATACACCATGATCAAGTGGGGTTTATTCCTGGAATGCAAGGGTTCTTCAATATACGCAAATCAATCAATGTGATACACCATATTTACAAATTGAAGGAGAAAAACCATATGATCATCTCAACAGATGCAGAGAAAGCTTTCGACAAAATTCAACACCCATTTATAATAAAAACCCTGCAGAAAGTAGGCATAGAGGGAACTTTCCTCAGCATAATAAAGGCCATATATGACAAATCCACAGCCAACATCGTTTTCAATGGTGAAAATCTGAAAGCATTTCCACTAAGATCAGGAACACCACAAGGTTGCACACTCTCACCACTCTTATTCAACATAGTTTTGGAAGTTTTAGCCACGGCAATCAGAGAAGAAAAGGAAATAAAAGGAATCCAAATCGGAAAAGAAGAAGTAAAGCTGTCACTGTTTGCAGATGACATGATACTATACATAGAGAATCCTAAAGATGCTACCAGAAAACGACTAGTCAACGAATTTGAATGAATTTCAGCTAATCAATGAATTTGGTAAAGCAGCAGGATACAAAATTAATGCACAGAAATCTCTGGTATTCCTATACACTAATGACGAAAAATCTGAAAGTGAAATCAAGAAAAGACTCCCATTTATCACTGCAACAAAAAGAAGAAAATATCTAGGAATTAACCTACCTAAGGAGACAAAAGACCTATATGAAGAAAATTATAAGACACTGATGAACGAAATTAAAGATGATACAAATAGATGGACAGATATACCATGTTCTTGGATTGGAAGAATCAACACTGTGAAAATGACTCTACTACCCAAAGCAATCTAGAGATTCAATGCAATCCCTGTCAAACTATCACTGGCATTTTTCACAGAACTAGAACAAAAAATTTCACAATTTGTATGGAAACATAAAAGACCCCGAATAGCCAAAGGAGTCTTGAGAACGAAAAATGGAGCTGGAGTAATGAGGTTCCCTGACTTCAGACTATACTACAAAGCTACAGTAATCAAGACAGTAACAGAAATATAGATCAATGGAACAGGATAGAAAGCCCAGAGATAAACACAGGCACATATGGTCACCTTATCTTTGATAAAGGAGGGAGGAATGTACAGTGGAGAAAGGACAGCCTTTTCAATACGTGGTGCTGGGAAAACTCGACAGGTACATGTAAAAGTATGAGATTAGATCACTCCCTAACACCATACACAAAAATAAGCTCAAAATAGATTAAAGACCTAAATGTAAGGCCAGAAACTATCAAACTCTTAGAGGAAAACATAGGCAGAACACTCTATGACATAAATCACAGCAAGATCCTTTTTGACCCACCTCCTAGAGAAATGGAAATAAAAACAAAAGGGACCTAATGAAACTTCAAAGCTTTTGCACAGCAAAGGAAACCATAAAAAAGACCAAAAGACAACCCTCAGAATGGGAGAAAATATTTGCTAATGAAGCAACTGACAAAGGACTAATCTCCAAAATTTACAAGCAGCTCATGCAGCTCAATAACAAAAAAACAAACAACCCAATCCAAAAATGGGCAGAAGACCTAAATAGACACTTCTCCACAGAAGATATACAGACTGCCAACAAACACATGAAAGAATGCTCAACATCATTAATCATTAGAGAAATGCAAATCAAAACTACAATGAGATGTCATCTCACACCAGTCAGAATGGCCATCATCAAAAAGTCTAGAAACAGTAAATGCTGGAGAGGGTGTGGAGAAAAGGGAACACTCTTGCACTGCTGGTGGGAATGTGAATTGGTACAGCCACTATGGAGAACAGTATGGAGGTTCCTTAAAATACTACAAATAGAACTACCATATGACCCAGCAATTCCACTACTGGGCATATACCCTGAGAAAACCATAATTCAGAAGGAGTCATGTACCAAAATGTTCATTGCAGCTCTATTTACAATAGCCAGGACATGGAAACAACCTAAGTGTCCATCAACAGATGAATGGATAAAGAAGATGTGGCACATATATACAATGGAATATTACTCAGCCATAAAAAGAAACGAATCTGAGCTATTTGTAATGAGGTGGATAGACCTAGAGTCTGTCATACAGAGTGAAGTAAGTCAGAAAGAGAAAGACAAATACTGTATGCTAACACATATATATGGAATTTAAGGAAAAAAATGTCATGAAAAACCTAGGGGCAGGACGGGAATAAAGACACAGACCTACTAGAGAATGGACTTGAGGATATGGGGAGGGGGAAGGGTAAGCTGCGACAAAGCGAGAGAGTGGCATGGACATATATACACTACCAAACGTAAGGTAGATAGCTAGTGGGAAGCAGCCACATAGCACAAGGAGATCAGCTCGGTGCTTTGTGACGACCTGGAGGGGTGGGATAGGGAGGGTGGGCGGGAGGGAGACACAAGAGGTAAGAGATATGGGAACATATGTGTATGTATAACTGATTCACTTTGTTATAAACCAGAAACTAACACACCATTGTAAAGCAATTATACTCCAATAAAGATGTAAAAAATAAATAAATTAATTAAAAAATAGAAAAACTTAAAAAAAAAGATTCACCTCAGGGCTTTTTTAATATGTGGATCCCCTTGGACAGCTATTTATTTGTTTACAGGTTATTAACTATTTGGTTGAAAGATGAGAAGAGGCCAGGGTGGGCCAAAGAGCCATTGCCGCCATGAACTAGAGATCAATTAAACCCAGAAACAGAGCTTTCTGGTGGAGAATCCAACCCCTTTTTTTCTGCCCCATATCTGGGAAGGAACTGTTAGGGAGCCAAGAAAAAGAGACAGCCTAGCAAGGAAGCACATGGTTTTTGTGTACTTCTGAGAAAGCTGCCTTGGGTTCACACATGGCAGGGGAGGAGGGGCAGGGGAGGGGCTCCCACAGACCTCAGTGGGAGGCCTGGCCCTTAGGCTGTACTTGGTGGCTGGGGCTTTGTTTTCACAGGACTGTGATGGGAGGAACTGTGACTTACAGATCTCTGTCAAGGCCTGGCTCTGCTGCTGTAGCTTCAGGACAAAGGCTCTTGTTTTGCTTCCAGTACACTCCCTAAGACAAGTCTTAAGCCAGAGAAGGGTCCCAAGGAAGCCCTGCCCTGGGAGCTCTTTAACCTACTGCAATTTACAGGTCTGATTTTTGGAGAAATCTGTACCTCCATTAACTAGATGGACCTAAAGACCATTGAAAACAAAAATGAGATATAGACCCATTTCACCTCCTCTCATTTCCTCGGAATTCTATGCCAGTTCTGCTCAACAAGGTCTAGGCCTGAGTCACTCCACCTCTTATGCCCCCTGGAAAGCAGGCTGGTTTGAGGTTTAACTGTTCAAATATTGCTTTTTGTTTCATTTAATGAAAAATTTAATTTTTCTGGCAATTACTGATCTGGTGTTAGTCCTTCATTCTACAGGCAATGATTTATGGCCAGAATACATAATGTGCGTTGACCCAAGGTTTTTAATACCCCTTTACCGCATTTAATTCCCTACTAGTCTGAGAATCAGAGCTGACAGGATTCACTTTCCTACAACTATAGCATCTTTTCAGTGGCACACAACCCCTTCTGAGTTTAACTTGTACCTGGACTATTTGGTACTAGCTCCAAATCCAAGGTACCTATTTGGCCAACAGAAGAGAAGGACTCTTTTTATGCTGATCACATGGCACCACTTTCACATTCCGGGAGTGGCCTCTAAAAGCAGTTGAATCTGTTGACCAATTACTGCCTAGGAGAACAGCTAAATAGTAATTATGTCAAACCAAACTCTTGTCAGTTGCACTGTCATATGTAAATAGATAACACTAAACACTTTTAGCCAAAAGATTTCCCCATTCAGTTACACAGCGCTTCATCTGGAGGACGAATTATCTTAGAATCAAATCAGGTTGTAGTCCTTTTCAAAATTAAACATAACTCAGGAGCTAAGGTTCCTTGAGGGCAGAAATAAACGAGGTTTGGGGTAAATTTTTCCCTCAAAATACCCAGGTCAAAGTCTGTCCTTCTTGATTTTTTTAATGGGACAGAATTTGGGGAATTCAACAAAGTATTTCTTTAAATTCTGAAACAGATGAAGAGCTCAGAAATGAGGAACTCCTCTACGTTGTCCATAGATATTACTGAGTTTATTTTCCATGATTTTACTCAAGAGCATTTGCTGTGTAGGCATCCTTTTGACAAATTTCTTTAAGAGCTTAAAATTCTCCTCCCTCAAAAAAAAAAGTGCCTTTCTTTTGTGATAAACCTTGATCCTTGAGAACTTTGTAAATTGTCCTATTTCCTACCTTATCTGGGCAGCTAGAGAGTATAGTGCCTGCCTGGCGAGAGGAAGCCTGGGTGGCTAGGAGAAGGGGTGAGACGGAGGCTTTTTATTGTATGTATGTTTTAACTTTCAAATTTTGAAACTTCTCCATGTATCATCTATCTAAAAAATTAATGAACTTTAAATAAGATGGCATGATGATGGCAAAAAAAAAACTACAATGAGATATCATCTCACACCAGTCAGAATGGCCATCATCAAAAAATCTAGAAACAATAAATGCTGGAGAGGGTGTGGAGAAAAGGGAACACTCTTGCACTGCTTGTGGGAATGTGAACTGATACAGCAACTATGGAGAACAGTATGGAGGTTCCTTACAAAGCTAAAAATAGAACTACCATATGACCCAGCAATCCCACTACCAGGCATATACCCTGAGAAAACCATAATTCAAAAGGAGTCATGTACCACAATGTTCACTGCAGCTCTATTTACAATAGCCAGGACATGGAAGCAACCTAAGTGTCCATCAACAGATGAATGGATAAAGAAGATGTGGCACATATATACAATGGAATATTACTCAGCCATAAAAAGAAACGAAATTGAGTTATTTGTAGGGAGGTGGATGGACCTAGAGTCTGTCATACAGAGTGAAGTAAGTCAGAAAGAGAAATACAAATACCGTATGCTAACACATATATATGGAATCTAAGAAAAAACAATGTCATGAAGAACCTAGGGGTAAGACAGGAATAAAGACACAGACCTACTAGGGAATGGACTTGAGGATATGGGGAGGGGGAAGGGTAAGCTGTGACAAAGTGAGAGAGTGGCATGGACGTATATACACTACCAAACATAAAATAGATAGCTAGTGGGAAGCAGCCGCATAGCACAGGGAGATCAGCTGGGTGCTTTGTGACCATCTAGAGGGGTGGGAGGGAGGGAGACGCAAGAGGGAAGAGATATGGGAGCATATGTATATGTATAACTGATTCACTTTGTTATAAAGCAGAAACTAACACACTATTGTAAAGCAATTATACTCCAATAAAGATGTAAAAATAAAAGAAACATATAGCCCAACTTCAATGCTTGAAGCTATTTAGGATCCTGCCATGAACAAATAAGTTAAAAAATTATAAGACAATAGGAAAAATTTGAACTCTGGAAAAAAAAAGAAAGACCTCATGCAGCATAAATAAATAAATAAATAAATAATTTAAATAATATATTATTTTAATTTTTATCAAACTGATTGAATAGAAGTATGTAATTACAGGGATTGGTGTCATTCGAAGATGTGTCTGTGGACTTCACCCAGGAGGAGTGGAATCATCTGGACCCTACTCAGAGAACCCTGTACAAAGATGTGATGCTGGAGAACTATAGCCATTTGGTCTCTGTGGGTGAGTACAGATTCTCTGAGTAATTCATAGTGTGCCCAACAGAACAACTTTCCATCTCTGAAGTGTAGTAATACTTTGACCTCAAGTTCCAGGAACTAAAGATTCTTATTTTTATTTATTGATGTATAGTTGATTTACAATGTTGTGTTAGTTTCTGGTGTACAGCAAAGTGATTAAGTTATATATACATATATATATATATATTCTTTTTCATCTTCTTTTCCATCGTGTTTATTTTTTTTCATTTTTTTGGCTGTGCCACGTGGCATATGGGATCTTAGTTCTCTGACCAGGGATTGAACCTGCGTCCCCTGCAGTGGAAGCGTGGAGTCTTAAACATTGGACCACCAGGGAAGTCCCTCCATTATGGTTTATTACAGTATATTGACTATAGTTCCCTGTGCTATACAGTAGGTCCTTGTTGTTTATCTATTTTACATATAGTAATTTGTATCTGCTAATCCCAAACTCCTAATTTATCCCTCCCCCACTCCCTTTCCCCTTTGGTAACCATAAGATTCTTTAAAAAATTTTTTTATAGAAATATAGTTGATTTACAATATTGTATTTGTTTCAGGTGTATAGCAAGGTGATTCAGTTATATATATACATATATTTTTTGAGATTCTTTTCCATTATAGGTTATTATAAGATATTGAATATAGTTCCCTGTGTTATACAGTAAATCCTTGTTGCTTATCTATTTTATGTATCGTAGCTTGTATCTATTAATCCCATACACCTAATTTATCCCTCCTCCCCCTCTCTTTCCCCTTTGGTAACCATAAGTTTGTTTTCTATGTCTGTGAGTCTATTTCTGAGGAACTAAAGATTCTTAATTGCTCTTAGACTGAACAAGGTGTTTGTATTTTCACCTCTCATGTGAAACTTATGCTTATTAAAATGTACCTTACTAATTACTTTGAGGCCCTGAAGCCCACACAGATGTGCCCAAGTCCTGTATCATTTCCCATTACAGGGTATCCTGTTACTGAAGTAGATATGATTACCTCTTTGGAGAAGCGAGGACTTTGGATCATAGAGAGAGAAATCTCAAGTTCGAGTTGTACAGGTAAATAAGAAATGAATAGGTGGGAGATGATGAGGGTAAGACTCCAGTGTGTCAGTGAGTGCCAGACATCTCTTAAAGCTCAGAAATATCTTCCTAAAGCATATGAACTTTTTTTTTCTAACTCCAAATTGTTAGTTTTGTGAGTTACTGTCTCATGGTAATCTTGGAATGAGATGGAGAGGAACTTGACTATAATTGGCCTTGTCCTTCTGCTTCTTCCCTTGGTCACCTCAGTTATTTTCAGCCTTCCTGAAAGGCTCTTTCCATCCTGTTTTGAGTCCCCTCCCTCCAAATCCTAGATCTGATACCATTTCAAAAAATCCTTTTTTCCTACTCAGTGGCTACCTAAACCTATTTTCACTTTCTCTCCTCAATTTTAAGGTACTTTTCTTAAACAATCAAAGTCACTTATATTCATTGTTACTCTCCTGTTCCAATATCTATTAGAGCAATTTGAGCTTTTTTCCCCTTAAGCTCAGCATATGGGAGAGACATGTGCTTCGAATTTCTTTCTGACTGGTATCTAGTAAAAAGAAAATAAAAGTCAACCCTACAAAGGTCTGCTTCTGACAAAAGGTGTATTCACACGGTATGGTTTATTATTCTTCTTTCTAGAAGTCTGGCAAGTTGACCAGCTGGAGAGGTACCAGAAAAACCAAAACAGACACCTGAGGAAAGCTATATCCATTAATGAGAAAAATTTGACTAAGGATAGAGGTCACGAATATAATGGATTTGTAAACCCACTTCCTCAGAGCACAGGGGTGGTTTCTTCATTACACACTCCCTATATATATGACTCAGAAAAGTTTTCAAGATAATTAGGGTTTACTCGGTCATGATAGAGGCTTTGCAGCTCAGAATGTTATGAATGTAATGGATGTGGAAAATTATTAATTCATGGCAGGCTTGAGAAAAATAATGGAATGAAATCCCATGACCATAATGTGGGTGGGAAAGGTCATAAGCATAACCCATTCTTTGTTCAGCATAATATAACTCAAGCTGGAGAGAAAATCTGTTAATTTCCTGAGTGTAGAAAAACTTTCAGCAAGAATTCACTCCTTATTGCTCATCAGATCACTCATGTAGGAGAAAAACCCTACAGATGTACAGAATACAGAAAAGCCTTCAACAAGAAGGCACACTTCAGTGTATATCAGAAGTACAACGCACAAAAGAGAGAAACTCTTTGAATGTAATGAATGTGGCAAATCCTTCAGAGAGAAATCAGCACTGCATATACATCAGAGAACGCACACAGGTGATAAACCATATACATGCAACGAATGTGGCAAAGCCTTCCAAGAAAAGACAAAGCTCATTATATATCAGAGAACTCACACAGAAGAGAAATCCTGTGAATGTAATGAATGTGCGAGAACCTTCAATCAAAAGGTACATATCAGGGCTTCCCTGGTGGCGCAGTGGTTGAGAGTCTGTCTGCCGATGCAGGGGACACGGGTTCGTGCCCCGGTCCGGGAAGATCCCACATGCCGTGGAGCGGCTGGGCCCGTGAGCCATGGCGGCTGAGCCTGCCTGTCCGGAGCCTGTGCTCCGCAACAGGAGAGGCCGCAACAGTAAGAGGCCCGCGTACTGCAAAAAAACCCAAAAAAACAAAAAAAAAACAGGTACATATCAGAGAACACACACAGGAGAGAAACCCTATGAATGTAATGAATGTGGCAAATCCTTCAGAGAGAAATCAAAATCGCGTAGACATCAAAGAACTCATACAGGAGAGAAACCTTATGTGTGTTTAGACTGTGGAGGATCCTTCACCCTTAAGCTGAATCTCAGTGCTCATCAAAGAATTCATACAGTAGAAAAAAACTATGGATGTACTGTATGTGGGAAAGTCTTCTCCCTGAAGTACTATCTTATGTTACATTGGAGAGCTCATACAGGAGAAAAATTTGAGAAATCCTATGAATGCAATGAATGTGATAAAGTTTTCTTCCAGTAGTCATATCTCATTATTCATTTGAGAGTTCACACAGGGGAGAAACCCTATGAGTGTAATGTATGTGAGAAAGCTTTCTCCCTGAAATCATATCTCGTTATACATCAAAGAACTCACACACGAGAGAAACCCTATAAATGTGATAAGTGTAGTAGAGCCTTCAGAGAGAAGTCAAAACTCACTCTACATCGAAGAACCCACATAGGCGAGAAACCCTATGGCTTTCCTGAATATAAGAAAAACCTTCCAGAAGTTAAAGTTCATCATGGATTAAAGAACTCAGAGAAAAGAGAAACTTTGCAAAAGGACTGAAAATGGAAAATCCTTCATAAAAAAGTGAAAGGAAAAGAAAAAGGTGAGGTGAAAGGATCATGCCTTAGCTAAGGCGGTCAGGGAAGGTCTTTCTAAAAATAAGGAGCCAGCCATACTGGGGGTAAGAACATTCCAGGCATAAGGAATAGCAAGAGCCAAGATACTGGTGCAAAATACTTGGCCTCTGTAGTTGTTATCATGGGTGTATAGTGAATGACTATTTTACATCAGAGAGGTTGTTCAAGACTGCAGTCCTTTGAAGCCTTGAATATATGAGAGCCAAACCTCATGGTAAATCTGGGCACAGGTATCAAGAGAAACCCAATTTAATTGATTTCGATAAACATAGTCCCATGGCAATGATATTAAGGGAAATATTCCAGATTTAATATCAAACTCTCATAGAAAAAAACCTAATACAGTCTATTATGAAGAACAGCTGCTTTCACATCTTCCATAATGGGGAATAAGTGCTATCTACCGAAAAAAGAGTTTATCAAATGATATAAAATTAGAGATTTAAAGATAACCACTAAAGGAATAACAATGATAAATATACTATAAATGTTGTAAATTATTAGAAAGGATGCATAATCGGAAAAATGTAAAGGAAACACTAGGGCATCAAATCCAGTTTTCAGAAGTAGCAACAGTTGATAATGCCAATATTCTTGCCCCAACCTATTCTACGTTCAAGATTTTGGCTTCTTCTTTGTGTGGACCTTCCCCCTGTCTGAGCTAGATCATGCAGTCTTCCCAGAAATACTATGAGCTACCTGATAGGCTTTTAGGAGATCTGCTTTTTACTTAAATTCACCAGAGTTTATTTATGCTGCTTTTGATAAATAACTATCTCATTCAGAAATTGGTATCCAGAGTGATGGTACCTTTATCGGACCCCAGGGAAATGCGAGATTTGGTTATCTAGGCTGGTTGGGGCTGAAGGCAGGGGAAATCCACGTGGCATTAAGGAAGGGGGCTCTGGTATCCCTTGGCATGCAGTGGCAGATAACTGCTTTAATGATCATCTGTGCTTATCTGGATGAAGTCAACACTGAAAACAAGGCTTTGGGTAGTTGAATATCCACCCCAACCAAAGAGTACAAAGGACGTGAGGGACTGCTTCCTCACGGGGGTGGCTGCTTCCAATGGGGCTGGTCAGCACAAAGAGAAAGAATGGCAAGTTCAAATTCCTAAATTCTCTGCTCAAGACATAGACCGAAACCCGGGGATTCTGTAAAGATAATTATTACCTTGTGCATCCATTGAATTCCTGGCCTAAATTTCCAGTTTGTCATTTGAAACTTTGGTTACAGATCATGAAAGAAGGAGTTGGGGGCTGAGAGTTAGAATGGTAATAATGTGGGAGGATGTGGGAGAATGTGAATGCTTTAAAATCCTAATTCCCACTGAGCTTTCTCTGTCAGCTGAAACCAATTCCATTTTCCCCTGAAGAGACTGTATCTACCTTAATTAAAGCCCCTGTAGTTACTTCAACTGAGAGTGATACTTTTTAAGGGAAGCCAATTTTCATACCTCCCCACCCCACCCTTCTATTTCCAGACCTAGAATTGTCTTGTGCACTAAACACTTTATGTGCTTTACAAACATTAATTCATTTAATTCTCTCAACAACCCATGAGATAGTTACTACCACTATCATCCTCATTTTGCAGGTGAGGAAACTGAGGCACAAAGAAATTAAGTGCCTTACCCAAGGCAACTTGGGGACAGTAAGTGGTAGAGATTATTTCTGAACCCAGGAGAACCTATGCTCTTAATCACACATTATCCTCCACCCCCACCCTGAGTGAGCTTGTGTCCCCTGATTACAGCTTTGAATATATGGAGGGAGTGATTGAATAGGGGTACCTTCAGGCATTGGAAAAATGAAGAGAGTCAGACATCAGGGATCTCTTGAATTGTTTATAGATATCATCCTTTATTAAATCCACAAAAGAAAGGACAGAAGGGAAAATGGAATCTCTATCTCTGGGAAGCTGAGTCATGAATTAATTTCTGTTGTGTAAGGTTTTGCATACATATGACACCCCTTGAGCCATTCAGATAAATCATGGCCAGAATAGTGCTGGCTCCAAGAATCCCTGGGAAATGAAGGGAGAGAGGGAGGATGAAGTGGACAGGCTGATGGGGTGGTAGTGCCACTATCCCCGCTGCCCAGAGTCCAAGACATCCCCATGAGACTTACCAGGTATTCATACCATTTTGTGAGGACACTATCTGCTTGGCACACATGATGTCATCCAGAATATGGCGGTTGAACAGTTCTAGGAGGAAGAGAGGGATATAGTAATCCGGTGTACTGGGGACAGGGTGACAGTGTATGAAGGGACAAGGGGTTCTGGGTTTCTTGGGGCCTGAATAACTTCAACCACTATACTGCCTGATTTTAGATGACCTTGATTCACTTATTAGCTGGCTATGAATTACATCAACTGCCATGTTGACTGGTTCTGTGCAACCTTAACTCATTGACTGATCCTGAGTGATCTTGACTGTCATGTTTGTTGGTTATGAATAACCTCAACCACCATATTGGCTGGTCCTGGACAACCTCAGACTCCATGTTGGCCAGTTCCAGATGACTTCAACTGTCATTTTGTGTGGTTATGAATGATCTCAACTGCAATGGCTGTTGGCTGGCTGGAAAGCCACTCCTCTGCAAGGTTGGTCAGTCCTGGGGACTCTTCAAACACTATGTTGTCAGGTCCTGGATAACATCAACACCCATTTTTACTAGTTACAAGTGACCTCAGTCTCTATGTTGGCTAGTCCTGTTCAACTTCAGCTACCATGGTGCCTGGTCCTAGATGACATCAACTGCTATGGTGGCTAGACGAGGATGACCTTAACTGCCATTCTGACTAGTTAATGATCTCAACCACTATGTTGACTAGTCCTGGATAACCTCAGCCTTCAAGCTGGCAAGTCCTGGGTGATCTCTTCTGTCACTGTGGCAGGACTTGGACAACTTCAACCTCCACTTGGGCTGGTCCCAAATAACCACAGTCTCCATTTTGGCCTATCTTGGACAACCTCAAACACCATTTTGGCCAACCCTGAACAACTTCTACTGCTATTCAATTTTGTCCTCAACAATACCACACTCTCGTCTGGAAAATTCTCTCCTTTCTGCACAGAGGTACCTTGTTTCTGTTCCTACAGACAGATATCTGCTTCTTCCTTCAGGGCCTGGACAACCCCAACCCCAAATCAGGACAGTTTCCCCCTCCATTCCACTTGGAGCTAAGTGTATTGTTTCCTGAGTCCTAGAAGATGGCAGCCTCCATTCTAGGTGAGGTTTGGGAGCTCTGAGTCCTCCTTACCTAGACAACATCTCAGTGCAGTCTGGGTAAGGATACAGGCTGGTGTCTGTAACAGCCCAGGCAAGTCTGCTCCTTTCCCTATCATTTTTCTGCTTGTTACTCAAGGCTATGGCTTAGACAGTCTTGCCCTCTGCGTGTTGGGGAGTGAGGCCAGGCAGGGCTTCAAGGTGTCCTCAATGCTGCCTCACCATGACACTCCATGTGACAGAGGTTCTGGGTAGGTGTAACACCACTGTCACACCGCCAGGTGGAGTTCAGCTGGAAAATGCCATATGCACTGCTGCCATCAGGATTGCGGTCCACGAAGGAGGTGTCAAAGCCACTTTCATAGTGTGCCATGCACAGCACTGGGGCAGGGAGGGGGAAGGTAGCAGATGGGCATGGGTCTTGGGAATAGGGGAGAGGGTAGGATGAGGGAATGGGGCAGGGATGGGTTTTTTCGTTTGTTTGTTTGCTTTTTTGTTTTTTGGGTTTTTTTGCGGTACGCGGGCCTCTCACTGTTGTGGCCTCTCCCGTTGCAGAGCACAGGCTCCGGACGCGCAGGCTCAGCGGCCATGGCTCACGGGCCCAGCCACTCTGTGGCATGTGGGAGCCTCCCGGACCAGGGCACGAACCCGCATCCCCTGCATCGGTAGGTGGACTCTCAACCACTGCGCCACCAGGGAAGCCCCCAGGGATGGTTTTCATCTTAGTTGTTGGGGGTGAATTCTTGGTTTGGGGTTGATGTTGGTGATTCTGGTGAGATACCAGTAATGGTGGTGGTGATGGTATCCATGGTGATAACAGCAGTGATGACATTGATGGTAGGGATGGTGGTGTTAGTAGAGATGAGGGTAAATGGTTGTGAAGGCAATGATGATGAAACTAGAGTTAGTTAAAGTACTCATCATAGTCAGAGGGTGACTGAGAGGATCATTCCCTAGCCTGGGAGGTAACAAATGGCAATGGGGGAGGGCTTGGGTCTGAGTGTGGTGGGCGGCTCGTGGCATGGGGTGACGAGTCTCACAGCCTCCAATGGTGTAGCCCTTGAAGCCGTTGAGGCCCGCCTCCTCCAGCTTCATTGCCAGGTCGCAGCGTTGGAAGATCTTGGCATCCACAGTGGCAGGCATCAGCATGGCCAGGGTCACCACCATAGTGTCCCAGGCCTGCATTATGACATGCACAAGCCCTCCTAACTGACCCATTGCTTCAGACTCACCCTTCAGTGCTCAGAACTAAGGGTATGCTGGAATTTTGGGCTCTGTGAAGATCTAAGTGACAGATTCTGGAACAGAGAAGCCAGAGGGTTGGGCACATCACCATCTTCCCCTGTGCTAGCTCTGTTAAAGACAGAAACAAAGAAAAAGAAAGATACTAATGTATACACAGAGGTGGAAGGAGACAAGGACAGGGAGAAACCCAGAGATATCAGAAAGGGATGCAGGGAGAGAGGGGCTTGGGACACAAAAAGGACAGACAGGTCCCAGGTACTAGACCTCACACTCAGCCCACATTCCCCTACATTCCTTAACACTGTCCCACTCTACTCCCGTTAATCATGCTCTACCACTTGGTTACCTCCATTTCCACTCATTCTGCCCCTCATCACCTCCATTTCCCCCACTCTGCTGAGCAGTCAGCTCTGGTCACTACACCATGCCTACTACCACCTCGGATTCCTCATGCTTTATAAAATATGACCGCTGTGCTCTCCCCTTTGTTCCACATTACCTCTACTTACTCGTTCTCAGCACCTCCTTCACCTCTCTTCACTCAGTGTGCTTGTCCCACCCTCATTTACTGGAATCTGCCCCATGTTACACCCATTTAATCAGACTCTGTCCCACATTACATATTACATATACATGTTCACTCTACTGCTTTTTCACCCCCGTTCTCATTCTACATTTTATTCCCTCGTCCACTTACACTGCCTCTTATCCACCTATATTCATTCACACTGGGCCTCGTGTTACTGCAATTCCCTAACCCTCTACTTACTCTTACCCAAGCTCTCTCACATCCTATTCCTTCTTCACCTCCATTCACTCCCACTCAGACTCTCATTTCCCACTTTCACCTTCACTGCCTGACACCGCATCAAATGACTCCCATCCGCTCTCACGTGGCCCATCCTTCATCTTTGTTCATTGACTCTGGGCCTCATTCCCTCCCTCATTCACTCTATTTCTGCCCCCTTCTTCACTTCTATTCTCTCAAGTGCTTCTCCCATATTACCTGCATTTCCTGAAACTGTATTACTCCCAAACACTAGCCCAAGTTATCCACACATACTCACTCTACACTTGGTCACCTCCATTCTTTCTCAATCTTCACTGCCTCCCATTATCTCATTCATTTAAAGTCACTCCCGATGTAACCCCTGTTTCCACTCATCACTCTTGTTCTGCTCCCGATTCATTTTGAGTTGCTCCCACTCTGCCTCGCGGTACCCTCGTTCAGTCACACTCTGCCTCGGATTTACCACTTTTTGCTCACATTGGGCTCCATTTCCCCCACTTTACTCACCTTGGGCTATGTGACCTTCATCCCCTCTCCCCTTGCCTCACAATACCCAATTACTCACCTTCTTCTGCTCTTTACTTCCATCCCCTCTCACTGTGCCCAACATTACCTCCATTCACGCACATGCTTTTGCTCATTCACCTGGGCTGATTCCCACTGGGATCTCTGCACATTACTGGAACGCTGCCCCGCATACCTACCCCATCTAATCCCAGTCTGCCTCTTATTCACCTCTGGTCGCTCTCCTCCCTCGTAGTATCCCCACTCAAACAAACTCGACTCGATTCACTTATTCACATTCTACCATGTATTCATTTCTGTTTCCTCTTATTCTGCCCCTTGTGTCCCCCATTCTTCCCTCTGTGCCTCACATGACTTCCATTCACTGCTACTTTCTCCCTAAATTCACCTCTCCTTACTCATATTGTGCCCCATAAACCATCATTCATTTACACTTCAATCCTTAGTACTCATATCAACTTGCACTCTCGTGCTTTATCAACCCCATTCACATTCACCACCTTTCATTGCCCCATTCACTCACAGTCCACTCCCTCTTTCACTTTTTGCCACTTAGACGGTGCCTCATTTTCCCATCACTTACTCAGTCTCATCCATAAGCTTAAATTGAATGCGTAGGGCTTCCCTGGTGGTGCAGTGGTTGAGAGTCCGCCTGCCGATGCAGGGGACATGGGTTCGTGCCTTGGTCCAGGAAGATCCCACATGCTGCGGAGCGGCTCGGCCCGTGAGCCATGGCCGCTGAGCCTGCGCATCCGGAGCCTGTGCTCTGCAACGAGAGAGGCCACAACAGTGAGAGGCCCGCGTACCGAAAAAAAAAAAAAAAAAGAATGCGTAGTCATTTCCTCACTCTGCCCCACACTACCCACATTCACTCCACTCTACTGCTCATTCACCTCCCTGCCATCCCCCTTTGTCTCTTCTTGCCCCATTCATTCCCAATTTGTCCTTCATTCACCATTATTCACCGCCCCCTGCCCTCACTGGTCCCACATGTCTCTGTTTAGTGACACGCCAAGACAGAAAAGTCTGATGTATTGTTCAGGATTCAGTTTGGCAGCACATACCAATACCACCCTAAATACCAATAGCTTCAAGAGGATGGAAGGGGATTCCTCTCTTGGAGGCAGGGATTCCTCTCTTGGAGGGCTAGAGTGGCAGCTCCAAGCTCACCAGAGAGCTGGCTGCTCGTATGCTGTAGCTCTGCCAAACTCACCTGCTACCTCATGGTCCAAAATGATTGCTCACAATTGGCAACACTTCCACAGTTTTGAGAAAATGTATCTTAAGAGCAGTTTTAATGACTCACCAGCGAGGTGGGGGTGGCCTTTGGGTTGGAATGTCACATCGTGCAGATTCTGTGGTGGGACCAGCTACCTGTCAGCTTTCCACACCCCTTCACCTAGCTACCTGCTGCTTAGGCCACTGAATGAGTTTGTACCTGTAGGGACTGATGGTAGAGGATGCCCAGGACAGAGAGTGGGCATCCTAGCTCCACAGCAGAAAATCTGGTTTCACATAGCTTGTGGATATGCACTGTGAACCCTGGGACAGTTTCTGCAGGGCTGTATCACTGGCTCAGAATATTTTTGGAGCTGGAAATCACTGTACCCCAACACCCACCAACCCTATAGGATTTCCCCCTCCACACAGGGGTGTGTGTATATATGTGTGTGTACAAGGTGGTGGAGAAGTTATGTTTACAGGGTGGAAGAGGCCAGACTGACAGGGGCCCTAAAGGTCCAGCCCCTCCTATTTTCCACATCCTAATTCATTAAGAGAGTTGACAAGTTTTGTACCCAGGAGGTACAGATCCTTAAGAGAGCAAGAGACCTGAGTTACTTCCCTGCTTTCTCTCTTTGCTTTGTCTGCTAGGAAGCTCCATCTATATTCCTGCCCCCCCCCACAAAAAAATTCCTTGCCTGGTTTTAATGGTTCTGGAATGAACACCCTCAGATATTTTCTGGAAGTTCTGTGGGATACTGAATAAACAAAAGAAGAGTATTATTGGGTAGAAGTTAAGGATCCGATCTTGGGAACCTGTGTGACTTTGGGCAAGTTACTTAGTCTCTCTGGGACTCAGTTTCCTCACCTAACAAGATGGGTGGAACCACGGGATTGTTCACAGAAAGTGGGGACTATCTGAGGCAGGTCATGTCATGTGCTTCACACAGTGCCTGGCACACAGGAGATACTGAGCTAGGTCTGAGCCTCCATTATCACTTGCTGGGCCTGTTGGCAGGAGCCTCCTTACTGTTCTTCCTGTTTTCGCCCTTGCCCTCTGCAATCTGTCATCCACAAAGCAGCCTGCAGGTCATCTTTTTATTTTTTTCTTCTTATTAAAAAAAGTTTTATACATACACACGCCTAATTTTATTTTAATCATCATCATCAGTACACAGCCCTTGCTGTGTTCCAGGCATTGCTCTAAGCCATTTACAGTTATCAGCTCATTTGTCACCACAGTCCTAACGAGGTAGGTGCTGTCATTATCCCCCATTTTATAGATGAGGAAATTCAGCACAGAGGAGTTGAGTTCTGCCCTAGATTACACAGCTGGTAGGTGGGAGTTTGCAACCAGGCTGTCTCCATCACGTTTGTTTGTTTGTTTGGTTCTGTTTTCTCTCCTGCAGTATTCCCAATATCTAGAACACTACCTGGCATATGGGAGGTGCTTAAGCAAATTCCTGTGGAGCTCATGTCCTAGCGGTTCAAGACAGGCAATAAACAAGAGTCTAATCTACGTGTATTTTTAAAGTTAATATATAATGCTAGACTGCTTCAGACTGGTGTTTTAAAAATCTGATCCCCCTTAATGGCATCCCATTATGTCAGAATGAGACATGAGCTCTGTCCCTGGCAGAGGAGGCCCTACAGCATCTGGCACCCACTCACTTCTCCCTTGCCCACACCTTCTATATTCCCAACACACTGACACTGTTTCTGTTCCTCCAACGTGCCAAACCAGGTCCTACTTCAGGGCCTTTGTAACAGCCGCGCCCTCCACCACAAAGCTCTTTGCTTCAAATATTTGTGCAGCCGGCTCCTTTTGACCAGCGTAACTGTCACCCCCGACAGAAGGAGACCGTCCCTGCCCATCCTGAGACAACAACATTGTCAGTCACTACTTAACACATCCCCTTCATCCCGGTGTGTGTGTGTACTAGGTGGCCATTTATTTATTCTTCAGCTTCTTGTTTGTCTGCACACCGTCCTTCAAACGCTAGGCTGTAAACTCCCAGCCTTAGCCACTGGATGGAGCCAGTGACCTCTCCCTACCTCCTAGCCTTTGTGCATGCTGAGCAATTCCGCCACGCATCCCGACTTCCTATTCAATTACACCTGCAAACCCGATACTGCCCTCCAGGTTCAAGACATGAAATTCCTGCCTGCTAGCATTCTCCTTAATTGGGCCCTTCCCCTCCCTCCATAAGGAAACCGATCTTTGGAGTCTTAGGAATGACGGCCTCCGCAAATCAAAGTAAGCACCTGTTCTACACTGCCGCCCTCGAAGGGAAGAGACGCAGTGGGCGCGGCCATCGTTTCAGAGCAGTGACGTCACCGGAGCGGCCATCTCCCCTCTGCGCCTGCGCTGCAGCCCCGTCGCATTCGCGTCCGGCAGGCGGGAGGGGTCCCCATGTTGACTATTGGTGTACGCGGACTCAAAGCCCCCACTGAGCGTGCGCACACCGGCCGCTACAGCCCTCTGGGCTGCGGAGCCGGAGTTGGTCCCAAAGCGGAAGTGCTTCTCGGGGCCAGTTTTCGTAACGGTCTCCTCTGCAGCGAGCACAAAATCTGTGTCGAGAGAGAGGTTGAGGGGGCGAGTAGTAGGGGTGATGGGCTGAGTGATGGGGAGTTCTGGGGGACGAATGAAGCGGGTTTTGGGGGGGGTCACTGATGTGGGAGGTTGTGGGGTGGACCGAGAGGTCAGCGAATGAGGGTTTGTGGGCTCAATGGTAGACAAAGTTATGGGGCTAGTCGGGGTTGAATGGGGCATATTAAACGTTGACTTTTACACATTTTCCAGCACAGTGACCTGCGCTAAGGGTTCATACGCACCCCTCAAGCTCCTCCTTAGGCGCCCCCGCCTCTCCCTCTGTTCCTCTCCCCTTGCCCGAGCCCCGAGGTAGGGGCCTTGTGTGAATGCTCCAGCTGAAGTGAATCTGCACCCGAAGGCTTCCTTTTGGCTCCTGGGCAAGACGTCCCCAGTGAGGTGAGGAGAAGCAAGAAGAGGCACCAGAGAGAACTCACCTGATTAGGGGCCTCGCGCAGAGCCTGGGGCTTGGGAGGCGTGGGCAGGGTCTGGTGTTGTGGGGTCTGGCGGGGTGGGGGTGGGGATGGGGCTTAAAACGCCTGGGAATAAGTGTTAAAGTTCAGTGGGGTTTTTTGGCATTTAACACGTAAGTAACACATTTGCATTATAGATTGATTAGAAAATAGAGAAGAAAATAAAAAAGAACTAATTTTAGCCCCCTCTGTTTAAATGTTCATTCTTTAGACACTTTTTAGTGTGTATAAGGGATATGCATTTTTAAACATTTAACATATGGTTTTAAAATGGGTTCCTGAAGTTTGATAACCTGCCTTTGTTTTCATTTAGAAGTTACTGCGATTCAGCTTAAAGATTTATTCTGTAACATTTAAAAAACTTGTAATTTAGATATATGTACAGAAAATACACAGATAATAAGTGTACAGTACCATACAACATTATTTTCAGTAGCTACATAGAATTTAATCCCTTGTATTTCCTTATTAATCCCATATCATGGGTCATAGAGGATCGTTTAAGTTTGGCATTGTTAAAGTCAATGCTGAGATGAAGGTACTTAAAGAGAAATTATGATACATTATTTCATTAAGGAAAATACCTAGAAATACAATTTCTGAGTCAGTACACAAGTATGTATAGAAGAAAACCTTTTGTGTTAGATGTTCACATGAGGAAAAGACTCAAGAATACACAAGTGGTTGTTAAAACCACATGGTCGCCCAAACTGCCACAGAGCAGCTTCATGTGAGGGGATTTTTAGGCCGATAATTCTGGGCACTGGAAGCCTGATGGGGTCTCTCATATGCTCTCCACTTCTCCACTCTTTTAGCTCAGGCTTCACACATCTCTGTCTTTTCCCAAGAAGAGCAGGAAATGGCCAAAGCCCAGGTAAGGATATTGTGTGTTCCTTCTTTTATTTTACCATGAATGTGATGAGCGATGTAGGAATCTCAGACATAAAAGAAAATTATTTATAAATAAGCATTAGAATCAGGGAAAATGAGACAGCAGCAAGGCCAGGTTAGAATGTAGACAAATGACTTAGGGCAGCAGACAGTTACGCAGTACAATATTAGTTGAGTTGCAAATTTCTCTTTGAGCCTCTGGCAGCCAGAGGTAGTCTGGCTCACTTTACTCTTCAAGGAGAGAACACATCAAGCCCTCAGGGAAGATTTCCTGCAATTGCCTTTCAAGGCATTTCTTTGCTGAATCTTCGTGTGGATGGTGGAATTGTCGTCAATCACAACCTAATGATAAATGCAGTCTCTGGTTTCCTGCAGATATTCCTTATAGCATTCTTCAGTGAGCTGGAGACATAATATCTAGATGTAATTTGGGAATGAGATATCTTAGGGAATTTGTTTGTCTTCCAAATGATTTTGCTGAAGTAATTTTCTCAGTTGGACTTTTGATTCTCATTTGGCCAGGGACAAAGTCCTGTAGGCACCCACAGCCCACCATCTTTTTTCTTTCACTTAAATCTTTTTTATTTTTAAAATTAGTGTACTGTAAAATTGATTTTGTTGTTCGGGTCGATAAATGTTAACACCTATGTAGATTGTTATAACTAATCTATGGGATAGAGAATAGTTTCATCCCGCCAAAGAGCTGCCTCATGCAACCCCTTTTAGTCATATCCTCCCCTCCCTGTAACCTCAGGCAACCACAGACCTGTTCTGTGTCACTAGAGTTTTATCTCTTCAGGAATGTCATATAAATGGTATCATACAGTATATAACTTTCCTTTTTTCAAATTAAACTTTCTTTTGCAACAATTGATTGACATGCGGTTGTAAAAATAATACAGAGAGATCTCATGTATCCTTTACCAAGTTTGCATCAATGGTAGCATCTTGCAAAATTATAGCACAATGTCACAACCAGGATATTCACATTGATATGGTTAAGACACAGTTCCATCACCACAAGGATTCCTTATGTTACCCTTTTATAGCCACATCCATCCCTTTCCCCCCCTCACCCTATGCCTAGACTTCTAGCAATTACTGATCTGTTCTCCATTTCTAGAATTTTGTCATTTCAAGAATGTGATATAAATCAAATCACATAGTCTGTAACCTTTTGAGATTGGATTTTTTTTCACTCAGTATGATTCCCTGGAGATTCAGCCAAGTTGTGTGTGTCCATAGTTCTTTGCTTTTTAGTGCTGAGTGGCATTCCATGATGTAGATGTACCACAGCTTAATTATCCATTCTCCTTTTGAAAGACATTTGAATTATTTTCAGTTTTTGGCAGTTGTGAGTAGAGCTACTTTAAACATTCATATACAGGTTTTTGTGTGAACATATGTTTTCATTTCTCTAGAGTAAATATTGGATTGCTGGGTCATGTGGTAAGTGTATGGCTTAACTTTTTAGGAATCTGCCAAATTGTTTTCTAGGATGGTTGATTTATTTTTCATTTCCACCAGTAATGTTTAAGAATTCCAATTGCTTCACATTTTTGCCAGCACTTGGTATTGTCAGTACAGTTGACATTTGAATAACGCTGGGGTTAGGGGCACTGACTCCCCCAGTAGTTGAAAATCCACCTACAATCGGCCCTCTGTATGTGTGTTTCCAACTAACTTGCAGATCATGTAGTACTGTAGTATGCATTTATTGAAAAAAATCCACATATAAGTGGACCCATGCAGCTCAAACCCATGTTGTTCAAGGGTCAACTGCGTTTTTAATTTTACTCATTCTAGTGTGTAGTGTTATCTCATAATGGCTTTAATTTGCATTGCCCTAATGGCCAATGATGTTGAATATCTTTATATATACTTATTTACTTTTTACATATCCTCTTTGGCAAAGTGTCCAATCAGGTCTTCTGCCCATTTTTAAATTGGATTGTTTGTTTTATCACTATTGAGGTTTTTAAAAATTAATTAATTAATTTATTTTTGGCTGTGTTGGGTCTTCGTTGCTGTGGGCGGGCTTTCTCTAGTTGTGGAGAGCGGGGGCTACTCTTTGTTGCAGTGTGCGGGCTTCTCATTGCAGTGGTTCTCTTGTTGCAGAGCACAGGCTCTAGGTGCGTGGGCTTCAGTAGTTGTGGCACGTGGGCTCAGTAGCTGTGGCTCGAGGGCTGTAGAGTGCAGGCTCAGTAGTTGTGGCACACGGGCTTAGTTGCTCTGAGGCATGTGGGATCTTCCTGGACCAGGGCTCGAACCCGTGTCCCCTGCATTGGCAGGCGGATTCTTAACCTCTGCGCCACCAGGGAAGACCAATCACTACTGAGTTTTGAGAGTTCTTTATATATTCTGTGTACAAGTCCTGTGTCAGATCCATGGTTTGTAAATATTTTCTCCAAGTGTGTAGCTTGTCTTTTCATTTAATAGTGTTGTTCACAGAGCAAGAATTTTTAACTTTGAAAATGTCCAGTTTATAAACCATTTCCTTTATGGGTTGTGCTTTTGGTGTCAGTTCTAAGAACTCTTTGCCTAACACTAGGTGAAATGGAAAACCTCTAGTCTTCTACCTCCTATGTAGAGAAAAACCCAGTTCTTTCGTACTGTGTCACTCCTGTGAATCTTCCTTTACTCTCACACAGAACGCTTCACTTCTGATACTTCTGGTCACCAAATGTGTGGAGGTTTCCGCCCAGAACAAGCAATTCTCTGTGACACCAGCTGGGTGTTCTACAACTTAATTCTGACACTATCTACCTGGAGGTTGTGTCAGATCCCACAGGTTAAGGGCTCAGTTCCACAAGACTGCCCCCACCTCCCAACTTAAGATGCCAGTCAAAAGCCCAGTGCTTATCACTTGTGCTTCTGACCAACCAGCTATTGATTGGAGCTTCCAACGACCCCCTCTTTGAGTTCGACTAATTTGCTAGAGTGTCTCACAGAACTCAGGGAAACACGTTTCCCAGTTTATTAAAGGATATGATAAAGGATACAGATGAACATGCAGATGGAAGAGATGTGTAAGGGCAAAGTATATGGGAAGAGGCGTGGAGCTTCCATACCCTCTCTAGGTCCAGGTGTGTCACTCTCCTAGTACCTCCATGTGTCTACCAATTCAGAAGCTCTCTGAACCCAGTCCTTTTGGGTTTTTATGGAGACTTCATTACATAGGCATGATTGATTAACTCATTGGCGTTGTTGTTATTTATTTATTTATTTGGCAATTGGCTTTTGATTCAACTTCCGGCCCCTCTCCCCTTCCCTGAGGTTGGGGGTCGGGACTAAAAGTTCCAACCTTCTAATCACGTGGTTGATTCTCCTGTCAACCAGCTCCCCCTCCTTAGGTGGGGGTCCCAAAGTCATCTCATTAACATAACAAAAGACACCTTCATTGCTTTCCTCACTTAAGAAACTCCAAGGGTTTCAGGAGCTCTTTCTGCCAGAAATTGGGAGCTAAGACCAAAAATATGTTTCTTATTATAAATCACAATATCACCCTAGGTCATGAAGATTTTCTCCTATTCTATAAGTTTTACAGTTTTAGGTTTACATTTAGACCTAAGATCAATTTTGCATTAATTTTTATGTAAGGTGTAAGGATTAGGTCGTGGTTCATAATTTTGCAAATGGATTTCTATTTGTTCTAACCCCATTTGTTGAAAGGACCACCTTTTCTCCGTTGAATTGATTTTATGGTTTGTCAAAAATCAGTTGGCCATATTTGTGGGGTCTATTTCTCCACTCTCTACTGTTCTATTGATCTGTGTATCTAACCCTCTGCCAGTACCACACCGTCTTCATTACTGCAGCTTTATGGTAAGTCTTGAAATCAGGTAGTATGACTTCTCCAACTTTATTCTACTTTTTCAAAAATTTTTGGCTATTCTTGTTCCTTTGCCTTTGTCATTATATATCAATTTTAGAATAATTTAATTAATTTTTTTTGGCTGCGTTGTGTCTTCGTTGCACGGGCTTTCTCTAGTTGCGGCGAGCAGGGGTTACTCTGTTGTGTGCGGGCTTCTCATTGTCGTGGCTTCTCTTGTTCCGGAGCACAGGCTCTAGGCGTGTGGGCTTCAGTAGTTGCAGCACGTGGGCTCAGTAGTTGCGGTGCACGGGCTCTAGGGTGTGCGGGCTTCAGTAGTTGTGGTACGTGGGCTCAGTAGTTGTGGCACACAGGCTTAGTTGCTCCGCGGCATGTGGGATCTTCCTGGACCAGGGCTTGAACCCGTGTCCCCTGCATTGGCAGGTGGATTCTTAACCTCTGCGCCATCAGGGAAGTCCCCTTGCTAGGATTTTGATAGGAATTGAGTTAAACCTATAGATCAATTTGGGGAGAATTGACATCTTTATTATGTTGTGTCTTCCAGTCCAACACAGTATGTCTCTCCATTTATTTTGATCTTTTATTCATTTCATCATCATTTTGTAATTTTCAACATACAGAGCGTATACATTGTGTATTAGTCTGCTCAGGCTGCCATAAAACGCCACAGACTGAGTAGCTTAAACAACAGAAATTTATTTTCTCACAGTTCTGGAGGCTGGAAGTCCCAGATCAGGGTTGGTTTCTGGTGAGAACTTTCTTCCTTGTAGACGGCTGCCTTCTCACTGTCCTCACACAGTCTCTCCTTTGTGCATCTGCAGAGTGAGAGGGAGCTCTGGTGTTTCTTCCTATTTTTAGAAGGACACCAGTCCTGTTGGATTAGACCCCACTCTTATGGCTTCATATAACCTTAATTACCTTCTTAAAGGCCCCATCTCCAAATACAGTCACATTGGGGGTTTGGGCATCAACTTAAGAATTTTAGGGGGGGAAACAGTTCACTCCATAACAACATGGCATGTTTCATTTTTTAAGCCATTGTAAATGGTTTTGTTTTTAAAATTTCATTTGCGAGTATTCATTGCCAGTATATAGAAATATGATTGATTTTTGTTTGTTGACCTTTGCTATGGTCTAGATGTTTGTGTGCCCCCAAAATTCACATGTTGGTATCCTAATGCCCAAGGTAAGTGATGGTGTTAGCAGGTGGGGCTTCCTCTTCTTATTTATTTATTTATATCAGTAATACAGAATTTTTATTTTTATGGATTTTAATTTTTTTCAGTGGATTATAATCCATTACTGTCACTGTTTAGTTTGCTGCTCACTTGTCCCTGAGTTATCCAGTGGGAGTCCCTTTAAGCTGGCTTTTGTGTCCTTTTGTCACATCCTGATAATTTTCTGAGCACTTCCTTAGTTTCGACGTAATAAGATGTTCCAGCCTCCATCTTTTACTTTCCCTACCCCAGGCCTAGAATCAGCCATTTCTTCAAGGAGCACTGGTTCCTGTTAGTAAATAATTATTTATAGAAATCAAAATCTGGGTGCTGGGTGTGCTCATTGCTGCTGGGCGTCATTACTTCTAGGCCCTTTCAGTGAACTCTGTGTGTGTGTGTCTCTATTTATATGTCTGTGTATGTATGTGTGTGTCTGTATATACACACACACACACCTTGAATTCATACAATATCCCAGGAATCTTCTTAGACCTCTCTCATTCCATATTTGCATCTGCCTTCACCAACAGTGAGAGCACTGGATCCTAGCATCAATATATTGACTCATTTGCTCAGTCTTACAATATACAGAAAGTAGAATCAGAATTCATGCACCCACATCTGTGAAAAATAAACCTATTGAGTACAGTACATGATTTGTTTGCATGCCTTTTTTATACTGAGGATATGTAATCAAAGTACTCTGTTTAGAAGTTACTTGAATTAATTTTTCCTTTTCCAATCTAGTGTGCTTATGTTATTTATTTGGTATACAGTTAAGTTCATTTTTTTCTGTTTGTATTCCATTTTAGATTTTCTTTCTTTCCATTTTTGTTGATTTAATTTTATTCTTTATATGTAAAATGTTAATATGATTTGAAGAGACAAAACCATACAGAAATATACACACATAGTTGTCACCTCTCCCCTGTACCTTCTACCCCATTCTCACTCTACCTTGGAGATAACCAATCTTGTTAGCCTCTGATTTATGCTTATAGTGTTTCTTTTCAAAAGAAGCAAATAAAGGTATATTTTAAAAATTTCCCCTTCCTTCAAAAAGGTAGTATACTTTATTTATAGAGTCTTTTGCACTTTGCTTTTATCCCTTAACAATATAACCTAGAAATTGCTCCATGTATGTTTATAAATATTGTCCTCATTCATTTTATTTTAATTGAGATATAATTGACATATGACATATTAGCTTCAGGTGTACAACACAATGATTTGATATTCCTGTATATTGCAAAATGATCACCACAATAAGTCTAGTTAACATCCATCATCACACAGTTACACGTTTTTTTCTTATGATGAGAAATTTTAAGATTTATTCTGTTAGCAACTTTTATATATACGATACAGTATTATTAACTATAGTCACCAGCTGTGCATTACATCCCCAGGACTTATTTATTTTATAACTGGAAGTTTGTACCTTTTGACCCCCTTTACCTATTTTGTCTACCCCCCCTCCCTACCACCTGGCTCTGGTAACCACCAATCTGTTCTTTGTATTTATGAGGGTTCTTTTGTTTGTTTGTTTAGATTTCACATATAGTGAGAACATATGGTGTTTATCTTTCTCTGACTTTCTTCACTTAGCATAATGCTCTAAAGGTCCATCCATGTTGTCACAAATGTAAAGATTTCCTTCTTTTTTATGACTGAATAATATTTCATTGTGTGTGTGTGTGTGTGTATGTGTGTTTCTATGTATCACATTTTCTTTTGTTTTTGTTTTTTTTTTTTGGTGGTACGTGGGCTGCTCACTGTTGTGGTCTCTCCCATTGCGGAGCACAGGCTCTGGATGCACAGGCTCAGCGGCCATGGCTCACGGGCCCAGCCG
Source organism: Delphinapterus leucas (assembly GCF_059928025.1). Classification (NCBI taxonomy): domain Eukaryota; kingdom Metazoa; phylum Chordata; class Mammalia; order Artiodactyla; family Monodontidae; genus Delphinapterus; species Delphinapterus leucas. Next base: position 90,412,359 of record NC_143150.1, read on the forward strand.
CTCCGTGGCATGTGGGATCTTCCCAGACCGGGGCAGGAACCCGTGTCCCCTGCATCAGCAGGTGGACTCTCAACCACTGCACCACCAGGGAAGCCCTATTTTTAATTTTTTCAAGAACCTCTATACTGTTTTCCCTAATGGCTGCACCAATTTACATTCTCACTAACAGTGCACAAGGATTCCCTTTTCTCCACATCCTTGCTGACACTTGCTATTGCTTGTCTCTTTGATAATGGCCATTCTGACAGGTGTGAGATGATAGCTCATTGTAGTTTTGATTTGCATTTCTCTGATGATTAATGATGTTGAGCATTCTTTCATGTGTTTGTTGGCAATCTGTATATCTTCTTTGGAGAAATGTCTATTTAGGTATTCTGCCCAATTTTGGATTCGGTTGTTTGTTTTTTTGATATTGAGCTGCATGAGCTGCTTGTAAATTTTGGAGATTAATCTTTTGTCAGTTGCTTCATTTGCAAATATTTTCTTCCATTCTGAGGGTTGTCTTTTGGGCTTGTTTATGGTTTCCTTTGCTGTGCAAAAGCTTTGAAGTTTCATTAGGTCCCATTTGTTTATTTTTGTTTTTATTTCCGTTTCTCTAAGAGGTGGGTCAAAAAGGATCTTGCTGTGATTTATGTCATAAGAGTGTTCTGCCTTTGTTTTCTTCTAAGACTTTGATAGTTTCTGGCCTTACATTTAGGTCTTTAATCCATTTTGAGCTTATTTTTGTGTACACTGTTAGGGAGTGTTCTAACCTCATACTTTTACAGGTACCTGTCCAGTTTTCCCAGCACCACTTATTGAAGAGGCTCTCTTTTCTCCACTGTATATTCTTGCCTCCTTTATCAAAGATAAGGTGACCATATGTGCGTGGGTTTATCTCTGGGCTTTCTATCCTGTTTCGTTGATCTATATTTCTGTTTTTGTGCGAGGACCATACTGTCTTGATTACTGTAGCTTTCTAGTATAGTCTGAAGTCAGGGAGCCTGATTCCTCCAGCTCCATTTATCGTTCTCAAGATTCCTTTGGCTATTCGGGGTCTTTTGTGTTTCCATACAAATTGTGAAATTTTTTGTTCTAGTTCTGTGAAAAATGCCAGTGGTAGTTTGACAGGGATTGCATTGAATCTCTAGATTGCTTTGGGTAGTAGAGTCATTTTCACAGTGTTGATTCTTCCAATCCAAGAACATGGTATATCTGTCCATCTATTTGTATCATCTTTAATTTCCTTCATCAGTGTCTTATAATTTTCTGCATACAGGTCTTTTGTCTCCTTAGGTAGGTTTATTCCTAGATACTTTATTCTTTTTGTTGCAATGGTAAATGGGAATGTTTTCTTAATTTCAATTTCAGATTTTTCATCATTAGTGTATAGGAATGCCAGAGATTTCTGTGCATTAATTTTGTATCTGCTACTTTACCAGATTCATTGATTAGCTCTAGTAGTTTTCTGGTAGCATCTTTAGGATTCTCTATGTATAGTATCATGTCATCTGCAAACAGTGACAGCTTTACTTCTTCTTTTCTGATTTGGATTCCTTTTATTTCTTTCTCTTCTCTGATTGCTGTGGCTAAAACTTCCAAAATTATGTTGAATAAGTGGTAAGAGTGGGCAACCTTGTCTTGTTCCTCATCTTAGTGGAAATGGTTTGAGCTTTTCACCATTGAGGATGATGTTGTTTGTGGGTTTGTCATATATGGCCTTTATTATGTTGAGGAAAGTTCCCTCTATGCCTACTTTCTGCAGTGTTTTTATCATAAATGGGTGTTGAATTTTGTTGAAAGCTTTGTCTGTATCTGTTGAGATGATCATATGGTTTTTCTCCTTCAATTTGTTAATATGGTGTATCACATTGATTGATTTGCGTATATTGAAGAATCCTTGCATTCCTGGAATAAACCCCACTTGATCATGGTGTATGATCCTCTTAATGTGCTGTTGGATTCTGTTTGCTAGTATTTTGTTGAGGATATTTGCATCTATGTTCATCAGTGTTATTGGCCTGTAGTTTTCTTTCTTTGCGACATCCTTGTCTGGTTTTGGTATCAGGGTGATGGTGGCCTCGTAGAATGAGTTTGGGAGTGTTCCTCCCTCTGCTATATTTCGGAAGAGCTTGAGAAGGATAGGTGTTAGCTTTTCTCTAAATGTTTGATAGAATTCGCCCGTGAAGCCATCTGGTCCTGGGCTTTTGTTTGTTGGAAGATTTTTAATCACAGTTTCAATTTCAGTGCTTGTGACTGGTCTGTTCATATTTTCTATTTCTTCCTGATTCAGTCTTGGCATGTTGTGCATTTCTAAGAATTTGTCCATTTCGTCCGGGTTGTCCATTTTATTGGCATAGAGTTGCTTGTAGTAATCTCTCACGATCTTTTTTATTTCTGCAGTGTCAGTTGTTACTTCTCCTTTTTCATTTCTAATTCTATTGATTTGAGTCTTCTCCCTTTTTTTCTTGATGAGTCTGGCTAACGGTTTATCAATTTTGTTTATCTTCTCAAAGAACCAGCTTTTAGTTTTATTGATCTTTGCTATTGTTTCCTTCATTTCTTTTTCATTTATTTCTGATCTGACCTTTATGATTTCTTTCCTTCTGCTAACTTTGGGGTTTTTTTGTTCTTCTTTCTCTAATTGCTTTAGGTGCAAGGTTAGGTTGTTTATTCGAGATGTTTCCTGTTTCTTAAGGTAGGATTGTATTGGTATAAACTTCCCTCTTAGAACTGCTTTTGCTGCATCCCATAGGTTTCGGGTCGTCGTGTCTCCATTGTCATTTGTTTCTAGGTATTTTTTGATTTCCTCTTTGATTTCTTCAGTGATCGCTTCGTTACTAAGTAGTGTATTGTTTAGCCTCCATGTGTTTATATTTTTTACAGATCTTTTCCTGTAATTGATATCTAGTCTCATAACGTTGTGGTCGGAAAAGATACTTGATACAATTTCAATTTTCTTAAGTTTACCAAGGCTTGATTTGTGACCCAAGATATGATCTATCCTGGAGAATGTTCCATGAGCACTTGAGAAAAATGTGTATTCTGTTGTTTTTGGATGGAATGTCTTATAAATATCAATTAAGTCCATCTTGTTTAATGTATCACTTAAAGCTTGTGTTTCCTTATTTATTTTCATTTTGGATGATCTGTCCATTGGTGAAAGTTGGGTGTTAATGTCCCCTACTATGAATGTGTTACTGTCAATTTCCCCTTTTATGGCTGTTAGTATTTGCCTTATGTATTGAGGTGCTCCTATGCTGGGTGCATAAATATTTACAATTGTTATATCTTCTTTGTGGATCGACCCCTTGATCATTATGTAGTGTCCTCCTTTGTCTCTTGTAATATTCTTTATTTTAAAGTCTATTTTGTCTGATATGAGAATTGCTACTCCAGCTTTCTTTTGATTTCCATTTGCATGGAATATCTTTTTCCATCCCCTCACTTTCAGTCTGTATGTGTTTCTAGGTCTGAAGTCGGTCTCTTGTAGACAGCATATATATGGGTCTTGTTTTTGTATCCATCAGCCAATCTGTGTCTTTTGGTGGGAGCATTTAATCCATTTAAATTTAAAGTAATTATCAGTATGTATGTTCCTATTCCCATTTTCTTAATTGTTTTGGGTTTGTTATTGTAGGTCTTTTCCTTCTCTTGTGTTTCCTGCCTAGAGAAGTTCCTTTAGCATTTGTTGTAAAGCTGGTTTGGTGGTGCTGTACTCCCTTAGCTTTTGCTTGTCTGTAAAGGTTTTGATTTCTCCATCAAATCTGAATGAGATCCTTGCTGGGTAGAGTAATCTTGGTTGTAGGTTTTTCTCCTTCATCACTTTAAATATGTCCTGCCAGTCCCTTCTGGCTTGCAGAGTTTCTGCTGAAAGATCAGCTGTTAACCTTATGGGGATTCCCTTGTGTGTTATTTGTTGTATTTCCCTTGCTGCTTTTAATATGTTTTCTTCATATTTAATTTTTGACAGTTTGATTAATATGTGTCTTGGTGTATTTCTCCTTGGATTTATCCTGTATGGGACTCTCTGTGCTTCCTGGACTTGATTAACTATTTCCTTTCCCATATTAGGGAAGTTTTCAACTATAATCTCTTCAAATATTTTCTCAGTCCCTTTCTTTTTCTCTTCTTCTTCTGGGACCCCTATAATTCGAATGTTGGTGCATTCAGTGTTGTCCCAGAGGTCTCTGAGACTGTCCTCAGTTCTTTTCATTGTTTTTTCTTTATTCTGCTCTGCAGTAGTTATTTCCACTGTTTTATCTTCCAGGTCACTTATCCGTTCTTCTGCCTCAGTTATTCTGCTATTGATCCCATCTAGAGTATTTTTTTTTTGCGGTATGCAGGCCTCTCACTGTTGTGGCCTCTCCTGTTGCAGAGCACAGGCTCCAGACGTGAAGGCTCAGCGTCCATGGCTCATGGGCCCAGCCGCTCTGCGGCATGTGGGATCTTCCCAGACCGGGGCACAAACCCGTGTCCCCTGCATCAGCAGGCGGACTCTCAACCACTGCGCCACCAGGGAAGCCCTAGAGTATTTTTAATTTCATTTATTGTTTTGTTCATCGTTGCTTGTTTCCTCTTTAGTTCTTCTAGGGCCTTGTTAAATGTTTCTTGTATTTTCTCTATTCTATTTCCAAGATTTTGGATCATCTTTACTATTGTTATTCTGAATTCTTTTTCAGGTAGACTGCCTATTTCCTCTTCATTTTTTAAGTCATGTGGGTTTTTATCTTGCTCCTTCATGTGCTGTGTGTTTTTCTGTCTTCTCATTTTGCTTATCTTACTGTGTTTGGGGTCTCCTTTTTGCAGGCTGCAGGTTCGTAGTTCCCTTTGTTTTTGGTGTCTGTCCCCAGTGGCTAAGGTTGGTTCAGTGGGTTGTGTAGGCTTCCTGGTGGAGGGGACTAGTGCCTGTGTTCTGGTGGATGAGGCGGGATCTTGTCTTTCTGGTGGGTAGGTCCACGTCTGGTGGTGTGTTTTGGGGTGTCTGTGGCCTTATTATGATTTTAGGCAGCCTTCCTGCTAATGGGTGGGGTTGTGTTCCTGTCTTGCTAGTTGTTTGGAATAGGGTGTCCAGCACTGTAGCTTGCTGGTCGTTGAGTGAAGCTGGGTGTTGGTGTTGAGATGGAGATCTCTGGGAGATTTTCACTGTTTGATATTACATGGAGCTGGGAGGTCTCCTGTGGACCAGTGTCCTGAAGTTGGCTCTCCCACCTCAGAGGCAGAGCACTGACTCCTGGTTGCAGCATCAAGAGCCATTCATACACACGGCTCAGAATAAAAGGGAGAAAAAGTAGAAAGAAAGAAAAAAAAGAAAGAAAAGAAAGAAAGAAAGGAAGGAAGAAAAAAAGAGAAAGAGGATAAAATAAAATAAAGTAAGATAAAATAAAATAAAGTTATTAAAATAAAAGATAATTATTAAGAAAAAAAATTTTTAGGTAAAAAAAAAAACAGAAAACGGATGGACAGAACCCTAGGACAAATGGTGAAAGCAAAGCTATACAGACGAAATCTCACACAGAAGCATACACATACAGACTCACAAAAAGAGGAAAAGGGGAAAAAATAATATATCTTGCTCTCAAAGTCCACCTCCTCAATTTGGGATGATTCATTGTCTATTCATGTATTCCACAGACGCAGGGTACATCAAGTTGATTGTGGAGATTTAATCCACTGCTCCTGAGGCTGCTGGGAGAAATTTCCCTTTCTCTTCTTTGTTCGCTCAGCTCCCGGGGCTCTGCTTTGGATTTGGCCCTGCCTCTGCATATAGGTCGCCGGAGGGCGTCTGTTCTTCGCTCAGACAGGACGGGGTTAAAGGTGCCGCTGATTCGGAGGCTCTGGCTCACTCAGGCCGGGGGGAGGGAGGGGCACGGATGCAGGGCAACCCTGTGACGGCAGAGGCCGGCCTGACGTTGCACCAGCCTGAGGCGCGCCATGCATTCTCCCGGGGACGTTGTCCCTGGATCACGGGACCCTGGCAGTGGCGGGCTGCACAGGCTCCCGTGTGGGGAGGTGGGGATAGTGACCTGTGCGCGCACACAGGCTTCTTGGTGGCAGCAGCAGTGGCCTTAGCGTCTCATGCCCGTCTCTGGGGTCTGTGCTGATAGCCGCGGCCTGCGCCCGTCTCTGGAGGTCCTTTAAACGGCGCTCTTTATCCCCTCTTCTCGCGCACCAGGAAACAAAGAGGGAAGAAAAAAGTTTCTTGCCTCTTCGGCAGGTCCAGACCTTTTCCCGGACTCCCTCCCGGCTAGCCGTGGTGCACTAACCCCTTCAGGCTGTATTCGCGCCACCAACCCCAGTCCTCTCCCTGGGATCCGACCTCCGAAGCCCAAGCCTCAGCTCCCAGCCCCCGCCCGCCCCAGCGGGTGAGCAGAGATGGCTCTCGGGCTGGTGAGTGCCAGTTGGCACCGCTCCTCTGTGTGGGAATCTCTCCGCTTTGCCCTCCGCACCCCTGTGGCTGCAATCTCGTCCGTGGCTCCGAAGCTCCCCACTTCGCCACCCGCAGTCTGCCTGTGAAGGGCCTTCCTAGTGTGTGGAAACCTCTCCTCCTTCATAGCTCCCTCCCACTGGTGTGGGCCCTGTCCCTATTCTTTTGTCTCTGTTTATTCTTTTTTCTTTTGCCCTACCCAGGTACGTGGGGAGTTTCTTGCCTTTTGGGAGGTCTGAGGTCTTCTGCCAGCGTTCAGTAGGTGTACTGTAGGAGTTGTTCCACGTGTAGATGTATTTCTGGTGTATCTGTGGGGAGGAAGGTGATCTCCGCATCTTACTCTTCCGCCATCTTCCTAGCCTCCTTATCACATTTTCTTAATCCATTGATCCATCCATGGACACTTAGGTTGAGTCCTTGTCTTGGCTATTGGAAATAATGCTGCAGTGAACCTGAGGGTGCAAATATCTTTTCCAGTCAGTGTTTTTGTTTCCTTTTGAATAAATACCCAGAAGTGGAATTGCTGGATCATATGGTATTTCTATTTTTAATTTTTTTTTTTTTGCGGTACGCGGGCCTCTCACTGTTGTGGCCTCTCCCGTTGCGGAGCACAGGCTCCGGACACACAGGCTTAGTGGCCATGGCTCACGGGCCTAGCCGCTCCGTGGCATGTGGTATCCTTCCGGGCCGGGGCACGAACCCGTGTCCCCTGCATCGGCAGGCAGACTCTCAACCACTGCGCCAGCAGGGAAGCCCTATTTTTAATTTTTTGAAGGACCTCTATACTGTTTTCCCTAATGGCTGCACCAGTTTACATTCTCACTAACAGTGCACAAGGATTCTCTTTTCTCCACATCCTTGCTGACACTTGCTATTGCTTGTCTCTTTGATAATGGCTATTCTGACAGGTGTGAGATGATAGGTCATCGTAGTTTTGATTTGCATTTCTCTGATGATTAGTGCATCTTCTAATGTGCCTGTTGGCCATCTGTATGTATTCTTTGGAAAAATGTCTATTCGGGTCCTCTGCTTTTTTTTATTTTTTTGCAGTACGCGGGCATCTCACTGTTGTGGCCTCTCCTGTTGTGGAGCACAGGCTCCAGACGTGCAGGCTCAGCGGCCATGGCTCACGGGCCCAGCCGCTCTGCGGCATGTGGGATCTTCCCAGACCGGGGCCCGAACCCATGTCCCCTGCATCGGCAGGCGGACTCTCAACCACTGCGCCACCAGGGAAACCCCCTCTGCTTATTTTTTAATTGGGTTGTTTGTTTTTTTGATACTGAGTTGTGTGAGTTCTTTATATATTTTGGATATTAACCCCTTATCGATTATATGATTTGCAGATGTTTTCTCCTATCTGGTAGGTTGCCTTTTCATTTTGTTGATGGATTCCTTTGGTGTACTGAAGCTCTTTTTTTTTAATGTAGTCCTATTTGTTGAGTTTTGCTTTTGTTGCCTTGCTTTTGGTGTCAAATCCAAAAAAAATCATTACCGAGACCAGTGTCAAGGAGCTTACTACCTGTTTTATTCTAGGAATTTTATGGTTTGGGGTCTTATGTTCAAGTCTTTAATCCATTTTGAGTTAATTTTTGCACATAGTATAAGATAGTGCTCCAGTTTCATTCTTTTGCATGTGGCTGTCCAGTTTTCCCAACACAGTTTATTTTAGAATTTATTGAAGAGGCTGTCTTTTCCCCATTGTATAGTCTTGGCTCCTTTGTCATAAATTAATTGACCATTTATGCATGGGATTATTTCTGGGCCTTCTATTCTGTTCCATTGATCTATGTTCTGTTTTTATGCAAGTACCATACTATTTTGATTACTATAGCTTTGTAATATAGTTTGAAATTAGGGTGTGTGATGCTGCCAGCTTTGTTGTCCTTTCTCAAGATTGCTTTGTCTATTCAGGGTCTTTTGTGATTTCATACGAACTTTGGATTGTTCTGTTTATGTGACTCGTTCATTTTTATAGCTGTATAGTATTCTATTAGTGGATGTACCAGTTTGTTCAGCCATTCTCCTATGTACCTGTGAATTTTGGTTGTTTCAGTATTTTGTAATTAAGAATAATGCTGGGGCTTCCCCGGTGGCGCAGTGGTTGAGAGTCTGCCTGCCGATGCAGGGAACATGGGTTCATGCCCCGGTCCGGGAAGATCCCACATGCCGCGGAGTGGCTGGGCCCGTGAGCTATGGCCGCTGAGCCTGTGCGTCTGGAGCCTGTGCTCTGCAATGGGAGAGGGCCACAACAGTGAGAGGCCTGCGTACCGCAAAAAAAAAAAAAAAAAAGAATAATGCTGAAATGAAATATATTGTGCATATGTTGTTTCCTTTTTGTGCAAGTATATCTTCTATGTAAATTCCTACAAGTGGCATTGATGGGTCAAAGGGTAAACACAATTTATTAGATATTGCTAAATTCCCTTCCATAAGGGTTGTACTGTTTAACATTCCCACCAACAATGTGTGATAGTACCTGTTTCTCTATGGCTGTACCAACAGAGTATATTGTCTGGCTTTTAAGTTTTTCTAATCTGCTAGGTAAGAAATGGTATGTCTGTATAGTTTTAATTAGCATTACTATTATTATGAGTAAAGTTGAATGTAATTTCATATATTTAAGAGCCATTTACAGGAGTTCCCTGGCGATCCAGTGGTTAGGACTCAGCGCTTTCACTGCCATGACCCCAGGTTCAGTTCCTAGTTGGGGAACTAAGATCCTGCAAGCTCATAGTGCAGCCAAAAAATAAATAAAATATCTATAAGAGCCATTTTTATATCTCTTGTTAATTGTCTTATGTTTTTTGTCTCATTTTCTATCACATATTTGTTCTTCTTTTCCCTTTGATTTTTAAGAGTTCTTTATATATTAAGGATATTAATCTTTATCTGTGATATATGTTACAGCAATCTTTATTTGTGATATATGTTGCAACAGATTTCCCCCACTGGTTTGTCATTTGTCTTTGGACTTACCAAAGTGTTTTTATATTTTTGTGGTTGTATTTATTAATCTTTTATTACATCTGAATTTTTATTCATAGTTAGAAAGTCTTTCCCTCCATTCAGGTTATAGGGACATTCACCCATGCTTTCTTCTAGTACTTTGTTTGGTTTCCGTTTTTTACATTTAGCCCCCGATCCATTTGGTGTTTATACTTGTGTATGTAATGAGGTATGGATCCAATTTAGCCTTTCCCAAATTGCTTTCCAGTTGACCCAGCACCATTTATTAAAAAGTGGGTCTTTCACCTTGTGCTTTAAGAGAATGCCTGTATCAGAGTATCTTCTGGTATTTGGTAGGGCTACTCCCTTCCTCACAGTTTTTCTTTTCCAGACTTTTCTAGTTATTGTTGCACATTTATTTTTTGATATGATCTTTAGTACTACCTTGTTTAGTACCATTAAAAGGCTTGTTTTTTAAATTGGGATCACATTAAATTTATAAAATAACTTAGGGATAGCTACATGTTTGTGACTTTCTATCATTCTATCTATGAAGAGTTGGACAACTCTGAAGTTAGAGGGAACTGTCCCAATAAGAGACCACCCTCACTTCTGACACCAATTACAAGTTTGGGGGTCCCCAAGGTCACCCTTAGGTTTGACAATTCACTGGAGGGACTCACAGAACTCACTGAAAACTGTTATACTCATGGTTATGGCTTTTTACAGGGGAAGGATACAGATTGGAACCTGCCAAGGGAAGAAGTACATAGGGCAGAGCCCCAGAAAGTACCAAACATGGAGCTTCCATTTTTCTCTCCCCATGGAGTCAGGGTGCATGACTTTGTGTGGTTGGCATTGATGTGTGATAGTACACATGGAGTTCTGTCAACCAGGGAAGCTCTTGTGATCTTTGGTGTTCAGAGTTTTTTGTTTGTTTGTTTGTAAACATTTACTTATTTATTTATTTTGGCTGCACCAGGTCTTAGTTGTGGCACTCGGGATCTTCACTGCCGCATGCAGGATCTTTTAGTTGCAGCCTGCAGGATCTTTAGTTGCGGCATGTGGGATCTAGTTCCAAGACCAGGGATCAAACCTGGGTCCCCTGCATTGGGAGCGTGGAGTCTTAGCCATTGGACCACCAGGGAAGTCCCCCAGAGTTTTTAATTAGGGCTTCATTTTATAGGCATGATTGTCCATGTGGCTGCTGTCTGTCTCCAGCCCCTCTGGGAGTGACCCAAAGCCCCCACCCTAAATCATGTGGTTGATCTTTCTGGTGTGGCCAGCCCCCACCTAAACTTACATCGTTATGCTATTCATGGTGACTCAAGGCCCCTATGTAAAACTAACTTCCTTCCTTCCTTCCTTCCTTCCTTCCTTCCTTCCTTCCTTCCTTCCTTCCTTCCTTCCTTCCTTCCTTCCCTCCCTCCCTCCCTCCCTCCCTCCCTCCCTCCCTCCCTCTCTCCCTCTCTCTCTCCCTCCCTCTCTCCCTCCCTCCCTCCCTCCCTCCTCCCTTCCTATCTGGTTATTTTAAGGAAATTACCATTTATTCTAATCTTTACTGTTTTTTTTTTAAGTGGGATTGGGTATTGAATTCTGTTTCAATATTTTTGTATCAGCATTTCTTATATTAATTATATTAATCATGTAAGTTTTCTCTTTAGGTCTGTTTAATGGTGATTTATGTTAATGAATCTTCTAATATTGAACTATCATTGTATGCCTGGAATAAATTTTAATTGGTCATGTGGATCTATTCCTTTTGCTTATACAGTTGACCCTTGGACAACATGGGTTTGAACTGTTTGAGTCCACTTATATGTGGATGTTTTTCAATAGTAAATACTTCAGTACTACACAGTCCATGTTTGGTGAATCCACAGATGTGGAAAACCACTGATATGGAGGGCTGACTATAAGTTATACGTAGATTAACCCCATGTTGTTCAAGGGTTAACTGTATTTTATTTAGGATTTTTTGCACTGTTGTTCATAAGTGAGATTAGTCTGCATTTTCCTATTTTGTACAACCTTAAATGAGTTTATGTGTCAAATTTATACTCAGTTCTTGTACAAATTTGGAAGCTTTTCATTTTTCTATGCTCAGGAAGAATTAGAGCAGTTAGAGTCTTCTAAGTTCTCTTGTGAGCATGAGTCTTATCCTGGGCATATGTGTGGCTTTCTACATTCCCCTGTACATGGGTGCTTTTGAATGTCCTAATTTCCCAAAGAATCCCCCCCAGTATTTCCTCTCAGGCCTTAGGCAGTCTGTTGTCTGTCTGGACTGTAATCTTTTGCCCCAGGCATCTCTGGGTTGTTAGTTTGCCTTGCAGCCTTTAAGAGTAATGCCTACTGCTTTCTGGCCTGAGTTCAGAGTTAGGTGAAACAGAGAGGAGCACCTTGCATCAGTCTTTCTGGTAGCCCCAGACAGGTTAGAACAGACACACACTAATTTGTGAATAATGTCTGCTCTGCTTCCTTTAGAATTAGGGGTTGGGGGTCCCACATGGGGAACATTGGCTGCTGCTGCTTCAAGACTGCTGTCTCTTAGGAGAGGGGCAAGTAAAGATGCCATGAAGTCTTCCTGATGTCTTTTTTTTTTTTTTTTTTTTTTTTTTTTGGCGGTACGCGGGCCTCTTACTGCTGTGGCCTCTCCCGTTGCGGAGCACAGGCTCAGCGGCCATGGCTCACAGGCCCAGCTGCTCTGCGGCATGTGGGATCCTCCCGGACTGGGGCACGAACCTGCGTCCCCTGCATCGGCAGGCGGACTTTCAACCACTGCGCCACCAGGGAAGCCCTCCTGATGTCTTTTAAGTTGCCTTTTTCTTGATTCCATGTGGTTACTGCAAACCTTTGTTTTCCAGAGTTTTGACAAAGTTGGTTCTGACACTTTTTTGCTTGTTTTTTAATTTTCATTTTTGGGGTGGTAGTGTGAGAGAAGCTAAGGGCTGGGAGCTGCCCACCCTGTCATTTCGCTAATGCCATTGTGGGGTGAATTTCTTATCACCTGAAATATTTTCTTATTTTCTGTTGTTCTCAAAGAAGCTTTGAATGGATCCACACTGTTTTCATCTTTTTAAGGACTGTTGGAGGTTGTGGTGACTTGCACGATTCTTGGCTCAAGAGCCCCCTCTTTTGCCAGTGAGGCAAACTGCAGTTCCCTTAATGGAGACTTTCTTTTGGCACTGTGGAGGGGCCCCTTGTGTGTGCTCTGACTTGTTTTAGTTTGTTTAGGTCATTTTTTGTCTCACATGACCTTCAGTTTCCCCCTCTAGCTTTTCCCCTTTACAACCCAATCTCCACATGGTTCTTCCTCATTCCTTTTTATCATCTGCTCCCTTGGAGGTGATGCTTTTTTGTGACTGCCACCTTGGGTCCCATATACCGTTCTTATAGCTGGTGCTGTGATTGATCTAGCCCACTTTTCAGTGTTTTTATACTTATGGTAGATTTTCTCTTTCTAAGCTTTGATTTCAGCTCATTCTTAGGTTCTCTGCTCCCCTCTCTGTTCTCTTGACTGTTTTCTTCATACCCTTCTCATACTCCAGAAAGGTTTGTGGCAGTAATTTGAAAGCCAGCTGAGCTGGAATTTGGTATTTGCTTTTCAGTTATAGGTAATTAGAAATGTGTATAGTACTCTCTATTTTCTATTATAAATTATACTGAAGGTATAGGTTATGTGTAGTTTTATTTGTTCTTCATATTGATCTGTATAGTTGTTTGGAGGATATGTGAAGAGATTTGGATTTAACTACTTCACCTTTAACAGGTGAAGTTATTCTAAATTACCTGGACGATCCTTAATTTTTTTAATAAAAAATTAAGGTATAATCTGTATACAGTAAAATAGGCCTTCAGTGTACAGTTCTGCATCTTTTGGCAAACTCTGCAAGTTTTGACACTGCCACAATGAAGATGTAGAACAGTTCTATCGCCTCCCAATACAGTTGACCCTTGGACAACTCGGGGGTTAGTTGTTCCAGCTCCCTGCACAGTTGAAAATTTACGTATAACTTTGGACTCCGTCAAAATTTAACTGCTAATAGCCTAGTGTTGACCAAAAGCTTTACCAATAACATAAACAGTCTATTAACACATATTTTGTATGTTATATGTATTAAATACTGTATTCTTACAATAAAGTAAGCTAGAGATAAGGAAATGTCATTAAGAAAATCATAAGGAAGAGAAAATACATGTTCAGTACTGCACTGTATTTGTCGATACTTAAGTTTGTGTCGTCTGTTTACAAGATGAATCACGTCTGTCAGTACCTACATTAATATTGTCTTATATGATACAAAATACTGTAGATGTTATACAGATTATTAACACGATATCAACAATGAAAAGATAATATGAAAAATAAATTCATATTTATTTACAGTTATAACGATTTATACATTGATAACGAAGCAGCAATATGATTGCTTTATGGTAGCATAGTGTAGTCGATATGATTGCTTCATGGTAGCTTAGCCTATACACTAATGAATGGTTATATAATTTTATGGCATACAGTATTATAGTCATATTCATAATACAGTATTGGAAACATTGTTATATTTTTTAAAAACCCACTTACCTGTGATGATAGGCTGATAAGCAGTTTCTCCAATTATGAGAGAGAAGGGCATACTGTACAGTAATAAAATTCTTTGAAAGCAAAGTTATAAAATAGTAGGAAAACTAACACATTATTAATTTTATATAAATATCACCATATGCCTATGTAAGGACAGAATAGTATCTACGTATATTTTATGCTTTCATGACATTCCTAAATTTTTCCTAATATTTTCAATATTTCTAGGCTATGCAATTCATCTGTGAGTTTTTTCAAATTGTTGCAAGTCTCCAAAAATTTTTCCAATATATTTACTGAAAGAAATCTGCATATAAGTGGACCCATGTAGTTCAAATCTGTGTTGTCAGATTGTCAATCTGTGTTGTCAAGGGTCAACTGTATTTCCCCTTTGTAGTCAACCCCTGGCCGCACCCTGGCCCCTTGTAATCACTGATATATTTTTGGTCTCTATAGTTTTGCCTTTCCCATGTTATATAAATGGAATAATACAGTGTGTAGCTTGTTGAGTCTGGCTTCTTTCACTTAGGGTAATACATTTGAGGTTCACCCATGTTGTTGCATGTATCATTAGTTCTTTCAGTTTTCTTGTTGAGTAGTATTACATTGTATAGATTACAGTTTGTTTTTCACTCACTGGTTGAAAAACATTTGGGTTGTTTCCATATTTTGGTGATTACAAATATACCTGCTATATAAATGTTCATGTAAAGGTTTTTGGGTTTACATAAGTTTTCTTTCCACTTGGGTAAATATACCTGTGAGTGGGATTGCAGGTCCTATGGGAGTATATGCTTAACTTCATAAGAAACCAGAAAACTGTTCCAAAGTGGCTGTTCCATTTGCATCCCTATCTATGATAAATGAGACTTCCAGTTGTTCCACATCACCAGCACTTGGCATTGTCAGTTTCTTTTCCCATTCTGATACGTATGTAGTGGTAGCTCATTGTGGTTTTGATTTGTAGTTTCCTCATGGCTAATGATGTTGAGCATCTTTGTATGTGCTTATTTCCCATTTATATATCTTTGGTAAAGTATGTCTCTTTTGCTTTTTTTTTTTTTTTCAGTTTTGAGAGTTCTAGTTCTTATGTATTCTCAATACAGCTTCTTTGTCGGGTATATGATTTGTAAATATTTTCTCCTGTTCCATGGCTTTTTATTCTTTTAACAGTGTCTTTTGAATTTTGGTGTCACATCAAAGAAATACTTGGTAAACCTAAGGTTAAAAAGATTTTCTCTTATATTTTCTTCTAAAAATTTTATAGGTTTAGATTTTACATGTAGGTCTGTGATCCATTTTGAGTTAATTTTTATATATGTTGGAGGTATGGATTGAAGTTCTTTTTTTATTTTTATTTTTTGGCATCTGGATATCCAATTGTTCCAACACCATTTGTTGAAATGGGAACTCCCATTTTCCATCAAAGTGCCTTTGCATTTGTCAAAAATAATTTTAAGCATAAAGATATAAAGTACCTTTAATTATAACATACATGAAGTACAGTTTATAAGTGTACAGCTTGATGAATTATCACAAAGTGGACACACTGTGGAGCCACCCCCAGGTCAAGGTGAAGATTATAACATAAATCACGACCTAAATCCCCCTTCATGCCCTCTTTCAATCAATATCAGCCTCAAAGGTAATCACTCTCCTAACTTCTGACATCATGGATTAGGCTTGCCTGTTCTCTTACTGTATATAAATAGAATTATGCAGTATGTGCTCTTTTGTGGCTGGATTCTTTTGCTCATTAGTACAATTGTGACATTCATCTATGTTGGATATGCAGCTGTAGTTCATTCCTTTTCATTACCACATAGTATTCCTTTGAAAGATTGTGCCACAATTTACCTACTGTATTTTTGAGGGACATTTGGATTTTTCCTACAACTTAGTATTAGAAATAGTGCTTCTGTGAACATCCTTGTACTTGTTTTCTAGAGCACATGTGCATGATTTTCTCTAAAGTGTGCACCTAAGAGTAGAATTTCTGGGTCATAGTGTTTGCAAATCATTAACTTTAGTAAATAATGCCAAACTGTTTTCCCAAGCAGTTATACCAGTTTTTAACATTCCTACTAACAGCGTGTGCGAGTTCCCATTTCAACACAATCTTATGGCATTTTATTTATCTATCTATCTATTTATTTATTTATTTTTGCGGTGCGCGGGCCTCTCACTGTTGTGGCCTCTCCCGTTGCGGAGCACAGGCTCCAGACGCGCAGGCTCAGCGGCCATGGCTCACGGGCCCAGCCGCTCCGCGGCATGTGGCATCTTCCCGGACCAGGGCACGAACCCATGTCCCCTGCATCGGCAGGCGGACTCTCAACCACTGCACCACCAGGGAAGCCACATCTTACGGCATTTTAGTTATATAATTATAATGTTTCTGGTGGGTGCCAAGTGGTGTCTCAATGTGGCTTAAATTTTCATTTCCCTGAGTGCTAACAGGGTTGGGTATATTTTCTTATGTTCATAGAACATATGTCCATATGTTTATTTTTTCTTTTTAGTGAAGTATCTATTCACATCTCTTGTCTATTTTTCTGCATTGTTTGTATGTGTCTTTTGATTTGTAGGGGTTATTTTATATGTTCCAGATCAGAACGCTTTATCACTTATGAAAGCTGCCGATAATCTCCCCATCTATAGGTTGCCTTTACTGCTGTATTTTTAATCTTGTAACATGTATGTCTTTTCCTTTATGAGTAGTGCTTTTCATGTCTTGTTTTTGAATGTTTTACCTACACCAAGCTTATGAAAACATTTTCCTATATTATTTTCCAGACACTTCATCGTGTTACCTTTCACATTAGATTTACAAATTACCTGTAGCAGATTTTTGTATATAGTGAGAGTTAGGGGGTTAAATGTCATTTTTGTCCCCATATAGATATCTGATAACCCATCCACATTTACTTGAAAATATCATCCTGTCACCACTGTTTTGCAGTTTCAACTTTATCATAACTCAGGTGTCCGTACATATTTGGATTATCTTTTTAGTTCTACTGGACTATATGTCTATCCATCTATCCTTGTGCTAATGCCACATTGTCATAAATATTCTGTTATTTAATGTAATAGTTTCTCTACCATGACTTGTGATTTTTTTTTTCCCGCACAGTAGGTCACTAACTTGATAGGCATCCTGTATTAAATTATCATCATGAACTGGGAACCCAGTCAGAAGTTCCCCTACATTCATTCCATCCTTATCACCCAGTGGTAAGCATATTAGAATAAAAGAATGTGCAATTATAGGGACTCATGACATTTGAGGATGTGGCTGTGGATTTCACCCAGGAGGAGTGGCAATACCTGAACCCTCCACAGAGGAACCTGTACAGAGATGTGATGCTGGAGACCTACAGCAACCTGGTCTCTGTGGGTAAGAATGGCTTCCTCAGGTAATTTTGCTGTTTATGATTATTCTGTCCGATAGAACGCCTTTCCTTTCTCAAGTTTGGAAACTTCCAAGGCCTCTGAACTGATTGAAGAGTTTGTCATTAAATTCCATGGATCAGAGTTCCTTTTCCCCCTTTGCTTTCCTGACAAGGTGTTTGTGAACTCAAAACTCAGGTGAATTGGCTTGACGACCATTGTGTCAAGTGATATATCGCTTGTACTGCCCCAAACTCCACCTTCCTTTTTCTCAGAGGCTCTGAAGACCAAGGAGGTATTGCTGTCATTTCTCATTAGCAGGGCAGCAGGTTACCAAACCAGATCTCATCCTTAAATTGGAGGTAGAAGAGCCATGCCTGCCAGAAGGAAAAATCCCAATTTGGAGCTTTCCAGGTAAGTGGGATTGACTCAGGCTATGGGGACAGGAGGTCCCAGCTTGTCAGTCAGGGGTGAGGACCTGTGAAAGGACTTTCAGGAATATCTCAGGAATGGCTGTTGGAGGACAGGGACATGAACACCTAAGACACCCCCTCCCCTATCCTACACCCACCAGACCACTCTCCTTAGGTTGGTGCTCACCAATAAGTTTCTGCACAGCTCCATTGCCCTGTATAAAGTTGTCTTGTAAATGACAGTCCCCTGGCCCCACGCCCTGCCACTTCTATTGTTCTTACCTCCCACTGCTCATCTGAAGCCAGGCCCAAATGAGTCACAGGCCTAGGCACTAATGCTCTAATTCCAGATTGGGTTACCTGATTCCATCCAGTTTAGACATTCCTATGAGATTTGTTCTCCTAAAGCATCTTGATTCTCTCTTTAACAACAGCTTTATTAAGATATAATTAACATACAATAAAATTCACTCTTTTGAAGTGAAACTCAAAAACTCAGGATGTTTATTATATTCACAGAATATACTGTCTAACCATCACCACTATCTAATTCTAGAACATTATCATCACCCTCCAAAGAAACTCCTATCCTTTATCAGTCACTCTCCATTCCCCAACCCCCATCCCCCGGCAAGCACTAATCTACTTTCTATCTCTATAGTTTTGCCTATTCTGGACATTTCTTATAAATGGAACCATACAAAATGTGGAATTTTATGTCTGGTTTCTTTCGTTTGGCATGTTTTCAAGGTTTGTCCATATTGTAGCATGTGTCATCACTTTTTATGGTGGAATGATATTTCATTGTATGGATATTCCACATTTTGTTTATCCATTCATCTGTTGATGGACATTTAGGTTATTTCCACTTTTTGGGTATTATAGATAATGCTGCTATGAACATTCATGTAGAAGTTTTGAAATGTACATTTTCATTTCTTTTGAGAACATACATAGGAGTGGAGTTGTTAGACCATGTGATAGCTGTTTGTGTTAACATTTTGTGGAACTGCCAAACTGTGTGAATATCCTGTTCCTCCAAAATTTTTACCCGGTGGTTTTAACGTTCACTGATGATTCTTGCCTGAATCAATTACTACTAAGATGGTTAGAAAAATGGTGCATTTTCTATCATTCCTTCTACATTTGTAAGTTGGCATTTTTCTGTAAAGAACTTTCCTTTTGTTGATTAGCTGGAATACTTCAATAAAGAGGGATTGCCCTCCATCTATTACAGTTGACCCTTGAACAACACAGGTTTGAACTGTGCAAGTCCACTTATATGCGTTTTTCAATGGTAATGGTACAGTGCTAGATGATCTGCGGTTGGTTAAATCCACGGATGTGGGACCGCAGACTAGGAGGAGAAACTACCTATATGGAGGGCCAACTATAAGTTACAATTGGATTTTCAACTGTGCAGAAGGTCAGTGCCCCTAACCCCTGCATTGTTCAAGGGTCAACTGTATTTGGTTATATATGAGTTACATGTATTTTTCCATTTCTTTATCAGTTTTCAAAATGAGTTGTTTTTGTAGCATCATTCAAAGCCTAGTATGTCTTTTTGGAGTATCATTTATGGACTTATGGATTTAAACACTTTTATGTTTTGATCCATTGCCTTATCCTTATTATAAATCAAACTGCTCTATCTCTGGCCAGTGGAAACCCCTTCAAGTTGGGTCCCTAGGCTTTGGTAGCTTCCTTGCTTTCTGTTGTTACAAGATGTTCCAGGCTCATATTATACAGTTCCTTTCTCTGTCCTGGAATCAGCCATTTCTCCAAGGAGTCTTGGTTCTTTTTAGTGGTAAATAATGTTTTGTGACCACAATTTGGATGTTAGGGAATTGTTTCTAGGCCTTTTCATTGACATAGCTAGGAACTACGTAAACAAAGATTTTTAAGAGAAAGACATGTATTCAAATGTATATTTCCAAATCAAATTCTGGACTTAAAGGTTTTTAATTTATTAATCTTACATCTGATGGTAATATTGTTAATATTATTCTGAGATTGCTGAATGTGTATAGTGGGTTGAATCAATTGAGGTAACCATGTTGGTGCCATTGAGAATCAAGACTTTTTAGCATGGTTGTTAGGAAATACAGATGAGGGGCTATTTATTACTATTAGGGAATCCTTTTATTTTCAATTTTGCTTTATGAGTATATAAAATATTTGCAAAATATTAACTTGGTTCCAAAATCAAACCTAGAAAATAAAATCAAACCTAGAAAACAAGGTATATTCAAAGAAGTCCAGCCTCTTTCCCTCTCCATCCTCCTCTCTCTCTTCCTTCCCCCATAGGTAACCATTTGTTAAAATTTAAAGATTTATCCTTCCATTGTTTTTTATAGTATGAGCCTATATTATTTTAAATATATACTTATATATTTGTTTCCTCCTTAGAAAAATGTTAGCCTACTGTGCTTATTTTTATACACCTTCTTTTTTCAGTTAATTCAAGAACATGTTAAATATACTGAGATAGTCCTTACTTCTTTTTATAGTAATGTAATGACTCAATCATAATAGTAGTAGCTGTATTGTAATAGTGGTAGTTGTTATTCTAGTAAACATTTGAAGTGCTGTACATAAACATTACATTTCGGTGGGCACTGTTATAATTCCTGTTTTCCAGGTGTGAAAGTAAGATGCAAATAGATTAGCTAATATGCCTAAGGTCACAGAACATGTAAAAGTCTGATCCAGGATTTGATCCTGGCCTAGAGAACTTATGACCCTAGCCACATGTGCTATGTTGCTTCTTAACCACCTAAGGAGGTCCAGATTCAGTAGATCCTTGGTGGAGCTTGGGTCCCATCGAATGTATTTTGTAAAAGCTTTTCTTATGATTATGATATTCACTCTCAGTTAAGAACTAGTGCTTTACTATGGAAAGAAAGGAAGTCATAGGAAGAGAAGCCACAGCTGCATGATCCCTTTTAAAATTCAGTATTACTCTCAAATGTTGTTATTAAATCTAAGTGGTAATATGAGTAGTTATTGTACTCTTCTTACAACTTTTCTGTATGTTTGAAATTTTTCATATAAAATTTTAGGAAAAGGTGAGAAGAAAATTAAACTACAAAAAATAAAAATTCAGTGTATGTGCAAAAAGTACTGTCCAGGATACCATTGGTTTTAAGACACACCACTGAGAAATAAAATTTTCCAGCAATTTATGACATGTCATTGATTGTAAGGTGAACCTGGATTCAGAGGTTTTAAAATGTGGAATAATATGCATCTTATAATTGATGAAGTATGGTATATTAAAGGCAAGGCCTTGCAATTTTAACTGTCTAAATGAGTGGTACAGATAACTGACTACTTTAGAAGTTAATGAAAGTTAAAGTTATTGAGGAAGGTCAGATTAAGCTTTTTTGAAAAGACTGAACTGCTTCTTGAAAGTTATCTAGATTCTGAATATAGCAAAATATGGAGGACGGGGCTATGTGAGTGACGGAACACGAGGAAGCGTTTGGAGTTAATAATAGATGGAGTTTTTAGTGGAATTAGTGTAGACAGAAGCAGAAGGTGGTGTTGAAGAACCGTGAATGCAAACTTGGATGAATACAAAGGTGAATCCAAATTGGGCAAGGATATTTAGGTTTCTTTGTTTTTGTAAGGCTAATTATTCTAGATATTTCTCTCATTTACTGAGAATGTGGGTTTCAGGATTGTTGTAAGATTTGAGTCCACAAGTCACAGTGTTGTATTTCTGTCTAGGTGGAAATAATGTAAGTCAGGAACAGTTAAGAGTTCATATGATAAATAAAGGGTGATAATATCTCCAGAGTGATGTAGAAGTAGAGGTAAGAAAGACTGAGATGTTAGGGTAAGATTGTTTTTGGTAACAAAAAGGCTAGCAGGTGGGAGTTTAGTAAAAGAACAGGATTTGATGGCTGTGATTCTCCAGGAACTCATAAAATGAGATATCAGTATCAGCTTTCATATGGCAGGGCATTTCTAAAGAAGGTCCATTCCATAATGTCAAAGTATAAAGACGGTTTATTGTACTCCTTTCTAGAAGAAGCCTGCCAGGTTGATGAACACTTTGAGAGACAGCATCAGGATGACCAAGATAAATATCTGATGCAAGTTGGATTCCCTGACAGGAAAACAATTACCACCAAGAGTGGCCTTGACTATAATGAATTCGGAAACATACTTCATCTGAATACAAACCTTGTTGCTTCAATACAAAGGCCCCATAAATTTGAGTCCTTTGGATATAATATGGTAGATAATTTAGACTTATTTAGTAGAAGCTCTGCAGGAAAGAAGCATGGTAATGAATGTGCAAAGTTATTCTTCCATACTGAGTATGAGAAAACAACTCCTGGAGTAAAACCCTATGGATATAAAGAGTGTGGGAAGACCCTCAGGCAAAAGAAAGGTCTTAGTCTACATCAGAGAATTAAAAATGGAGAGAAACCCTTTGAATGTACTGCATGTAGGAAAACCTTCAGCAAGAAGTCACACCTCATTGTGCATTGGAGGACTCATACAGGAGAGAAACCCTTTGGATGTACAGAATGTGGAAAAGCCTTTAGCCAAAAATCTCAGCTCATTATACACCTGAGAACTCATACAGGAGAGAGACCCTTTGAGTGTCCAGAATGTGGAAAAGCCTTCAGAGAAAAGTCAACTGTCATTATACATTACAGGACTCATACAGGAGAGAAACCTTATGAATGTAATGAATGTGGAAAAGCCTTCACTCAGAAGTCAAACCTCATTGTCCATCAGAAAACCCACACAGGAGAAAAAACTTATGAATGCACCAAATGTGGGGAATCTTTCATACAGAAGCTTGATCTAATTATACATCATAGTACTCATACAGGAAAGAAACCCCATGAATGTAATGAGTGTAAGAAAACTTTCAGTGATAAGTCAACTCTCATTATACATCAAAGAACTCATACGGGAGAGAAACCTCATAAATGTACGGAATGTGGGAAGTCTTTCAACGAGAAGTCAACCCTCATTGTGCATCAGCGAACTCATACAGGAGAGAAACCCTATGAATGTGATGTGTGTGGGAAAACCTTCACCCAAAAGTCAAACCTTGGTGTACATCAAAGAACTCATTCAGGAGAGAAACCCTTTGAATGTAATGAATGTGAGAAAGCATTCTCTCAGAAATCCTATCTCATGCTACACCAGAGAGGTCATACAGGAGAGAAGCCCTATGAATGCAATGAATGTGAAAAAGCATTTTCCCAGAAGTCATATCTCATTATACATCAAAGAACGCATACAGAAGAAAAACCCTATAAATGTAATGAATGTGGCAAAGCCTTCAGAGAAAAGTCGAAGCTCATTATACATCAGAGAATCCATACAGGAGAGAAGCCCTATGAATGTCCTGTATGTTGGAAAGCTTTCAGCCAGAAGTCACAGCTCATAATACATCAGCGAACACACACAGGAGAGAAACCCTATGCGTGCACTGAGTGTGGCAAAGCTTTCAGAGAAAAATCAACATTCACTGTACATCAGAGAACTCATACTGGAGAGAAACCCTATAAGTGTACAGAATGTGGGAAAGCCTTTACTCAAAAGTCAAATCTTATTGTACATCAGAGAACACATACAGGAAAGAAAGCCCATGGGAAAGGCCATACCCGGAAGTCTAAGCTCATTGCACATTAGAGAGTCAACAATGCAGTTATCTTCACTGAAGGAAAGTTTTGTCAGTTTAAGTAAACATTTTAAAAGTATGTTCTGACTTCTGGTTTAAATATGGGGAGTAAAGTCAGCCTTTTTTTCTTTCCATCTCAGTCTTCGCCCAAAACTACTAGGAGAAAAAGAAGTGGACGTGTAATCTCTGTATCTGACAAAATTAGGAGATCGCTGAAACCCTGATGAGAGGGCTGCCAGAGGCAGAGGAAATCAAGCACCAGTGCAAGGAGATTTCAAAGGCTAGAGAGGAGTGGTCAAGGCTGCAGATGTGAGATAGCACTGGTAAGGACTGTTAGCCAAGTTTTAGGCTGAGTGCAAGACCAAATAGATACATAACAATGGTAACAGAGAGCATGGGCAGGTGGGACGTTTCCTAGACCCATTTGGAGTCTCAGGAGAGACAGGCAGGGGCCTCAACAAGGAATTGCTCAGACAAGCCATATTTGCAGAAAGTAGTCTATACTCATGAGAGGAGCAGTTGGCAGGGGCTGGGGAAAGAGAAGGGAGTGTTCTTGTGAAGAACCCAACAGCTGCCCCTATTTACTGACTCTGGAAAGTCAAGTCTGAAAAACCTACCAAATGCAAAAGTAATTCCAGTTAGAAAATCTCTGATCTGCCTAGAATGTGGCCCCATTTCTTCCCTTACATGAACTTCCAGCAAACAACAAGTCCAGGAAAAACTCTTATTCAATGAGGAATGATTCCAAGGCAATCAAAACCATAAATGTACATGGCTTTTGAGCCAGCAATTCCACTTCTAGGAATGTATATACTCATGCATGTACAAAATGATGAACACACAGAGGTATTCAGTGATGCACTGTTTGTGAAAACAAAAGATTGGAAGCTTTCCACATGGCTCCTGAAATCATGGAATGTTCGCACAGCAACCTTTTAGGTAGACAAAAAAAAAAAAAAATGGATAAAGAGAACTTGGACAACATTTGTGTAGTGATGTGAGATGACCTCCAATATACATTATTAGAAAAGCAAGGTGCAGGATACTGAGGATAATATGCTACCATTTGTAAGTAAAAAGGAGAACGAATGGTGAATACATAATTGAGCGTATATGCATAAACTATCTCTGGAAAGATATACGAGAAGCTGGGAACCCTGATTACCTCTGGGAAAGGGAAGGGGAAGTGGGTGGCTGGAGGGAAGGAATGGGAGGGAGACAACTGTATATCCTTTCAGAACTTTTGAAAATTGTACTACGTGGATGTACTACCTTTTCAAAAAATAAAACTTTTTAAAAAGCATATTTTCTATTACTATTCTAATGAAGTCAGATTCTAGATGCAGGATTTCATAACATTTAGTATAGATATGCTCAATGTGGAGTTTAATTTTTTTAGAGTGAGTAAATTGAATTATCAGTCAGACGAAACAGATATCCAGCCAGTTCCAAAGGCACACAAGCATTGCTTTCTTGAGGTTGCCAAATAAAGTGATTCTAAGGTCAGCTGGGACTGCATTATGTAAATCTACAATAATTGAGACTGGAACACATTTCTTATTTAGTATGCACAGTGACATCTGTGAAAATATCCTGTACTAAAGCCTGCCAATGCCTTTCTATATCTTAAAATGATTTAAATTACTTCATTCATGCATGTGTATGTATTCTTTTTACAAGAGATATAAAGCATAAATCCACAGAGAGGTTGAATAACTTGCCCCCCAAATCACACCTCTGCTGGTGACAACATTTTCCAAGGTGAGAGACAGATTGAAAGCCATGATCTTAATGGATACAGCCAAAGTCCATGTAATAGCACTTTTGCTCCAGAAGGAGAGGTCCCACTGTATGGATGACCATATTTGTGGCCCTCACCCTATTGTGGTTTTTCACTGAGGCCATCTCTGTGGTGGAATCAAGCTTAGTAGATGCAAACTATTACATTGAGAATGGATAAACAGCAAGGTCTTACTGTATAGCACAGGGAACTATATTCAATATCCTGTGATACACCATAATGGAAAAGAATATGAAAAAGAATGTATATATGTATAACTGAATCACTTTGCTGTATAGCAGAAATTAACATGACATTGTACATCAACTATACTTCAATAAAATTAAAAAACAAAAGAAACATTTCATCCTCCTGCTGGTAGAGAATATTCCTGGGGTTTCAGGCCCATCAAAGTTCACCCTTAAGTGGGATGGGGATGGGCAGTCAGATCTGCCATTTCAGGTTGATCTTGGACTCCTGCTTCCTGGGGCCCAGATGGCAGTCTGATGTGATGGGCCATGTGTGTAAGCAGAGGTGAGTGAGGCAGGGACGCAGAGGGGAAGGGGTGGAAATCTCCAGCAATAGATGTGAATAGCAAAGTGGATCTGGGGGTCATCATTGATAAGAAAGTAGTAGTTAGAGAAGAAATGTGTCTTTGTGGCATTTTACAGCTGCTGTATGAATTTAGGAGAAATAGTATTTCCTGTTAACTTGCAATTGTCTTTATCTGTACCTGTTATGCAGTGCTGCCTTTTTCTTTCTCACTCTGAGCTGATTTTCACTCTTTCTGTCCCAGAGAAGTTTTTACTCTTCACTACCCCTTTTGGCCAAGGGCAGGTGACTTCAACTATAGAATATTATTCTGGAAAATTCACATCTTCACCATTGTCTGGGTTACATTGATCTAAAGATGGTTTGGAGAACGTAATCTGTAGTTGGACAAATGTCCATTCTTCACATTCCTTCAAAAGCACCTTAGTGTTGCATCATCAGAAAGGACAGTGGCTGCACAGTAGCATTTAGGACTCTGGAGGTCCCACATTTAAACAGTGTAACACGAACACTAGGGGAATGATTATACTAATATTGTGTAGTACACTCCTAAGTCAAGAGCCAAGTTTACCCAAGTAAAGGAAAAGAGCAGATCCCATTCCTAATCTGAAGAGTATGCAGAAGCAGATATTGGTGGACTAGCAAAAATATCAGATACATTGATTTGCTTGTTTGTTTCTCTGATATTTTTAGTAATGTTAAAGATCCCAGAGAACCTATTGGAATATAGGTACAACATTCTTCCACCTTGAGAGGCCAATATTATATCTAGAGTGGCTGTATGCTCAACCACTGCTTGTCTGATTTCATGAACCTCTCCTGCAAGGAGTTCTATAGCCTTAGTGACCTTGTCTAGTTTTCCTGCTGTTCTCTGAACAATAGTATATAGAATTTCAACCAATTTTCTGGCCTCTTACGAAGTGTGGAAAGAAGAGACTTGGTGACAGAAAAAGGCAGTCCAAAATTCCTCTTGAGTAAAGTCTTTGGACTCAAATCAAGGCCCAGTCTCTCTCCTGGAATCAAATTATCTAAAGACTTCTTTCTCTGAAAAGGAAACTTATTGAAGCAAAAGAAACTCTGGGTGATATTAGGGGCTCTTTTGAAGGTAGGCATTAATTTACCAAGATAACAGATGCTGTGCAATTTGCAGTCAATAGTCAGTAGGCATTTATGTCACAAATCCAATACAGTTCTGTCAGGGGCCACCAACTGATCTGTCTTTGGTCAAGATAACCCCTATGGGGTTGTCAAATGGTATTGTAATGTTTTGCAGCATTTGACAAGAGTGGTCCCATGCCAAGCGTTGACAATTTTAGTAATAGAGACTATTGAGTAGATCTAAGTCAAAAGAACTGGGGCTGCACCTATATTATATGCTTTTTGGTAAGTTGTGTATATGTAAGACAGCCTCATTGCTGTGGCTAGGACATATGGATCAATGGAACATAATAGAGAACCCAGAAATAAACCCACACACCTACAGTCAGTCTTCGACAAAGGAGACAAGAATATACAGTGGAGAAAAGACAGTCTCTTCAGCAAGTAGTGTTGGGAAAGCCGGGCAGCTGCACATAAATCAGTGAAGTCAGAATGCTCCCTCACGCCATATACAAAAATAAACTCAAAATGGCTTAAAGACTTAAATATAAGACATGACACCATAAAACTCCTAGAAGAGAAAATAGGCAAAACATTCTCTGACATAAATCGTAGCAATATTTTCTTAGGTCAGTCTCCCAAGGCAAAAGAAATCAACAAAAATAAACAAATGGGACCTAATCAAACTTATAAGATCTTGCACATCAAAGGAAACCATAAACAAAATGAAAAGACAACCTATGGACTGGGAGAAAATATTTTGCAAACAATGCTATCTTTAAAAAAATTTTAAATATAGTGATTCACATTTTTAAAGGTTATGCTCCATTTATAGTTATTATTAAATATTGGCTATATTCCCTGTGTTGTACAATACATCCTTGTAGCTTATTTTATACCTAATAGTTTGTACCTCTTCATCCCCTACCCCTATATTGCCCCTCCTCAGATCTGTACTATTTTTATTTTGCACTTATAACATCACGGTATGAGAGTGACTGTGTTCCCACTCATCAGCCTTTTTTTTTTTGCCATTGTCATAGGTAAAGGATAATAACTCGATGTGGTTTAAATATGTTTGAGTTATCTATAGCTGAGTAACAAATTATTCACAATTTAGTGGCTTAAAACAGCAAATAGTTATTATATCACAGTTTCTGTGGGCAATGAATCTGGGATTGGCACAGCTGGGTGCTTCTGACTCAAGATCTCTCAAGAGGGTGCAGTCAGGATGTCACCTTGGGATACAGTCATCTGAAGGATCCACTTTTAAGCTAATTCACATGGCTGCTGGACTGAGGGCCTCAGTTCCTTGTGGGCTGATGGACTATGGACCTCAGTCTGCCACACCACATGGGCCTCACAATAGGGCTGCTCAAAATATGGAATTTTTTTTTGCCAGTGTAAGTTATCCAAGATAGAGAGAGTGCCCAACATAGAAGCCACAGTCTTTTCATATTGGAAGTGATATCCCATCACTTTTGCTGTATTCTCGTTAGAAGTGAATCAATACATCTAGCCTCACTCAGGGGGAAGGGATTACACAAGGGAGTGAACAGAAAGTGGCTATCGTTGGGGCCATTTAGAAGCTGACTACCACAATACATATTGGTCTACCTAGTGCTGGTGAAGATGCGGAGCAACTGGAACTCCCATAAATTCCTGGTGGAAGTGTGAAATGGTATAACTACCTTGGAAAACAGTTCAACAGTTTCTTATAAAGCATATACTTACTATATGACAAACAGTTCTAAATTCTACATCTAAGATGTTTTTGATCATGATCATTCAACTTTTATTTAGCCATTTATGCTGAAATAAGTTTAGACACAGAAAAGTTGAAAAAATAGCACAAAGTTCTTATATTCCCTTTTTCCACTTTCTTCTCATGTTAACATAACCATGATATAATTATGAAAACTAAAAACTAACATTAGAACAATATGATTAACTGACCTACAGACTTTATTCATCAGATTTTACCAGTTTTTCCACTAATGTCCTTTTTTAGTTCCAGAATCCAATCCAAGATACCACATGGCATTTAGTTTTCATGTCTTTTTAGCCTCCTCCAATCTGTGGAAGTCCCTTAGTCTTTTCTTGTCTTTCATGACCTTGACACTTTTAAAGAGTACTAATCAGTTATTTTGTAGAATGTTCCTCAATCTGAGTTTGTCTTGTGTTTTCTTATTATTAGGTCGAAGTTACACATTTTTGACAAGAGTACTACAGAAGTGATATACCCTTCCCAGGGCTATATATCAGGGGGCACATAATGTCTATGTTATTTCCTGGTGATGTTAAACCTTTTTTTTCAAATTTCATAGCTTGTATATCTATTTAGCTCTTATGAAAACAGTGGAAACACTGCACAAAATGAACTCAACTGTTTTTATTTCCCTTCTTGATACATGCACATTCTCTACCTTAGGCTTACTGACGAGCAAGGAAGGACTGAAAGGAAGAGGAATTCTATGTTGCCTGATCTTTCTTTCCTTTTATATCATTCTCAGTGTAAAGAGCTGGCTCACACAAGGAAGTAATACAAGTGAAAAAGGACATGCCAGAGTTCTTTGGGGTTTTGAGTTTCTTAGAACGCTATTGCAAGCTTTGTTCATTCAGAGCAAGTTCTGGTTCAAATGGAAAGTGTGGCCTCTTGGGTAGGGTTTCCAGAGTTAGCAAATAAAAATAGACAAATCCGGATCTCAGATAAACAACAAATCATTTCTTAGTATAAGTTTGTCCCAAGTATTTCATAGGACATATCATATCTTGGGGCTGTCAGTGCCCCCTTCTTCCTCAGTCATAGATGTAAGATTACTTTTTTAAAAATTGTGGCAAAATACATGTAACATAAAATTTACCATGTTAATCCCCCACTTTTTTGGCCATGCTGTGCGCTTGAGGGATCTTAGTTCCTGGACTGGGGATTGAACCTGCACCCTCAGCAGTGAAAGCACAGAGTCCTAACCACTGGACTGCGAGGAAATTCCCAATATTAACCCAATTTTTTTTGCCAGTCTGCCTGCTTTTATTTTTTATTTTATTTTTTTATTGGAGTATAGTTGCTTTAAACTGCTGTGTCAGTTTCTGCTGTACAGCCAATATTAGCCCATTTTTAAGCATACAGTTCAGTGGCATTAACTACATTCATATTCTTGTGCCACCATGGTGATGTTAACCTTGATTGGTTAACCCAGTGGTGTCTGCCAGGTTTCTCCACTCTAATTTTACTATTTTCCCTTTGTAATTAACAAATATCTTGGGAAAAATATGTTGAGACTATGCAAATACATTGTTTCCTATCAAATTTTCACCTACTAATTTTAGCACCCGTGGATGGATCTTGTCTGCAACATTTTTTATGTGGTGTTCTAAAAAAATAGTGCTTTTATACTCCCCTCATTCCTTTTGCCTTTATTAATTAGAATTATTCTGTAAGTAAGAGTTGTCCCTTTCCCCCATCTATTTATTTATTTATATCAACTTGTACTCCTATTTATTTTATTCTATGGGTTATAATCTAATAATATGGTTATTTATCTTCTGTCTCAAATTGTTCCACCTTTGGCCATTGCAAGCAGACTCAGGTTGGCTATGGTGCCCTTTTGGTATGCCCGCATCTTTTTTTTTTTTTTTTTTTTGAGTACTTCCTTACTTGCTGGAACTACAAGTTGCTCCACCTCATTTTGTATTTTCCCTGCCCCAGTTCAACTATTTCAAGGAGCTCTGGTTCCTTTTATTAGAAAATGATATTTAGAAACCTAGATCTGGTTGCTGTGTATGCTCATTGGTACTCATTGGGTTATTATTTCTTCTAGGCCCTCTTAGCTAACTTGGAGGCTTGGAAATACAGTGAGCCCTCCATATCTGTGGGTTCTGCATTGGCAGATACAGAGGGCCAACTGTAAGGGACCTGAGCATCCTCAGATTTTGGTACCTGCAGGAGTCCTGTAAGCAATCCCCATGGTTACCCAGGGAGGACTGTATATGAATGTATATTAACTCAAGCTACACACATTTTCTTTTTCTTCTTCCCTCCCTCCCTCTCTCCCTCCCTTCCTCCTTTCCTCCTTCCCTCCCCCCATTTCCTTCCTTCCTTCCTTCCTTCCTTCCTCATTCCTCCTTTATCCTTCCTCCTTCCCTTCCTCTCTCTCTCTCAGAAATTTTTTGGCATTTAGTATATTCACAATGTTGAGCAACCATCACCACTATCTAGTTCCACGATATTTTTGTCACCTCAAAAAGAAACCTCCTGGGGCTTCTCCGGTGGGTCAGTGGTTAAGAATCCGCCTGCCAATGCAGGGGACATGGGTTTGAGCCTTGGTCTGGGAAGATCCCACATGCTGCGGAGTAACTAAGCCCGTGCGCCACAACTACTGAGCCTGTGCTCTAGAGCCGGCGAGCCACAACTACTGAAGCCCGCGCCTAGAGCCTATGCTCTGCAACAAGAGAAGCCACCACAATGGGAAGCCCGCCCACCACAATGAAGGGTAGCCCACACTCGCCACAACTAGAGAAAGCCTGCATGCAGCAACAAAGACCCAATGCAGCCAAAAATAAATTTAAAAAATTTTTTTTAATTTCTTAAAAAAAAAAAGGTCCTACTCATTAAGAATCACCCCTCATCCCACTCTCCCACAACCCCTGGCAACCACTACCACTTTCTGTTTCTACAGATATGCCTGTTATGGATAGTTCCTTTAAATGGAATCATACAATATGTGGCGTTTTGTGTCTGTCTTCTTTCGCTTAGCGTAATGTTTTCAAAGATTATCCATGTTGTGGCATGAATCTATGCTTCATTCCTTTTTATGGCTGAATAATATTCCATTTTATGGATATACCATGTTTTGTTTATCCATTCATCAGCTGATGGACACTTGGGTTGTTTCCACCTTTTGGCTATTGTGAATAGTGCTTCTGTGAATGTTCATGTACAAGTTTTTGTTTGAACACTTGTTTTCAACTATTTTGGGTATATACCTAGAAGTGGAATTGATGGGTCATTTGGTAATTCTACGTTTAACTTATTGAGGAACTGCCAAACTATTTTCCACAGAGGTGGTACCATATTATATTCCCAAAAGCAATTCATGAAAGTTCCAATTTCTCCATACCCTTGCCAACATTTCAGAAAACATAACTTCTTTCAGAAAAAAGAGGAGGGAACACTTCCCAACTCATTTTATTAGGCAGCATTACCCAAATACTAAAACCAGAAAATGATATGACAGAAAAAAACTGAAGACCAATATCCTTCATGAACATGACACAAAAATCTTCATTAAAATATTAGTTATATGTATAAATATATTTTATATATTTATATTTATAAAGATATAAAAATATACAATTTATAAAAGATTTATAAAAATATACAATTTATAAAAGAGATGCATATACACATATGTATATGTATACACGTACATACAAACACATATGTATTTCACATATCACAACAATGAGGGGTTCATGCCAGGAGTGCAAGGCTGTTTCAACATTTGAAAATCATTTTCATTCACCATATTAATGGACTAAATAAGACAAGCCATATAATCATCTCAGTAGATGCAGAGAAAGCATTTGATAAATACCCACTTATGATAAAAACTCAAAGCAAATTAAGAACAAAATGGAAATTCCTTAACCTAATAAATGGAATCTACAAAAACCCTACAATTTACATCATACTGAATGGTGAGAAATTGCATGCTGTCGTTCTAAGATTAGAAACAAGACAAGTATGTCTTCTCTGATCACTCCTATTCAATATTCTGCTGGAAGTCCTAGACAGTGCTATATTAGATAAGAAAAGGAAATAAAAGACATTCAGATTGGAGAGAAAGAAAGAAAACTCTATTTTCAGACAACATTATTGTCTATGTAGATAAAAATTTAAAGTCTAGAGAAAAGCTTCTAGAACTAGCAAGTTTGGCAAGATTTCAGGATACACTGTCAAATATACGAGTCAATTATATCCTACATACCAGCTATGAACAATTGGAATTTGAAATTTAAAAATATAACACGTTAAAAAAACACAAAAAACAAAAATATAACACACATAATATGACCACAAAGACAAACTAATTAGGTATATATCTAACAAAATATGTATAGGATCTGTATACTGAAAAAAACATCAATGAAAGAAATAAAATATCATGTAAATAAATGGAAAGATAGGCCATGCTCATGGATTGTAAGACCCAATAAAATTAAAATGCCAATTCTTCCCCAATTTGATCTATAGATGCAATGTAATTCCAATTAAATTCCCAACAAGCATTTTAAAGTTATTTTTTAGCTAATTCTGCAGTCAAATGCTCTACCCCTGAGCTATACCCCACCACCCTTGACAAGCTAATTCTAAAATTGTTATGGTAAAATAGAGGAGCAAGAATAGCTAAAACAATTATGAAAAAACAAAATTGGAGGATTTGCACTACCCAATTTCAAGACTCACTGTAGAGCTACAGTTATCAAGACAATGTGGTAATGACAAAAATCCAGAAACACAGATCAGTGGAACTGAATAGAGAATAGGGAACCCCAAAATTGGCCCACAGAAATGGAGTTAACTGTTTTTCTTTCCTGTCAAGATAAAGAAGTGCAAATAAGCAAGGGCTGGGAGAAGGCTAAAGGAACCCCGTAGTACTGGGTTCAAGTCAGGAATATCAGCATGAACTCATGTTTCTTTTAAAACATATACAGATAGATAGCTAAAGAAATAAAAATAAATATGTGTATAAATGGGTAGGATACATACATGTATTTCCTAGCTCTTTGACACTCCTAGCAGTGACACACCAGTAGCAATAAACATACATAATGCTGAGAGCTTGGTTTCTAAAGGCCACTTTCCAACAAAAGAAACCAGATCTCCTTGGAGAAATTAATAGCTGATTCTAGGTCTGGATCAGGGAAATTACAAGATGAGCCTGGACTTTCTTATAGTTCCAGTAAGTAAGGAAGTACCCTCCTCCACGATAAAATGATGGGGGCATGTTAAAGGGACTCAGGAGGCAAGCTGAAAGACCTAACAATGGCCAAACCTATAACAATTTGTGCCACATAATACATAATGTAGTACTGGATTATAATACAAAGAATAGAAAAGACAAATATTCCTTATAGAGGAATGCCAGTTAATAAATGTAGAAGCAATGAGGGAAAGAAAATCACTGTTAGAACAAAACAAGAGCCATTGATGAACACTAAAATCAATGGATGAAACTTTAAGGAGAAACAGATATTTGCACAACCTCAAAATATTTCCCTTGTGGTAGTTTTAACATATGACTACAAACTCTTTGATGCCCCTCCGTCCAGAAGGTAGAGCTTAATCGCCCTTTCCTTCAGTATGAGGACTTTTGAGTCAGTGAAGAGTATAGAAAGAGGAAAAACAGTAACTTTACAACAGAGAAACTTGGGAGACACCACCATAACAAAGTGACCAAGGTTAATGTCACTTAGTAATATCACTTAGTAATAAGTCACGTTCATATAATCTGTCCCCTGAAATAATGCAATAAGAAGGGCACATAATCTCTGTGATATCCATCCCCCAAATCCATAACCTCAATATGTTCATGATAAAACATCAGACAAATGCAAATTGAGGAACATTTCTACAAGACTACTTATCATGTCTACAAGACTAATCTTCAAAAGTGTCAAGATCATGAAAGATAAAGACCAAAGAAGCTGTCACAGGTTGGAGGAGACTGAGGAAACATGACAACTCAAAGCAATGTGATAAACTGCATTGGATCCTGGAACAGAAAAAAGGTTGGTGTTCAGTAAAGGATAAACCTTGCCCAAAGAAAGACTTGGCCCCTTGACCCAGCTCCTAGGAGGTAACCTCTAAGCCCTTGGAGTGTCCTGCCTGATAAGAGTGTCTGTTACCTGGGAGCCTGGAGCCATGCTGGGTAGTCTATGCCAAGGTAAGGGTTTTGAGCCATGTGGTATCAGTTCAGCCTCTGGAAGGGCTGGAGACTATAAGTGTGTGTGATGGGAAAATACATACTTGCTAAAACGGATCAAAAGAAAAAAAGAAGTGGCTATTAATATAAGAATTTTACCATGATAGAGTCATTTCATAATGAAAAAAGGGCGTACTCAACAAATGGACATAACAGTCCTAAATGCTGTATACCTAATAACAGAGCTTCAAAATAGATAAAGCATCAACTGTATAACTGAAAGGAGAAATAGAAGCACAATGTTAGTTGGAGATCTCAATACCTCTCCCTCAATAACTGATAGAATGGACATAAAATCAGTAAGGCTACAGAAGACTTGAATCATACTATCAAAGATCTTAATTCATATTTATAGATCATGCCACATAACGAGAAAAATACATTCTTTACAAGTGTGCATAAAACTTTTGCCAAGATAGACCATATTCTGTACCGTAACAGAAGTCTCAATTAATTTATAAGTATTCAAGTCATACAAAGTATATTCTCTGATCACAATGGAATCAAATTATAAATCATAACAGAAAGTGGAAAATTCTAAAATATCTGGATACTGTAACACACATCTAAATAACACACGGGACAAAGAAGACATCCCAAGGTAAGTTAGGAAGTATTTTGAACTGAATGAATATGTAAAGACAACATATCAGTATATATTAGATGCTACTAAATGAGTGCTTAAAGGGTTATTTATGTCACTAAAGCTTTATACTACAAAAGAAGAAACGTCTCAAATTAGTGACTCAGCTTCAACCATAAGAAACTAGAAAAAGAAGAGCAAATTTAACTCAAAGTAAGCAGAGGAAGGAAATAATAAGGGAACATAAATAAAATTGAAGACAGAAAAACAATAGAGAAAAATCAATCACACCAAAAGCTGGATATTTGAGAAAAATCAGTAAAATTGATAAATCTCTAGCCAAACTGCCCAGAAGAAAAATGAGACACAAATTACTAATATCAAGAATGGGAGAAGGGAACATCACTTCAGATCCTCCAGATTTTATTAAAAGGATAAAAAAGGAATATGATGAACAACATTTTGCTCCTAAATTAGACAACTTATGTGAAATAGACAAATTCTTTGAAAAATACAAACTACTAAAGCTCAGTGAAGAAAATGATAACCTGAATAGCCTTATAACTGTTAAATTGAATTTTTAGTTAAAAACTTTTTAAAAAAATGAGACATAATTGACATTTAACGTTGTGTAAGTTTAAGGTGTACAACCTGTTGATTTGATACACTTATATACTGGAGCATGATTACCACCATAGCATTAGCTAATACCCCTATGATGTCACATAATTATCATTTCTTTTTGTGGTGAGAACATTAAAGATCCAGTCTCTTAGCAACTTTCAAGTATATAATACAGTATTGTTCACTATAGTCACAATGCCATTCATTAGCTCCCCAGAACTTATTCATCTTCTAACTGCAAGTTTGTACCCTTTAACATCTCCCCATTGCCTCACCCCTCCCAGTTCCTTGTAAACACCATTTTGTTCTCTGTTTCTATGAGTTTGGTTTTCTAAGATTCCACATATAAGTGATATCGTACAGTACTTGTCTTTCTCTGTCTGACTTCCTCACTTAGCATAATGCTATTAAGGTCCATCCATGTTGTCACAAATGGCAGGATTTTCTTCTTTTTCATGAATAATATTCCATGAAATATACACCACATCTTTTATAAAAGAATACCAGTGCCAGATGGCTTCACTGGCAAATTCTACCAAACATTAAAGGAAGACATAACACCATTTCTACACCAAACCTTCCAGGGGAGGGACCACTTCCCAACTCATTCTATGAAGTCAGCATTATCCTGATACCAAAAGCAGACAAAGAAAATATAAGAAAACTAAAAACCAACATCCTAAATAAGAATACATGCAAAAATTCCTAACAAAAACTTTAGCAAATTGAGTCCAGTGATATATAAAAATGATAATACATCATGACTAAGAGGGGTTTAATTCCAGAAATGCTAGATTTATTTAACTATCAAAAATCAATATAATCAATGTAATTTGACAGATTAACAAATTAAAAAAGAAAAGCTATATGATTGTCTCAATAGCTGGAGAAAAAACATTTGACAAAATCCAACATCTCTTCTTGATAAAAACTATCAACAAATTAGTAATAGAGGTAACTTCCTCAACCTGATAAAGAGCATATATGAAAAACCCACAGCTAACATACTCAAAGGTGAAAGACTAAATATTTTCTTCCTAAGATCAAGAAAAAGGCAAAGATATCCACTCTGATCACTTCTATTCAACATTGTACTGTAGCCAGTACCATAAGACAAGAAAATAAATAAAAGGCACCTATAATGGAAAGGAAGAAGCAAAACTACCATTTCTCACAGATGACATGATTGTCTATGTAGAAAAGCTTAACAGGATCAACAATAGCTACTAGAACTAATAAGTGAGCTTAGCAAGGTTATGGGATACAAGATCAACATGTGAAAGTCAATTGTATTTCTCTATCCTAGCAAAAAACTATTGGAAATTTTAAAATAATTAATACCATTTAAAATAATATAGGCATATGAAATACTTAGGGATAAATTTGACAAAATGTATAAAACTTGCGTACTAAAAACAACAAAACACTTCTGAGAGAAATGAAAAAAGACCTAAATAAATGGAAATATATACCCTGTTCATGGATCTGAAAACTCAATATTATTAAAATGTCAATTATTTCCAAATAGATCTATAGATTCAATTCAATCCCAATCAAAACCCAAGCAGGCCTTTTATAGTAACCAACAAGCTGATTCTAAAATTCATATGGAAATTTAAAAGACCTAGAATAGCCAAAACAATTGTGGAAAAGAAAAGTAAAGTTGGAGGACTTTACACTATCTGACTTCGACTTATTATGAAACTACAGTAATCACTAATGCTAGAGTAATACAGAAGTTACAACAATGCCAACAGTGGTACTGGCAGTAAGATAGACAAATGGAAAAACAGAACTGAAGTACTTCCAGAAATACAACCAATCAACTGACTTTTTTACAGAAATGACACGGCAAGTCAATCGAGGGAGGATAATTTTTTTTAAACAAATGGTTCTTGAACAATTGGACAGCCATATGCAAAACAAAGTGAACCTAAACCGTTTCTTAGACCATATACAAAATTAAATCAAAATGGATAGCAGGACTAAATGTAAGAACCAATATTATAAAATGTCTAGAAGAAAGCTTAGGATAAAGTCTTAGTGACCCTGAGTTTTGCAAAAATTTCTTAACCATGACTCAAAAAGCATGAACTATAAGGAACGTATAAATGAACTGGACTTATTAAAATTAAAAACTTTTGCTCTTCTGTTATTCAAATGAAAAGGCAAACTTGGGAGAAAATGTTTGCAAAATATATATATCCAACAAAGGACTTATATCTAGGATATATAAAGAACTCTTACAACTGGGCAAAATATTTGAAAAGATATATCAACCAAGATGATATATAGATTGTAAATAAGCACAGATGATCTATAGCATTAGTTATTAGGAAAGTGTAAGTTAAAACCACAGTGAGACACCACATGACTCCCACAAAAATGGCTAAAATTAAAAGGAATAATAATTCCTAGTGAGGGCAAAGATGTGAAGCAAATGGAACACTTATATGCTGCTGGTGGAAATGTAAAATGGTACAGCACTTTGGAAAACAGTTTGCAAATTTCTTAAATAGCTAAATATACACTCAGTGTATGACCAAACTATTCAATCCTAGGTATTCACACAAGAGAAATGAAAGCTACATCCACACAAAGACTTGTATTCAAATGTTCATATCAGTTTTATTTGTAATAGCCAAAAACTAGAAACAACACAGATTTCTATCAACACGTGAATGGATAAACAAATTTGGTACATCTATACAATGAAATACCATTTAGCAGTAAAAAGTAATTACTATAGATACATGTAACAACTAAAACGAATCACAAAATAATTATGCTGAATGAAAGAAGCAAAACAAAACAAGAATGCCTACAGTACAATTCCATTTATATAAAATTGTAGAAAATTCAAACTAATTTATAGTGAGAAAAAACAGATCAGTGGTTGCCTGTGGATGGGGGGAAGGGTGTGGGGAGGGAGGGTTGGATGACAAACGGGCATAAGGAAACTTTTATGGGTAATGGATATGTTATTTTTATTGTAGTGATGGTTTTAAAGGTACATACATATGTCAAAACTCATCAAATTGTACACTTTAAACAAGTTCCATTTACTATATGTTATTATACCTCAATAAAGTTGTAAAATATATTTTGGAGACAATGAGAGAAATTTGAAAATGGACTGGATATATCGTATTAGATATCATATGAGAATTAGATTGATAATGATGATCTAGTTATGGGGGAGAATGTCCTTATTTTTAGGATATGGATGCTCAAATATTTGAGTGTAATGTTATAATGTCTATAACTTACCATCAATTATTCAGGAAAAAATTTACATATACATTGTTGAATCTAGATGAAAGTTGTATGTGTGTTCATTGTACTGTTCTTTCAGTACTTCTACATGATTGAAAATTGACATAATTAAAACGTGGGGAAAACACAATATTGTTATATTGATTTATTGCCCATCCTCGTCTTAGGAAGAGAGACATTACCTTTATTGTCCTAGAATGTAAGTAAATCTTCTCTGGGAATGTCTCCAGGGAGGGAGACATTCTCTATCTTTACTGTTCTGGAATGTAAATAAACCTGAGCACACTGGCTGTTAATGTCTAGACATTAAGAATTCATGGAGAATTATCTCTGAACAGGAGGCTAGAGCCAATCACAAACAACCAAAAAGAATAATGAAACGAATGTATGAAACGAATGTATGAAACGAATGTAGAGTGGTAAGAAATGGACGGAGAATATGACAAAGACACATTACATATGCATACTTGATGTCCCTGAAGAAGAGAAGAGATGGACCAGATAAAAAAGTTAAACAAAATAAAACTTCCCTGAAATAAAAGGCTTGAATCATGATTGGAACAGCTAACTATAACCCAGTTAAAATTAGCTCACAAAAATCAAGACTAAGGCATATGCTTCTAAAGATCCTTAACTTCCAGCATAAAAAAAGAATCACGTGGCAGAAACATACAAGAAAAATATCAGGTTAATCTAAGACTTCTCAATGGTACCACTCAATTTTAGAAGAGCAATGCTTACCAAGTTCTCAGGAAAAGAAAGTGTAACTTTAACAATCAGGGTTCAATCAGGGAAGTGGATTCATTATGAGTATTATGGAATAAGGAATTTTTATATGAATTAGATCATGCACAATTGTGGGAGTAGCTGGGGAAGTAAAGGTATGGAAGGGGAAGCTGGAAGATTAGAGAAGTCACTAAACCAGCCCTTTTGAAACACTGGCATGGGTGGATAAGTCAGTGCTTGCAAGAAAATCTGAGAAGCCAGGCACATCCAGCTGCTTAAGTGAGACTGTGAAAGGGGAGCTGATGGAGAAATATATGAAGAGCTGTTGCCTTTGTGGGTTGCAGCTAGGCATCTGGTGGCAGGCCTGGGGCCGCTGTAGGTAAGCAGGGCTGGGAGATAGAAAGGGCTGAATACAGAGTGGAAGAGAGTGAGGAAAAATTAAGACCTTCCGGGTATCTCTGCATCTGTCCTTCCCTGTATCTAATCTCAAACTTTTGGAGTAATGACTGTTCCTTCACTTTGACCTCCCGAATCTCATGCAATTTCTACTTTTGGCCGACTCTAACCTGGAGTCACACAGGATTCTTGAAAACACATTTCTCAGCATAACCCAGACAACAGTAGAACAATACAGCCCAATAACCTAATTTTGTTTTCTACTGGAAAAGTTTTGTGGTGAAGTAACACCACCTGAGTTCAGAAACTCCTTCAAATTTGCTCAATTGTTTTCCTTAGTTAAATTCACTTCTAAAATAACACTCACCAAAGTTAATAATGACCTCCCTGTCACAAAATCCAAGCACCGGTTTTCTTTCCTCATGTGAATTGACCTCTAGTGTGGACAGTTCCTCCACTGAAACACTCCTTGGAAACACTCTGTTCTCTGTGAACCCCTTGCTCACCTGGTATGTTTTCACCTCTCCAGCTGTTCCTTCCCATTATCCTCTGTAGATGAATCTTTCTTGGCCTGGTCCTCAAATGCTGATAGCACAAGCCTTGGTCCTCGGCCTGCTTTCCCTGTCACTCTAAACATTTTCTTTAGGTAGTTGGAT
This sequence comes from Delphinapterus leucas, assembly GCF_059928025.1. Taxonomy (NCBI): domain Eukaryota; kingdom Metazoa; phylum Chordata; class Mammalia; order Artiodactyla; family Monodontidae; genus Delphinapterus; species Delphinapterus leucas. The sequence continues at coordinate 90,453,431 of NC_143150.1, forward strand.
GAGACTAAGATACCACACACAAGCTCTCAAATCCTGCCCAAGCATAGAGAATGGTAGGGGGGACTTGGCAGGCTCAGGAAGTGGCGTGTATCTAGTATTCATCAAGAACTTCTCCCCACACATAGTTCTAAGTGCTTTACACAGATAAGTGCATCAACTTCTTGTTATGAGTAATTGTGTACCCCCCAAAGATATGTTGAAGTCCTAACCTCCAGTACCTCAGAATGTGACCTTACTTGAAAACAGAGTCTTTACAGAAGTAATCAAGTTAAAATGAGGCCAGTAGGGTGGGCCTAATCCAATATGACTGGTATTCTTATTTAAAAAAAAGGGAAAATTAGACAGAGACAGACTAGCAGAAGGAACACGATGTGAAGACGCACGGGAAGAAAATGGCTGTATGACTGGAGTGATGTATCCACAAGCCAAGGAATGACTGAGACTACCAAAAACTACGTGAGAGGCACAAAACAATTCCTTCTCTAGTGCCTTCAGAGGGAGTGTGGCCCCGCTGACACCTTAATTTCAGACTTCCGCCCTCACAATACATTTCTGTTGTTTTAAGCCACTCAGTTTGTGGTACTTTATTACAGCAGCCCTAGGAAGTTTATACACATCTCATGTCAAATCTATGAGATAGGTACTACTGTGAACATCCATCCTTTACAGCTGAAGAAATCAGGACAGAGAGGTTAACTAACCTGTCCAAGGTCACATAGCTAGTAACTGGTAGAGCCAGGATTGAAACCCTAGCTGACTGGTTCCTGAGCCTATCTACCCAACCACTATGCAAATTGCCTCAATATTTTGAACAGCATTGCTCCTAAGTTGAAAAGGGGGTGTATAAATAAATCTTAATATGCAAATGGTTGAATAAATTATTGCATATCCACCCCATGAACTATCATGCAATCAGTCAAAAGCGTTATTGTTGAGTAATAAAGCAAGCAGAGATAGTTGTGTGACATGATCCCATATTTGAAAATCAAGGAAGAAAACAATCCTTATACAGCTTCTGTCTGATTATAAGCATGTAACATAAGTATATCTATATACAATTATGAGCACAGATTAAAACATGAAAATGTTCATAGTGGTTAATTAGTACTGGTTATCTGTTGGAGATAAATAGTGGAGGAGGAAATTCAGTAAATAATAAATGTATTAGCTTTTTCTCGGTAATAAGCCACCCAAAACTTAGTGGCTTAAAACAATCAACATTTTAATCCACGATTCTGTGAGTCGTCTGGGATGGGTGGGGTGGATGGCAGAGCTTTTCTAGTCTAGGCCAGTGTATTACTATTGTAATCTATTACTATCTAACAAATTACCCTAAAATTCAGCAGCTTAAAACAACATCTATTATTTCACGGTTTCTGTGGGTCAGGAATTCAGGTGAGGCTCAGAAGGGTGCCTTTGGCTGAAGGTCTCTCATAAGGTTGCAGTCAAGCTGTAAGCTGAGGCTATGGTCTTATGAGAAGGCTAGACTGGAAAAATATGCTCCAAAACTCACTCATGTGGGTCTTCCCACAGGGCTGCCTCATGCTTCCCCTAGAGTAAGCCCTCTGAGAGTGACAGCATCCAAGATGGAAGCCCCCATCTTTCTGTAACCTAATCTTGGACGTGACATCCCATTACCTCTGCCTCATTCTATTCACTAGAACCAAGTCACTAATCCAGCCCAAACTCAAGGGAACAGAATTACACAAGGGTGTACATACCAGGAGGTAGGGATAATTCAAGGTCATCTCAGAGGCTGCCGACCACAGTAGGCTTGACCATGGCTAGATGGATAGAATGGCTTCATTCACACATCTGGCAGATGAAGTATGGTTGGTCTAGGGCACCTCAACTGGGATGGCTCATCTCTGCTCCATCACTGCTCCGTAAGGTCTCTAATCCTCTGATAGCATAATCCAGGCTTTTTCACGCTTGGGCTCAGGATTTCAAAGAGCAGCAAGAGTGGGCAAACCTCAGTGTGCAAGTATTTCTCAAGCCTCTGCTTGTGTCATATTTGCTAATGTCCTACTGGCCAAAGAAGTGGCCAAATCCAGTTTCAAGGGCTGGAGAAATGGACTCTACCTCTTGGGTGAAGTGGCAAAGTCATATTGAAAGGTGGCATATATTCTGATGGTAGTGGCTAAAGGAGACCATCCAGACTTCTGGATTCTGGCTAGAATGTAGACACCTGAAAAGAGCTCCTATTCTTATAATTAGAAAAAATTCAGGTAATCTACAAAATCATAACTTTTCTTGAACTCATCATAGAGCAACCAACTAGCTTGATATATAAGACAAATGCCTCAAAGGAGACAGGAAGTTATCACTGGTCACCTATGGCAGAGCAGGAAGGAAGATGGGCCTACCACACCAGCAGTAAGAACTCAGCAAGAATTTTAAATAAATTTCTAAAGGCTGAGTGTGGGATAGTGTGAGAATATAGGACCTCTGAGAGCTGGAGACCTAGGGGTAGTTAGCCCCCATTTGCAGGTTCTTCTCCACAGACCTCCACTGGGTGCTCACAAGAAACACTGGGGATAGGGTGGGATTGGAGAAAGCCTCTCTCAGTGGTGTAGGCCTGCAAGGGGACAGCTGCTGATACAGAAATGGCACAAAGCCCCAATGGGGCCCTATTCCCCTACAAAATGAAAGCCTTAAGCCACTGGGGGAAGTGCAGCAAACCTTGTTGCCCACAGGACATAGGTGAAGATCCACTGTGGCTAGAGGAAAGGAAAAGGGAAAAAACCTTCCACTCACAGAGGAAGGGCAGGAAACCATCCTAGGCCCAGACCATTTAAGGCTTTATACTAATGGGGAGGGCAGGATCACCCTCCAAGACCTAGGGATACAGGGCCTGCCTAAGACTGAGGCTGGCCCAGGACAACTCCTGTCCCCCCACTCATCAGGTCACCAAGACCCAGGTAATAATAGAAGTCTACTACTAAGGGAGAAGCAAGAGCATAGAGAGGGAGTCTCTCTGAGATGCAGGCACATAGGAAACACCTAAAGGCAAGGGTGGTTCAGGAATATTGAGAAAAATTATCTGGAAAACCAGTGCCTACTCTAAGCACAAGGTAACACTAGAGAAATTTGAAGTCATTGACACACTGTAGGTAAAGAGAGCAACAAAACCTAAGCCCAGCCTAAATCCTGACTAGATGGACTCAATTCCCCTATGCTAATGACCTATAAGGAAAGCAGCCATTATCTACTCCCGGGAATAAATATTTACCTTAGTTTCTACTCTCCTACATACAACATTGGACATTCAGCCAAAAATTACATGCAAAACAGCAAGAGAAAACAATCCACTGTCAAGAGACAAAGCAATCAACAGATCCAGACTCAGTTGATCCAGTTGTTGGAACTGTCAAACAGGGAATTTAAAATAACAATGATTAATTAATATGTTAAAGAGGGTAGTGGAAAATGTAAACAACAGGTATGAACAGATGGGGAATTTCAGCAGAGAGAATGGAAATACTAGAAATGAAAAGAAAACATAACTGAGATGAAGAATGCCTTCAATGGGTTCATCAGTGGATCTAACAGAGCCAGGGTAGGGGTTAAAAATCAGTGAACTTGAAGATAGGTTAATAGAAATTATCCCAACTGAAACACAAAGCAAAATAATGACTGAAAACAGGCATACATATAAGGATAGAAATTTGTAGCATTTTCTGTCTAACAGTCTCTCTTCTGGTCATAAATTATTTACATTATCATACCATGCAAAATATGTTCACCTCCATTCCAAGACCTCTAAACGTTTATCCCAAATTATAGCATCAGGCTCAAATCTAAGACCTTAAGTCTTCTGCATCAGGTTCAGATATGGCTGAGGCTCCTTGGGTGCAGTTTCTCAGTTTCTTGATCCAGAGACCTGTGAGTTAAATGACAAGTTATATGACCACCCCCCCAACCCAACACACACACACACACACACACACATAAATATAAATACAATAATGAGATAGGGACAGGATAACTGCAACAGATACTCCCATTCAAAAAGGGGAGGAACAAGAGGCACATATGTCACTGTTCCATAATAATTCTGAAATCCCAGAGAGCAAATATTGTCAGGTATCCCTGCCCCAGGGGCAAATAATGTTTCTTGCTTAGGTCACAGTTCTACCTGGGAATGGCTTCCCAGTCCATTTTAGTACATCGTTCTTGGGTCTTCTGAGACAGCCTTCTTTTCCCACAAGAAATGGCCCATGTTTGCAGCTGAGTAACTTTCTCAGCTTGCTTCCTGTTCACAGAAGTTAGAGAGGGGAGTCCAGAGGCCACTTTTCATTTTGGACTGTTTCAGTCCCTTTAAGTCCAACCTGGAGGTAGTTTTGCTAGTAAAACTCTATTAAAAATGTTACAAGTTTCTATGAATCTGGTTTGTATTTACTCCATGTCCCAAATGCGACATCAACAATTCTTTTTACCCTCCCTACTTTGAGCAGTGTGTCAGGCTACTGGGAAAATGTTGTGAAGTTTTAAGAAGCTGTTTGACTTAGCTGAGAGAGTCTCCTAAACTCCAACTTAAATATTTCACACATTTTAACAAAGGGTCTTAGAGCCACATCTACGATTTGATCTCTACCCTTGGGCCATTTTTTCACCTTGAGAATATTTTGGTGGCTGGAGAGACTGGAGATGTGAAGCAGTTATTTTCAACCCAGCCAAGTCCTGGCTTTTCTGTTATTTCTTCTGAATTCTGCTCACAAATGGAACAGTTATTTGCTTAGTTCATACTTTTCTTTCTGTATCTTATCACATGCAGCTAAAAGAAGCAAACTGATAATTCCAACATTCTGTTGGAAATCCCTTTAGCCAGATCCACAAGTTCATTTGGTACATTCTCTATCTTTCCACAGAGGATGGTGACTGTTTTGCTATTTCTTTCCCTTACTAAACAACACAGACTCCCATCTTTTCCAGCCTTTCTTAACAGTTTTCCTCATTGTTTTTCCAGTCTCTGCCTGCTGCCCAGGCCCAAAGCTAATGTCACGTCTTATGTTTTGAAACAATATCCCCAGTAGGCGTACACTTTTAGGTATTACTTAGCATTTGCTGTGCAACAGACTACCCCAAACTTAGTAGCTTAAAACAATAATCATTTTATTTATCTCATAATTCTCCAGGTTGGCTGGGATAACTGGTGTGGCTCTTCTGGTGTGGGCTGGCGTGGCTGGGGCTGCAGGTTGATGAAAGCCTCACTCCCATGTCTGGCATTTGGTCTAAGGGGCTTCAGCTGGCCTGGTTCATCTCTGTTCCATGTGGCTTCTCATCCCTCAGTAATCTGAGTTTCTTCACATGAAGGTCTTGGAATTCCAAAGAGCAGCAAGAGAGGGTAAGACTCGAGGCAGGCTTTACACACTTCCCCAGCATCTTCTTGAATCTCTTTGTTAATGTACATTGGCCAAAACAAGTCACATGGCCAAGCTCAGAGTCAAGGAGTAGAGAGAGAGCTCCACCTCTTAATAAGAAAAACAACAGAGTAATATTACAAAGGGGGGTGCATAAAAGGATAGGAGAGATCTGTGGCTATTTTGCATTGTACCACAATGAAGGAAGATAAAAATACGATGTCATGGAAACCAGTATGAATGATAGGATTATATGTATGTATTCGTGTAAAATTATATCAGCAGATGTGTGTATATATAAAACCATAATGACTTTAAAACTGTGGATTCACATGAGCAAAATATTCAATAGGAAACATATTTGATAGACATAATTACATTAAATCCAAAAAAAAATTTCAATTCAATTATTCCTCCCATTGTGCAATGTGTTCTGCTGCAAATACTCTACAGAACTGAGAGCAGGTCTACACATTAAATATATCATTTTGTTGTCCTACCTTTTGTTTTGTTGCCACTTTAAATTGCTTAATATAACACAGTAAACAGTCATTTATATAATTTTGCATACTCCATCTATAAAGAATTTGATAATAACTTGCCTTATATAATACTTTGTACAGGAAGGCTTTTCCTAATGCCTCAAACTGACAGCATTTTCCCTGGTATGAATTCTATTATATTTTGTGAGGCTGTGAAAATATGGAAGTTCCCCTTCATTCAGTGCATTCTTAGAGGGTCTCTTCCGAATAATTTTTCTCCTCTCAGGTGAAACAGCCTGATGAATTCTTTTTATTATACAATGTATTCATATATGATCGGTCTTGGTTGAATTTTATAATACACACTTAGACCTGATTTCTGTGATAAGGTTTTCTCATTTTCAAGAAACAGGGTTACTTTCATGTATGAATATTGCGATGCATACTCAGAACTGATTTCTGAGTGAAGCCCTTTCCACAGTCACTACATTTATAGGGTTTCTCTCCAGTATGAATTGTCTGGTGTTTATTGAAATTTGACCTGTCAGTGAAGGCTTTCCCACATTCTGCACATATATATGGTTTCTCTCCTGTGTGAATTCGCTGATGTACTTTGAGATGTGGTTTCTTGGAGAAGGATTTCTCACAGTCAGAACATTTGTAAGGCTTCTCTGTAGTATGGATTCTCTGATGTGTAATTAACTCTGACTTCTGGATGAAGGCCCTCCCACAATCAGCACAGACATAGGGTTTCTCTCCAGTATGAATTGTCTGGTGTTTATTGAAATTTGACCTGTCTGTGAAGGCTTTTCCACATTCTGCACATATATAAGACTTCTCTCCAGTATGAGATTTCTGGTGAGTATTGAGATTTGACCTGTTGGTAAAGGCCTTCCCACAGTTAGTGCATATATAGGGTTTCTCTCCTGTGTGAATTCGCTTATGCATCTGGAGTTGTGACTTAGAAGGGAAAGATTTCCCACAGTCACTGCATTCATAAGGCTTCTCTCCAGTATGAATTCTTTGATGTGCAATCAAGTGTGCCTTTTGGATGAAGGCCTGCCCACATTCAGTACATATGTAGGATCTCTCTCCTGTATGAATTCTCTGATGCATTCTGAGCGTTGATTTTTGGGTAAAGGCTTTCCCACACTCACTGCACTTGTGGTGTCTCTCTCCAGTATGAATTTTCTGATGTACATTGAGGGCTGAGTTGAGGGAGAAGCCTTTCCCACATTCACTGCATTCATAAAGTTTTTCTCCAGTATGGGTTGTCTGATGCCTAAGTAGAGATGACACTTGGAAAAATGATTTTCCACATTCACTACATTTATAGGGTTTTTCTCTAGTATGAATTTTCTCATGCATAATTAATTCTGAATTTTGGATGAACGCCTTCCCACACTCAGAACATATATATAGTTTTTCATCTCTATGAACTCTCAAATATATACTGAGTAGTGGCTTCTGTGTAAAAACATTCACACATTTGCTAAGTTCATGAGGTTTTTCCATAGTATGAATTCTCTGAGGTGCAAAGAGGTGTGACCTCTGGGTGAAGATCTTCCCAAGTTCAGTACACATATTTGCTTTCTCCCCAACAGGAAATTTCAGATTGTGACTGAGTGCTTGTTTGAGGCTGAAGACTTTTCCACATGGATTGCTGTCACAGAATTTCACTCCTGTATGTGTATCTTCATGGTTAGTATAAGAAGAGCTCTGGGTGAAAACTTCACCGTGTCCAATAATTTTATCAAAGTTCTTTGTTGCATTGTTTTTATTATGAATAGGTACATCTAAATTATACTTTAAACTCTTTCCAAATGAGTCACGTTTATGGGATCTTTTCTGTGAAGGAATACGATTTGGGCCTGGATGAACAAATTTTCCACTGTCTTTATATCCATAATCCCATTCTGTATTCAATATTTTCTTATTGATGAAAGCAGCATGACTCAGAGGTTTGTTCTGTTTTTCCTGATAGCTTTTTATCTGTTCAGCACCGTGCCACAGTTCTTCTAAAATGGAATACAATGAATCATCTCTTGTATCTTCACCCTCCATTTCACTATGAAATGAAACTTTTCCAGAAATTCTTTTTTGTGAGGTCTTAATCCCAAACTTTTCATCTAAAAAGAGAATGAAAAAGTAAAATTGACACAAAGAATAGATGGCAGAAGATTAAAAGGTACACATAAATTAATCCAAATTGAACACAGGGAAACCAGTAAATTTGATGATGATGATGACAATGACAGAAAATACATATATAGCACTTATTATGTGCCAAGCTCTTATATGACATGATGTTCCAGGCATTGTTCTAAGAAATATATATATATGAACTCATTTAATCCTTTCAAAAGCCCTATGAGGTATTTTGTATTATTATTCACCATTGTAGATAAGGAAAGTGAAGTTCAGAATAATTTTATATATATATATATATATATATATATATATATTCAGTATTGGAGATTGGAGTTCAGCTAAGCAATCTAGCTCTATTTTGGTAGGGGATATCAAGTAGGGTGAAGTGAAGATTAAACAGACAAGGGTTTAAAGGGGAAATTTCTGTGGAGAGCCTAGGCTTGAAGGGGTGACTCAGAGTCTAAGTCCTCATTAGCTTGGCTTGAAGGGGTGACTCAGAGTCTAAGTCCTCATTAGCTTTCAATTCTAAATCCTCACTTATCTCACTGATTCTTGCTTATTAGCAACAATATCAAATTAAGCTGATAAAAAAACAGTTAAATTTGCTAAGAGAGTAGATCCTAAAAGTTCTCATCACAAGGAAAAATTTTTTCTTTCTCTTTTTTGTATCTATATGATATGGATGTTAACTAAATTTACTGTGGCAATCATTTCACAATATATATATGTCCAGTCATTATGCTGTACACTTTAAATTTATACAATGCTGTATGTCAATTATATCTCAATAAAACTGAAAAAATTAATTTATTCATGCCTATAGGAAAAATATTGTGATCACAGCCATCCTGACCTATACAAACAATAAATGTATGTCTATACTCCAACTCTCCATCCAGGTGTTATTGTTTTCTTGAAACAAAAATTATATATATTTAACAAGAAGTACAAAATCAGAGAGATGACAAACCAACTGTGGTAGACTGAAAGCTGCCCACTAGAATCTGTTTCATCATTCTTTTGCAATAACAGAGTAGTAGCCAGGCATATGGCTGCCTAGTCATATAACATTTCTCAACCTCCTTTGAAAATTGGTGTGGCCATGTGACAATGTTCTAAACAGAACGTGAGAGAAAAAAACGGGTGCTACCTTCAAACCAGAGCATTGAAACAGTAGGCATGTTTTCTCTATACCTTCTTCTACCCTCTTGCTTACTAAAACCTGGACTTGACAGCAACATGGATTCAAACATGCAGATGCCACAAAGAATCCAAGAGACAGTGGAGTTGAGTAGTGGAAGGAACCTGGATTCATAAATAAGCAGGAGCAACTAGGTTTTCCAATGGCCTGTGATATTAGAGACTTTATATAAGAGAGAAATAAAATTCTGTATTTAAGTCACTGTATCTAATGCTCTCTTTACTACTGTGAATTATCTTTAACACAATTATTATACTATTCTTGCCCAGAGTGGGAATCACAGATTGTTCCATTACCAGTACAGTTCATGAGACATATGCGAATCTCAATAATAATTGTAAAATGAAGAATTACACACTATCTTACCAGCAAGAGTTTTTAGATACTGAGAATGCTCTGAATCATCAAATCCAGTTTTCCCCTGTTAGTCATTTTGATACTGTACTCTGAACACATCTCCCATATAAAATCTCATCCTCTTATTCTTTTTTTTATTTTTAACATCGTTATTGGAGTATAATTGCTTTACAAGGGTGTGTTTGTTTCTGCTTTATAACAAAGTGAATGAGCTATACATATACATATATCCCCATATCTCCTCCCTCGTGCATCTCCCTCCCACCCTCCCTATCCCACCCCTCTAGGTGGTCACAAAGCATGGAGCTGACCTCCCTGTGCTATGGAGCTACTTCCCACCAGCTATTTATTTTACATTTGGTAGTATATATAAGTCCATGCCACTCTCTCACTTCATTCCAGCTTACCCTTCCCCCTCCCCGTATCCTCAACTCCATTCTCTCAAGTCCATTTTCTATGTCTGCGTCTTTATTCCTGTCCTGTCCCTAGGTTTGTCAGAACCACTTTTTTTTGATTCCATATATATGTGTTAGCACACGGTATTTGTTTTTCTCTTTCTGACTTGCTTCACTCTGTATGACACACTCTAGGTCCATCCACCTCACTACAAATAACTCAATTTCATTTCTTTTTACGGTGGAGTAGTATTCCATTGTATATATCTGCCACATCTTCTTTAACCATTCACCTGTCGATGGACACTCAGGTTGCTTCCATGTCCTGGCTATTGTAAATACAGCTGCAATGAACATTGTGGTACATGACTCTTTTTGAATTATGGTTTTCTCACATATATGCCCAGTAGTGGGACTGCTGGGTTGTATGGTAGTTCTATTTTTAGATTTTTAAGGAACTTCCATACTGTTCTCCATAGTGTCTGTATCAATTTACATTCCCACCAACAGTGCAAGAGGGTTCCCTTTTCTCCACACCCTCTCCAGCATTTATTGTTTGTAGATTTTTTGATGATGGCCATTCTGACCAGTGTGAGATGATATCTCATTGTAGTTTTGATTTGCATTTCTCTAATGATTAATGATGTTGAGCATTCTTTCATGTGTTTGTTGGCAATCTGTATATCTTCTTTGGAGAAATGTCTATTTAGGTATTCTGCCCATTTTTGGATTGGGTTGTTTGGTTTTTTGATATTGAGCTGCATGAGCTGATTGTAAATTTTGGAGATTAATCGTTTGTCAGTGGCTTCATTTGCAAATATTTTCTTCCATTCTGAGGGTTGTCTTTTCGTCTTGGTTATGGTTTCCTTTGCTATGCAAAAGCTTTTAAGTTTCATTAGGTCTCAGTTGTTTATTTTTATTTCCATTTCTCTAGGAGGTGGGTCAAAAAAGATCTTGCTGTGATTTATGTCATATAGTGTTCTGCCTATGTTTTCCTCTAAGAGTTTTATAGTGTCTGGCCTTACATTTAGGTCTTTAATCCATTTTGAGTTTATTTTTGTGTATGGCGTTAGGGAGTCTTCTAATTTCATACTTTTACATGTAGTTGTCCAGTTTTCCCAGCACCACTTATTGAAGAGGCTGTCTTTTCTCCATTGTATATTCTTGCCTACTTTATCAAAGATAAGGTGACCATATATCTGTGTGGGTTTATCTCTGGGCTTTCTATCCTGTTCCATTGATCTATCGTTCTGTTTTTGTGCCAGTACCATACTGTCTTGATTACTGTAGCTTTTTTAGTATAGTCTGAAGTCAGGGAGCCTGATTTCTCCAGCTCTGTTTTTCTTTCTCAAGACTGCTTTGGCTATTTGGGGTCTTTGGTGTTGCCATACACATTGTGAAATTTTTTGTTCTAGTTCTGTGAAAAATGCCATTGGTAGTTTGATACGGATTGCATTGCTTTGGGTAGTATAGTCATTTTCACAATGTTGACTCTTCCAATCTGAGAACATGGTATATCTCTCCATCTGTTTGTATCATCTTTAATTTCTTTCATCAGTGTCTTATAGTTTTCTGCATGCAGGTCTTTTGTCTCTTTAGGTAGATTTATTCCTAAGTATTTTATTCTTCTTGTTGCAATGGTAAATGGGAGTGTTTCCTTAATTTCTCTTTCAGATTTTTCATCATTAGTGTATAGGAATGCAAGAGGTTTTTGTGCATTAATTTTGTATCCTGCTACTTTACTGAATTCATTGATTAGCTGTAGTAGTTTTCTGGTAGAGTCTTTAGGATGCTCTATGTATAGTATCATATCATCTGCAAACAGTGACAGCTTTACTTCTTCTTTTCCAGTTTGGATTCCTTTTATTTCTTTTTCTTCTATGATTGCTGTGGCTAAAACTTCCAAAACTATGTTGAATAACAGTGGGGAGAGTGGGCAACCTTGTCTTGTTCCTGATCTTAGTGGAGATGGTTTCAGTTTTCACCATTGAGAACGATGTTGGCTGTGGATTTGTCATATATAGCCTTTATTATGTTGAGGTAAGTTCCCTCTATGTCTACTTTCTGGAGAGTTTTTATCATTAATGGGTGTTGAATTTTGTCGAAAGCTTTTACTGCATCTATTGAGATGGTCATATGGTTTTTCTCCTTCAATTTGTTCACATGTTTTATCATATTGATTGATTTGCATATATTGAAGAATCCTTGCATTCCTGGGACAAACCCCACTTGATCATGGTGTATGATCCTTTTAATGTGCTGTTGGATTCTGTTTGCTAGTATTTTGTTGAGGATATTTGCATGTATGTTCATCAGTGATATTGGCCTGTAGTTTTCTTTCTTCGTGACATCTTTGTCTGGTTTTGGTATCAGGGTGATGGTGGCCTCGCAGAATGAGTTTGGGAGTGTTCCTCCCTCTGCTATATTTTGGAAGAGTTTGAGAAGGTAAGGTGTTAGCTCTTCTCTACATGTTTGATAGAATTCGCCTGTGAAGCCATCTGGTCCTGGGCTTTTGTTTGTTGGAAGATTTTTAATCACAGTCTCAATTTCAGTGCTTGTGATTGGTCTGTTTACATTTTCTATTTCTTCCTGCTTCAGTCTCAGAAGGTTGTGCTTTTCTAATAATTTGTCCATTTTTCCAGCTTGTCCATTTTATTGGCATATAGTTGCTTGTAGTAATCTCTCATGATCCTTTGTATTTCTGCAGTGTCAGTTGTTACTTCTCCTTTTTCAAGACTATTGATTTGAGTCTTCTCCCTTTTTTACTTGATGAGCCTGGCTAACAGTTTATCAATTTTGTTTATCTTCTCAAAGAACCAGCTTTTAGTTTTATTGATCTTTGCTATCGTTTCCTTCTTTTCTTTTTCATTTATTTCTGATCTGATCTTTATGATTTCTTTTCTTCTGGTACCTTCAGGGTTTTTTTGTTCTTCTTTCTCTAATTGCTTTAGGTGAAAGGTTAGGTTGTTTATTTGAGATGTTTTTTGTTTCTTGAGGTAGGATTGCATTGCTATAAACTTCCCTCTTAGAACTGCTTTTGCTGCATCCCATAGGTTTTGGGTTGTTGTGTTTTCATTGTCATTTGTTTCTAGGTATTTTTTTGATTTCCTCTTTGACTTCTTCAGTGATCTCTTGGTTGTTTAGTAGTGTATTGTTTAGCCTCCATGTGTTTGTAATTTTTACAGAATTTTTTCCCTGTAATTGATATCTAATCTCATAGTGTTGTGGTCAGAAAAGATACTTGTTACGATATCAATTTTCTGAAATTTACCAAGGCTTGGTTTGTGACTCAAGAGACGATATATCCTGGAGAATGTTCCGTGAGCACTTGAGAAGAAAGTGTATTCTGTTGTTTTTTTGATGGAATGTCCTATAAATATCAATTAAGTCCATCTTGTTTAATGTATCATTTAAAGCTTGTGCTTCCTTATTTATTTTGATTTTGGATGATCTGTCCATTGGTGAAAGTGGGGTGTTAAAGTCCCCTACTGTGATTGTGTTACTGTCGATTTCTCCTTTTATGGCTGTTAGCATTTGCCTTCTGTACTGAGGTGCTCCTATGTTGGGTGCATAAATATTTACAATTGTTCTATCTTCTTCTTGGTTTGATCCCTTGATCATTATGTAGTGTTCTTCTTTCTCTCTTGTAACAGTCTTTATTTTAAAGTTTATTTTGTCTGATATGAGAATTGCTATTCCAGCTTTCTTTTGATTTCCATTTGCATGGAATATCTTTTTCCATCCCCTCACTTTCAGTCTGTATGTGTCCCTAGGTCTGAAGTGGGTCTCTTGTAGACAGCATATATATGGGTCTTGTTTTTGTATCCATTCAGTGTATATCTTTTGGTTGGAGCACTTAATCCATTTACATTTAAGGTAGCTATTGATAGGTATGTTCCTATTACCATTTTCTTAATTGTTTTGGGTTTGTTATTGTAGGTCTTTTCCTTCTCTTGTGTTTCCTGCCTAGAGAATTTCCTTTAGCATTTGTTGTAAAGCTGGTTTGGTGGTGCTGAATTCTCTGTAAAGGTTTTAATTTCTCCATCGAATCTGAATGAGATCCTTGCTGGGTAGAGTAATCTTGGTTGTAGGTTTTTCCCTGTCATCACTTTAAACATGGTCTGACACTCCCTTCTGGCTTGCAGAGTTTCTGCTGAAAGATCAGCTGTTAACCTTATGGGGATTCCTTTGTATGTTATTTGTTGTTTTTCCCTTGCTGCTTTTAATATTTTTTCTTTGTATTTAATTTTTGGTAGTTTGATTAATATGTGTCTTGGCGTGTTTCTCCTTGGATTTATCCTGTATGGGACTCTCTGTGCTTCCTGGAATTGACTATTTCCTTTCCTGTATTAGGGAATTTTTCAACTATAATCTCTTCAAATATTTTCTCCATCCCTTTCTTTTTCTCTTCTTCTGGGCCCCCTATAATTCGAATGTTGGTGTGTTTAATGTTGTCCCAGAGGTCTCTGAAACTGTCCTCAATTCTTTTCATTCTTTTTTCTTTATTCTGCTCTGTGGTAGTTATTTCAACTATTTTATCTTCCAGGTCACTTATCCGTTCTTCTGACTCAGTTATTCTGCTATTGATTCCTTCTAGAGAAATTTTAATTTCATTTATTGTGTTGTTCATCATTGTCTGTTTCCTCTTTAATTCTTCTAGGTCCTTGTTAAACGTTTTTTGTGTTTTCTCCATTCTATTTCCAAGATTTTGGAATCACTGTTACTATCATTACTCTGAATTCTTTTTCAGGTAGACTGCCTATTTCCTGTTCATTTGTTTGGTCTGGTGGGTTTTTACCTTGCTCCTTCGTCTGCTGTGTGTTTCTCTGTCTTTTCATTTGGCTTAACTTACTGTGTTTGGTGTCTCCTTTTCACAGGTTGCAGGTTCGTAGTTCCTGTTGTTTTTGGTGTGTGCCCCCAGTGGCTAAGGTTGGTTCAGTGGGTTGTGTAGGCTTCCTGGTAGAGGGGACTGGTGCTTATGTTCTGGTGGATGAGGCTGGATCTTGTCTTTCTGGTGGGCAGGACCCTGTCTGGTGGTTTGTTTTCGGGTGTCTGTGACCTTTTTATGATTTTAGGCAGCCTCTCTGCTAATGGGTGGGGTTGTGTTGCTAGTTGTTTGGCATAGGGTGTCCAGCACTGTAGCTTGCTGGTTGTTGAGTGGAGCTGGGTCTTGGCATTGAGATGGCGATCTCTGGGAGAGCTTACGCCATTTGATATTACATGGAGCTGGGAGGTCTCTGGTGGACCAATGTCCTGAACTCGGCTCTCCCACCTCAGAGGCACAGGACTGACACCCTGCCGGAGCACCGAGACCCTGTCAGCCAAATGGCTCAGAAGAAAAGGGAGGAAAAAAGAAAGAAAGAGAAAAATAAAATGAAATTAAAATAAAAAATTAAAAAAACTATTAAAAATTAAAAGAAATTAAAAATAAAAAAAAGAAAGAAAGAAGAGAGCAACCAAACCAAAAAACAAATCCACCAATCATAACAAGTGCTAAAAACTATAGTGTAAAAAAAAAAAAAAAACCAGACAGAACCCTAGGACAAATGGAAAAGCAAAGCTATACAGCCAAAATCACACAAAGAAGCATACACATACACACTTGCAAGGGAATTTTCGCAAGGGAAAAAGGAAAATAATATATATCTTTTGGGAAGTCTGAGGTCTTCTGGCAGCGTTCAGTAGGTGTTCTGTAGGAGTTGTTCCACATGTAGATGTACTTCTGATGTATTTGTGGGGAGGAAGGTGATCTCCACGTCTTACTCCTCCGCGATCTTGAAGGCCTCTTCCTACTCTTATTCTTTTTTTTTCTTTTTTTTTTGCGGTATGCGGGCCTCTCACTTTTGTGGCCTCTCCCTTTGCAGAGCACAGGTTCCAGACGCAGGCTCAGCAGCCATGGCTCACGGGCCCAGCCGCTCCACGGCATGTGGGATCTTCCCGGAGTGGGGCACAAGCCCATGTCCCCTGCATCGGCAGGCGGACTCTCAACCACTGCGCCACTAGGGAAGCCCCCTCCTCTTATTAAGTTGCATTTTATTCTCACACATTTGGCTTTACTTTATTTGTAAGTTATTAAGCCCTGGATTCCTAGGCTTGGTTTTAGCAGTGGCTTCACTTCTCACTTTACTTAACACTTAAATGTATATAAAATGTCTAACATAAATAGAACTTAACTTCTAACCCCCTGCTCTATTGGACAATATTTAGATCACCAGCACCAATATTCATTGTAAAAAATTTGCTCCTGCAATAAAAAGCTTCTCTACACCTTTCCTGAGCCCATATATTCAATGAACAGTACATAAATGGAGAGTCATCAGTCTAGAAAGAACTGTAAATGCAAGCTGGCATTCTCTTTGCCACTCAAAAAAATGCCTCACAAAAGTCCAGTTTATTCCCAAATAAAACATGTTCATATCCTCTTCCTCCATTCCTGCTTAGCATCTTCTTTTGTGCCATTTAAAAATGTATGTATGCTTCATCAAATAGTTTGAGTCTTTTATTTTGAAAATTAATCTGATCATATTGCTAGTGAGACTTTTTTCTGAACCTCAGAAGCAGACACCCTATGTGCTATTCATTTTGCTAATCATTTTAATAGACTAATAGCAGCCAAAATAAATAAATAAATGTTTTAAAAATAGAAACACAATGCATAGACAGTAAACTTTTAAATATTTGATTCCATTGTCTTTACTTTCCAATTGCAGTCTATGTTCCATTGAATTCCTCTCAGTAGAACTTTTAAAAACCCTTCTGAAATAGAGCAAAATACTCATATTCTTGTCCCCCACAAATTTGATTAGTTAATATTGGTATTTTCTTTGTGCTTAGTATTTGGATAATGAAAATAAGATACAGGCTCTTATTTTCAGGGACTTTCAAAATTACTAGGGGCAGAAGCATCTGAGTGTTGGGGGAACAGAAACGGAAAAGAGCAATTACTTTGGAGTGGGTAAGGGGAGTTTTATGTAATAGATGATAACCTGAGATGAAACAAAACGAAAGTGTCTATTGCCTAGATAGGCAAAGCACAAAATAATAAAGAGCCTAGATGCAGAGATGAACTTTATATTTGGTAGGCATTAAAGACAAGGTGAAAATCTGAGGAAAGCATGAATTAAGGAAACTGCACAGATACAACTTTTATTGGAAATAAATGGCCATGTTGTAGGTGGCACTGAGAGAAGAGCTATTGGTCATGTATTATATAACATGGAGTAATTGACACAGGGAACTATATTCAATATCCTGTGATAAACTATAATAGACAAGAATATGAAAAAGTATATATGTATAACTGAATCACTGTGTTATATAGCATAAATTAACACAATGTTGTAATCAACTATACTTCAATAAAATAAATTTAAAAAAATAAAATCATTTGGACTGCAAAAAAGTTAATATTTAATATTAATAGCTTTACTTCATAAAGCTAATGGCAAAGAGAAATGCAGTGTCTCAGGTAATGAAATCTATCAGTGGCATTTAAGATGAACTAGAAACAAGAATGGAATCTGCAAATCCCATTAGGAACAGAGTAATCCAAGCATAAGAAAATACAGACTTGCTCTAGGTGATGATACTAGGAGTTAAGATGAGAGGATATCTAAATAGTATTCTTTTGAAAAGAAAAAAAAGGAATTGCAGAGTAATGAGTAGGAGAAGATAGCTAAGAGGGAAGAAACAAGAAACAGCAGAATCTGACAAAGTTTGGAACGTTGAAGATTCCTGATTTGGGCAATGATAATGCCAATTCTTCACATACTAAGTAAGGATGAATAAAGTAGAATATTCTGTGGGAATTGTCTAATATGTAGGTAAGTGTGGTACTAAAGCCCAGTTATAATATAGCAACTAGTGGTGCCAATATGGAACTCCTAAGAATACAAATAAAAAGCTTAAGTGTTCAGAATCTTTTGAATTAATTACTACGGGAACAAATATCCAGAAGCCAGTAAACAACATCCATAGCCAGTGGCATCTCAGTGGGGGGAAAAGGCTCAATGGAAAAGGAAGTGAGCAAATTAGGTACAAGTCAAGAATAGAAAAAACTATATGGTTAGACAAGATGAAATAATAGGAACAAGAAATTCACAGGAGAGGAAACCCAAATGGATAACAGATATTAAAAAGGGGAAAAAATCCCACAATACCACTTTACATCCATTAGATTGGCCACAAAATAAGAAATCTGGGTAATGCCAAGTACTGGCATAGATGTGGTGAAATGGGCACACTTGTGTACAGCATGTATACTCCAATGATCAAGCAATACCATTCCTATATAAATATCTCCAAGGAGTAATCTCACAGGCTCATAAGATGATCTGCATAAGAAATTCTTCATTTATTGAGGTATAATTTCTATACAGTAAAATGCAGATGTTAAATGTAGAACTCATGAGTTTTTTCATATTATACCCCATGTAACCACCACCTAGATGAAAATATAAAATATTTTAATTATCCCAGGAAGTTTCCTTGTGGTCCTTCCCAGTCAATTACTGACCTCCAGAGGTGACCACCATTCTGACCATGATGATACCTTTGAAAGAAGAGTAATTTTTTATTCTAATATAGTTCAATTTACTATCAAATGAGGTGGAAAATATTATTTTTTGTTTTTGTTGTTCTCCAAAGGAACTTGTACGATACTGGTATTATTTCTTTAAACGACAGGAAGAATATACCAATGGAGAGAGGTTTTAAATTCTAGGTTAAACTTCTTTAATAGATAAAAAGACTACTAAAATTTTTCTCTTTCTGTTTGTGACATTTCTTAGCATAAAGTTCATCATAATATCTTCTTAATATCCAGTGATACAATCCCCCCTGGTCACCAGAACCAGGTGCTCCAGGGGTATCCTCTGTGTGGGCTGCATGTACTCACCTGTTGTGGTTGGGCCATGATTGCTGTGAGCATGCTGGAGGGTGGAATGGCCTCCTGGAGCAGGACCCACTTTGGGGGGGCACTGGGGCCAGCTGAGACTGCCCACTGGGTGGAGTGGGGTGGGTCCTTAGAGGAACACTGGGTGCATGGTGTTAGTGAGGCTAATGGAGAGTGGGAGAGTGACAGAAATGGTACCTGCCAGCACCAGGCCAGCTAGGTGGAAGGAGAGTAAAAAAAAATGCACTAGCACTTCTGTCCCTAGAGAAAGTTCCACTAGATCCCTGCCCCTCTGGCACATGCTCTAAAATTAGTCAGTGAATCTCATTCTCGTATAACCCAGGCACTTTCAAGCTGCTACCTCTGCAATGGGACTCAGAGAGAGTAAGTCTGTATGTGAGCCCTTCAAGAGTGGAGTCTTAGTTTCTGACAGCCCTCCAGCTTTCCCAGATGTAAGCCCCACTGGTTTTCAAAACCAGATGTTGGAGGACTTGTCTTCCTAGTGCAGGTATCCTGGGCTGGAGAGTGCAACGTGGGGCTTGGACCCCTCACTTTTCAAGGGGGACCTCTGCAGTTATGATACCTTCTTGCTTGTGGGTCTGTGGGTCATCATACTGGGTGTGTGGGTTCTGAATAGACTGTGTCTCTGCCCCTACTACATATCTCAATGTGGCCTTTTCTTTATATCCTTAGTTGTAGAAAATCTGTTCTGCTAGTCTTCATGTCATTCTCGGAGATAGTTAGTTGTTCTCTGTGTAGCTGTAATTTAAGTGTGTTTGTGGGAGGAGATGAGCTCAGGATTTTCCTACTCTACCATCTTGATAGAAAGCAATAAATTTCTATCTGGGTGGTACTTCAGCTTCATCCCACAAGTTCTGATGTGTCATATCTTTTTTTTTTTTTTTTTTTTTTTTTTTGCGGTACGCGGCGCCTCTCACTGTTGTGGCCTCTCCCATTGCGGAGCACAGGCTCCGGACGCACAGGCTCAGCGGCCATGGCTCACGGGCCCAGCTGCTCCGTGGCATGTGGGATCTTCCCGGATCGGGGCACGAACCCGTGTCCCCTGCATCAGCAGGCGGACTCTCAACCACTGCACCACCAGGGAAGCCCTGATGTGTCATATCTTCATTATCATTCTGCTCAAAATATTTTCTAATTCCACTGTGTTTTTTTCTTTGACTTACGAGCTATGTGTATATATGCTGCTTACTTTCTAAACATTTGGATATGTTCTAATTGTCTCTCTGTTCAGAGTTTTGATTTATTTCAACAGTAACTAGAGAACATATAATGTATGATTTCAATCCTTAGAAGTTTGTTGCAATTAGCTTTATGTCCCAAAATAGGGTCTATTTTGGTCAGTGTGCCACATGCACTCGAAAAGAACGTGTAATCTACAGTTGTGGGATGGAGTGACCTATGTATGTCAGTTAGGTCATACTGGTTTATTGTGTTCAAATCCTCTACATCTTTACAGATTCTTTTGTCTGTAAACAGATAAAAATCAATTACTGAGATAGGCATATCAAAATCTCCAACTATGATTGTGTATTTTATCTTTCCTTTTAGTATAATCCATATTTTCTGTATATATTTTGAGGCCATGTTATTAAATACATACAAATTTATATTTTTGTAATCCTGTTGAATTGAAATTTTATCAATTTCAGAGAAAGAGGGCACATTACTGAAGATACAACAGACATTAAAATGATAATACAGGAATATTATGAAACAACTGAATGTCAAATATTGACAACTTAGATAAAATGCACAAACTCCTTGAAAGAAAAATTATCAAAACAAGAAGAAATAGAAAATGTGAACATTCCTATATCTATTAAAGAAACTGAATTTGAAATTAAAAATAATCCCACAAAGAAAACTTCAGACCCAGATGAGTTCACTGGTAAATTTTATCATATATTTAAGGAAAAATTATAAAATTTAAAGCAATCTTATACAAAATCACCGAACAGAGGAGTGAACTTTGAAAAATCCTAGCAAATATAGCAATTTTACACAAACTCTTCCAGAAGACAGAGCAGGCATGGAATTTCAACTCATTTTATGAGGTTAGCATTAACATGATACTGAAATCAAAGATGAAAAAAATCCCCCCAAACTAAAGATTAATATCTCTCAGAAACATAAGAGATAAAAACCCTTACCAAATACTAGCAAATTGAATCAAGAAATACATGAAAGAAGATAATACATCATGATCAAGTAAGGTTTATCCTGGGAATGCAAGGTCAGTTTAACATCTGAAAATCAGTGAAATTCATCACATTACCAGAATAAAATGTTCATATCAATAAATGCAGAAAAAGCATTTTGAAAATCTCATATCCATTCATGTTAAAAACTCTTCAAACCAGGAATAAAAATAAATTGCCACAAATTAAGGAAAACCACAGCTAATATTCTTAATGCTGAAAGACTGAAAGACTTTGCCTTCAGATTGGGAACAAGATAAAATAAAGATAAAGGGCATGCAGACTAAAAAGGAAATGATAAAAAGACATGACAATGGATACAGAAAATTATAAGAAATTTACAAAAAGACTCACTAGAATTAATGAGTGAATTTATTAGCAAGGTCTCAGAATACAGGGTAAATGCACAAGGATCAACTGTAAGAGTTCCACTTCTAGTATGGAGAAGTAACCTCCTAAACAAAAATTCTTCTACAGACAGTAACTGTAAGCTCTAGAGAAACAAAACAAAACATGTATTGGTAGAGTGAATAAAAGCAAGCAGATTTTGGAGAGAAGTCAGAAGTTAGAGGAAGTCTGAACAGAGATCTGAGTTGCTATCCACCTTAGGTGAGACAGCATCTCCGATTTGAGTATAACCTGGTTAACTGCCTACTATGAAAAAACGCAGAGCAGTGTAACAGAATATAGTGTTACTACAACATAACACTGATAATGTTCAAGATACAATCCAAAATTACTCAATATATGATGACCTAGAAAAATGTTCTTTTGGTCACTCTCCAGTGTCTTCAGTAGTTTTTAAAATATATTTTCCAGAATTAACAGTTTGGGGTCTTCCCTGGTGGCACAGTGGTTGAGAGTCCGCCTGCCGATGCAGGGGACACGGGTTCGTGCCCCGGTCTGGGAAGATCCCACATGCCGCGGAGCGGCTAGGCCTGTGAGCCATGGCTGCTGAGCCTGTGCGTCTGGAGCCTGTGCTCCGCAATGGGAGAGGCCACAACAGTGAGAGGCCCGTGTACCGAAAAAAAAAAAAAAAAAGAGATGGATAGAATTAACAGTTTTGATCTGTTAGATGGGTTGGTCCAATGGAAACAATTCAGTCCTACTATGGCTCGTGTTAATTTTTGTATATAGTGTGAGGTTTCGGTCAAGGTTTTTTCCTTCCATTTGATACTAATATCCATTTGTTCAAGTGCAATTTGTTCAAAAGATGTTCCTTTCTCCCACTGAATTGTATTTGCACCTTTCTCAAAACTCAGTTGTCCATATACATGTGGGTCTATTTTTGGACTCTCTTTTGTTCCATTTATATATCTGTTTGTCCTTACACCAATACTACACTGTCTGAATTACTGTAGCTTTATAGTAAATCTGAACATTAGGTAGTGTAAATCTTTCATACTTTTTCTTCTTTCTCAAGACTGTGTTGGCTATTCTAGGTCCTTTGTATATCCATATAAACTTTAAAATCTCCTTGTCAGTTTTTATCCCCTATAATTACAAATAATTGATTGAACAAGTAGAATATAATTCCATAAAGCAACAGACCTCAACAACACACAACCAACTTTAAATCTATAAATTATATATATATACAATATTAGTACACAACACCCATCAACAGCTAAATATATTCTTTTCTCAGACCACAACAGAATTAAATTAGACAACATAAAGGAAATACACAAATTCCTTAAAAAATACAACTTACTATGTCTGACAAAAGATGAAACAGAAAATCTGAATAGCCTTATGTCTATTAAAGAAATTGAATTTGTTATTAAAACTTTCTCATCAAGAAAATTCCAAGCCCGATGGTTTCACTGGTGAATTCCATGAAACAGTAAAAAAAAGTAACAATCTTACACAAACTATTTCAGATAATAGAGAAGGGAAAACTTCACAACTCATTTTTTTGTGGCCAGCATAACCCTAATACCGAAACCTGACAAAGATATTGCAAAAGAAAACTACAAACCAATATCACTCATGAAAAATGCCAATATTTTTTAAAAAATCAGTAAATAGAATCCAACAATGCATTGATATAATAAGGGTAATAAATCAAAATCAACTAGTATTTATCTCAAAAATGCAAGGTCAATTTAACATTTGAAAATCAATAAATTCACATATTAACAAAATAAAAGTGATATGATCACTCTAATAAGATGAAGAAAAAGCACTTGACAAAATACAATATGTAACCATGATAAGAGAAAACCTCTTCAATAAGCTAGGATTAGGAAGAACTTACATAACCTGATAAAGGGCAGCTTCAAAAAACCTACAGCTAACATCATACTTCATGGTACGAACTTCCTGCCCCAAATATCAGAACAAGGCAAGCATGCCCATGCTCAACACTTCTATTCAACATCAAACTAAAGGTCTTAGACTGTGAAATAAGGAAAGGAAAAGAAATAAAAATCATGAGATCGGAAAGGAAGAAGTAAAAGTGCCCTTAAAGTGATGATGATTACTTACATGAAAAACCCCAAGGAACCTACAAGAAAACTAATAGGTGGATTTAGAAATGCCTCAGGATACAAAGTCAACATACAAAAATAAATCACTAGCAATTTACATTAGCAATGAACAACCTGAAAATAAAAAAAAACACAATGCCATTTATAATAGTATCAAAAAACATTAAATACTTAGGGATAAATTTAATGGAGGATACATAAAACTTCTAAACAGAAAGCTATAAAACATTGCTGAAAGAAATCAAAGGTCTAAATAGATGTAGGAAGTTGCCATATTCATGGATTCAAAGGCTCAATATTATTAAGATGTCAGTTCTCCTAAAATTGATCTACAGAATTAATACCAAAATCCCAGCAAGCTTTTTCAAAAAAATTACAAACTGATTATAAAATTTATATGGAAATGCAAATGACCTAGAAGAGCTAAAGTAATTTTTTAAAAAGCCAAGCTGGAGAACTTACCCTACCTGACTTCAAGACTCATTATAAAAGCTACAGTAATTAAGTATGGGTCTGGCAAAAGGACATTGTATTAACTATATTTTCTTATTCTCTGTATTCTTGATGCTCTGGCATCCGATGCCTTGCTGATCCTGGAGAGACTGCCCCTCCCAGGCCTAGTTATTTCCTAGAGGCAGTAAATGACTTCCCTTTAACGTACCTTTCATATGCAAAACAACCAATCCAGAGCCCATATCCACCAATTATCTCCTTCATCACGATCTCACAGGTTGAGCCACTAGCCCCATGCCCAAATCACCTCAGGGCTGGGTACCAGGCAACTCCCTACACCCCAGAGCCAGCTGAAATTACTCAAACTAGCTAATTCTAAACCTCCCCAGCCTGATTACTCTGGCTCACCCATTATTTCCATGAAAATCACAATAAAGTCTCTTGCCCATGCTTCCTCCTCACAAATTCTACCTCGTGATTGACCCTGGTGCTCCCTGGTGTGACCCTACGTGGTGTGGCATGCCTCCTCCTCTTGAGAACTGTGAGTTACAAACTATTTTCAATGGCAGTTGTCTCTGGATCTGTTGACCTCACCATACCTAAATAATAATAAAACCTTCATTTTAAAACAGAAAGACATATAGATCAATTGAACAGAATAGAGAATCCAGAAATAGGTTCACATATATGAAATCAATTGATCTTAATAAATGTGCCTAGGAAATTCAGTGGGAAATGGTTCTAGAACAACTGAATGTCGTATTGAAAAAAATGAACATCAATCCTTACATTAAACACACAAAATGGATCATAGACCTAAACTGAAAAAGCTAAAATAATAAAACTTATAGAAGAAAATATGAGAAAATTTTTGTGACCTTGTAGTAGGCAAAGATTTCTTAAACAGATCACAAAAAATACTAAAAGTTTGAAAAAGATGATAAATTAGACTCCATCAAAATTAAAATATTTGCCTTTTGATAGGCAACAGTAAGAAAATAAAATTGCAAGGCACAAACGGACTCAGACTTAGAGAATGAACTTATGGTTACCAGTGGGGGGAAGGGTGGAGGGAAGGGATAGTTAGGGAGTTTGGGATTGACATGTATACGCTGCTATATTTAAAAAGGATAACCAACAGGGACCTACTGTATAGCACAGGGAACTCTGCTCATTGTTATGTGGCAGCCTAGATGGGAGGGGAGGCTGGGGGAGAATGGATACATGTATATGTATGGCTGAGTCACTTTGCTGTGCACCTGAAACTATCACAGCATTGTTAATCGGCTATACTCCAATATAAAATAAAAGTTAAAAAATATTTTAAAAAATTGCAAGGCACAGATTGGAACAAAATATCAGTGATACATATATCTGGCTTAGGAGTTGTATAGGGCAAATATAAACAGCTCTTAAAACTCAATAAAAAGAAGACAAACAACCCAATAAAAAATGGGAAAGATATTTGAATCGACAACTCACAAAAATGTACAAATGGTCAATAAGCACATGAAAAGATACTTAACATCATTACTCATCAGAGGAATGCAACTTAAACTCATACATCCACTATAATAGCAAAGATTAAAGAGACTGACGATAGCAAGTGTTGGTGAGGATTTGGAACAACAGAAATTCTCATGTATTGCTGTTAGGAATGTATAATAATACAGCCACTTTGGAAGACAGTTTGGCAATTATAAGAAATTATAAGAAAGGTAAGCAAACACTGATTATATTATACCAGCAACTCCACTCCTAGGTGAGTTACACAAGAGAAATGTAAACATATGTTCACACAAAGACATAACAGAATGTTCACTGCAGCTTTATTCATAATAACCAAACAATGACCACCTGTCATCAACAGGTATAGAGATAAACAAATTACAGTATAGTCATACCACGGAATAGTATTCACTATTTAAAAGGAACAAATTAGTGATACACTCAATAACATGAATGAATTGCAAAATCATTATGCTGAACAAATAAAGTCAGACGCCAAAGGGTATATACAGTATGATTCCATTTATATGAAACCCTAATAAAGACAAATCTAATCTATAATAACAAAAAGCATGCCAATGGTTGCCTGGGGCCGAAGTGGTGTTGAGTATTAACTTCAAGGGGCATGAAGGTGCATTCTGTGTGATGGAATGTAATATGTCATGATTGGGGTGGTGGTTATATCAGTGTGTACCTTTGTCAAAACTCAGGAAACTGTACTCTTAAAATGGATACATTTTATGGTATGTAAATTATACCTTAATAAAGCTGATTTTAAAAGAAAAAATGCTAGGTGGCAGTGATCACAAAGCCAGAAGATGGGAGAGAGGCGTGAGATAGGGAAGGTGGAGAGAAGTGAGGAATCTAAAGGCAATACCTACAAAGAGAAAAGAAGGTGAGGCTGGTTGTAGATGACAGTTTATTGGTATCTTAGAGTGAGAAGATGAAAATGAGATGGAGAAGAAGGTGAAAGGGCACCAGGGAGAACAGGAGTGAGGCAACCAACTGATCTTCAAAGATGGTAAATCCATTAAAACCTGAATGTATATGATAAGGATCTAAGACCCTGGGAGTGGGGTTTCGGTACTAAAGCATAAAAATGTGATGGAAGGAGAGAATATCCAAGAAAACCAGATCCATACTGAGGAAGGCTGTCATATGATCGAGACTATACATATTGCAGCAATTCTCCTGGAGGAAAGCCAAGCCAAGAAGACAGTTGATAACAGTAAGGGAAATAGAGGGAGAGAGAAATTTGGTACCAGAGAGGCCAATGTTATCTATTTTCAAGAAGTCTCTAAAGTTTTGAACCTTCAGTGGGAAGCACCCGCATAGCACAGGGAGATCAGTTTGGTGCTTTGTGACCACCTAGAGGGGTGGGAAGGGAGGGTGGGAGGGAGGGAGATGCAAGAGGGAAGAGATATGGGGATACATGTATATGTATAGCTGATTCACTTTGTTGTAGAGCAGAAACTAACACACCATTGTAAAGCAATTATACTCCAATAAAGATGTTAAAAAAAAAAGGGTAGCAATCATAGCCTTTTACAAGTATCAGCCTCAAGTATTTCCATGTCTCCCTTCTGCCCGGATCACACTCGCTCACCTGAGCAGCTCTGATGTGGGGTTTCCTCCTCCAACGTCCAAGGCTCCTCTCCTTGCTCCAACTTGAAGATGACCTCTGGCTTGGGAATTTCACATCCTGTTAACAGGAAATGATAGAAAATGGGGTCCAGCTAATTGCTTTCCATTTGTTCTTTGGAAAAGTGACCACATTTCATTGGGAAAAGAGTAATAAGCGCAAAGGTGCAAAGGGACTGAAGAATCTCAGACCAATCAAGGATGACACCATCACACACTTCAGATGCCCCAGAGCACTCAGCAGCTGAGGATGGAAGCAGCCTCTCTGAGGTTCTGTGTTAGTTCCCCTAGGGCTGCTCTAACAAAGTACTGAAAACTGGGTGGCTTAAAACAATAGGAAGGTATTGTCTCATATTTCTGGAGGCTAGAAATCTCAAATCAAGGTGTTAGCAGGGTCATGTTCTCTCTGGCAGATATAGGGGAGAATCCTTCCTTGCATCTTCTAGCACTTGTGCTTGCCAAAAATCTTTAGCATTCCTTGGCTTGTAAACGCATTTTACTCCAGTCCCATGGATGTCTTCTCCCTGTGCGTCTCTTCTCATTGTCTTCCCTGTATGTGTGCCTATTTCAGTGCCCTAATTTCCCTTTTTTGTAAGGATACCACTCAATTAGGGCCCACACCAATGACCTCATCTTAACTTGATCCCCTCTGTAAAGATTACTACTTGCAAATAAGGGCACATTCTGAGGTACTGGGGGTTAAGATTTTAACATATTTTTTTTTGAGGGGACACAATTCAACCCGTAAGAGCCGGCCCTCTGATGCCCCAAAATTCATGTCCTTCCCATGTGCAAAATACACTAACCCCATCCCAGTATCCCCCAAAGTCTTAATCATCCCAGCATCAACTCCTACGTCTAAAATCTCATCTAAACATCAACTCAGAGTCTCAGATCACATCATCTAAATCATCCAAATCTTACAGGTGAGACTTGAGTATGAGTCATTCTGGGACAACATTCCTCTCCATGCAAACCTGTGGAAACAGATGAGTTATCTGCTTCCAAAATACAGTGGTGGGACAGGCAGAGGATAGATGATACTCCCATTCCAAAAGGGAGAAATTAGAATTTAAAAAGGGATGGGAGGTCTCAAGCAAGTCTGAAACCTAGCAGGGCAAATTCCATTAGATTTTAAGGCTTCACAATAATTCTCATTGGTACAACACTCTGTCCTCCAAGCCCACGAGGGTGGTAGCCCCACCCACTCAGCCCCGGGCCAGGAGTGGCACCACTTAGTATTACCACTAGTGACCCATTAGCAAAAATTTTGCTTCCTGTACCGGCAACCTTATGCTCTGCTGTTCTACACGTTTTAGTTCCAAAGGGAGGAATACTTCCACCGAGAGACACAACAATGATTCCCTTGAACTGGAAGTTAAGTCTGCCACCTGGACATCTTGGTCTTTTCATGCCTCTGAATCAACAGGCAAAGAAGGGAGTTACTGTGCTGGCTGTGGTGGTTGATCTTGACCACCAAGGGGAAATTGGACTGCTATATCATGATGGAGGTAAAGAAGAGTATGTCTAGAATACAGGAGACCCCATAAGGCATACTATCATGCCCTGTGATTAAAGTCAATGGAAAACTACAACAATTCAACTCAGGCAGCACTACTGATGGGCCAGACCCTTCAGGAATAAAGTTTTGGGTCATCCCACTTGGTAAAAAACCACAACCAGCTGAGGTGCTTGCTGAGAGCAAAGGGAACAAAAAACGGGGTAGTGGAAAAAGGAATTCTGCTTCAGGACTGCGACATAAGAAATCTGCCTAGTTTGCAGTCTGTGGCCTGCCCTGTGGATTTCAGACTCAAAAGTTCGACATCAACTCACCTGAATTTCCAGCCTGCTGGCCTGCCCTACAGACTTGCCAGTTCCCACAACTGGGTGAGCTGGTTCCTTAAAATAAATCTCTCCCCCCTACTCTGTATTTATGTACACACGTGCGCATGCACGTATGTGTATACTCTCTATATGTACATACCTGTATCCTATTGGTTCTATTTCTCTGCAGAACCATAATAGAGAGTGGCTCTAGAGGAACAGAATCTCAAGGATGAGTTTTATGAATTAGTTATGGGATTTCTAGAATTGACTCCTTATTCTGATTAGATTCAAAAGCACTAATGACTCTATTTCAGTAGTAAGGAGGGCACTAATAGTCCCTGGTGTAACATGGCAATAGAGATATGCAAAATATCAACACTGGATACTCCTAATCAAATGCTTGTAAGAAGTGAGCTTCTGGATAACCTTGTATTTGATACCTTGGAAATTTTTGTCAAACTTCCAAGTATAATAAGATTGCCTGGTTACTCCTAATCGCGCTGGATGAAGTGGGGAAAGAAAAGGATGAGCTCAGGGATTTGATTCTCCAGATCATGCATCGCATAAGTGACCTGAAAATTTCTCTGTCTGTCCTGAAAGTAACCCTTAGCTGCTATAGCTGCAGAGCTGAGATGGCTGAAAACCAAACCCAGACTCTCATCCTGTGAGTGGCTAAATTACAACACAAATTGAATTCCCAACTTCACAGAGTGTCTGCTGTTAAAGGAGAGCATTGATGAGGAAGGAACGGGATCCTGAAAACTGGAATGGAGACATATGAGGACACTGAACTGCTAAATTCAGATGAGTCTTTGTCAGTAGAAGCAGCCCTTTTGCCCTCAACTGAGAAGTTTAACCCTCCTCTGCCAGAGGGGCCTGCGGTGGGCTCCCCGAGGGACTTGCCTTGTAACGTACTGCTGGCTCCCCTCAGGACCTATGCCTACCACCCTTCTTTGCTTCCAGACCTATAACTAGACTTAAGTCTCATCAAGGCCCAAGGGTGAGGTACAGAGTGTGACCCACGAGGAGGTGTGACATACTCCAAAAGAACTGCATGATTTGTCCAATCTATACGGACAGAAATCTGGGGAATATGTGTGGAAATGGATATTAAGAGTGTGGGATAATGGAAAGAACATAAAGTTGGATCAGGCCAAAATTATTGATATGTGTACACTAAAGCAGATTCTGAATGTAATGTTGCCACTTGAGGGGTTAGGAAGGGCTGAAACAGTGTGTTTGGCTGGTTGGTTGAAACATGGACCAAAACATGGCCCACACTAAATGCAGCTGAAATGCCAGGACTACTTTGGTGTACTACAGAGGAAGGCATCCAAAGGCTTAGGGAGATTGGAATGTTAGAGTGGATTTATCGTGGAAGGTCTGCTCACTCACACTGGGAGGGTCCAGAGACACACCTGTCATGATGACTGTGACTAATAAATTTGTGAAGGGGCCCCGGGTAATCTGTGATTGCTCTTTGCTGCAAGCTCCTTGCTGTAGGTCAGAAATTTCAGTGGGAACTTCTGCCAGTGAACTGGGAAACCTAAATGCAATGGGAGTAATTGGATCCTGGGGTGGCAGGGGCCAAACAGAGGCATTGAGTTGTCAAATGCAAGGTGGATGCGGTTACCACAGGGTCAAAGCAGTAATCAGAAAAGTCCGATTCACACATAAGAGTAGACATTTTTATAATACTGTTTTAATTCATTCTCCTACTCATTAGACTTCAGACATCTTTCAAAACAAACCTTTATCTTAGTGTTCCATTATTTAAGAGATAACCTTCTTTCAAGGCAGCAGAGTTAGGACAGTCTAAGAAAAGCAGGACAAAAACAGTATATGAACATTTAGCAAAGAACAGTTTTCAGATATTTATGAAACTACGCTACATACTCATATATTTATGTATTATATGTCTATACCTCTCTATCCTTCTAACACTATATGAGAATAGAGGAATAGCATTAAATATAACACCTGTTACAGAGTGGCTCATCTGCTCACAGACAGACATATCAACAAATTAAGAGCAAGGAAAGGGGAAATAAAAGAATACTGAGTATTCATTATGTACCAGACACTGCCCTAGGCACTTTAGATAAATTCATTCATTTCATCTTGAAAATAACTCTCCTCTTAGTCCCTTTAGATAAGGAAACTGAGGCTCAGAGAGGTAAAATTCCAAAATCACATAGCTAGTAAGAGACTTAGTTAGTCACTCAACAAGTGGCCAGGTGAAGATTTAAACTTCTTTCTCATATACCATACTACTGTCAAATAGGAAAAAATGCATACATGTCTTTAATATACATTAGAAATAAAACAAACTTTCTGTGCTGCCAAAAAAATAAACAAACAAAAAGTCCAATTCACAGAGATCTATAGGGTTGGCTAGTTGATCCTGACATCCCTAGAAAAGAAATAGGTGGGCAATCTACTAAATTCTTACTTGATCTGTACAAGGAGAAGAATCCTAGGTCGAGTGAACAGAAGTCTAACTTGAAACATCAAAACACAGAGTCCTGGCTCCTCAATCAATTCTCAGACTTGAGCCAGTTTATATGCCCGGAATGAACACTTTTGAATGAAGGGGAGGCTGGGTCCCTGAAGGAAGGAACCCATGACACTGCCAAAAATTTATACTACTAACCTTTCTCCCAACCTTCCCTAAAGGGACCTATAGCCCTTTACAGGGTACCTGTGCGTTGGGGAAAAAAACAATGAGGCTTACCAGATATCACTGGACCTTGGCACTGAACTGACACTAATTCCAAAAGACCCAAAACATCACTGTGGCCCACCAGACAGCGTAGGGGCTTATAAAAGTGAAGTGATCAATGGAGTTTTCGCTCAGGTCCATCACACACAGTGGGCTCAGTGGATCCCCAAAGCCATCTTGCAGTTATTTCTCTGGTCCAGGAATGCATAACTGGAATACACATACTCAGCAACAGGCAGTATCCCCATATTGGTTTCCTGACCTATGGAGTGAGGCGTGGTGGGAAATGCCAAGTGGAAGCCACTAGAACTGCCTCTACCTCAGAAAATGGTAAACCAAAAGCAGTACCGCATTCTTGAAGGACTGCAGAGATTACTGCCACCATCAAGGACCTGAAGGATGCAGGGTGGTGGTTGCACTACATCCCTATTCACCATGCCTATTTGGCCTGTGCAGAAGACAGTGGATTATCATAAACTCAACCTGGTAGTGGCTCCAACAGCAGCTGCTGTACCAGATACGGTTTTGTTGCTTGAGCAAATGAACGCACTCCTTGATACCGGGTATGTAGCTATTTATCTGGCAAATGCTTTTTTGAAAAACAATACCTGTTAGTCAAGACCAGCAGAAGCAGTTTTCTCTCTGTTAGCAAGGCCAGCTATGCACCTTCACTGTCCTACCTCAGAGGCAGATCAACTCTCCAGTCCTATGTCATAATTTAGTCTGCAGGGATCTTGATCAACTTTCCCTTCCACAGGACATCACATCGGTCCATTACATGGATGATACTATGCTCATTAGGCCTAGTGAGCAAGGAGGAGCAACTACTCTAGACTTATGGATAAGACATTTGTGTGGCAGAAGGTGGGAAATAAATCTGACAAAAATTTAGGGGTCTTCTATCGCAGTGAAATTTCTAGGGGTCCAGTGGTGTGGGGCATGTTGAGATATCCCTTCTAAGGTCTTGAAGAGTAAGTTTTTGTGTCTGGCTCTTCCATAAACAAAAGGAGGGGCAACACCTGCCTCCCAGTGCTGCTCATAAGGGGCCCAAGTCCTTATGATGGAGGCCCAGCCTGTGGATGGTATGAGGCCAGGAGCCGCCCTTGGAGCACTGAGACTGGGTCCTCCCAGAGTCGTGTTCCTTGAGAATGTGCCTAAAGTGGGCGGTAAACTCCGTCTAAGGCTAAATACTGGCTCAAAATTGATAGTCAACAAGTACCATAAGGGACAGTTCAAGAGAGAGTTCAAGAGAGCATGTTAAGAGGTGTGACCTCAGATCAGATGTGGCGACCTCACACCTGGGTGGTGGCCCTGCCCTCTTAGCTCTGGAACTAATTAGGTGGCTCACCTTCTGGAAACAAAGAGGTGACAGCCAGTCACCCTGCATCTCCCCAGTCTGTGCTCTCTGGGCCTGTGATGGCAGTGACAGCCCTGCTGGCTTCTGAACCATTTTGGGGGTCATTCATCCCTTTTCTTGAAGGGTGTTCACAGCCAAATAGCTTTACTGGACTGTGTCCTGTCTGTAGAATCCCAGAACCCCAGCCTTCCTTCCTTTTTCCCTGCCTCTGTCCTCTTCAGCCCAAGCTGGCAGCGTTTCTCCTGAGATGGTTGAATGGATCCACAAATCATATACCTAATCTTTTTACCAACTGGTTGTCCAGCCACACCCTTGGTGCTCTTTCCAGAGTACACCTTCTTATATTTTGCAGTATGGATAGGCTGAGAATTTTCCAAATCTTCATATTCTAGTTCCTTTTTACTAACAATTCCTTCTTCAATTTCTCTTTCCTCTAGCATTTTACTGTAAGTATGAAGCAGAAACCAAGCCCTGCCTTTAACACTTTGCTTAGAAATCTCCTCAGCTAAATATCCAAATTCATCACTCACGACTTCTGTTTTCTACCCAAGAGAACACAATTCAGCCAAATTCTCTGCCACTTTATAATAAGAATCACCTTTCCACTAGTTTCCAATTATATGTTCCTCACTTCCATCTGAGACCTCACCAAAAACACCTTTAACACTCCTATTTCTACCAACAGTTTCTCTGAGGCAATCTAGACATTTTCTATCAAGCACCTGAAAATCTTTCCAGGCTCTACCCATTGCCCAATTCCAAAGCCACCTCCATGGTTTTTGTAGGTATTTGTTATGGCAGCACCCCGCTTCCCAGTACAGAAAGCTGTGCTAGTTTCCTAGGGCTGTTGTAACAAAGTACCACAAACTGGGTGGCTCAGAACAACAGAAATTTATTGTCTTGAAGTTCTGGAGGCCAGAAGTCTAAAATCAAGGTGTAAGCAGGGCCATGCTCTTTTTGAAGGTGCTAGGGAGGGAACTGTTCCATGCCTCACTCCTGGCTTCTCGTGGCCTCAGGCATTTCTTGTCCTATAGATGCATCACTCCAGTCACATGGTCATCTTTTCCTTGTATGTCTTCACATTGCTTTCCCTCTGTGTTTCTGTGTCTCTGTGTCTAGATGTCCCTTTTTTATAAGGATGCCAGTCATATTGGATTAGGGCCCATCTAATGACCCTGTTTTTGCTTGATTACTTCTGGATAGACCCTATTTCTAAATAAGGTCACATTCAGAAGTAGTGGGGGTTAGGGCTTCAACATATTTTCTTTGGGGGGGGGCCACAATTTTACCTATAACAAGGTCCTTGTAGGTTCACAGAGTGGCTCTGCTTACCCAGTGAGAGAAGGTGGCTATAGTTCTCCAGCATCACGTCCTGGTACAGGCGCCTTTGAGTAGAATCCAGCTGCTGCCACTCCTCTCTGCTGAAGTCCACAGTCACGTCCTCAAAGGACACTGACACCTGTAACAACACAATCCCGTTCAGGGTGACATGGTCAGCATGGCGGGATAGGGAAGAGATAGAAAATTGTTTTTAGTAACTTTTACCACAATATCCCATAGGGTATGCCTATTAAATACCTACTTATACATAATGTACAGAATACAAATATCTAATTGGAAATTTCTGCTATTCATTGTGTACAACACTCAGTCTTTCTTTCTTTTTTTTTTTTTTTTTGGCATGCGGGCCTCTCACTGCTGTGGCCTCTCCCGTTGCGGAGCACAGGCTCCGGACGCACAGGCTCAGCGGCCACGGCTCACGGGCCTAGCCACTCCGCGGCACGTGGGATCTTCCCGGACCAGGGCACGAACCCGTGTCCCTTGCATCAGCAGGTGGACTCTAACCACTGCTCCACCAGGGAAGCCCCTCAGTCTTTCATTTTTAAAAATAATATTTCTGTACAGGATTTGAACTTGATCCTATTTTGTTGCTCATTTTAATGGGAATTTGTGTTTTATAACTTTTAGAAGGAAGAATGTACATTTTTTTTCACTTTACATAGCTCCCTCTACTGCTGCTTTCATTTAGTCTTCAAAAATATAGCCATTTTCTCTTGATGCCTTTTTTTTTTTTTTGGCCAATTTTAATTTAATCCATAGTGGTCAGAAAACATACTCTGTATGATTTCAACATATGTTCTATCCAGAAGAACGTTTCATGTGTCCCTGGAAAGGACTGCATATTCAGTTATTGGTGGGTGCAGTTATAATATATAAATCAACTTGATTGAGTGCTGCTGAAATTTTATATCACTTTACTCATTTGTCTTCTACTTGTTCAGCCAATTATTTGTCAACTTTTTGGTAAAAATTGACAGGGAGATGTTAAAAGTTTATATGGCTATGCAAAGGAACTAGAATACACAAAGCAAGGATTAGCATGGAGGATTTATACTATGCAATGTTAAGACTTACTTTAAAGCTACAATAATCAGACAGTGTGGTATTGATCTAAGTACAGACACATATATCAATGGAACAGAATAGAGAATCCAGAAACAGATCTGCACACATATGGACAACTGGTTTTTGACAAAGGTGCCAAAGTGATTCAATGGGGGAAAGGAAAAGTCTTTTTTAAAAATTGTGCTGGAACAAATGGATATGAGTTTTGGAGGAAAAAAACAAACCTTGACCCACATCTCACACTATATACAAAAATTAACTTTAGTGTTCTCACCACACACACATACACACACACACACACACACACACACACACACACACTCAAACTAAGCAACTCTGTGAGGTGATGAATGTATTAAGTAACTCGATTGTGGTATAAAAACAAATATACAGATCAACAGAATAGAACAGAAAGCCCAGAAATCAACCCACACATATACAGTCAATTAACTTATGACAAAGGAGCCAAGAACATAAAATGGGGAAAGGACAGTCTCTTCAATATATGGTGTTGGGAAAACTGGACAGCCACATGCAAAGGAATGAAACTGGAGCACTATCTTATACTACATGCAAAAAATAACTCAAAATGGATTAAAGACTAGAACATAAGATCAGAAATCACACAACTCCTAGATGGAAACATAGGTGGTAAGCTCCTTGACATAAGTCTTGGAGATAAATTTTTGGATTTGACACCAAAGGCAAAGGCAAGAAAAAACAAAAATAAACAAGTGGGAATATACCAAAGTAAAAATCTTATGCAAGCAAATGAACCCAAATTTTTGGATTTGACACCAAAAGCAAAGGCAAGAAAAAACAAAAATAAACAAGTGGGAATATACCAAAGTAAAAATCTTATGCACAGCAAATGAAACCTTCAACAAAATGACACAGCAGCCTACTGAATGGGAAAAAATATTTGCAAATCATATATCTGATAAGGGGTTAATATGCAAAATATATAAAGAACGCATACAACTCAACAGCAAAAAACCCAAAAAAATCTGATTAAAAAATGGGCAGAGGATCTGAACAGACATTTCTCCAAAGAGATATACAGATGGCCAACATGTACATGAAAAGGTGCTCAATATCACTAATCATCAGGGAAATGCAAATCAAACCCACAATGTGCTATCACCTCATACCTGTTAGAGTGGCTATCATCAAAAAGACAAGAAATAACAAGTGTTAGTGAGAACACAGGAAAAAGGGAACCCTTGGGCACTGTTGGTGGAAATGTAAATTGGTGCAGCCACTATGGAAAACAAGATAGAGGTTCCTCGAAAAATTAAAAACAGAACTAGGTATGACCCAGCACTTCCACTTCTGGGTATCTATCTAAAGAAAATGAATATATTAAATCAAAAAGGTATCTGCACTCCCACGTTCACTGCAGCATTATTTACAATAGCCAAGATATAGAATCAACCTAAGCATCCATAAGTGGAAAAATGGATAAAGAAAATGTGGTGTGTGTGTATATACACACACACACATACATACACACACAATGGAATATTATTCAGCTATAAAAAAGAAGGAAATATTGCCATTGCAACAACATGGATGGATCTTGAGGGCATTATGCTAAGTGAAATAAATCAGACAGAGAAAGAAAATTCCATATGATCTCACTTATATGTGGAGTCTAAGAAAAACAAAAAACAGAAAACAGAGCTCACAGATACAGAGAACAGTTGGTGGTTGCCAGAGGCAGGAGTGGGTGGTGGGTGAAATGCGTGAAGGGGTCAAAAGGTACAAACTTCCAGTTATAAAATAAATAAGTCATGGGGATGTAATATACAGCATGATAACTATAGTTAATAATACTGTATTGCATATTTGAAAGTTGCTAAGAAAGTAAATCTTAAAAGTTCTCATCACAAGAAAAAAATTTGTAATTATGTATGGTAATGGATGTCAGCTAGACTTACTGTGGTGATCATTTCACAATATATACAATATTGAATGATCATGTTATATACCTGAAACTAATATAATGTTATATGTCAATTATACCTCAATTTAAAAAAATAACCAAGTGGGGCTTCCCTGGTGGCGCAGTGGTTGAGAGTCCGCCTGCCGATGCAGGGGACACGGGTTCGTGCCCCTGTCCGGGAAGATCCCACATGCCGCGGAGCAGCTGGGCCCGTGAGCCATGGCTGCTGAGCCTGCGCGTCTGGAGTCTGTGCTCCACAATGGGAGAGGCCACAACAGTGAGAGGCCCGCGTACCACAAAAAATAAAAAAAGATAAAATAAAAAAAGGCATGGACTTCCCTGGTGGCACAGTGGTTAAGAATCCGCCTGCCAATGCAGGGGACACGGGTTTGAGCCCTGATCCAGCAAGATCCCACATGCTGTGGAACAACTAAGCCCGTGCGCCACAACTACTGAGCCTGCGCTCTAGAGCCCGCGAGCCACAACTACTGAGCCCGCATGCCACAACTACTGAAGCCCGTGCACCTAGAGCCCGTGCTCTGCAACAAGAGAATCCACTGCAATGTGAAGCCCATGCACCACAACGAAGAGTAGCCCCTGCTCACCGCAACTAGAGAAAGCCCGCACACAGCAATGAAGACCCAATGCAGACAAAAATAAATAAATAAATTTATATAAAAAAATAAGAGGCAGAAACTTCCCAAATATGGTAAAAGACATAAATTTACAGATTCAAACAGGATAAATCCACAGAAAACCACACCTGTGCACAGTGTAGTCAAACTAATGAAAACCAAAGAAGAAAAGAAAGCAGCCAGAAAACAAACAAAAAAAGACATATTACATACAGGGAAACAGTGATTAAAATGACCACTCAGTGCTCAACAGAAGAAACAGAGGTCAGAATACAGAATACAAACTACAAACTTTTTAAATGATGAAGAAAATAAGTTTTATCTGGCTGGGCAAATTTAGGAGTGCCTTGATAAGTTCTTCATGGCTTTTGGTTCTACCCTCTGTGTTTCGGGTCCCACCCTCTGAGCCATCTTTCCTATTTCATGAAAGGTTGAAAGGTAGCATTTCAGGAAAGGTAGCAGAAGAGTTTTCTCAGTCTGCTTCCTACCGGTAGAATTTTGAAGGTCTGACATCTTTCCATTTTTGTATTGTCTCTATCCCTTTAAGTCTAAGGTGGTAGTGTTTCTGTTCATATAATTTGCTCTAAAATTTTATGAGTTGTCTGTGAATCTCACTGGGTTCACTCCCTTAGACGAAAAGTGCACCTACAGATCTGTTTGAGATAAGCCATTCTTTATCTTGGACTCCTGCTGAGAGGGCTGAGGGAAACACTCTTAAGCTTCCTAGAGGCCCTCTTGCTTGATTGAGATCTATAAGGCACTCTTAATCTCTTCAAGGGGAGTTTTGTGTGGCTGAATGCTCTGGTCCTCTGATCTGAGGTCTTAAGAAAAGGTTGTATAGTCACATCTTTTGCTTTATTTCTAGATCATATTTTCCTGATAGTGTTTCAGAGCTATTTCTTTTTTTTTTTTAACATCTTTATTGGGGGTATAATTGCTTTACAATGGTGTGTTAGTTTCTGCTTTATAACAAAGTGAATCAGTTATACATATACATATGTTCCCATATCTCTTCCCTCTTGCGTCTCCCTCCCTCCCACCCTCCCTATCCCACCCCTCCAAGCGGTCACAAAGCACCGAGGCGATATCCCTGTGCCATGCGGCTGCTTCCCACTAGCTATCTACCTTACGTTTGTTAGTGTGTATATGTCCATGACTCTCTCTCGCCCTGTCACAGCTCACCCTTCCCCCTCCCCATATCCTCAAGTCCGTTCTCCAGTAGGTCTGTGTCTTTATTCCTGTCTTACCCCTAGGTTCTTCATGACATTTTTTTCCTTAAATTCCATATATATGTGTTAGCATACGGTATTTGTCTTTTTCTTTCTGACTTACTTCACTCTGTATGACAGACTCTAGGTCTATCCACCTCATTACAAATAGCTCAGATTCGCAGAGCTATTTCTTAACTTTAGAATCTTGTGCTATCTGAAGAGGCTAATAATTTTCAAAACCATCAAGTCCTGGATCCTTTGTGTTTGACAGTCTTTCTCTCAATTTATCTCCTTTCATATTTTGCTAAAAGCAGCAAGAAACTTGATGCCTTCAACACTTTTCTTGGAAATATTAGATAGATCACCAAGTTCATGAAGCACAATTCTCTACTTTCCACATAACTGCAGATGACAGTGTTGCTAAGTTTCTATCACATAAGCTCCTCCAGTTTCCAAAACATGTTCTTCACTTCCTTTTGAGCCTTCATCGGCATCCTATAGTCCAAATTTCAACTAATAGTCTATTCAGGCAATTTAGTATTTCTCTAATATGCTCCTTAAAATCCTTCCAGCCTCCACCCACATCCAAGTTTGAAAGATATTCCCACATTTTTAGGTGTGTTATGACAACACCCTACTCCCAGTACCAAAATCTGTGTTAGCTTTCTATTTGATGCATAGCAAATTACCCTAAAACTTAGTGAGTTACAACAATATCCATTATTTCACAGTGGGTCAGGGGCCCAGGTGTGGCTTAAATAGGTCCTCTCACTTGGGGTCTCTCACAAGGCTGCAATCAAGATGTTGGCCAGGGCTACGTTCACCTTGAACACTGACTTGGAATGACCCACTTCCAAGCTCAGGCAAGTGGTTGTTGATTACAGTTTCTCGAGGTCTGTTGTACTGAGTGACTCAGTCCCTCATTGACTGTTGGCCAGTGGCTGCCCTCAGTCCTTTGCCACGTGGATCTCTCCATAGGGAAGTTCACAACATGGCAGCTTGTTTCATCAAAGCCAGCAAGCAAGAAGAACCAGAGAGAGTGTGTGCCAGCAAGATGGAAGTTACAGTCTTTTATAACCTAATCACATAAGTGACATCCCAACACTTTTACCTTATTCGGTTTCTTAGAAGCAAGTCACTAGGTCCAGCCCACATACAAAGGGGAGTGGATTACACAAGGGTATGAATACCGAGAAGTGGGGATCACTGACAGCCAACTTAGAAGGCTGCTTACTAAAAAAAATCAAAATTTGCATGAAGCAGATAAATTTCGAAGGAAATTTATAGCTTTAAATGCTTATATTAGAAAAGAGTCTAAAATCAATGACCTAAAATTTAACCTCAAGGAGCTAGAAAGTGAAAGACCAAATGAACCCAAAGAAGGTAAAAGAACTAGCAAAGATCAAAAAAATTAATGAAATAGAAAACAAATGACAGAAAAAGTCAACAAAAAATTAATTCAAGCTGTATTATCGACCTAAACATAAAAACTAAAACTAAAAATGCCCCAGAAGAAAACATAAGAGAACATCTTTGCAATGCTGGGACAAGCAAGGATTTCTTGACATAGTAAAAAAAGCAACAACCACAAAAGAAAATTTTGATAAATGGGACCTTATCAAGATTAAAACTTCTGCTCATCAAAAGATGTCATTAACTCATAGACATACAGAACAGACTTGTGGTTGCCAACGGGGAGGGGCAGTGGGGGAGGGATGGATTGGGAGTTTGGGGTTAGCAGATGCAAACTATTACATACAGAATGGATACACAAGGTCCTACTGTAGAGCACAGGGAACTATATTCAATATCCTGTGATAAGCCATAATGGAAAAGAATGTGAAAAAGAATATATATATGTATAACTGAATCACTTTGCTGTACAGCAGAAATGTTGAACACAACATTGTAAATCAACTATACTTCAATAAAATAAAAATTTAAAAAAGGTGTCATTAAGAAAACAAAAAGCCAAGACACAGACTGGGAGAAAATATTTGCAATATGTATACAAAACACCCATATTAAGAATGTATAAAGAACTCCTACAAAGCAAAAAGAAAAAGACATGTAACCCAATTTTTTTTTTTTTTTTGCGGTACGCAGGCCTCTCACTGCCGTGGCCTCTCCCGTTGCGGACCACAGGCTCCGGACGCGCAGGCTCAGCCGCAATGGCTCACGGGCCCAGCCGCTCTGTGGCATGTGGGATCCTCCCAGACCAGGGCACGAACCCGTGTCTCCTGCATTGGCAGGCGGACTCTCAACCACTGCACCACCAGGGAAGCCTGTAACCCAATTTTTTTAAATGGGCAAAATATTTGAACAGACACACATGAAAAAGACATACCAATAAAGCATATTAAAAGATGTTCAACATCATTAGTTACAAGGGAAATGCAATTTAAACTGCACTGAGATAGCACTATACACTCACTTTCAAAGCTAAAATTAAAAAAAGCTGAAAAATTGCTGGTAGAAATGTAAAACTGAACTATCACTTTGGAAACTTGTTTGGCAGTTTCTTTTCTTTTTTTTTTGGCTGTGTTGGGTCTTCGCTGCTGTGTGCGGGCCTTCTCTAGTTGTGTTGAGCAGGGGCTACTCTTCATTGTGGTGCCCGGGCTTCTCATTGTGGTGGCTTCTCTTGTTGCGGAGCATGGGCTCTAGGCACGCGGGCTCAGTGGTTGTGGCACGTAGGCCCTAAAGCGTGCGGGCTCAGTAGTTGCAGCACGTGGGCCCTAGGGCATGCAGGCTCAGTAGTTGTAGTGTGCGAGCTTAGTTGCTCCACGGCATGTGGGATCTTCCCGGATCAGAGATCGAACCTGTGTCCCCTGCATTGGCAGGCGGATTCTTAACCACTGCCCTACCAGGGAAGTCCCTGGTTTGGCAGTTTCTAATAAAGTTAAATATACACCAGCCTGTAATCTGGCAATTCCATTCCTTGGCAGATACTAAAAAGAAATGACAACAATATATCCTCAGAAAAATTCCACAAGAATATTTATAGCAGGATTTATCATGATAAAAAAACTAGAAACATTCCAAATGTTCATCAGCAGGTAAATGCATAAACAAATTATAGCATATTCATATAACTGAATATTCAGCAATAAAAAAGAAAGAGCTACTGGTAGAACAAACAACCTGGATGGCTCTCAAAAATTTACAAATAGAAGCCAAACACAGAGCCAAACACAAACCCTATGATTCTATTTATATGACAATCAAGGACCAGCAGGGCTAATCTATAGGGATTAAAAATATTAACAATGATTGCCTCAGGGGGAGGATATTGACTGATTAAGCGGGAACCTTCAAGGGTGATGGACATGGTCTATATTTTAATTTGAGTGATGGGTATACATATTTGTCAAAATTCATTAAACTATACCATTTAAGATATGGGTAATTCAATGTCGTTCAAATATAACTCATTTCAAAAAACACACAAAAAAGTGCATATTATAAATATATTCAGGGTACAATGTGGGCCCCAAAGAGAAAACAGTTGATTCTACTGGGGATGTAGGTTTAGGTTCCATAGAGCTGGTACAGTTTAAACTAAATCCTGGAAAAAATAAGTGTGATAGAGATAAGTGAGGGAAAATGTTTTCCAGAAAAGACGAAGAAATTGGTGTGGAGACAGGAAAATACACAGTAATTAAGGAAAGAGCGAACAGCTTTGTGAAAAGGAGAGATTATATAATATGTCAAGGAGGCAATTATGAGAAAAAAAATCCAAGGAAGTATGCTGGAGTCTGATCATGAAATAGTATGAATTCTTTTAGTAATAGATCACCACTGAAGTGTTTTAGTTTTATATTTTTAAGTTAAAATTTATATTTGGGAATAAAAATTCATAATAACAAATTTTTTATAAAACTGCCACACAGGAACACACCTTAAGATACCACTACATGCTTCACTTACTTAGAAAAAGTTACAGACATAGTCAAAACAAATAGCTCTCATTTATAAATGTGAGTTCCTTTCTTTTAGCAAAAGAAAGCTCACAGGATTCTAAATAATTCATGGAACAAAAAAAGAAATTTAAAAATATTTTTAGCTGAATGATAATTTAAAATGACATATTAAAAACTTTATTGCACAGCATGTGGTTTATTTCTGTAATCATTCCTTGTGCTCTTGAAAAAAATATGTACCCGGAAGTTGTTGGTTACAGTGCTCTATATATTTTTGTTGGCTCAAGTTCATTAATTATGTTGTTCAGGTCTTTTATATCTACTGAATTTTTGCCTGTTTTTTCTTTCAGTAACTGAAAGAGGTATGTTAAATTTTCCACTGAGTATGGATTTGATTATTTCTCTTTTTTTTCTCCGTTTATGTTTTATTATCTTGAGGCTATGTTATTAGCTGTGTACAGATATAAAATTTTTATATTGTTTTGTTAAATTGGCTCTTTTATATTATGAAATATCTCTAGTAATACATCTTGCTTTAAAGAAAAAAAAAAAAAAAGAAAGCTCACAGGAAATGTCAGACTGAAAACCAGCAGGATACAGCGATGCAGGGACAGCTCAACACCTCCTGAGCTAGAAGGCTCGGAGCCAGGCCTCCCTGGCTGGGGGCTGTGCTGCTTCTCCTCTCTGGCCTTCAGTTTCCCTGGCACCAAAGGAGGGAAGACTGGATGACTGATAAAGTCCTGGGTGCCATGGTCCATTCATTTCAGAGAACAGTATATGATCATAACAGTATCATTCTCCTTTGATTGTAAATGTCAACAGAATACAACTTAACATGCTGAG
The DNA here is from genome assembly GCF_059928025.1 of Delphinapterus leucas. Lineage (NCBI taxonomy): Eukaryota > Metazoa > Chordata > Mammalia > Artiodactyla > Monodontidae > Delphinapterus > Delphinapterus leucas. The sequence continues at coordinate 90,497,453 of NC_143150.1, forward strand.
AAATTTTACTACAAAGAGTGCTATGATTTTTCCCATACTCTGCAAAGGATGGATGAGGGCCCATATTATCAGGCCACACTCACTGCTTATATTGGAAAATGAGGAAATGCTAATGAAATTGCTTTTATGGGCTGACATTCATGGATGGCAGAAAGGGGCGTTCCAGAAGGAGTCCAGGATTTGCTCTTCACGAGTATTTCAGCTCCCGGCCAAAGCTCGGTGGCCAAGTGCACACATGGGCACACCCATGCCCGCGTGCAGTCTGTAAAGGTCACTGAGCATGTGTTAACCTTGAAGGGGAGAGAGAAACCTCAGTATTTTCCAACAACACTCCAAGCCTCTTGTAAATCATATTCAAATTCATACACTTAGGCATTAATTTACATACTTAATTTCTGACAGGCTGACAACCGCAGCCCTTCTCCCCCTCAGTGTAAAGTGAGAAGTGAACTGTTATTCAGTGTATCCGTTACATTGGTAGTGGTGTTAAGTGTATTTTATATAATGTGCTATCTACAAAAAGGCAGATAAGAATTTGATCTAACATCCAGTTAAAAGCCATCATTGAAAAATTAAAAAAAAAAGAGTGCTATGATTTTTATTATGACTCTCGCCATCTTTGGAAAATTTCCATTTCAGAAGTTTGATTTGGTTCACTTTCTTGGAGCTTCTTGCCTTGGGAGCATCCTCCACGCACACCAGTACCTATGAAGATAATTAGCCAGCATTCCTTTTCCCGAAGCCGCAGTCTATGGCTCTGCCTTCATCACATAGGCTGCGCTGTGTCCCTGTTCAACCTCCAACTATTCTTCTAATTACAGAGTGCCCAGATGCTTGATTTACTGTTTCTTCCTTACACCTCACTGTGTATTCTGCAAGTTGTATTTTAGTATGTTCCTACAGAGTTTCTTCAATTCACGCTGCTATCAGTGTGATCAAAGTTTGAGGTTTTGACATAAGAGCCCTTCAGATATTCTGTGGGAATGCGAGGCCCAGCAGCTAGTGGGAAGAGTTGCATTTCAGCACCTTATAGTCCTAACTCTGTCTCCCTCTATTAATGTTGCATTTAACCTTGAGAGCGTCAACTTAGTTTTCTCACACATTTTCAATTAAAACATTTAGTTCCTTTTTCAATACTAAACATGATTTTTTCTTTTAACAACAAAGACATGCATCAAAAAACCATGTGCTCAGAGAAGTGATGTAAAAATACCATTGTCTTATCTCCAAATACTAATTCTAAGATCAAGGTCTTCAAGCCTTTGACCACGCACATGGATCACCAATTTCTAGGATACATTATTCCACATCATCATTTCTATAGCTTGACAAAAATCATAACACATTCTCTGATACAACAACATATCCATATCAATGAAATACATTACTGCAATGTTTAACTTCTTCCATAATTCCTTGAAAATCTGTAGCATAGCATAAGCACTAAAACTTACTAATTATGAGAGCTGTTAATTTACAATCCTCTCATAATGACTGTACCACTATCCATTTTTATTTATTCTTAAATTCAATTTCAACTACCTGATTGTGTCTGAAGTAGCTTCATAGTAGTTTTATTTCTATGAAAGTGACATGTTTCCAAGTATCACCTGGGGGATTAGATTAGATTTAAATGAGAGAGGAAAATATAGTATCAGTTACACCGTTTCCTCACTTGGCATACAAATTTTAAAAAATCATCCATTTCTTTAGTGATTAAAAATAACAGTTCTTTTGTGAGCATAGACACAATACAAGGAATCTGTTTCTTTGCGTGAAAAGCAGAATCAGTGGAAAAGGACTCGAATTCTATCGCTAGCTTTCGGTTAACCCAAATGAGAGTATGCATAAGCTCAAGCTTGTGAGCGTACTGATTCAGCATTGCACAAAGTGACTGGATGAACCAGGATCCGTCCTTTGAATTTCGCCAGGAATAGTAACCAGGTGCTGTAGAATATGCATACAAGAAGTCTGCCTCAACCGGTATTTTCTGACAGGCCGTGTCATCCTCAACACCACTGTCTGTCTCCAAGCAGCTAAAACATGGCTACAGCCACTTGGGATGCTCGCCACGCACCTGTGCCCTCGTGCGGGATTTGGGAGGCAGAAGCGGCCTGCAGTTTTAACTCAGAAATTGTGAAAACCAAACCCCAAACCAACCACGCTAGCTCTTGCAGGGTGGGAAGCGGCCAGCAAGCCCAGCTCCTTTGGTGTTTGGCCTGCTCCTTGTTTGGAAAATTACTTCTCTTTCTAGTGAGAACAGGAAGTCGGGTGGCCCAAGTAAAAGGCGAGTGAGTGAAGTGTTCAGAACGGTACCGTCACCCTCGTTTTGGGAACTGATACCCCGGGCTGGCACCCCCCTCCCTGAACTCTTTTTTTTTTTTAACATCTTTATTGGAGTATAATTGCTTTACAATGGTGTGTTAGTTTCCGCTTTATAACAAAGTGAATCAGTTATACATATACATATGTTCCCATATCTCTTCCCTCTTGCATCTCCCTCCTTCCCACCCTCCCTATCCCACCCCTCTAGGTGGTCACAAACCACCGAGCTGATCTGATCTCCCTGTGCTATGCGGCTGCTTCCCACTACCTATTTTACGTTTGGTAGTGTATATATGTCCATGCCACTCTCTCACTTTGTCACAGCTTACCCTTCCCCCACTCTTGCACTGTTGGTGGGAATGTGAATTGGTACAGCCACTATGGAGAACAGCATGGAGGTTCCTTAAAAAACTACAAATAGAACTACCATATGACCCAGCAATTCCACTACTGGACATATACAATGAGAAAACCATAATTCAAAAAGAGTCATGTACCAAAATGTTCATTGCAGCTCTATTTACAATAGCCAGGACATGGAAGCAACCTAAGTGTCCATCAACAGATGAATGGATAAAGAAGGTGTGGCACATATATACAATGGAATATTACTCAGCCATAAAAAGAAACGAAATTGAGTTATTTGTAGTGAGGTGGATGGACCTAGAGTCTGTCATACAGAGTGAAGTAAGTCAGAAAGAGAAAAACAAATGCCGTATGCTAACACATATATATGGAATCTAAGAAAAAAAAAAAGGTCATGAAGTACTTAGGGGTAAGACAGGCATAAAGACACAGACCTCCCTGAACTCTTCACACAATAAAGCTCACTCCTGCTGGCCGTGGCCATCTCGGGCACGAGAAAACCCTCGCTGCGTGAAATGAACATAGCAAGCCTGACAAACCAAAATCTTAAAAAGAAAAAAAGTATACAGCAGCAAAACCTCAGGACTCCTGCACCACACCTGTAACCTGCCCACTTAGTAAATAAACAGAACATCAAATCACAAAAGCTACGCAAGGGGTAGGCCACCCTGGCAGAGAGCCCGACCCACAGCAGGGCGGAGGGAGCAGGTGCGAATGAGCTGGAAGGGGCGAGTCTCCCACTTTGCCCCCTTGGGGCCCTCAGTCCTAACACTGCACTGGGAGCCTGGGTTGATCCGGCCACGTAACTCTCAGCTTCTTCTTGTGTTTCACTCTCAGCTTCTTCTTGTGTTTCTAGTAAGGGAGGAAGGCGATGGCTTCAATCCCTTTGCCTCCGGGTCAGAAGGCAAGATCCTCTGAAACCCAGGTGGACAGGACATGTGGGAGGTTGAGCGTCTTCTCCTGGTTGAGGATGGGCGCACGGGCTCTTAGAGAAAGTCCGCTGTCCGAGCGCGTGATCCTGAAGCTTCTAGCACCGACAGCTGGCTGACTCCTTTCCCCTCTCCCTGGGGAGGCAAGGAGGCCATGGAGGTGGGAGAGCCCTTCCCCCATTCCAGCCCCCAGAAGTGCTTTACCAAATTCACTGATTAGCTCTAGCAGTTTTCTGGTAGCATCTTTAGGATTCTCTATGTACAGTATCATGTCATCTGCAAACAGTGACAGCTTTACTTCTTCTTTTCCAATTTAGATTCCTTTTATTTCTTTTGTTTTCTCTGATTGCTGTGGCTAAAACGTCCAAAACTATGGTGAATAACAGTGGTGAGAGTGGGCAACCTTGTCTTGTTCCTGATCTTAGTGGAAATAGTTTCAGTTTTTCACCATTGATAAAGGCATTTTAAAGACTCTCACTACACCTACCAAAGAGATGAACTTATTCAAAACATATTAAAGAGATGTGCTATCTGTCAGCAGAATTCTTTACAGGCCACTCCCAAAGTAAGCACCAGAAGTTTTCCCCAACCAACTTCCCATCCAACAGGAACTGCTGGCACTTGGATTTCATAGAAGTAATGCTTGCAGAACATAGGAGGCTTTGTCTACTTATGGTGTGTATGATGTCAGAATGGCCTGAAGTTTTCCTCTCTTCAAAAAGCCAGTGCTCAGGCAATGGTATAGGTTCCCTTAATAAACGTAATTTCCACTTTGGGGACACCAGAGCACGTTGAATCAGACAGAAAAAGTCAATTTATTTCCACTGCTGTTCAAGAATTACAAAAATGTCTACAGATTTCTACAAGCTATCATATAGCCTATCATTCTTATTCCTGTGGACATGTACAGCAAATGAATCAAACTCTAAAGAAACTCATTGGCCAAGATTCAGCAACCAATTAGGGTTAAAAAGGCCTACAGCTTTACCACTAGCTTGTTAAAAATTAGAGCAACCCTTGCCAGCAAGCATGAAATCACTCTCTTTGAACTTATGTTTAGCAGGCCTATGAATTTTGGTCTGAGACCATGTCCTGTGCCTAATTTAACTGAATCTTCCCATAATCATATTCAATTCTTAAAAGGGATTCTCTCTTCCCCAGAAACCCTGAGACATAAAGTCATAAGAACCTGGAAAGACCCCCTGGAAAGTCTGCCACCTCTATCAAAAGGGAGATTTCATCTACATAAAAGAGTCCCAGGAAAAGACAGGCTGTCACCACACTGGGAGGGACCTTTCCAAGTAAAAGAAAAAATACAGTTGGATTCATGCTTTCCCTATGAAGCCAGTACCTCAGGAGGACTGGACTGTCGCTCCCACAGAGAACTTGAAACTTAAGTTTTCTAGAGTGACTGATACTGGTATTGAGCTCAACTGAAATGAGGTTGAAGAGTAGCAGAATATGTCACTTTGGCATAAGGATTATTTTGAGCTGAATGCAGTTGAGAAGCAGCAGGTACAAGAAAAGCTCCCTGTCCTCCCATTTGCCTAAAAGTAAGATATAAATTTTCATGGGAGATTGGGACTGACATATACACACTACTATATATAAAATAGATAACTAATAAGGATCAATGAATAGCACAGGGAACTCTACTCAATATTCTGTAATGACCTATATGAGAAAAGTATCTAAAAAAGAGTGGATATATGTATATGTATAACTGACTCACTTTGCTGTACAGCAGAAACTAACACAACATTGTAAACCAACTATACTCCAATAAAAAATTTTTTAAAAAGGTATAAATTTTCAAAGGTGTCTCTCCTCTCCTCTCTCCCAGGAAGGACAAAAGTTAATCACGGGAGGCAACTTTAGACCCTATCAGCCTGGGGATGGCACCTACATAACAAACTTTATTAACTAGCCTTTATCTACCATTAGCCTTCTCCCATATATTTATGTTCCCACAGTATGCTGCCCTTGGAAACCTAAAACTGCTTTCCTTTGTCCTGTCGTTTCCCCATAAATTTATTGTTCTTTGCTGAAGATGCTATATAAGCCGGAATTCTAAGCCACCGTTTTGAGTGACTCATTGTTCCCTGGGTATCTCCCATATATACATGAGGTATATAAGTTAATAAACTTGTTTTCTCTTATTAATTTATCTTTTATTAAAGGGGTCTCAGCTTTGACAGGGCGAGAGAGAGTCATGGACATATACACACTAACAAACGTAGTAAGGTAGATAGCTAGGGGGAAGCAGCCGCAAGGCACAGGGATATTAGCTCGGTGCTTTGTGACAGCCTGGAGGGGTGGGATAGGGAGAGTGGGAGGGGGGGAGACGCAAGAGGGAAGACATATGGGAACATATGTATATGTATAACTGATTCACTTTGTTATAAAGCAGAAACTAACACACAATTGTAAAGCAATTATACCCCAATAAAGATGTTTAAAAAAATAAAAAAATAAAAAAAGGGGTCTCAGCCAAGAACTTAGGGTAGAAAGAAAATTATTTTTTCCTCCCCTACAAGCAAACATTACCATTCTCATAGACTGCCTTGCTGTCCTAGTCACAGCAGAGTTATTTCAACTACCTAAGAATCAGATTTTACTAGAAAACACATATTACACTGCTTTTTTTTTCTATACTCCAAGTAATGGTCTCCACAATTACATATTTCTAATCAACTCCATATTGTATTCTCAGAATAGACATGATCTGGACTTTTAAGTCAAACAAGTCAATTATTGGCAGAGTAAAGGTGGAACCATATTCATTAGTAATTTTTTATAATACCAAAGTAAAGTAACTAATATGCATCAAGATACTCCAGCCCTAAATTTGACACAAAAATGTTTTAACTAGTTTGACTGGAAGGATTGTTATAGAAGAAAGAACTCTCTTAACTATACTACAATCAAGAGAACTGTAGGAGTAATCCTACTAGAGAACTGTTCTCTTGCCTTTACTATGGTAAGGGTTTGGTTCAATAAGACTACTGATATCTGTAAAGATAGTGATGGTAAATTACATCATACAAACTGGTGAGAATCCTATCAACAGACCCTGTAAGATATATATAAACAAGATCTCCCTACTACATTTGGAACATGGCAATGCCCTGAGTCTATTTTAATAGCCCCTAGGATTATAGGTGGATAGTTTCTCTTAATATATCTGAGGCTAAAATCAGTCTTCACAACTAGACTTGTATCCCTGAGCCCTCCCACTATGGAATCTGTTTAAGGGGCCTATTTGGGACCACACAAGGGCAAACGAAGGCTTATCGGAATACAATCCTGGAAGAAACAGGAACAGGCACAGGTATAGCTAACTCTTTTGGTAATGAGATTTTGAATAATAAACTTGGTGCTTTGGGATAACTACAAAAACACATAATACAATGGCAAACTGCATGGAATCACATCATGCAAGATGTTTAAAAGCCATGGAAACTCAAGTCAAATGGAAACTGAGAAAATTCTGGAATTGGACTGTTTGGAATAATTTAATGATGGGGCAAAAAAATCACCACATAGGTCTCAGAGCCACTCATCTGTACAGTCCAGGAGCAGTTAGCTATCAAATAACTCTAGGATAGCATCACTAGTTCAGAATTACAGCATATTCAAGGGAACAAAGAGGTATTGCACTATGACTATACCAGAAGGGACAGAGAATGGTTTAAAACAGCATCTAATTAATAGACAAACAGAAACCTGGCATTTATAGATAGCGACTGCAGAAGATAGGTCTTATGTCACTGTATTAATTTTCGGATGCAAGTTCTCTCCAGTCCCAGTATGGATAAACAAAAGTAGATGCCTATTATTCAGGGAGATTTGCATGCCTGTTATTGATTTGGACCAATGCAAGCAACGGCCCATAGGCTGGGTTGTTCCTCAAGACTTAAAGTAATTAAAACTACATTAAGCACTGGAAGTTCAATCTGTACCCTTCAAAGAGTGCCTCATAATAATATACTAGAAATGACCATGGCTGTCTCTGTGTTTTGCATCTGGGAAATACTATTTGGGGAGATGGAACCATTACTGCAGGGCTACATTATGTCCGTGTGATGTTAATTACTGAACAACAGGAACTCGGGAGAAATTCATTGGGCTTATAAGAAAAAAATCTTTTCTTTCTTTTTATTTTTTTAACGTCTTTATTGGAGTATAATTGCTTTACAATGGTGTGTTAGTTTCTGCTTTATAACAAAGTGAATCAGCTATACATATACATATATCCCCATATCTCTTCCCTCTTGTGTCTCCCTCCCTCCCACCCTCCCTATCCCACCCCTCTAGGTGGTCACAAAGCACCGAGCTGAAATTAGAACACTCCATAACACCATACACAAGAATAAACTCAAAATGGATTAAAGACCTAAATGTAAGGCCAGACACTATAAAACTCTTAGAGGAAAACATAGGCAGAGCCCTCTATGACATAAATCACAGCAAGATCCTTTCTGACCCACCTCCTAGAGAAACGGAAATAAAAACAAAAATAAACAAATGGGACCTAATGAAACTTCAAAGCTTTTACATAGCAAAGGAAACCATAACCAAGACGAAAAGACAACCCTCAGAATGGAAGAAAGTATTTGCAAATGAAGCCACTGACAAACGATTAATCTCCAAAATTTACAATCAGCTCATGCAGCTCAATATCAAAAAAACAAACAACCCAATCCAAAAATGGGCAGAAGACCTAAATAAACATTTCTCCAAAGAAGATATACAGATTGCCAACAAACACATGAAAGAATGCTCAACATCACTAATCATTAGAGAAATACAAATCAAAATTACAATGAGGTATCACCTCACACCAGTCAGAATGGCCATCATCAAAAAATCTACAAACAATAAATGCTGGAGAAAAGGGAACCCTCTTGCACTGTTGGTGGGAATGTAAATTGATACAGCCACTATGGAGAACAGCATGGAGGTTCCTTAGAAAACTAAAAATAGAACTACCATATGACCCAGCAACCCCACTACTGGGCGTATACCCTGAGAAAACCATAATTCAAAAGGACACATGTACCCCAATGTTCATTGCAGCACTATTTACAATAGCCAGGACATGGAAGCAACCTAAGCGTCCATAGACAGATGAATGGATAAAGAAGATGTGGCACATATATACAGTGGAGTATTACTCCGCCATAAAAGGAAACAAAATTGAGTTATTTGTAGTGAGGTGGATGGACCTAGAGTCTGTCATACAGAGTGAAGTAAGTCAGAAAGAAAAACAAATACCGTATGCTACACAGTATATATGGAATCTAAAAACAAATGGTTCTGGAGAACCTAGGGGCAGGACAGGAACAAAGACGCAGATGTAGAGAATGGACTTGAGGACACGGGGAGTGGGAAGGGTAAGCTGGGACGAAGTGAGAGAGTGTCATGGACATATATACACTACCAAATGTAAAACCGATAGCTAGTGGGAAGCAGCCACAAAAAAATCTTAATTAGGGACTTCCCTGGTGGTCCAGTGATTAATACTTCACCTTCCAATGCAGGGGGTGCAGGTTGGATACCTGGTCAGGGAGCTAAGATGCCACATGCCTCCCAGCCAAAAAACCAAAACATAAAACAGAAGCAATATTGTAACAAATTCAATAAAGACTTTAAAAATGGCCCACATCAAAAAACAAACAAAAATTAATTATCAGGCCCCCAGAGAGCTACTCCTTGGCCTTGGACTGGGTAAGATTTCATAAGGAACTACAAAATAATACTTAAATAATTAATCATTTGAAAGAGCAAGGAATAAAGATAATACAACAGTTTGTAAAAGTAACATATGAGGAACAGAGAGCTTTTGCACATTGCTAATCAAGAATGTGCTTTAACTACTGGTAAGACATATTTAAAGGCTTTTTTCCCCAACGCATATATTGCACTGACTTTTAAAATTCACCCTATGGTAATTTTCCTAATTGCTGTGCTTAGCTATTGTGTGGACTTACTAGATATTTAGGTGGCAGCAAACTGCCCACAGAAAGGTAGAAAATGCAGTGAGATAATTAGAAAAGTGTGGTGTTATTATAAAAGGAAAGTTGTAAGGATAAAAAAAAATGGAATTTTCCCTGTTGCCAAAAGAGGAGATTCCCCCCCCTCACCGCTTCCCTTTTCTTAGAGTATTTCCTTGAGAAACCTGGTATTTGTAAATCCTCCCTCTGCCCCTTTTATATGTATGTAAATCTTTTAAAAGGTTAAATAAGCCTTTTGTCAGCATTATAACCGAGGAATGTTTTTCTTAAGGGTCTGGGAGACACCTCATTGACATGTAGATAACAAGGAAGAAAGATAGCACCCTATCTCCCTGTCACCCTGGGAGCTTAGCCTAGGCACCTGGCTCTAAGCTGGAACTACCTGCTTGTCATAGAGACAGGAGCAGTTTGATTTTGCCTTTAGATAAAGGCAATTAACTAGCACAGATGGCCACTCCCATTACCAGGTGAACTTAGGATGAACTATGAAAGAATGTAGACTGAATTGTCCTGTCAAGTCCTCTTGCATGAGGACTTGATAAGTTATCGTTTATCTTGAAAACAAGCAGGTAATGGACTCTATCTGCTCTGTCCCAGAAAAGGGTGAGATTTCTTTCTGTCTTTGCAATCTCTTTAGCTAATTGCTTGTGATGCGCACTGTGGTCTGCTTTGATGCTTATTCAATAACAAAACAATTTTCTTTCTATTTTATATTTGTATATTTATATTTCCTGGGTTGCTATGAGATTTAATTTTTTTTCCCTAACATGCAACCACGCTGACTCTGGCTACTGATTTTTCTGTGGCAAATAAAGTCTCCCATCACTGACTCAGGAGTCTCATGGCCTCTGTCAACATACTTGAAACTGTGGCAAGCCAACTTCTTAGCTTACTAGTAGGGTAAAATCTCAGCCCCTACACAGTTCTTGACACCAAGGACCACGACCAATCTGCATTCACATGGCAAGGCCTTCCATATACGTTGGCAGTACTCTCCCAGAAGTAATGAGAGTACCTTGGCGTTTCACACCAGTGAGTGGGTCAGGCTTTGGCGAGACTGCCTCTACCCTCTGCTGTCCAAACTTTTCACTATATAGATGAAGTCTTCTTGGTTAGCCAGTCGGAAGCCTTAATTTCAATGGCTCCGCCCATAGTATTATTACGCCTTTGCCATCAGAGGTCGCTGGTAAACCCTGACAAAATTCGACTAAAGTGTCTGGGACCTCTGGGTGGATGGACGATGCTCTATCCCTCTTGCAATCAAAGAAAAACTTCTATCTCTTTGAACCCTATGCCAAAAAGGAAGCCCAACATCACACTGGGCTCTTTGGGAATGGGAGACAATATGTGCCTCACCTGGACATTCTATTTGATCCTTTATATTGGCTAAACCACAATGTCTTTTGAGTGAGGCCCAAACCAACGGTCAGTGTAGGATGCTGTCCGGCACGCTGTGGCACATTCTCTGCTCTCTGCCTTCAGGGTCCCCAAAGCCTAAATGACCCTGTTGAGCTACCAGTCCGTGTAACTGATGGTGTTGCCTACTGGGGCTGCTAGCAACGGGGGGCAGCCTCTGTTTGGAAAAGCCCCCTAGGTTACAGGCTTTGTCGTCTTCCTTACACACCTACTAGCTATACCCCTTATGAAAAGCAGCTATTAGCTTACTACTGGGCCCTTGTCGAAACTGAACACCTAACTCATGGAGGCCTTGCAAACCCTCCAGCTTGATACTCCCCTTTGGGGGTAGGTCAATTAAGACTCGATGACTAACAAGGTGGGAAGGGCCCAAAAGCCTCGTTTGTCAAAAGGAAAGAATATATTCAAGAGCACAGCTGGCCTGGCTTCACATGAAAATGGGACAGATTTTCCCTTTGGGAGAAAATCTGTTTCCCATTCTGCCAACCGTGGAGCAAGGCTGCTGGGCTTCATGGGGCACTCGATTCATAGAAGATCCCTCAAATGCCTAGACCTGATCCGCTAATGAGTGGTCTAAGCTGGAATCTAATGGTTTCTACCAGGCTCTGTGGCTGTTCAACCTTAGTAGAACTGAGAATGGATGTGAGCACTCCCCTCAGCAGGCAGAACTCAAGCCTATGCTTGTAACTCTGGCCAATATTCCCTTTGATATCTATTGACTCTTAAGCTATTGCCAATGTCCAGCTGTTCAGTCTCCCACTTGGAAGACTACAGGCTGGGAGACTGGGCAGCCTTCTTTGGTATCGTGGGCCATGGAAACAAAACAAGGCTACTAATTGAACGGTCTGGGTCACCCACGTAGGTGCCCATGGTAAGGGTTCAGTCTCCGATGATACTGACAGGAATCACACTGCTGATGGAGCCTTCAGGGCCTATATTACTGCTATTGCTTTTCTGCATCCATCATCACATGGACATGGCAACACAACCATCATCACAGACTGGACGCAAATTGCAAGACTATAGCTTTCTGACGCAGAAGCTACCATTGCCTGCCAAAACATGACTCCTTCTAAAAGATGACCCATTGGGATGAGGAAGGACACACTGCATGAATTGTGGGCCCGCCTGCTCCTGGCATACTGCATCACACCTCAAGAGCCTGCTCTCAGGGATGTCACCACTGTTGCACCATTGCTGACATTTTTTCAGGTTGAAGTGTTACACTCTGCTCAGCTGACTCCAGCCACACCGCTGTGGCCCTTAGAAGTCATCTGTGTCAAGTTTTCGGCATCCTGGACTATTTATCTGCAGCCTGAAAACGGTACACCTTTTACTGCAAAACCATGTAATGACAGGCAGGTATCTGATGGACTTCCACACTCCCCAACCATCCACCAGCATCTGGTATTGTTGAGTGTTGGAATGGCCTCCTCAGAAATGGACTCAAAAGGATTTCAGACTCTATCACCCTTGCCTCCTTCTGGTCCACAACCCTAGTAAAGCAGTTGGGTCAACGAATATGGCTCTTCCCAGAAAGTAATCAGTTCCTTTCAGCTGCTCCCTGGGTAATTAGTGATCAGGGGTTATATGGACATATCTTGACAATCTGGGATCCTCCATTGAACATTCCTGGGTATAATCTTTCTTTCACCTAGCGACCCCAGACCAGCCTGGCTGGTAACCCTCTGCGTGGCAGCCCAGCCAGCAGGGAGGGAGCCTGAGAGACTGAAATTTAATTCTGGTTCAGCTACCTGGATTCTCTGGTTGGATGGACACTGTCCTAGATCACAAGGTTAATTACTACTTGGTTCAGTACATCGCTTACTATGGGCCAAAGTGCACAACATAACAGAGATCTATAAAAATGCCCTTGTCCTTCTTGTACCTGACCCATTCAGATGAAAGGCCTGGGAACTAGTAGAAGATAATTGGGCAGGGGGAGGTGAATTTATAGCTACTAGAATGGGCCATAATGATTTTGTGTCAGTAGAGGATGAGGAACAACACAGAACCTGAAGAGGAAACACCTCAGACCTCAGGAGGTACAGGAAAGGGAAAGGCATTAATGATCTTTGCCTTTCAGAACCACCCCCTGGAGCCTTCCTCACAAAGGAAAATGCCCTGGCACATCTCTCCCAAACTGTTACAAGAGCCTTAAATTTAACTGTCAGGTCTTCCAGTACCTACGACCAGGATGCTATCACCATTCCCCTTAATCTTGCTAAGAAGTCTGTCAGAAACAGCAGGTAGGGTCCCAGCTCCTGCATCTCACACGCAAAACACCTGCCAACACCTCCAAATGTCTCCCTGAACCACTTCCCTTGGTCATCACTCAGCCATTCTGTGGGGCAGAAGAATGCCATGTGGCCGGGGGCATGGACATCTAGGACGCAAGTTTTCAAACAGAACTGAGAACCCCTGACAATGTCGAACTTCACCTGAGCCCTGAAAACAGTGACAGTTAAGAAATCCCTCCTACCTATTTGTATTCCTTTTTGAGAAATGACTTACCACAAACAACCATTCTTCCCACATTACTTAGATAAGTCTGGCTGTCCACTCTTTCCCATGACCCCCATACGACTTGCAAACGACTCCCTTTTTACCTGTGACAAGAACAAATGCAGACCTTTCTCCTTTTGCCTGTATCTGCAGACAAGGCCAGACACAGACCCTCCAACTCCCCATTCTGTCTCATGAATGACTGAGATTAGAAATCTGTCTCCCTTAAATATTTATAAATGATGTGACCGACAAGGGCTTAATTTCTAAAATATACAAACAGCTCATACAACTCAATAACAACAACAACAAAACCCAATCAAAAAAATGGGCAGAAGACCTAAACAGACATTTCTCCAAAGAAGACATACAGATGGCCAATAGGCACATGAAAAGATGCTCAACATTGCTAATTATTAGAGGAATGCAAATAAAAACTACAATGAGGTATCACCTCACACCAGTCAGAATGGCCATCATTAAAAAGATCACAAACAATAAATACTGGAGAGGATGTGGAGAAAAGGGAACCATAAGTATACGCTTGTTTCTCTAACAAGGTCCATCAATATCTATATCGTTCTCCTGAACAAGAATAAGAGAACCACAGGATTCTTTGTTTTTCCTTTCACTCACTCTCCAACTATCTGTGTGTATAATTGTCATTTTAGTTCCATTTTGTAATGATATACATTCACATACATTTGCATTGTATTTTTTCATTTAGATAACAGAAACAAGCACTGATGTCAAAAATATACTTGAAGAAAACTTTATCACACTAATGGAAAATGCAAAGATTACTTGAAAAAAATACAAACATACTCTGTACTTTAGTAGTAAATCTGAATTATCATAAAGAGACGAATGGTCGTATCTTAAAATACAAGTTTAATGCAAACTCACTGACAATGACAAGAGGATTATTTTTAAATTCGGTAAGCTGATTATAAATTGTGTACGGAAAATAAAACAGTCAAGAAAACAGTAAATTTCTCAAAAAGAAGAGTAATCAGAGACTTAGCCCTCCTATGTATTAGAATAAACTATAAATACAGAGGAATTAGAATCATAAAGACTACGACTATTAGATCAACAGAAGAGAATAAGGTACATAAATATACCCAGAGTTATGTATTAGAATATAAATATAAATATATATATATATATCCTAATGTAGTGCTGCATATTAGTGGGGAAAATATAGGTTATTCAATAACTGGTAATGGGACAAATGTGTAGGCATCTTGAAGAAAATGAAGATTGATCCCTAGCTAAGGCTTTACAACAACAACCAAAAATCCAGATAGTCACAGAAGTAAAAGCAAAACTAAAAACATGAAAGTACCAATACTAAAAAGAAAATGCAGGAATTTATTTTTAAATATAGCTGAGCAATGGGGAAGGCCTTCTACTTATGACACAAAGCTTGGAGGACATAAAAGATTGATAAGCACAATTATGTGAAATGCACGGAGAAAAAGTCAATATTTTCCTTTAAAAGACAACTGAGAAGTTGAGGGAAAATATTTGGGACCCAGAGACAGACCCAGACAAAGAGCTACTGTCATTAATACGTAAATAGCAAAAACCTAATAGAAAAATGGGCAAAGGAAATTTAAAATCAGCTCAGGAAAAATAATATAAATGGATCTTTAAACACAATTACATATATTCGACCTTAGTCATAACATGAGAAATGCAAATTAGATCTGTACTAATATACCATGTTTTAACTTATTATATGGGCCAAAAAGAAAAATATGACAAGACACTCTTCTGTCTTGGGTACGGTGAAAACAGGCATTCTTATACAACTGGTACAACTCACAAAGAAGGTCATTTTGCTATATCAATCAAAAATAAAAATGCATATATATCATTTGTCCTGAGAATTCCATTTGCAGAAATTTCTCTTTAAACATATTTCCTCTTGTGTCAACTGAAATATGTATAAGGATGAAATAAGGATTTTCATTGCAGCATTGTCTGTAATAGCAAAAGACTGGGAGCATCTTAAATGTCTATCAATGGGGGGCTGGTTATATTGTGATATATCCATATAATTGAATAAGATTCAGCCTTTAAAAAGAATGAGGCAACTCATTACATCTACTGACATTTAATGATCACCAAGATTTATTGTTAAATGAGAAAAGTGTTGGAAGTTTAAAAATGGCTATAGCAGAGTGTGTGTGTCTGTGTGTGTATGTATGTATGTTTTTGTAGCTGTCTTTGGAAAGGGTTTATGGGAGACTGCGGTCAAAATTGGAGGGTAGATATTCTTTTCCTTTTCAAAAGATTTTTATAAAATATAATACTCATTCAAAAAATACATGAAACATAAATATTTGGCTTAACTAATTATTCAAGGCAAATACCTACGTAATTCCCACTCTGGTCTGGAAACAGAACATTGCCACCTCTTTGCCCAGAAGCCTTCCTCATGCCTCTTTCCCTCCTTCCACCCAGCCTCCCCATCAATCATGGAAACCACTATCCTGCCTCTGATAGTAAGCACTTGCTTTTGAGTTTCACCACCTAACCATACATCCCTGTACAATATGGTTTTGTTCTGCTTTAATTTACATAAATTAAAACAATACAAATTATTTTGTGTCTGGATTCTTTCACTCAATATTATGTTCAATTTTTGTATCCATTCTACTATTGATGGACATTTAAGTTATTTCCAGTTTCTTGCTGTTACAAGTAATGCTACAGGGAGCATTTAAATGTGTGTCCCGGTACATTAGCCAAGGATTTCTCTTGGGTATTTTCCTAGAAGTGTTTCCTCATATGGTCTATGTATGCTTTGATAAAGAAGGCTAAAATGTTTTCCAAAGAGATTGTGCCAATTTACACTCCCACCAGCAGCATATGAATTGCTGATATGAGCTAACATAGCAGCAGCTATATGTGCTGAAATGAGTATATGAACTACTGATATGACCCCCTATCCTTGCTAACACTTGTCATTGTTAGACTTCTTAATTTTAGCCATTCTGGTGGGAGTGTAGTGGTATTACATTGTGGTTTAACTTCTGCATTTCCCTGATGACTAAAGAGATTGAGTACCATCTCAGGTGTTATTAGTCATCTGGATTTCTTCCTTTGTTATACACCTATTCAAATAAGGCCTCTGACTACTGGGTAGTCTGCTTTTTCTTATTGTTTTGTTGTTCTTTATACATCCTGGATATAAGTCCTCTGTTGTCTGTTTCTTTTTCCACTCTGTGTCTTGTGATTTTCTTCTCAATGGAAGTAATTATCATAAAAGTCAGGAGAGTAGCTATCTTTGGAAGTAGGGGGATTCTGGAATGCTGACTATGGGTATTTTCTAGACCTATACAGTGAAAAATCACTGAACTGTACATGTCTGTTTTGCACACTTCTCTGGATATATGTTATATTTCACAATAAAAACATTTTTAAAAGATAGGCTGAATCTATGACCCACTAACTCCACCCCTATGCATATAGTCAAGAGAAGGGTGGACACATGTACATGACAAGACATGAACAAAAATGTTCATGGCAGCATTGTTTATAATTCATATTCTATCTCACCAAAAGACCTAAAGTTACTAAAAATTGATAAAAATTTGTTTTGTGGGACACCTTTCGTGAACTTAAAAGGAGAAAATAAGAATATGTTCTCAGCTGCTTTTATCTGCATAAAGAAACTCATGCAGAGAAAACTAACTAACTTGGTTATATGTATTAAAGAGAGATGAACAGATAGGAGAAAGATGGGTAAGAGAATTTAGACTATATAGTTTTGTATATTTAAAATTTTTATATATTTTTTAATTTTTTATTTTTGAGCCATGTGTCTATTACTTTTTAAAAATTAGATTAAAAATTATTACTAATATCCTTAGAGTGATAAGATGCTACATCCATAAAACAAAAATAGTATGCTATTATAAGGGAATATCCTGAAAAGAAACAGAGCTATTTAAAATAAAAATTTATGTATGGTTGTCATCATAACAGATGCCATCTTGGGCCTCTGCAGTTCCTCCTGTCCTTCCAGTGACCCTGCCTAGAGCTGTACTGTGTAGTAAGCCTCTTCTCTGTCACCAAGGGCTTTGTAGTTAATAGATATTGTTTCACGATCGTTAGGTCTGGTGGCCTCTACGCTCTGGTAGTCTTTAAACAATAATGAAGGGCTTCCCTGGCGGCGCAGTGGTTGGGAATCTGCCTGCTATTGCAGGGGACAGGGGTTCAAGTCCTGGTCCAGGAAGATCCCACATGCCACAGAGCAACTAAGCCCGTGTGCCACAACTACTGAGCCGGTGCTCTAGAGCCCATGAGCCACAACTACTGAGCCCGCGTGCCACAACTACTGAAGCCTGCACGCCTAGAGCCCACGCTCCGCAACAAGAGAAGCCCATGCACTACAATGAAGAGTAGCCCCCGCTTGCCGCAACTAGAGAAAACCCACATGCAGCAACAAAGACCCAACACAGCCAAAAATAAATAAAAATAAAATAAATTTATAAACAATAATGAAGACCTTCACTGACATATTCCCAGTGCTCATAAGACCAGTTACCCATTCATAAATCTTGACTTAGGAATGCACTTCCTGTTTCCAAGCACATACCCCCATACCCTAGGTTAACTATGAAATTGTCCCAATCGTCCCTCAGCTGTGCGGAATGCAGCTGCAAATACTTCTGGATCATCGCCCCCTTGATCCCACCCTGTGAGTAAGTTACCCTATAACAATAAACTGATCCATTGATTATATGGAGCTGCCTGCCTCATTTTTCAGTCTCAAGATACCTTCCCAGTTTGGTGGGCACTTTTCATTGCCTCCATCCTCCAACAATATAGAACAGCATTAATGAGAGAGACAGAAGAAAACCTGGGAGGTGAAGTTTAAAAAAAAACTAGAAAGGAAAGCAAAAGAAATGGAAATCAGTAGGACAAAGAATTTAAAATATGGAGGATCAACAACTGAACAAGAATAGTTTTTTGAAAAGCAGAGAAAACGTGTGTATGGGTAGAAAATGACTAGACTGGAAACAGACTTGTAAAATTCTACACAAAAATGATTTCCAACCTAGAATTCTATACCCAGCCAAAAAGATAAATTTAGTGTCAGGGTCAAATAAATATATTTCCATGGTATTTATTACTTTTTTTTACTTCTATAAGTTTATTTATACAATTATGTATATTATATAAATACATTTTTGCATGACATTTTCAGACATGCAAAGCTTCATAAAGTTCACCTGTCATGCATCCATTCTCAGGGACATATTGGAGGATGTGCTCCAAAAAATTAGGGGGTAAACCAAGAAAGAGGAAGACACAGGATCCAGGAAACAGGAAGGAAGGACAGGATTCCCAGGAAAGGAAATCTGACACAAGACAGAGGTAAAAAGGATTTCCTGAGGGATGGCGAACAGAACACACCAAGGTCATAGCTGTGTGTGAAGCTGAGAGAGCAACCAAACCAGCCTTCAGTGAATCAGTAAGGTCCAGGAGAGATTTCTTCAAAGAGAAGACATGATACTCAGAGCTGAGATAGCCCCCCCTCCATTACTAGCTGTGTTAACTTGGGCCAGATAGTTTTTCTTTATGCCCCAGTTCCCCCTTCTATAAAGTGGGAATAACAATGGTACCTACTTCTCCAGGTTGTTAGGAAGATGAGTTAGTATATGTAGTGTGTGTGTAACACTGCTGGGCATATAGTAAACATTATATGAGTGTTTATAATTATTGTCACTATGATCATTACCTAATATGTTTGAATATACAGAGTGGAGATTTAAACAACTGGAAAGAATTTGGAGTTGAATTATTGATATGTATATAGTAAAGCAAAGAAATGACTAAACCAGAAAAAAAATAGTTAATTCCAGGCAAAAGGAAAAGTTGTGCAGAAATAGTAATCACAGCATGGACACTACATGACTTAACTATAAACAGTCACAATAATAAGCCCTGACAGTAGATCTAATAAAAACAGTGATAGCTAGAGGCAAATGTGTATATGAGTGGAGGTGCAAGGAAAAGCTGAATCTCTACCTTCCATAGTGGAAAGTCAATAGATAATGCCCAAAACGAAAAAAAAATAAATCCATTAAAAAGATTAAGAATGCTTGCTTCTAGGGAGTTGGAATCTGGGAGAAACAAAGCAGGGAAGAGCCACTGTTTTAAGAAGACTTCAAAAACTACTTGGCACCTTTTGCCACTTATAAATAAAACTAGAAACTAATTTCAAATTACAAAGTGGCAAAAAATATTCACAAAAATATATAAGCAAGATAAAGGGTTATTAACCTTAATATTCAAAAAGAACCTGTAAACATCCATAAGCTAAAATAAATAAATCAGCAATGGACAGGAAAAGGAAATTCACATAAGGGAAATAAATCCAATAAAAATCCCCTGATTATGTTGCCTGGTTAAAAAAAAAGTCATACAAATTCAAATAATGAGATATTATCTTTCATTCTGGATGAATTCCAGTCCCTGGGCACCTCTTCTTCTTCCTTACCTCACAGGAGTTGTCACACCCCCCTGTAGTCAGGGCCAGGGATGGCCCAGGAGCGCACCGGTTGGCTGGCATCTTCCCCCTGGGCCTAAGCACTTGGGCTCTCTTGCTGACAACTCCACTCTTCCCAGGAACCCGAGGCCAGGTGGGCACCTGTGGACTCAACCAGAGCTGCTGGGGCCTGAAGGAAGATCCTGCAGCCTTCACTATGGGGTCTGGCCCAGGGGCTCCACAGAGACTCCAAGAAACCTGGAAAGACAGTGTCCACTTGGTCAGGCATTCAACATTCACCCCACAAGCGCTTCCTGAGGGCACCGAAGTATAGCTCACGACACTGGATACTGTGGAGTAGACAAAGCCACATCAACACCGATTCAAGTTATTCATTACAATGGAATATGAGCAAGACCATGAGATTTAGACTAAAATTAATAAAAGCTTCATTTCTAGCTCTGCCAACCTTTAGCTATATGAATATGAAAATGTTTCTTCAGATTTTTTTCCCAAAACAAATCAAAACTATTTATTTCAAGGGGTTGTGAAAATTAAATGAGATGATGTTTTTAAGGCACTCAGCACCAGACTGGCCCAGGTAAACATTTAATTCATATTAGCAAGTACTGTTATTACAAGGACTCATGTAATATACAGAAGGAGGTACCTCATTTAATTTGCACAACAATCACGTCATCCATGTGTTGCTGTAGTTATTATTATCTCATTTTATGCATACAGAAACAGAGGTTTGTGATGTTAAATCAAACTCAGTCTACCAGGCTTTCAAGTTCACATTCTCAGTGGTACATCACATGGTACCTTTTATGTGGGAGGCTCAAAATAAACATGGTTCTATTTAACAAATGTTGAAAACATGACCGTAATTTGGAATAAAAATGTTAAGTAAAGTTTCTTAAAACAGAAGAGATATGCAATAAGGAAAATACTAGTAGCCTGGGACTAAAATTTTTAATTACCTCAAAAACATCCAGAGGTGAAAAATGTTTCTCCTGTTGAGGGAACTAGGGAGGGGAGGGTGTCTCTGTGTCCAAACTGAGGTACAATTTCATTACGATCAACTAATACAGGCACTACAGATTTAGTCATTCTTGTTGGGAAAGGGTAAATATCACATAAAATGAAGAGGAACTTAATTAGGACAACAAAAGTAAGAAATGAGATGAAGAGGAAACAACAGAGTAAAAGAAATAAGGAGTAAAATAAAATTAAAGGTATGAACAAATTAAATTTTAAACACATAAAGATGATGTTGTGCCAAAGAAAGAGAATATGCTTTCTTTTCTTACACCCATGGAACTTTTACAAAATTCTATCAAATAACCTGGCCACACAAAAAATCTTGTAGATGTCTGAATGTTGGGAATTGACAGACTACATTCTCTGATTATAGTATAAGATGTTCAACGTCATTAGTCCTTAGGGAAATGTAATCAAAACCAAAAATGTTCTGGGACTTCCCTGGTGGTCAAGTGGTTAAGAATCTGTCTTGCTATGCAGGGGACGCCAGTTTGATCCCTGGTCAGGGAACTAAGATCCCACATGCCACAGGGCAACTAAGCCCGTGCGACACAACTAGAGAACCTGACTGCTGCAACTACAGAGCCCACACACTCTGGAGCCCGCGCACTGCAACGAAGAGCCTGCACGCCACAACAAAAGGTCCTGCATGCCGCAACTAAGACCCGACGCAGCCAAAAAATAAATAAATATTTTTAAAAATCAAAAATGTTCTATTCATTAGGAGACTACTTCGTATACACAAAGATGGCAAAAAAAAAAAGATAGTAACAAGTGTTTGTGAGATGTGAATGAAATTGAGCTCATACATTACTGGTAGAATTGTAAAATGGTGCAGCCACTCTGAAAAACAGGTTGGCAGTTCCTCAAAATGCTACCCATAGAGTTGTCATATGACCCTGCAGTTCCACTCCTAGGTATCTACCAAGAGAAATGAAAACCCATGTCCACTCCAAAACTTGTATACAAATATTCACAGCAGTATTATTCATAGTAGCCCAAAAGCAGAAAGCACTTAAATGTCCATCAACTGATGAACAGATAAACAAAATTTGGTGTGTCCATACGATGGAATATTATTTGGCAATAAAAAAAGAACCAATACACGCTATAACATGAATGAACCTTGAAATCATGATCTTACGTGAAAGAAGCCAGTCACAAAGACCACATATTTTATGATTCCATTTATATGAAATGTCCAGAACAGGCAAATATATAGAGACAGAAAACTGATTAGAAGTTGCCTAGGGCTGGGGGTGGGGGGTGGCATGAATAGTGAATATCTGCTAATGTGTGCAAGGTTTCTTTCTGGGGTGTTGAAAATATTCTAAAATTAGATTGTGGTGATGACTGAACAACTCTGTGAATGTACTAAAAACCACTGAATTGTATACTTTAAATGGGTGAATTTTAAGGTATCGAATATATATAAATAAGTCTGTTTTATATATCTAAATAAATAAATCTGTTTTAAGAGAAAAGAAACAGGCTTCCCTGGTGGCGCAGTGGTTGAGAGTCCGCCTGCCGATGCAGGGGACACGGGTTCGTGCCCCGGTCCGGGAAGATCCCACATGCCGCAGAGCGGCTTGGGCCCGTGAGCCATGGCCGCTGAGCCTGTGCGTCCGGAGCCTGTGCTCCGCAACGGGAGAGGCCACAACAGTGAGAGGCCCGCGTACCGCAAAAAAAAAAAGAAACACTTTGCTAAAAAACCCAGGATCAAAGTCGGAAATCAATACAGAAGCTAAACAATTTTTACCAGAAGTCATGGAACACGCTAAAGTTGTATACAGAGTGAAATTTATAGATTTAAATGGCTTTATTTTTAATTAAAAATAAATATAACAGGTGCAGATGGTATCACCTGGAGCTTGAGCAGCTGCACGAGGGTATCAAAGACAATGGCCAAGAACAAACTAAGAGGGCAGAAGTCCAGGAATGTATTCCATAGAGCCAGCCAAAAAACTTTAAGGTTAAAAAATACAGCAAAACCGGGCTTCCCTGGTGGCGCAGTGGTTGAGAGTCCGCCTGCCGATGCATGGGACACGGGTTCGTGCCCCGGTCCGGGAAGATCCCACATGCCGCGGAGCGGCTGGGCCCGTGAGCCATGGCCGCTGAGCCTGTGCGTCCGGAGCCTGTGCTCCGCAACGGGAGAGGCCACAGCAGGGAGAGGCCCGCGTACCGCAAAAAAAAAAAAAAAAAAAAACAAAACAGCAAAAACCAGTTACCACTGATCTTAAGAAGATAAACACTGTGAATGATGAAAAAGTTAATAGAGTGGAAACAGCTTCTGGAGATATACAAAAGGAACCTGCACATTTCTTAAAAGGCCTTTCTCTTGAACCTCTGCAGAAACAGCGGACTCCTCAGCAGTGTCATAAAAATGAACCAGTTAATGGTGAGGAAGCAACAATATTAATGGCTCAGCTGTAATACACTGGTGATGTATCAAACTGCCCCCAAAGACCAACAAAGTAAATGTTTTATACAATAAATAAATAAATACAAAGAAGAGCTAAGTATTCAATCTAAAACGTCAGAAGTAGAAAAAAACCAAAATGAAGCAACCCCCCAAAAGGAAAATAGTAACTAATAAAAACCTTAAATAAGTCAAATAAATATAACAATGGGAGTTTAAAGAAAACAAAGAGCTGGTCCTTTAAAATGATGGATGTCACAGATAACCCCCTAGCAAATGAGATAAAGAAGAGTTTAAAAACATACACACACACACACACACACACACACACACACACAGAGAAAGAGAGAGCGAGAGCGAGAGAGAGCGAGAGAGCGAGAGAGCGAGAGAGCGAGAGCGAGAGCGAGAGCGAGAGCGAGAGCGAGAGTGAGAGAGAGCGAGAGCGAGAGAGAGAGAGAGAGAGAGAGAGAGAGGCAGAATGAGAATCTTTCCCAGATCAGGCAGCGTTTCAAAGTAGTTATTGCGGGATATTATGCATAACTGTATAGCAACATATTTTAATATTGATGTGAAGCAGATGCTTCCCTAGCAAAATGTAAATTAACAAAGTTAATACAGGAAAATACAGGTAGAAGAGAATAATGAATGTAGAAGAGACCAGGGAAAAAAATGACATAACAGCAAATGCAACCGGAAAGACTCTGAAAGGTAAAAAGGAAAGGCAGACAGTCCACAGACCTCAGGGCCTAAGGAACAACACAGCGGTGAGTTCCGTGGGTTTCATTTTCCCTCCCATATATCACAAACAGGGCACTAGAAAAGCTTATAACTCAGAACCATCAATAGCTACAGACAAAAAAAGCTCTAAGAAAAGCCTGCTCCCCTTAATCAAAGGACCAAGGAAAGGGTGTCCTAACTGAACATACCCATCCTACTGCAGCCAAACACTAATAGAATACACATTCTCTTCAAGCACCTGTGCTACATTCTCCAGGGTCATAAAGCAAACCTTAATAAATTGAAATCATACAGCATATGTTCCCTGATTATAATAGCATCAAACTAGAAATCAATAACAGAAAGGTAACAGGAAAGTCTCCAAACATTTGGAAATTAAACAACACATTTCTATATAATCCATGGATCAAAGAGGAAGTCTCAAGGGAAATTAAAAAGTAATGAATGAAAATCAAAATACAACATATCAAAATTTGCGGGACGCAGATAAAGCAGTGTGGAGAGGGAAATTTATAATGCTAAATGTTTATATTAGAAAAGAATTAAGGTATTAAATCAGTAAGGTAAGCTCCCACCATAAGATACCAGAAAAAGAAGAGCAAAGAAAACCCAAAGCAAATAGAAAGAAAGAAGTAATAGATATAAGAGCAGAAATCAATAAAATTGAAAACAAAAACAATAGAGAAAAATCAATGAAAACAAAAGCTGGTTCTTTGAAAAGACCGATAAAATTGGTAATCCCCTAGCAAGACTGACAAAGATAAAAAGAGATAAGACACAAATTACCAATATCAGAAATGAAACAGGAGATATAACTATAGATCCTGCAGCCATTAAAAGAAAAGTAAGGGAATACCACACACCACTTTATGCACATAAATTCAACAACTTGGATGAAATAGTCCAATTCTTCACAAAACAGAGACTCCCACAACTTACCCACTATTAAATATGAAGATACTCTGAAAAGATATTAAATAGATAACCCGAATAGTCATTTGACTACTACAGAAATTGAAGCCATAATCAAAAGCTTCCAAAAGGAAATTTCCAGGCCCAGATGGTTTCACTGGAGAATTCTATCAAACATTTAAAGAAAAATAACATAATTCTACACAATCTCTTCCAGAAAATAGAAGAGAACACTTTCTAACTCATTTATTGAGATCAGTATTACCCTAATACTAAAACCAGAAAAAGAAAGTACAAAAAAAGAAAACTATAGACCAACATCTCTCACGAACTTAGACACAAAAATCCTCAAAAAAAAAGCATTAACCAATCAATTCCTGCAATATAAAAAAAGAATTATACACCACAACCAAGTGAGGCTTATTCCAGGAATGTAAAGCTGATTCAATATTCAAAAATCAATAAGGGCATTCCCCCATGTTAACAAGCCAAAGAAGAAAAACCATATAAATTCACACAATATTGACAAAATTCAACACACATTCATGATAAAAGACACATAGATAGACACATAAATAAATGGAACATAATAGAGAACCTAGAAATAGCCACACAAAAGTATGGCAAATTTATTTTTGACACAGGTACAGAACGAGTCCGTGGAGGAACTACCGTCTTTTTAACAAACGGTGCTTGAGTAATTGGACAGCAAAATAAATGCACCTTGATCTAAGTCTCACACTTTATACAAAACTTAACTCAAAATGTATCATGGACAGCAGGAAGGAGAAATGAACAAATCATCATCACAGTGAAGACTTAATCTCTCCTTTCTCTGTAATAGAACTAGCAGGGAAAAAAAAGTACAAATTTTGTACAACACAATTGACGACTAAACAATTAAATATTATTTTCGAATTATACATGGAACATTTATAAAACAATTCACCAAGGACTAGGCCATGACTCCCCTCATATTTCAAGGAATGAGCTTCATGTGGACATTTTTCTAACCACAGAAAACTAAGGTTAGAAGTCTAGTAAAAAGATAAACTTCTGTAAAGTGAAAGCGCACTTTTAAATAATTCATGAGCAAAAAAAATAATGATCAACTCTTAGAAAACACTTATAATGCACCAAACCTTGTGGGTCTCAGAGTGAACTTTAAGACCTTAACGTTGATATGAGAAAAGAGGAAAGCCTGAAAAATAACAAGCGAATCATCCAACTACATTCAGACAACCGATTCCATCACTGACCACACAGAATTCCCCAACACTCACCCTCCCCGGGTCCCCATCACCTCCACATCCCTCCGGCAAAGAGCACTGGGATCCTCTTGACAACAACTATTAAACCGCGGCCGAAAACCGCAGCAGCTTCCGGTCACCACCCCTAGCACCGCCCCTTCTCGGGGTTTGGGGCTTTACACGAAGGGGCGTGGTTCTGCACATGCGCAAAATCACATTCGAAGCCGCAGTCAGCCAGAGCCAACATGGAGACGTTACGGAGTCTGTGTTTGGTTGCCTTCAGTGCCCCTAGGCAGCATTGTCAGGCGGGGAACATGGCCGCGCCCAGGTTGCGCTTCCTCATGGAGTACGCCATGTTGGAGGAGTGTCCATTCCGTACAGAGGATGAGGAAGCCTCTAAACTCACATTGCTGAGCACTGGCGCTGTCTCACAGGTGGTGGGGAGAGAGGGTGGGGACGTTTCTCTGGGCCGGCATCCTGGGATCTGTGTAATAATGTTCAGAGAAGCTGAGAGGCCTCTGGAAAGACGCAGAGGTGCCAGTGGCTGTTATCTCCTGGCAGATACCACAGGATGAGAAGGAGAAGTAGGACTGCTTGCGGGCCTCTCCTGGAACATACCACGAGGGGAGAAAGGGAAGAAATCAGGGACCTGCAAGCCCTCCTAGGATATAGCCCTGGGGAAAAGGGGGAGGAGTCAGTGTTAGATTACCCTCTGCTGGGCTTGTTGGGGTTGGCTGTGGGGTTTGGATGCTCCCATAGTCTACATTATCTCCCACTCCAGCTACCCGAGCTAAAGTAAAAGTTCTTACCAATAATGGTTTTTGATTTTTCCCTTAATCTAATGCAATATGTCAATAAAAGTATCTTTAGGAAAATTTATTTTTATTTTCTCATAAAATAAAATCTATATAGTAATAGTGCCCTTACTTTGCAAATGTAGCTTTAAGGCAAGATTGATTCTGCCCTTCAACCAATTTGTTGCCCCTTATCACCCCCAATATGGAAATTCTGGAGATGCCTGTGCCCTCTGGGAGATGTTACTGGGGCAGAAGGGGAAGAAGTCATGCTACCCTTCACCTGGGAATGCCTACTTATCTTTCAAAACCAAGTTCAGATATCTCCTCCAGGGAATCTTCCTGAAAGAGGTAGAAGGCTCTGTAACCCTCTGAAGGCCTTTTTGAATCCTCAAGTGAAGAAGGTGTTTTGAGGGGCTCAGGTGTGAACTTGCTGGATGCTCTCAGTCCGGTCACATCCCCTCTGGGCCTCAGTTTAACAATCTGGAATGTAAGGGTGTCCTATCCCAATTAGCCTAAGACCATCTGGGATTAATCTGTAGTCAGACAAATCTATCAGTCAGTGAGGGAGACCACACGCCAGAGGAACCATGGGGTGGCTCACTAAACAAAGGAAAAAATAGAGTTATTATGGAATTCTGAGGAATGGTGACGTTCAGGTGAAATGTGAATGAAGCAGTGTTCTGGTAAACTCAAAGCAAAGCAGGGCTGTATGTGGACTATGAAGTGAACCCAGAATCCTGTTTCCTTGGAAACCATAAAGTTAAGATAGATACAGAATTTTGTATCTAGATACCCCTTCTCTCTGCACTGGGGTTAGAAATCTTAGCTGCGGTGTCTAAGTGACTTATAATCTTCAGCAAGAGTGAGATGTTTTATCTGTACTGATATCACTTCAAACAGCAGTTTCTGATACCCTATGATTGTAGAGAACAGTTTCTCAGTGAGTAAAAAAGCAGTAGTCACTCAAAGTAGGAGTTATTTATGGCATTACAGCTGCAGGACATCCTTGGGAGAAATAATATTTTCTGTTAATTTCGCATCTGACTTAATCTGTGTCTGTTCTCCCAGCCTTATGAGTGGCAGAGCAGACTTTTATACCCTGAGCTAATTTTTACTTTCTTAGAGGGTTGGACTCTCTGATTATCCCAGATTCTCTTTCTGCCCCTATAGCCCTGGTCTGAGTGTTTGTTGAATGAATAAATGAAAGAAGAAATGGAATTAGTGGAAGCATGTTTGGCATGCATACATGTCTAATAGAGCTCCAGGAATCATTGTTAATGTGAGTGTCGTAATAGCACTATGGTTACGTTTTTAAAGAACTAAGTCTGTTAGACTATTTCAGAGAAGGAAAAAAAAAGAGCCAATAAACATATGAAACGTAAAAAATGTTTTGTCAAATTATTGTGGGTATAAAAAAGGTAAAAGTTTTGTCAAATGCTAACTGTAAGCTTGCAACAAAATAAATTCAGAAATAGACATTTGAGATATGAGTGTGAAAGGAATCAAACTTTGGATGGCTTCCTAATAGGAAAAAAGTAACTAGCCTCATTTAGGGGGACAAAGTAATTCCAGATGGACAATTGTTTCATGGAGACTACAGTCTTTGGAGATTATATTCTGAGATAAGTAAAGAAAATTTATGATAATATAGTTGATTTTGCAATATTAATGATGTATAAACAGTCAGTGTGCATTTATTGTGTTCCTGAGGTTGCATAATTGATTGAGTCAAGTGCAAATAAGAGTGCTATTACTTTCCTTTCAGCATGTAAAGTTTTCTTTTCTGCATTGTATCAACTTCATGGCTGTTTTCCTTTGAAGAATAAAAAATGACCAAAAGGAGCCAACATATTCAAGTAGTTAGAGTTGGGGACTGGAACTTTTGTTATGTAAGTTTAATAATATAGTCTTCATTTTATTGCTGGCTCAAAAAAAAACATATGAAGAGATGTTCAAAGTCATCAGCGATCAGGGAAATACAAATAATGACATGATGAGATGACATTTTACACCCATTCAATTTGCAAATATTTAAGTCTGACAGTACAGTGTTGCAGAGGATGTACAGCTACAGGATCTTTTTGCCCTGTTGAAGGAATATAGATCAGTGTAACTACTTTAGAAAATAGTTAGCATTTCCTCCTACAGCGAATATGTACATACCTCACAATCTATCCAGTCCAGTCTTAGGAATATATCCACAAGAAACACTTGCACATGAAACCTAGGATATGCATGGCATCCTGTTCACAATAGCAAGACCTGGAAACAAAAATGGATGGAGTCAAAATGAATGAACTAGAACAGTACCCAACAATAAGGATGAATTTAAGGGAAAAAACAAACCCTGTGATTCCCAAAATAGTATATAAAACATAACACACCTTTATACAATTAAAAGCTACTAATATAAAGAACATGAACTATTTAGGATTTTGTATAGTTGTGATAAAATTATATAAAAAGGAAATAAAAAATTGATGAACTTGGGATTTAGGATGATGCTTACCTCAGCTGAGGGCAGGCAGGGCCATCAATTGGGGGAACACATGGATAGATGGAGGTTATTAAGGCCATACCTTTTCTTTTGGGTGGTAGGTGCATAAGTGCTAATTATATTATTGAAACTAACTAATATTTAAGTTAATTGGGAAAATTAAACTGTTAGATAAACACTTAAATGTAAAAAGAGGAAGTCTGCATGGAGAAAAGTGATGTCCCTTTCTTGAATGGGGTAAGAAAATCTCTGGCTCCAGCCCAGAGATGCCACCCAGTTGTGGGATGAGCAGGGAGGCAGAAGCTCCATGGCATTGATACTTTCTGTGGCCCCTGCCAAAAGTGCTCTGGCTCCAGGGCTCACTCCATCACACCACTCGTGCACCTGCTCAAATGTCCTTTCTTCAGATGTTTTTCTTCCCCGATCTATATCACAACTCTCTAGCTCCTCGCCATGCTTTTGTTTTCTTCATAGCCTTCCTTTTTATCAGAAATTATCTTATTCATTTACTGTTTGCTCATTTCTTTGTTCGTGCTGATACTGCAGTGATTTCTGGTTCTCACATATGTGGAGTAATCAACTGCCTTATTTTTAGTATCTTACCATACATGTAGAGAGCAGCAAAACGCATGCACTGGATTCATTTTCTTAAAAGATTAATTATTCCCTCCTAAAGACTCTGCAGGCATCTCTGGATGACATGACTAATTATAAAATTGTTTTCTAGAGTAATGCAGAAAATACTAGAGATGGAGAACTTCTAAGTATGTAAGACCCTATTCGTTCATTCACCAAATAATTATTGATCACCAGTCACTGCTCTTGGTACTTGTTGTTTGGTAAAACAAAACAGCCCCCAAGTCCCTAGCTTCCTGGACCTGACATCCTAGTGGGGAAGAGAGGCAATAAACACTGTTGAAAGGTGATAACTGCTAAAGAGGGGTGGATAGGGCAGAGTGATGTGAATTGGAAATGCTGGAGGACTGCACTTTAAGTAGGAAGATCAGAGTCTCCTTTTAAACTCTACCACTCACTGCCCTGCATCCTGGAGCAGGCCAGTCTCGAATCCTCACATTTATATGGGCATGTAGTTGAAAACGAGGAAGAACGCAAGGTCAGAATATTTTCATATCTGCAGCTAAGGATGTAATGATGAGTACCTCTTTGCCCTACGGTAGATGCAAGGAGTAATATCCACAGTCTTCTGATCAGTCTTGTCTTGCATGCCTTCCTTTAGTAGGTAAAAAATAGTTTACAATATTTACTGAGCAGGGACCTCTGGACAAACAGCCACAACCATTTACATGTGTCAGCAGATAGAAGGCAATGATAGCTTATTTATTTTACACCCAGCTTTTTAATGGAAAAATTTCACACTATTATTGGGTAATCACAGAGTCCAGCCCTCTGCTGTCCAGAATGTTGAACTGGGGCCCAAAAAGGACGTGACCGGTCTGAGGGCACAAAGACATAGAGAACACCAGAGCTCAGGGCCAGGTCCTTTCAAATAAGACCTGCGCGTCAGAAGGAACTTCAGCTGGCATTGAGCCTCTACCACCGTCAGAGAGGGCTTCCCACAGGACACATGTGAGATGGGTTTTGAAGAATGTGTAGCAGTTCATCCATTGAGGGGATATCGTGGATTCTTCTCACCTCTGCCCCTACGACATCTCCCATAGGGGCAATGGCTTCTCCATAATTTCCATATTTGAGGCCCTAAGGGGCAACAAACTCCTTGTGGGACAGGATTGGAAATTTGTTGTAAGGCTGCACTTGCATAATTATTACTTAGATGTTATTTTACAAGGAAGTATGAATAATTCTAGAAGATGTTTTTATTGACACATTACATTAGACAGAGAAAACAACCATTAGCCATATTAATTTAAAACTAATTGGGGGGAGGCTGTGTCCCTGGTGGCCTGCTGGTTAAGATTCTGGGCTTTCACTGTGGTGACCCGGGTTCAATCCCTGGTTGGGGAACTGAGATCCTACCAGCCAGGAGGTGCGGCCCAAAAATAAATAAACTAATTTTTGTTGATACCAATTATTTCAGTTGGAGTGACTAGTGTGAGGGTTGATTGAGATTACCCCGACTTCTCTCCCCTCGTGGTATCTTGCGGGGGAGGGGTACAGTATCGCTCCTACTCTCCCATCTACAACACTCCATAGTATCGGCCAGGGGAGGGTACCATCCTGATATTTCTCCCCTCAACTCCAGTGGTATCTCCCAGACACACTCTGGGTTCTTATTCTTACTCTTTTCATTAGTAATGGCTCCCCTCTCACCCGTGCCATGTCCCTAGGAGCCCCTCAGAGGCTAAATGCAAAGACCCCCATGCACCAGGATGTCTACCCAGAGAAGGGTAGTCCACCTTCTCCCAAGGCAGCCCCGCTGTTCTGCTGCGTGAGGCAGGAGGCAACAGCTTCTTCCACTGTACGGCACGGACACCCTTCCATGATGGCGGCCCCCTGAAGCAGCAACATTTGGCTGTGGCCATATTCCGAGCCCAGCAAAGCCGCAGAGGGTAAGGGAACTCTCACGGACTCTGCGTGAAAGTGCCCTGTTGATTGGGGAACGGAGCTTCGCAAGTGCTTTTGAGCATGCTCATGAGACACCCCCCGCCCCTCCACTAAACACCCGGGTGTTAGAGGTCGGCACTTGGAAGGGAAGCGGTTCTCAGCTGTTTACGAGTTAGCGTCGCGCAGAGGTGATTTTGAAGGGGATTGGCTACTCTGAGCTGAGTGATGGTGGGGGGCGGAATCTGGGTGGGTGATGGGGCTACTGTGGATTCAGTGATGGGATCTTTTACATCGGATGCCCAGCTAATTGTTAGTCAGCCTTTCTTTTTCTAATTTAAGCCTTAAGGCTACACATTTCCATCTAAGACCCACAAGATTTGTTGTATCGTATTATCATTATTGTTCATTTCCAAGTATTTTAAAATTCAGTTATGATGTTTTTTCATTTCACACGTGTCACTTTGAAGCGCGTTTCTGTTTTGCAATAAACAGTTAATCCTTTTGTTATTGATTTCTAACCTAATTTCTCAGAGGGCAGATAATGTGATTTGTGTCATGAACGTTCCTAGAAACCTGTGGAGACTTGCCTTATGCCAAGTCCCGTAAATGTGCCATCTATTGCTTTCAAAGAATATGTGTTCTCCGATTGTTAATCGTGTTGTTCAAAACTGGTATACCCTCTCTGATTTTTTTTTCACCTACCTGCCCTGTAGAAGGCAGTGTAATGGTGATTTGTACGTTTCTCTTTGCTTGTGTCGGCTTTTGCTGTATTTGAACTTTATTATTAGGTACAAATGTGTGTATTTTAAAAATAGACATTGCCAAATGCCTCTCGAAAGTGTTATATATATATATTATAATACATTGTGTATATATTATATCGATATATACAATGTATAATACATATATCTATGTATACGGAAATGTGTATGAAATATTCCCATCAGCAATATATAAATACCCCCATTTCCCCAAATCCTCTCCAGCACTGGATGATGTTCTTTTTCATTTTTTATTGTTCTGAGGGCTGAATAATTATATCTAGTTCTGTTTTACCTTTTCCACCTATTAGTGGTTGAGATCTTTTCTGGTTATTTGGGCACTTTGATTCCTTCTCTGCATTTCCATAGCCTTTGTTCATTCCTCCTCTTTCCCCTGGCTTTTACATAGTGAACTTTTCTGTACTCCCTCAATTGAACATCTCTGGTGTCATATCTATTCCTGTACATATTAAGATCAAAGTATGGACATTTTCTTTTATTTTACTGGCCTATTTATCCCTGTTTTGATTGCATTAGTTTTATTGTAAATGTTAATATCTGCTAGTCCAAGCATCCCTTCAGTATTCCTTTACATAATTTTCTTGGCTATTTATACGTGCATACAGAGTTTGAAATTGTTTTACCAAGCTGGAAAAGAATTGGAATTCTGCTTGGCACTTGTCAATACGGTTAATATTGAACCAGTGATATTTTTATTTTACCATATTCCTGCCCAGGAATATGGTCTGCCTCTCCATGTGCTTAAGTTTTATATTATATTCTAGAATAATAACTATTAGCTTTTCTATTTTGAGTCCAGCACCGTTCTTGTTACATTCACTTTTAGGTATTTTGTGTTGTCATTATTGGAAATAGGATTTTTTTTCCTCTCCATCTGTTTCAATCTTGTACCCCATCACCTTGTCAAAATTCCCTGTGCTAGTTTTCTGAGTATACAATGATATAACCTGCAAATAAAAATGATTTTCTCTCCCTTCTTGATATTGAAGCAGTTTATTTCATCTTCATATTTAATTGCATCAGCTAGAGCTTTCAAACACTGTTGGCATAGGAACAACCCCATGTTACTGGTTTTAATGGAAATTGTCTTCAGCATTTTACCTTTTAGTTTTATACTTCCTGGTGGTTTTGAGACTATGATCTTTGCCGAATTTTTGTAGTTTCCTACAAAATTTTAAGAATTACTGCTGAATTGTGTCAAATGCCCTTTTTATATCCATTGATACGGTTGTATAGTTTTTCTTCTTAATTTGTTGATGTAATAGGTAAATTGATAAATGGACTAGCATTAACCATCTTTGTCTTATCGGAAAACCCAATTTGTTCATGGGGTAAATTTTTCTTTTCATCCTTACTGGACTCAAATTGCTAATATTTTATTAAAGATGTTTGCATCTATAAGATGAAATAATCTCCAGATAACTGTTTGTATTAGGACTATATTTTTTAGGTAAGGTAACAGTGCTTCATAAAATAAATTTGGAAGATTTCCAACTTTCTATTATTATTTGAAACAGGGATTAGCAAACTTTTTCTGTAAAGAGCCAAATAGTAAATATTTGAAGCTTTGCCAGTTCTGCAGTCTCTCTTGCAACTACTCAACTCTGCTGCTGTAGCAAATGCAGCCACAGACAATATGTAAACGAACGGACATGGTTGTTTTCCAATAAAATTTTATTTACAAAACCGTCCAAGGACTAGATTTGACCTGCAGCCTGTAGTTTGCCATCCCCTGGTCTAGAACTGTTTAAAAACTGTAGAAATACTGTTTTTTAAAAGTTAGATTGCACTCCATATTAAGTCAGTTTCATCCTGTTACCTTTTTTTTTGTACTTAACTTTCTTTTTTTAATTGACGTATAGTTGACATACTATATTATAATAGTTTCAGGTACACAGCATAGTGGTTCAACATTTATATTTCTTACAAATTTATCACCATGATACGTCTAGTAACCATCTGTCACCATACTGTATTTAACTTTTTATTTTGAGATAATTATAGATTCACAGGACATTGCAAAAAATAGTACAGAAAGCTGGGTTTTTGGTTTTTTTGTTTTTGTTTTTGTTTTGGCTGCGTTGGGTCTTTGTTGCTGTGCGCAGACTTTCTCTAGCTGCAGCGAGCAGGGGCTACTCTTCATTGCGGTGCGCGGGTTTCTCATTGCGGTGGCTTCTCTTGTTGTGGAGCATGGGCTCTAGGCTCACAGGCTTCAGTAGTTGTGCCACGCAGACTCAGTAGTTGTGGCTCGCGAGCTCTAGAACACAGGCTCAGTAGTTGTGGCCCACAGGCTTAGTTGCTCCACGGCATGTGGGATCTTCCCAGACCAGGGCTCGAACCCGTGCCCCCTGCATTGACAGTGTGTTCTTAACCACTGCGCCACCAGGGAAATCCCAAAGCTGGTGTTTTTTAAAAAATGACACACATTACAAACTTTCTGACTTCTATACACTGGTCACTTAGAGATTCTTTTGCTCTTTCTTTTTCTGCATTAATTTTTATTTTGCTGGAGAAGCACCTGTTTCACCTCCATATTTAAATGTTGCTATGGATTTGCACATAATATTCTTCTAGAAATAATGTTTAGTGGAATATCTCCTCTAGTAGTAATATCTCCTCCTTCCTAATATTGTATTTTTTTCTATTTCGTTTATCAGATTTGCTGGAAATTTATTCATGTAACTGGTCATTTCAAAGGATGAGCTCTTCACTTTATTTATACTCTCAATGTACATATAATATACACATATATATCGCACTTAGGTTTTATTAGGGGATTTATTAGCATATTTTGAGTTTTTTCTAATTTCTTTTTCTAATTACTCAGATTGAGTACTTAGCTTTTTTGAGGTTTTCTCTCATTTTAATAACGAATCATGTAGGACTGTACATTTTCTTATAAATATAGCTTTTGCTGTGTGAAATAACATCTGGTACAAAGTGTATAACTTCAGTGTTGTGGGTGCATTTTGAGTTTGATTTTTATTTCTTTATTTTTAATTACCTTTGTTGTGGCAAAAATAAACACGTACTATAAAATTTACCATCTTAACCATTTCTAAGTGTACAGTTCAATAGTGTTAAGTATATTCACATTGTTTTGCAAACAATCTCTAGAACTTTTTCACCTTACAAAATGGAAACTGTATACCCATTAAACGACATCTCCCCATTTCCCCCTCCTTCAGCCCCTGGCAACCACCATTCTACTTTCTGTTTCTATGAATTTGACTATTCTAGATACCTTATGTAAGTGGTATCATCCAGGACTTAACTTTTTGTGGCTGGCTTACCTCATTTAGCATAATGTCTTCAAGTTTCATCCATGTTGTAGCATGTGTCAGAATTTCCTCTTTAATGCTGAATAATATACTATTGCATGAATATACCACATTTTGTTTATCCATTCATCTCCTGATGGACACTTGTGTTGCTTTCACCTCTTGACTATTGTGAATAGTGCTGCTATGAACAGGAGTGTGCAAATTTGTCTTTGAGATCCTACTTTCAATTCTTTTGGATATATACCCAGAAGTGAGATTGCTATTTTTCTTTTTTTGAGGAAAGCTGTACTATTTTCCATAGTGGCTGCACCATTTTATATTCCCATCAGCAGTGCACAAGAGTTCCAATTTCTCCATGTCCTCACCAACACTTATTTTCTTTTTTTTTAATAGTAGACATCCTAGTGGGTATGAGGTGTTATCTCACTTTTTTTGACTTGTATTTTCCTAATGATTGATGTTGACCATCTTTTCATATGCTTGTTGACCATTCATGTATCATCTTTGGAGAAATGTCTGTTCAAATCCTTTGCCAAGTTTTTAATTGGGTTATCTGGGTTTGTTGTTGTTGAGTTATAGGAGTTCTTTATATATTCTGGATATTAGCCCCTTATCAGATATATGATTTGCACATATTTTCTTCCATTCCCTAGGTTGCCTTTTCACTCTATTGATTGTGTCCTTCAATGCACAGAAGTTTTTAATTTTGATGTAGTCCAATTTGCCTATTTTTGCTTTTGCTTCCTGTGTTTTGGTGTCATATCCAGGAACTCTTTGCCAAATACAAATGTCATGAAGCTTTTCCCCTGTGTTTTCTTCTAATAGTTTTGGGTCCTATATTTAGGTCTTTGATATATTTTGAATTAATTTTTGTATATGGTGTAAGGTAATACTTTTGCACATGGATATCCAGTTTTTTTCCCAGCACCATTTATTGAGGAGACTAACCTTTCCCACATTGAATGCTTTTGGCACCTTTGTCAAAAATCATTTGACCATATATGACCCATTTATTTCTGGGTTCCCTATTCCATTGGTCTATATATCTGTCTTTATGCCAGTACCACACTGTTTTGATTACTGTAGCTTTGTAATAAGTTTTGAAATCAGTAAGTGTAAGACCTCCAACTTTGTTCTTCTTTTTCAAGATTGTTTTGGGCAATTTGGGGTTGGGTTTAATTTTTTTAATTAGAGTTCCTAAGTTCACTCTTCCTAAGTTCCTTAGTCTACTAACTCTGCCTTTATATATAACCTGTTTATACCAATTGGATGCTTCTGACCTTGAAATTCCCTTTGATAATTATATCACCAAACTGGCTGTCCTTTTTCTGGACTTTGCTTGGCATATCTTTGCCCAACCCTTTATTTTGCAAATTGCTGCTGTGTTTTAGTTATGCTTCTTATAACTATGTCTCATTGTGCTTGCTTTTTTATTCCAATCTTATCTCTCTCTCTACAGAATGAATCAACTGATTCAATTTCACATAACCATAGTATACCTAATTCTATGCCTTGTTTCTTATTTTATGTTTACTATTTATATTATTTTCTGCTTTCTTTTTCCTGTTCTTACTTTTGATGACTTAATGCAGGTATGACCATTCACCCCCTCTCTCCCCAACCCACTCACCTTTTAAGTCAGGGAATTTTAACTTTTATAAAATCTTTAAAGGTATATCTTCCCATTTCTATCAAACATAATTAAGTTTATATTTTCCCCATTTATACCTATAGAGACATGCCCTCTCCTTTCAATTTTCTTCAGCAAGACAGTTATACTTCTGGACCTTTCAAAGATAATTAAAATTTTTTATTACAGGTCGTTTATATTTTCTTTAGGTTTCTGCTTTAAAAGGTACTTAGCATTTTAAATTTCAAATTCCCAGTCACATTTTCTTCCTCTGTTATGATTGTACACGCACTTACATACATACAAGTCCTGTTGTTTTCAAAGATCTCATGATGACCAGGTGAACGTGTGTGTTTGCATATGCATTGTTTTGTTCTTTTGAGATCTCACTTCTGATTCAATTTTCTTTTATTTAGAATACTTCCTTGAATGTTTTCCTTCACTATGGTAAATTGATGGAACACTCTTCAAATTATTTCATGTCTAAAACTGTCCTTCTTTTGTTCTGGCTGAGAAATAGGATCTTTAGGAGGGATATAATCTCCTTACACTGAAGTCCTCTTCTCTCCATGGTCCGTAGATGTTAAATGACTCTGGCTTCCATTGTTGTAAGTGAGAAGTCTGATGCTAGGAGGATGCATGTGGGGGAGGATCAGATTTAACACAGTGGTTCCCACTCCTCACAGTGCATCAGAATCGCTTATGCAGTTTTTACAAATACAGATGCCTGGGCCCACAGATATTAAGTTACCTTCATTCAGGAGTGGAACTTTGCATAAGCATTTTTAGAAGATTTTAGAAGATCCTAGTTTGATTCTGATGTGCAGGCAGAGTTAGGAACCACTGATTTCAGGCCTAATGGTATCAGTGATGGGAAGTCCTGCTGGAGTTACTAATTTGTCAGCAGTGAATGTGCATTTGAAGGAGCCCTTAGCAAATAATACTTGGGCATTTTGGGGGAAAGTGATTACATCTCTGTAGGAATCATTGATTGTAGAAGTCAGTGATTAAGATCTCTGCAAGATAATGATTGAAAGGCTGACATAGTCAGTGAGTTGACTGAGAGCCTTGGAGCTTCGGCAACTGGAGACTTTGGGGCAGTCTTATTTTGAAAATACTTGGGATCAGTGATTTGGTGTCCTATGGGTATCAGGAATTGTGGCCATGTGAAGTCAGTTAATTGGGGCCTGGAAGGTCAGCATCTTGCCTCTCCTTTAGTCCATTTCAGGTACTGTAAGGATCAGTTATTAGCTGTCTAGACAGATCAATGATTGGATTCCTGGTGGGGGTATGTTACTGGGATCCTCTGCTGGGGATTATTTGGGGGGCCTTTGAAAGCCAGGCTAATTACCCTCTTGGAAAAGTAATTTGCAATCTGTTTGAATTAATGTTAAGAGTTTGTGCCATGTCAATGTTTGGTTAGTTTTTCAGTAGCACCCTGCATTTGATGTGGTTCAGTGAGTCATTGATGGCTTCTACTACCAGCCAGAGATGACAGTGATGTGGTCTCAGGGATCTGGGACCTGTAGTGACCAATTATCAACAGGCTAGAGCAGGTCAGGGATTGGGCGTTTGATGCAATATTACTGAGTGGCTGAGAGTGTGAATTTTGGAACTAACAGATCTGGGTTGAATCCTGTCTTTCCACTTAGTTTTGTGATCTTAGTACACATGACTTAAAAAATCTCTACGCCTCTATTTTCTTATCTGTAAAATGGGTAGAATAATAATAGTCGGAACTGATTGTCAGAGTTGTGAAAATTAAATGAGGTACCTGATGTGTGCCTTTCAATAACAGTAATTGCTAATATTTATTCAATGCTTAC
This sequence comes from Delphinapterus leucas, assembly GCF_059928025.1. NCBI lineage: Eukaryota > Metazoa > Chordata > Mammalia > Artiodactyla > Monodontidae > Delphinapterus > Delphinapterus leucas. The sequence continues at coordinate 90,537,221 of NC_143150.1, forward strand.
CATTACAAGTATCATCTCATGTAGTTTTTACTATCTCTTAAGATAGGCATATCTGTCTTGTTTTGGAACCTGTATCTGAAAGTAACTTCTTCATATACTCCCAGCTAACATGTGGGAGACCTGGGATTCAAACCTTCAGTAATTTTAATCCAAATTTTATCATCTTTCCTATATTCCACCATGACTATAAACTAGAGTTAGTTTTTTTCTGAATTTTTCTCTTCCACAGTATTCAACACAGCTAGCCACTCCTTGGTGCCTGCAGGAAGTGTTCGTGGGATGAATGTTGAGTAACTGACCATATGGACACTGTCTTTCCAGTTTTCTTGAAGTCTCTGCGGAGCCCCTGGGTAAGACCCCATAGTGAAGGCTGCAGAATCTTCCTTCCGGCCTCAGCAGCTCTGGTTGAGTCCATGGGTGCCCACCTGGCCTCGGGCTCCCGGGAAGAGCAGAGCTGTCAGCAAGAGAGCCTGGGAGCTGAGACCCAGCAAGAAGATGCCAGCCAACTGGAGCTCTCCCCAGTGGTCCCCAGCCCTGGCTGCAGAGGGACATGGCAGCATGTGTGAGGTGAGGAGGGAGGGGTCTCCAGGGGCAGGAATTCAGTGAGGAGTTGGCCCTAATCTGTCACCAGGGCCTCAGGGCAGGGGCAGGTGGTTCACAGAAGCAGCAGATTCTGGACTCGCTGCCCCGAGACAGATCACCATCCTTCTGCTGCGTGAGCACCAAGTCACTTGTGTCCCACATTCAAAGCCCTGCGTGTTTCAGTGGAAACTGATGCAGCTGATGGAGGAAGGGTGGGATGGGAGGGTCACCCCTACAGCCTAGGTGAGGGGGAGGCAGCTCCCAGCTGATTCCAGACTCTGGAAGGTAACCTCTCACCTGTAACCCCTCATTTCCCCAGCTCTGACCATAGATCTCTTCTCCTTCCCAAAAAAGAACTAGAAAATACTCAGTCTCTGGTGCATTGTCGTTTGTTCCTTTATTTGTTCAGTTGCTACTTCCATTTACCATTGGATTTATGAGGTTTATAATCAGTATAGTAAAATGAACACATATGAATCTATAAAGTTAGGATCAGGGAAAATATAGACAGAGTGGACAAAGTCAACAACAGAGCACAATTAGACTGTAGCTATGCACACAATGCTGAATGAATTTTAGTAACATGGCTATTAAAATCCAACTGCAAATTTGTGTTCTTTGTGGCAGATACAGAATAAAAGAAACACAAGCAGTTAGGTGATTAAATTGTCCACAAGGACAGCATGACAGTTCCTCTGTGGTAGAAACTTCCTGGTATGGGGTTTTCAAAAGGTTTTTGATAGATATTCATATAAATTGATAGAGGGGACTCTGTTCATAATTATGCTGTGACAACTTGTACATATAGTCAGCCTAATAATAGAGAAACGATGTCACTTATAGCAACCCCATCTTTTTTTTTACTTTTTTAAAAAAATTTAAAGTTTATTTTTGGCTGCATTTGGTCTTCATTGCTGCGTGCGGGCTTTCTCGAGCAGGGGCTACTCTTTGTTGCGGTGCACTGGCTTCTCATTGCGGTGGCTTCTCTTGCTGAGGAGCATGGGCTCTAGGCACGCGGGCTTCAGTAGTTGCAGCACATGGGCTCAGTAGTTGCAGTGCACGGGCTCAGTAGCTGTGGCTCGTGGGCTCTAAAGCACAGGCTCAGTAGTTGTTGCGCACGGGCTTAGTTGCTCCACGGCATGTGGGATCTTTCTGGACCAGGGCTCAAACCCATGTCCCCTACATTGGCAGGCGGATTCTTAACCACTGTGCCACCAGGTAAGTCCTTTACTTTTTTATATTGAAGTATAGTTGATTTACAATGTTGTGTTAATTTCTGCTGTACAGAAAAGTGATTCAGTTATATATATATATGGTTTATCACAGGATATTGAATATAGTTCCCTGTTATAGCAACCCCATCTTGCATGTAGTACTGTGTGTTTTCTTTGGCTGTCTTCTAAAGCAGCCCTTGGCAAATATTTTCTGTAGGTCCCAGTAGTAAATATTTTAGGCTTTGTGGCTCATAGTCTCTGTTACAACTACTTAGCTCGGCTTTTGTAGCATGAAAACAGCCATAGTCCATATGTAAACAAATGAATGTAGCTGCCTACCCCTATTCTAGAGCATTTTTTTTCCAGAGGAAGCCAAAGCCCTACAGTCAAAGCAGATCTCAGCAAATGTATTATAACAAGAAACCAAAACTGTCTGAGGGCACACCTTTCTGATGGTCTGACATCATACAAACAGAAAAGACTAAATTATATGTATCAATGCGTGGGCTAAATGCACTTCAGTAATACTCTGTAATAATTTTTCTTGGTCAGCCTTTTGACACTGCTTGAGGAACAGACAGGTCAAAATTATAAGTGGCATTAGTCATATACAACATTTTCAGTCCAGTTTTTTCCTGTGGTCATTTCCTCCCTTTTTCTTAGAAATTATCTTTTAATTTTTGGCATTACAGAACTTATCCACGCGTACTGCATAATATTCAAGCTATTCAGAAATGCAAAAAATAGTATAATAAACCCCTTGTACCCATCGCCCATGTACAACAACTATCAACAGTTATGAACATATGACTAATCTTGTTTTATCTACTACTGAAGGATTATTTGAAAGCAAATCACTGAAATCATATATTTTGTCCTTACTTCCTTTAGTATGTATCTCTGTTTAACTGCAATACCATTAACATACTTAAAACATTAACAATATTTTCTTAATATCATTTATTACCTACTTATTATACAAATGTCCTTTAATTGTCCCATACATGCCTTTTTAAATTGGAATTTTAATTAAAGTAATTGTGAACTCACATGCAATTATGACAAATAATACTGAGAGGTCCTGTGTATCCTTTACCAAGTACCTTAGTCCATTCAGGCTGCTATAATAGAATACCATAGACTGGGTGGCTTAAACAACAGACATTTACTTCTCACAGTTCTGGAGGCTGGGAAGTCCAAGATCAAAGTGCCAGCAGATCTGATGTCTGGTGAGAACCCACTTCTTGGTTTGCAGGTGGCCATCCTCTCACTGTATCCTCACATGGTGAAGATCGGAGAGTGAGAGCTAGTTCTCATGTCTCTTCTTATAAGGGCACTAAACCCATTCATGAGGGCTCCACTCTCATGACATAATTACCTCCCAAAGGCCCCACATCGCACTACTGTCACCTTGGGGGTAAGGATTTCAACCTATGAAATCTGTGGGGGACACAGACATTTAGTTCATAGCACCCAGTTTCCCCCAGTGGTAAGATCTTGCAAAAATATGATCACAATCAGGATATTGACATTGATACAGTACACTGATCTTATTCTGATTTTCCCAGTTTTACTTGTATTCATTTGTGTGTGTGTGTTTAGTTTCATACAATTTTATCACAGTTAGAGGTTTGAATGAAGGTAGAGAACACTTCTATCACAGGGATCCTTGGTGTTGCAGTTTACAACCACACCTACCTCCCCCTCCTATACCTTTCCCTAACCCCTGGCAACTACTAACCTGGTCTCCATTTCCAAAATTTTGTCATTTCATAAATGTATTAGGAGGTGGGGCTTCCTGAAGAGAGGAGAGAGATGGGTGTCTGGAAAAAATATTGGCTGAAATATTTCCACATAAGATAAAAAAATATATACCCAAAGATACAACAATCAACAAATCCTAAGCACAACAACATGAGAAAACTGCTTAAGACACATCATAATCAAGTTGCTCAAAACCACTGGTGAAGAGAAAATTCTAGAGAAAAAAAGAAAATGCACAGGAACAAAGATAAGGACGAAAGCAGTTTTCTTGTCAGTAACAAGCCAGGAAACAGTGGAGCAAGGAAACAGTGGAGCAAGAACTTTACTGAAATTAACAACAACAAACCAGCAACCTAGAATTATCTACCTGCAAAATTATTTTTTTAATGAAGACAAAATAAAAACATTTTCAGACATACAAAAGTTTCAAGAATTCATCATCAGCTGACCTGCACTACAAAAAATGTTAAAGGAGGTCCTTCAAGCAGAAGGCAAATGATAGCAGATGGAAATCTACATCTACACAAAGGAATGAAGAGCACCAGAAATGGTAACTACATGGGTAAATATAAATACTTTTCTTATTATTTGAGTCTCTTTAAAAGATAATCAACTGTTTAAAATTAAAATAACAATGAATCATGCCATTTATAATATATGCAAATTGAAATATATAACAACAATAGCACAAAACTTAGGAGGGTACATTGAAGTATGTTGTAAAGGTTCTTGAATTATACATAAAGTGCTATAATATCACTTGAAGGTAGACTGTAATAAGTTAATGATATTAATACTATAAATTCTAAAGCAACAACTAAAATAAAATGAGAAAGTATTAAAGCTCTTAAACCCAACGAGGAATATAAAATGGAATAATAAAAAATACTTAATTCAAAATAAGACAGAAATAAAGGAAAAAGGGAAAAGAGAACAGATAGAACAAATAGAAAACAAATAGCCATATGGTACATTTAAACACAACCACATCTATAATCATATTATATGTAAATGGCAAATAGAGATTTTTCAATTGGATAAAAAAGCAAGACGCAACTATATGTTCTGTGCAAGAAATCCACTTTAAATATAAAGACAAAAATAGATTAAAAGTAAATGGATGGCAAAACATGTACCATGCTAACACTAATCCAAAGAATTCATACATGCACCCCAATATTCATCGCAGCACTATTTACAATAGCCAGGACATGGAAGCAAACTTAATGTCCATCAACAGAGGAATGAATAAAGATGTGGTACATATATACAATGGAATATTACTCAGCCATGAAAAAGAACAAAATAATGCCATTTGCAGCAACATGGATGAACCTAGAGATTGTCATAATGAGTGAAGTAAGTCAGACAGAGAAAGACAAATACCATATGATATCACTTATATGTGGAATCTAAAAAAATGGTACAAATGAACTTATTTACAAAACAGAAATAGAGTCATAGATGTAGAAAACAAACTTATGGTTATCGGGGGGAAGGGGAGAGGGATAAATTGGGAGATTGGGATTGACATAAACACGCTACTATATATAAAATAGATAACTGATAAGAGCCGACTGCACAGGGAACTCTACTCAATACTCTGTAATGACCTATATGGGAAAACAATCTAAAAAAAGAGTGGTATATGTATAACTGATTCACTTTGCTGTACACCTGAAACTAACATAACATTGTAAATCAGCTATACTCCAATAAAAAGGTTTTTTAAACATCTTTATTGGAGTATAATTGCTTTACAATGGTGTGTTAGTTGTTGCTTTATAACAAAGTGTATCAGTTATACATATACATATGTCCCCATATCTCTTCCCTCTTGAGTCTCCCTCCCTCCCTCCCACCCTCCCTATCCTACCCCTCTAGGTGGTCACAAAGCACCAAGCTGATCTCCCTGTGCTATACGGCTGCTTCCCACTAGCTATCTGTTTTACGTTTGGTAGTGTATATATGTCCATGCCACTCTCTCACTTTGTCCCAGCTTACCCTTCCCCCTCCCCATATCCTCAAGCCCATTCTCTAGTAGGTCTGCATCTTTATTCCCATCTTGCCCCTAGGTTCTTCATGACCATTTTTTTTCCATTAGATTCCATATATATGTGTGAGCATATAGTATTTGTTTTTCTCTTTCTGACTTACTTCACTCTGAATGACAGTCTCTAGGTCCATCCACCTCACTACAAATAACTCAGTTTCATTCCTTTTTATGGCTGAGTAATATTCCACTGTATATATGTGCCACATCTTCTTTATCCATTCATCTGTTGATAAATAAGTTCATTTGTACCATTTTTTTAGATTCCACATATAAGTGATATCATATGGTATTTGTCTTTCTCTGTCTGACTTACTTCACTCATTATGACAATCTCTAGGTTCATCCATGTTGCTGCAAATGGCATTATTTTGTTCTTTTTTATGGCTGAGTAATATTCCATTGTATATATGTACCACATCTTTATTCATTCCTCTGTTGATGGACATTAAGTTTGCTTCCATGTCCTGACTATTGTAAATAGTGCTGCAATGAACATTTTGGTACATGACTCTTTTTGAATTATAGTTTTCTCAGGGTATATGCCCAGTAGTGGGATTGCTGGGTCGTATGGTAGTTCTATTTTTAGTTTTTTAAGGAGCTCCATACTGTTCTCCATAGTGGCTGTATCAACTTACATTCCCACCAACAGTGCAAGAGGGTTCCCTTTTCTCCACACCCTCGCCAGCATTTATTGTTTGTAGATTTTATTTTATTTTGCGGTATGCAGGCCTCTCACTGTTGTGGCCTCTCCCATTGCGGAACACAGGCTCCGGACGCGCAGGCTCAGCAGCCATGGCTCATGGGCCCAGCCACTCCGCGGCATGTGGGATCTTCCCGGACCGGGGCATGAACCCGTGTCCCCTGCATCAGCAGGCGGACTCTCAACCACTGCGCCACCAGGGAAGCCCTGTTTGTAGATTTTTTGATGATGACCATTCTGACCAGTGTGAGATGATATCTCATTGTAGTTTTGATTTGCATTTCTCTAATGATTAATGATGTTGAGCATTCTTTCATGTGTTTGTTGCCAATCTGTATATCTTCTTTGGAGAAATGTCTATTTAGGTCTTCTGCCCATTTTTGGACTGGGTTGTTTGTTTTTTTGATATTGAGCTGCATGAGCTGCTTGTAAATTTTGGAGATTAATCCTTTGTCAGTTGCTTCATTTGCAAATATTTTCTCCCACTCTGAGGGTTGTCTTTTCATCTTGTTTATGGTTTCCTTTGCTGTGCAAAAGCTTTGAAGTTTCATTAGGTCCCACTTGTTTATCTTTATTTTTATTTCCATTTCTCTAGGAGGTGGGTCAAAGAGGATCTTGCTGTGATTTATGTCATAGAGGGTTCTGCCTATGTTTTCCTCTAAGAAATTTATAGTGTCTGGCCTTACATTTAGGTCTTTAATCCATTTTGAGTTTATTTTTGTGTATGGTGTTAGGGAGTATTCTAATTTCATTCTTTTACATGTAGCTGTCCAGTTTTCCCAGCACCACTTATTGAAGAGGCTTTCTTTTTTCCACTGTATATTCTTGCCTCCTTTATCAAAGATTAGGTGGCCCTATATGTGCGTGGGTTTATCTCTGGGCTTTCTATCCTGTTCCATTGAGCTATCTTTCTGTTTTTGTGCCAGTACCATACTGTCTTGATTACTGTAGCTTTGTAGTATAGTCTGAAATCAGGGAGCCTGATTCCTCCAGCTCCACTTTTCGTTCTCAAGATTGCTTTGACTATTCGGGGTCTTTTGTGTTTCCATACAAATTGTGAAATTTTTTGTTCTAGTTCTGTGAAAAATGCCAGTGGTAGTTTGATAGGGATTGCATTCAATCTGTAGATTGCTTTGGGTAGTAGAGTCATTTTCACAATGTTGATTCTTTTTTTTTAATTTAAAAATTCTTTATTACTAAAATATGCTAACCAAAATTTGACAATGCAGGTTTGCCACAAATCTTCAATTTGTTAAAAACAAACAAACAAAAAATGCAATATCTCCAAAGTATAGTAAAGTGCAATAAAATGAAGTATGCCTGTCACCCAATATCTGGAGAAAAATAGGTGCCTACAGGGAGAAAAAAGGCCATCATTTGCTTACCTGGTACAGATACTACCATATGCCATTTAAGCTAGTAAGAAGATTCAGCTAGAAATACTTAACAAATTTTTAAAGTTTATGTGTGGGTCACTGTTCTAGTGTGAAGTCCCTGATGCCTATAGGCATGCGGTGTTCCAAGCTTTCATAGGCTTTTCCTCCAGGAAACTCACCTGTTAACTGGGAAAATCCTAAAAGAATTTTTACCATGGTGCTGGCTGGAGGAGAACAGCATTCTGCTTTCAAAATTCTATCCAGACATATCACCACACAATGTTGATTCTTCCAATTCAAGTGTGATGTGGCTGCTTCCCACTAGCTATCTATTTTACATTTTGTAGTGTATATATGTCCATGCCACTCTCTCACTTTGTCCCAGCTTACCCTTCCCCCTCCCCATATCCTCAAGTCCATTCTCTAGTAGGTCTCCGTCTTTATTCCCGTCTTGCCTCTAGGTTCCTCACGACCATTTTTTTGTTTGTTTTTTAGATTCCATATATATGTGTTAGCATATGGCATTTGTTTTTCTCTTTCTGACTTACTTCACTCTGTATGACAGACTCTAGGTCCACCCACCTCACTACAAATAACTCAATTTCATTTCTTTTTATGGCTGAGTAATATTCCATTGTATATATGTGCCACATCTTCTTTATCCATTCATCTGTCGATGGACACTTAGGTTGCTTCCATGTCCTAGCTATTGTAAACAGAGCTGCAATGAACATTGTGGTACATGACCCTGTTTGAATTATGGTTTTCTCAGGGTATATGCCCAGTAGTGGGATTGCTGGGTCGTATGGTAGTTCTATTTGTAGTTTTTTAAGGACCCTCCATACTGTTCTCCATAGTGGCTGTCTCAATTTACATTCCCACCAACAGTGCAAGAGGGTTCCCTTTTCTCCACACCCTCTCCAGCATTTATTGTTTGTAGATTTTTTGATGGTGGCCATTCTGACTGGTGTGAGACAAAATTCAACACCCATTTATGATAAAAACCCTCCAGAAAGTAGGCATAGAGGGAACTTACCTCAACATAATAAAGGTCGTATATGACAAACCCACAGCCAACATCGTTCTCAATGGTGAAAAACTGAAACCATTTCCACTAAGATCAGGAACAAGACAAGGTTGCCCACTCTCACCACTATTATTCAACATAGTTTTGGAAGTTTTAGCCACAGCAATCAGAGAAGAAAAAGAAATAAAAGGAATCCAAATCGGAAAAGAAGTAAAGCTGTCACTGTTTGCAGATGACATGATACTATACATAGAGAATCCTAAAGATGCTACCAGAAAACTACTACAGCTAATCAATGAATTTGGTAAAGTAGCAGGATACAAAATTAATGCACAGAAATCTCTTGCATTCCTATACACTAATGATGAAAAATCTGAAAGTGAAATTAACAGAACACTCCCATTTACCATTGCAACAAAAAGAATAAAATATCTAGGAATAAATCTACCTAAGGAGACAAAAGACCTGTATGCAGGGAGATCAGCTCGGTGCTTTGTGACCACCTAGAGGGGTGGTTTTATAGTTTTGTCTGGGTATATGCCCACGAGTGGGATTATAGTTTTGTCTGGGTATATGCCCACGAGTGGGATCGCTGGATCATATGGCAACTCTATTTTTAGTTTTTTGAACAACCTCCATATTGTTCTCCATAGTGGCTGTACCAAGTTACATTCCCACCAACAGGGTAGGAGGGTTCCCTTTTCTCCACACCCTCTTCAGCATTTGTTATTTGTAGACTTTTTAATGATGGCCATTCTGACCAGTGTGAGATGGTACCTCACTGTAGTTTTAATTTGCATTTATCTAATAATTTATTACTATATTTAATTTGAATTTTAAAATATTCTCAGATTTGGCCAGTGGGAGTCACTTGCAGCTGGAATGTTATGTCCTTTTGACATGTCCCATGATTCCTTGAGCACATCCTGACCTTCTGGTACAACAAAATGTTCAGGTTCATCCAGTACTTTTCTCACCCCAGCCCAGAATAACCCACATCTCCTAGTTAATAATTTTTTAATGAGTTTTAATCCTGGTATATAACATAGTATGGCTACTACTAAATACCTAATATTATATAATATTTTATAGGAGAAAGAAATATAATTGAAATTTCTGCAATTCACTGTGTTCATGCAGTAAAAGTTATTCTTTACTAAAAATGAGAACTACATTGACAGATGAATGGATAAAGAAGATGTGGTACAAATATGCAATGGAACACTACTCAGCCATGAAAAAGAATGAAATAATGTCATTTGCAGCAAAATGGATGCAACTAGAGATTATCATACTAAGTGAAGTGAGTCTGAAAGAAAAAGACAAATACCATATGGTGTCACTTATATGTGGAATCTAAAATATGACACAAATGAACCTATCTGTGAAACAAACAGAATCATGGACACAGAGAACAGACTGGTAGTTGCCAAGGGGGAGGGGGCTGGGGAGGGATGGAGTGGGAGGTTGGGGTTAGCAGATGTAAGCTTTTATATATAGAATGGATAAACAACAAGGTCCTACTGTATAGCACAGAGACCTATATTCAATATCCTATGATAAACCATAATGGAAAAGAATACTTTTTAAAGAATGTATATATATGTATAACTGAATCACTTTGCTGTACAGCAGAAAGTAACACAACATTGTAAATCAACTATACTTCAATTTTAAAAATATTGATAAAAATGAGGACTAAACAACCCTCTTAAGTCCTCCCGCTATTTTGAGAACTGCCAGAAACACCTTTCCTGGGCCGTTGAGTACCGAGTAGCAAATGTTATGTGAGGAACTGGGAAGGGAGAAATATATTATACACACACCCCTTGTCCTGTAGCAACCCTGAAATGTGAAAAACAAATACAGGTAGGTAGGAAAGGTAAGTTCTCCATGAGGGAATAAGTTTACCCGCCAGTGTTGGAGAAGCTTAAATTGGATGATAAGGCATGTGATACAAAGTGCAAAGGTATGGAAGTGAAAAAGAAAAACTATTTGATGTCAAATAGCTCTATGTAGAAGAAGAAGGGTCTATGTGACATTCAGGGAAGCAAAATGAATTTAAAATCTGAGGACAAATGCTGGACTCCATCATAGAAAAAGTAAGAATTTTTTCCTTGATCTAATGGATCACCATGGAGGGATTATATATGCAGGGAAGATATATTAACTAACTTTTGTATCTTGAAAGAATTATAGTCCCTATTGCAATTGTATTTTATATTTCAGGATAACATATTTTAAGTAGAGATTTTTAAAAACAACATTAAAAGAGGAACTGACCACAGAGTCTTTGCACAGAACTTTAAGCCCAGACTGAAAATGGCATATTCTATTACCAATGTTTTTAAATATTTAAAAATTTTTCCAGTTTCATTGAGGAATGGTTGACAAATTAAAAATTATATATACTTAAGGTATACAATATGGTAAGGTTGGTTTTTTTTTTTTTTTTTTTTTTTTTTTTGCGGTACGCGGGCCTCTCACTGCTGCGGCCTCTCCCGCTGCGGAGCACAGGCTCCAGACGCACAGGCCTAGTGGCCATGGCTCACAGGCCCAGCCGCTCCACGGCACGTGGGATCTTCCCGGACCGAGGCACGAGCCCGTGTCCCCTGCATCGGCAGGCAGACTCTCAACCACTGTGCCACCAGGGAAGCCCCCAATATGGTGTTTTGATATAAATATATTCTTTTAACTTTGACCTACCTAAGGCCCAAGTAGTGTCAAAAGCCCCAGAGGAAAGTTAAAAATGTAGGATGGTTTGCACCTGTATGAAATGAAATCATCAGTGAGGTGTGCACATGAAGAACCCTATCCACTGTGTTCTGCTTGGGCCCTACGCCCTCGGCTTCTTTTAGATGGTTCTCAACCAGCAGTTCTCAAACTTGAGCATGCATCAGAATCACCCAGAGGGCTTGTCAACACACAGACTACTAAACCTCATAACCAAAAGTCTGGTGTAGGACCCGAGAATTTGCATTTCTGCCAATCTATCAAATGATCCTGCTGGTGGTGGTCCAAGAAACATACTGTGAGAACCATTGTTCTAGAAGATGGCTGTGGCAAACCCTATCATCATACACTTATGACAAGATTACTGCTGACGACACTCGTCTTTTTCATTAGGCTGACCCTCTGTCCAGTTTACACCTGTTGTTCCAGCATAATTACTAATGATGCCCCTTCCCATTCTAAAGTGTCCTGATTTGGATGATAAAGTATAAGGTTACCTCACCCATACTCCATAATGAGATCAAATTTGTTTTTGAAATTCAATTATCAGGAAACCTTTACCCTGGAAGAATTGTCACATTTTCTCCCTGTGGCCAATGTAAATCTTACAAACGACTGCATTTCCTTTCCAGCTATGTCTGATAGGAAGATAAGAAACAAACTTCTAGCTCAAATTTAATTACTCTGCAGGACCATCAGGCCCAAATGCCTATAGTCCAGATAGATTCTAGTGCTGACTTTTTTCGTTCTGTCTATATCTTCTCTGACCTAAATTTATAGAGTCATACCTGGACATTTTACTACAGGGATTCTTTAATGCCCCCTAAAAACACTGGAAAAGCAATGGGTGCAACAAACAAATACATGAATTAATCTATTAAATTAAAAACTTGGTTATTAAAAACTTGGTTATTTCCTGCTGTTCCTGGGAAGGGGCTTGGGTCTGTGAAGTCAAAGTTGCAGAGGGGATGATGTGCAGGTACATTGCAGAGATCAGATTCACCAGCCCGGAAACACCCACACTTCAGCTGGGGGCCGCACCCTGTGGGAGACCCAGGGGGCACCACATTTCTGTGGCCACAAGCTGTGTATCTGTGACTGATATGATTGTGTGACACTTGGAAAAGGCAGGTTTCTCATTGGGACCAAGTGTACAACTATCGCCTCCTAAGTCGTTTAATATCTGTCCTTGCACCCTGATCCAAGATTTCAATTTCTAGAAAACAATCATGTATGTGCATGAAGATTTAAATGCAGGAATTTCACTACTGTGATGTTAATAGTCAAAACCAAAACTATCCTTCATAAATGTTAACTAACAGTATATTGGTTATAAAAATTATGATATATTCAAAGACTCAATATTATGCAGCTATTAAAATTGTATGCAAAAATATTTCCTGACGTGGAAAAATACTTAAGTTAGAATACAGAGCAAAGAGAGAAGGTAACCAAACAATTCTAGTTTTCATTTAAATTAAATGTGCATGTATGAATATACTAAACACTCATGAACATAAACACCAAAGCTCAGAGCCAGAAAAAATATCTGAAAGCAAAAAAATCAAAATGTGGGGCTTCCCTGGTGGCGCAGTGGTTGAGAGTCCGCCTGCCGATGCAGGGGACACGGGTTCGTGCCCCGGTCCCGGAAGATCCCTTATGCCGCGGAGCAGCTGGGCCCGTGAGCCATGGCCGCTGAGCCTGCGCGTCCGGAGCCTGTGCTCTGCAACGGGAGAGGCCACAACAGTGAGAGGCCCGCGTACCGCAAAAAAAATCAAAGTGTTAATAGAATTTAGTTAGGAGATAACAGAGGTCATTTAAATTTTATTCTTTCTACTTATTTGTAGTGTATAACTTGCTTTATAGTTACAAATATAACTGTATAATAAACAAAACTAAAATAATAGAGTTTTGTCATATATACTCTCTTACTGACCACATGACCCTGAGCCCCTGTGAAAATGAGCCTGTCCCCAGAGGTGACAACATCCACAGGAAGGAGGGAACTGTGGGCCAAGGTCTGGTTCCCTCATCGTCTGCCTCTGTTTACGGACTCTCAAGGGGAACATTTTTTTTTAAGTCTTACCGCTTGGCATGCAGGATCTTAGTTTCCTGACAAGGGATTGAACCTGTGCCCCCTGCAATGGAAGCTCAGAGTGTTAACCACTGGACCACCAGGGAAATCCCTTGAGGGGAACTTTTAGTGGGAAACTTGGTCTTGGCTATTGTGTGGTGAGGGTGGAAGGCACAGTCAGGAGACCAGGTTCCAGTCCACTGCTGTCACTCACAATCCCAGAGGCCTGGGCAAGTCATGTACCTTCTCAGGCCACTTTACTCATCTTTGAGAGGAGGAGGAAGCAGAGGGGCCCTAGAGACTGTGGTCACCCTACTACCCTGCCATTCTCTAAGTTCCAAAGAAAAGGGATTTTTCTGCCCTAGATCAGGATAGAGGAGAAATCACCAAGTCCCCAAGGATCAGGGGAAAGCAGGCTCTGGTAGGGATCAGCTGAGTGTATGCACAGAGCCAGTGAGTACTGAAGAGCCTGTGCTGGGCGTCAGGGGGGAGCTTCTCCCTGGCTGGAGCCGGTGGTCACCCCCACCCACACCTCGCTCGCAGACACCCTGCAGGGAGCTGCCTCCCCCTCCTCTAGGCTGTGGGGTTGACCCTCTCATCCCACCTTTCCTCCATCGGCTGCATCACATTTTCCACTGAAACAGGAAGGGCTCTGGATGTGGGACACCAGCCCCATGGTGCTCACACAGCAGGAGGATGGTGACCTGTCTCAGGGACACCAAGTCTGGAATTTGCTCCTCCTGTGACACACCTGCCCCTGTCCTGAGGCCCTGGTGATCAATATCAGGTACCTCATTTAATTTTCACTGCAACCTTGCGAGCTACCTGACAGTGATTATCCTTAGGACCACTTGACAATAGAAGCAGCTGAAGCACAATGAGGCTAAGTTGGTTATCCCAAGGTCACACTGCTAGCAAATAGAATGACCAGGAAATACTTAAGCCGAGGTCAGATGACTCCAAAGTGCCCATACTTAGCCACTCTGTGATTCTAAACCCCATACGGGGTTGACTCCCAATAAACAATATTCCTATTTCCCATTGCCTTCAAAGTGCTCAGGCTGAGGGGAGGCAACATCTTGTGTGCATAAACTGATTGCATATTTCAGTGCACATCCAGGGCAACCTACCTGTCCCTCCCTCTTCTGACAGAGATGAAAACTAAAACTCACCCTCCCCACCCACTTCTTAGACACTGGAAACCAGGTGTGCACCAGGTCCTGCACCAAGCACAGTAGGCATCACAAGCACCCCCAAATGTGCACTGTAGCCCACCCCCCAAGTAAAGCTGCACTGTCACCCATCACCACTGGAGGTTCGGAATTGGGTTTGTGGCCAGAGAGAACGGCTTAGGGGCCACCAGAGGATATTAAAATCTCTTGTTCTAAAGTTTTTAAACAAAACTCTGGATGGTGGGAGATGAGGGCAGGGCAGATCTCCTGGCCCCGCCCAGATTCAGGAAAGAAAGAGACGGGGGGTACAGGAACAGACAGAAAGAGGGGGATTTTGAGGACCACCCCACCTCAAGGAGGCGTAGACCGAGACAGGAGACTAAATGGGGAACAGAGAAGCACAGAGAAACTCTGAGATGCCCTGAGAAAGATGTTAGAGGAACAGGTGTGTGAGGAATTCGTAGAGTGTCTCCCTTGCACAGGGTGTTGAGTACAGGACCTCAGCTGAGCAGAGCTCAGCTGTCTACTCTGGAGCGTAGGTCAGTGGTGAGCGGGTCATGCTGGATTGTCTGATGAAGCATCAGGGCCAGCAGCCCTGCCCGATTCTTCATGGCTGTGCGCACCTTGTGCTCCTGCTCAACCAGCTCTTCCAGCTTGAGCAACTGTGGGGGGCAAGCATGAGAAGGGGCTTCTAGGATTCCATCCCGCCTCTCAGCCCCTAAGGGGCATACCATGTAACGTACCATGTAACGTACGTACCATGCGCACGCGCTCTAGGTCCACCTCGGCGCGTCTCAGCTTCTCCCAGCAGTAGTGGTGATTGCACAAGCGTTTGGGGAGGCAACAGAAATTATCGGTGGGCTCAAAGACGTTTTTCACTAGTGGGCAACCACACACTTCTTCATCCGGTACCTGTGGGGAAGAATGAAAGATGATGAGGTACGTGAAGGGTGGCAAATGGAGGGTGATCAGGCAGGCAGGATGCAAGGAAGAGGGGAAGAGAGGGCAGGCAGGCAGGAAGGAGAGGAATGCGGAGTGGTGACCTAGCAGGGGGGAAGAGAGGAATTCGGTGATTAGGTAAAGACGAGGGGGCCAAAGGGGGATGATCAATCATGGAGAATGGAGGAAGAAGTTAAGCAGGGATGTAGGAATGGAGGTGATCAGGCAGGAAGGACGGAAGAACAGAAAGAGGTCAAACAGGAAGGAGAGGAAGGATGGAGGGGAGGTCTGGCAGGGAGAAGTAGATGAATGAGGGTTGGTAAAGCATGGGGGAGGTGAGGAATAAGGCTGGGAGGGTGAAAGGGATGGGGGCTGATCAAACAGGGAAGAAGAAGGGATTTAGGAGATGACAAGCAGTGAGAAGGCGATTGGGGAAGTGAGGCAGGGAGAATAAGAATGGAAGGAAGTCAGCAAGTGAGAAGAGAGGAATTGAGGGTAACCATGCAGGGAGAGAGGGGGGATTGTGGGGTGGTCAGGCAGGGGCTAGGAAAAGAAGGGAGATGAGCAAGCAAGGAGAAGGGAAGAATGGGGAATGGTTATGCAGTGAGGAGCAGAGGAACGGAGGCTGGTCAGGCAGAGGGAGAGAGAAATGTTGGGCTGCGGGGTCAGGCAAGGAGATTATGAATAAATGAACAGGCAGAGAGAAAAGTAAAACTAGAAAGTGATTGGGCAGTGAGGAGGGGGATGTAGGGGAGGTCAGGAAAGGAGGAGGGGATACATAGGGATTGGTCAGGAGGTATGAAGGCAGTCAGGCAGAAGGAAGAAGGAATAGGAGGCAATCAAGCACTGGAGGACGAGAGGAAGGTGGTCAGGTAGGGAGAAGGGGAGGAATGGAGGGCGATGAGGTAGAGAAAGAAAAGTCTCACCTTGGGGTCCTTCGAGTGCTCAGGGCATAACACCTGGAGTCGCTTACAGTAGCTCTTACTCCGTGGGTCGTAAACATCACAGAAGAGCCTTGTGGCTCTGGGGACAGGTGAAAGTGAGGTGCTAAGGGTCAGGAGGCGGGTGGTCCCACCCTGAACCCTGCCCACACTTTGTCCCCAACCCCACCTACACCCTGCCGCTAATCTGCCCACCTCTGTCTCTGAGCCTACCCACATCCTGCCCTTGATCTTGCCCACCCTGCTCCTGACCTCGTCCACATCGTGCCTTTGACCCTGAGTAGCACTCACACTCACCCCTCAATGCGAGTGGGGTACATGGACGTGAAGGGCGATTTGCGCTCATACTGGGGAAAAAAGAGTACAAATGGGAGGAACTATAGACACACACTGCATACCCTCCCATGAAAAAGCCCCAAACAACACATTTGCTCCCTGTGGACCCTACACTCCTGTCTGCTCAGCCAATGTCCCCCCGTCACCAGTGGCTGATGCCCAAATCTTGGCCCCTTTACTGGGGATGGAAGAAAAGCACAAATGGGTAGAGCCATGGATGTGTGTTGTATTCTCTTCTACAACAAATACCCGGGCACCAAACCTGGCCCCCTCCTCATGGACCCCAACCAGTCAAAAACACCCTTGCCCCATCTTCCCCCAGCCAATGCTCCAACCTTGGCGAAGCAGTGCTCCATGTGGCGCAGGGCAACCTGCATTTTGATGGGTTGCCCGCAGGAGACACAGAAGATCTGCAGGTTGACGCTGTTCCTGCCACGTTTGTCACTCTGCATAGGACAGTAGAAGGGCCAGTAAAGCAGTGCAGGGTGGGGACGGCAGGGCAAGATATCAGGCACCTTTCTGCTCCACCCCACGCATTCCCACTCACCTCTTCATCTTTGCACACAGGCTGCTGCTTGCCACGCTGAATGATGGCCTCAAGTTCATGGAAATGGCACTCTATGTCCTTCAGGCGGGTGTGGGTGTCCTGCTGTTCACGGTGGATGCGCTCGAGCATTTTCTTGCCATGCTCCTCAGCAATGCAAGGGCTCTTCTGCCACTGCTGGATGCGCTTGGGCAGGATCGCATAGATGCGGCTGGACGGGGAGACAGCAAGAATGGAATGCGTATGTGGAGGCATCAAAATAAGAAGAAATGGATGAGTGACCGAATGGTGGATGTTTAGGATAATGAATGGTAGATGAGTGAATGTTGGTGAATGCGTGCTTGGATGGTGGATGGTTGGGTGGATGGCTAGACAGCTGGGTGGGTAAGTGACTGTTGAGGGTGAATGAGTGGGTTGGTGGATGGAACGTGGATGGGTGGTTCAGCGGGTCGGTGGATGTAAGGGTGGATGGATAGGTGGGTGAGTGGACGAATGGTGGAGGATACATAGGTAGCGGGGTAGATGGACTTACAGCTGGCATAGATCATGCCCTACTTTATTCCCTGTTGCTTAACCTCCAGGTGCACTCACTCAGCTGCCAGCTTCATGCCACAGTCGTCCGAGCAGTACTTGGAGCCTGGCCGGGTGGGGTGCACACAGTCAGGTCCCAGGCACTGCCGCAGTGAGGTTGGGTGCTCGGCATCTGACTGCTCTGGGTCTTCTGACTTTTCCATGAGCTTCTGCTGCTTCTCCTTCTGTGAGACAAGAGTGGTCAAAGCAGGGGCAGGGGAATCAGTGTCAGCCCCCTAACCCTGTACTACTACCTTGCATTCTGCCCCCAACCTCTGCCTCCATGCCCCCCATTCCACCATTTCTGTCACCTTCCACTCCACTTTTTTCTTCAAATTCTTCCTTTTCTTCGTATCCATTGCCTGCTTCTGCAGTGCAGAATCTAGGAATGGGAAGTCCTCAGTGTCATTCATCCAGGGCTGTAGGCTAGAAAAATGCTGACAGGTCTCCCCAATTTGTTTCTTAAATGATCTCTGGACACTCCGTGCCTCCTCTCTCTTCATTGCTGAGCCTCCCTGCCTTCAATGTCCTTATCCTTCCACGCAGGGGCCCTGCCATACACTCATCAGGCTTTGATTGTCAAGAATCTCGTATATAAAAGTCCTGGTATAAGCTTCAGTACTGAGGCAGGTCCTTTTCAGACAACAGCTGGTGTATGGCCTCCTTTACTGCCGATGGCATTGCCCCCACCTGGTACTTCTGGGACAGCTCAGACTTCTGTAGTTGAGGCAGGTGTGATCGAGTGAGCAGTTGTCAGGGGGACTATGGCAAAGTCTCTGAGAGTATCACAGTTAAGAACTGACGGGCAGACCCTCGCACCAGCTCCATTCCCCCAACCACCCTGTGTCCTAGATTCACCAGAGACCAGGGATTATAAGTAGCGCTCCTGTGCTGACGGAAGGAGGGCTCTGGGTCAGCACTAAGTGGGTGGGGATGGGCTCACCCTGCCCCAACACTCCTGGCCTCACCCTCTGGCCACTGTGGCTGGGGCCCACAGCACCTGCCTGGATACACTAGGTCTTGCCTGCCTGGGAATGACTGGCACCACCTGGCCCTGCTTGCCCACCTTATCCAGACACACTTGGCTAGTCCATCTGGCGGCATCTTGCCCAGTCGAATTCGTAAGGCCCTGCATATCCACCCAGAAAAGCTAGACTCCACCTCCTTACACTTAGAGGGCTCAGCCTGCCTTGTCCACCCTCCAGGACACACCTGCTACCCTGCTTGCCCTACACCATGGTCCCAGACAAGCCTCCTCTGCCCAGACGGCCCAGCCCCTCAGACATGCTCCGCCCACCTTTCTGTCCCGCCCACTCTGCCTAGTCTCTCCAGGCTCCACATGCCTGACTCTGCCTTCTTGGACACACTCTGTCTTGCCTTAAGGCTCCCAGCCCTGTGGGTCCCATGCGCTGCCAGGCCCTGCCCGCCTCCCAGACTCTCAGCCTCATAGACCCCTCCCCACTTCCTGTACATACTCTGTTCTGCCTTACCTCTCACATGCTGAGCCATGCCAAGCCCTGCCCCCTCCCCCACTTGCACGTGCCACGCTGTGCGCTGTCTGCCCTGACTCACTCACCTAGAATAATTTCACAATCTTTATTCTGAAAACTACTCCTACCTGAACCCAGTAACGCCTACTAAAATATATAAATATACAAATGTTTTTAAATGTTTGCGTGCATATGCACACACACGCAAATCATTACTCTCAAAGATTAAAAGAGCAAGCACACACACAAAGAATACACACGTTTTGGTTAAGACAGTTATCAACCAGAGAACACATACTAGTTTCGAGCTACAGATGCAATATTAATAAAAACTCACCCTGGCCTTAGTCTTAAAGGAAGTCTGAACACTTTCCAATGAATAAGCATCACACAGGGCACAGATAAGTTGCGTTATAAATAGAAGCCTTAACTTAGTGGCCTCTCCCATTGCGGAGCACAGGCTCCGGATGTGCAGGCCCAGCGGCCATGGCTCACGGGCCCAGCCGCTCCGTGGCATCTGGGACCCCCGTGGACCGGGGCCCGAACCCGTGTCCCCTGCATCGGCAGGCGGACTCTCAACCACTGCGCCACCAGGGAAGACCAAGCCTTAACTTTTGAAAATTGAAAAGGCATTTCTAAACTCTGGGGAAAAAAAATAATAACAACGGAAATTAGAAAATACTTAGAACTTAACGAAAACGAAAACAATACGTACCCAACTGTGGTCTCAGCTGACAATATAAGAAGACAGAAAATAATGATCTGAGCGCTCAACTCAAATTCGAACAAGTCCCCATACTGACTCCAAAGACACCCATTATTAACCCCCAAATCCCCTTCGACGACCCCTCACCCACCCCTCCAAATCCGTCTTCAAAGCCCTCACAAGATACCTCAGCGCCCGGAAGGGGCTACACGGAGGAGAGCTTCAAGGCAGCTGAGGTAAAAACGGCAGCAAAGCAACTTCCGCTCCAGTATCGACCTTAGCGCCACCCCTTCCCGAAAGTACTGTGTTTTGCACTTGCCCCAGACCCTTAATAACGGAGCTGCTGTACAGCCCAAAGTTTGAAGCAAATGGTTACAGAGAAACCATAGTTACGTGCACGCTGTTCTGTGCGCCATGAAGGATACACTTGTTTCTTATGACGTCAGCGCCTCACTGTTTCACACATCAGAGTGATCTTTACCGCATTATTGTATGTGGCAGGAAAATTGATCCCTTTATCATTTCCAATTATTTTGAATAATTTCATATTAGTACCATTTTACTATCTGCTATTTAAATCATGAGGTAGGCAATGAGAAAAACAAAGAAAAACAAGTAAATCAGATTTTAGAAGTCGAGAAAGTAGAAAAAGATTTATGGAAAGGCAGGAAAAATAGAAAGAAAAATGTAAGAAGGTAGTAATAAGTTCATATTTGAAATTTATACTTTATTACATAATCAGCAATAAAAAATTGTTAATGGGGTAAACTCTCCAGTTAAAGTCAGAGATTGAAATTTTGGATGAAAATTAACAAGTCTAGCCATATGCTTTTTATGCCAAACCTGGCAAATCATAAGGATACAGAAACGTTTGAAATAAAAGGATGGAAGAAAATTTGCCAGGTACACGCTAATCAAAATAAAGCAAGGTCAATTATATTAATATCAGACTAAAAATACTAAGACAAAAAGCATTAATTGGGGTTCAAATGGTCATTCTATAATGATTTGATTCACCATGAACATGTAAAAATTCCAATCTTATATAATACATGATTAAATCCAATCTTATATAATTAAATCCAATCTTACATAATACATGATTAAAATGATGTAAAATGAAAATAAAGAAAAATATATTAGTAAAAGCAAAACAAAAGTAAAATAGAAAAAAACATTATCATTGTGAAAGATTACAATCACACTGCTCACCTTTCAGGACTCAGCTTTGGCATCACCGTCTGGGAAGCTCTCTCTGCTTCCTTTCCATCTGGATGACCAGCCTCTCTTCTGAATGAATTTATGGACATAATTATATAGCAAGAATGTTTCTTTTATTTTAATCTTGAAATTAAGAAGTAAATGGAGGCATTGTCTGAACCCCTCACACCTGTTTTGTCACACCCATCTTCCTCAACTAGAAATGAAGGCAGGGACAATGTTGGTCTTGCTCACTACTGGTTGCGCAGTGCCCAGCTTACACATGACACACAAGAGTGTCCAGTAGCCACTGATGATCAGGTGCCTTGCCTGGTGTTGTTGCAAAGTGGCAAATTACTGCAATTTATCTGGCTGCATATTATTCCTTGAAGATAAGAGCAAATAAATGCTGTAATTTACACTAGAGTTGCATCTAACTAATCATCATGTAGAAAAGCAAAGTTCAAAAATGTTAAGATGTTGCTGTTAAGAAGCTATTGTCCTGGTTCGAGCCTAGCCTCTAAAGACAGTATCCCCTGCTAACTCTTTACAGTTTTTATCAAATCCAGTTTAGGGATTGGGGCAAGAGGTGAGAAATTCGAGCTGAACTAAGAAGCAGTCTGTGAGCTCGAAAGAAAGCATTACTACCTCTCTATGGCTGTGAATGTTTATAAGCACTACTTGTTTTGTCCCAGCTAATGTTTTAACCTCCCTTTGAGTTATTTTTCATCACTGTGGCTCATTCAAAGAATCTCGGACAGCATTTTGCTCTTCACCTCTGACTTCAGACCTACTTCTCCAATATCTCCTGTCTCTTTACTGCTGATTTCTTTCATTCCCAGTTCCAAAGCCCTAGTTCAGGTTTCCTGTATTTTACATTATAATGAACTCCCACCTCTGAGATGTGGCTGGCTAATCCACTTTGCCTCCAGGGTTGTCTTCCCAAAGGGCCACAGATGAAAAAATTATGTCACCATTCTCCTTGGGAATCTTCCCTGGATTCCCAGGGTATTCAGAATCAGTTCTCCACTCTATGGTGTGCCCATCAAAGTTCTCTATGACAGGGCCCCACTTTCCTGTGATAGACAAATCCTCTTCCCAGGCCCTCCAGGTGTCAAACACTCAGGACATCCTGGATAGTCACTCTCTTGTCAATCCAGCATGGGCTTCCACATTCCAGGCCTTTGCTCAGGCTTGTCCTTCTCTTTTGCTTAGTCCTGCTCACCCTTCAAGACTCAGCTTTGGCATCACCATCTGGGAAGTTCCCTCTACTTCCTTTCCAACCAAGTGACCTGCTTCTCTTCTGAATGCACTTGTGGAAATAGTTATAATAGTGAGTGGTGTTCCTCTTATTTTAACCTTGGAATTATAAAGGATGGGGGAGAGTTGCCTGTACTTGTCTGTTTTGTATTTGTCTGCTTTTGCCTGTCAACTTTCTGCTTATCTTTCAAGGTTAAGCTCAGGTGCCTGCCCCACTGGGAAGCCTTCACCAAACCCCTTGCTCCTCCTTTTTCAGTTTTCTCACAACACCTCTGTCATTCTGCTTTGGGTCACTGCGTGGGATGCAGGTTTCTCTCCTCTACTAGACAGTTAAGGCAATGCTGGAGTGTGAATGACTCCCAGCACAGTGTTCCTACAACAGTTGTTGGTGATTCATATATTGGATGTTATAAAAACCAAAGTTTTAAGGTTTATTTTAAGAAATAGTCTTCACAAAGTGAGAGAGTGGCATGGACATATATACACTACCAAACGTAAAATAGATAGCTAGGGGGAAGCAGCCGCATAGCACAGGGAGATCAGCTCGGTGCTTTGTGACCACCTAAAGGGGTGGGATAGGGAGGGTGGGAGGGAGGGAGACGCAAGAGGGAAGAGATATGGGAACATATGTATATGTATAACTGATTCACTTTCTTATAAAGCAGAAACTAACACACCA
This sequence comes from Delphinapterus leucas, assembly GCF_059928025.1. Taxonomy (NCBI): domain Eukaryota; kingdom Metazoa; phylum Chordata; class Mammalia; order Artiodactyla; family Monodontidae; genus Delphinapterus; species Delphinapterus leucas. The sequence goes on from NC_143150.1 coordinate 90,560,584, forward strand.
TTGTAAAGCAATTATACTCCAATAAAGATGTTTAAAAAAAGAGAAATGATAAAGGGAGTCCTGAAGGTTGAAATGAAAGGGCAATAGAGAGTAACCTGAAGCCATATGAAAAAATAAAGATCTCAGTAAAGGTAAATACATGGGCAATTATAAAAGGCAGAATTATTGTAACAACGGTGCATAACCACACTGTTTGTTTTCTACATGATTTAAGAGACTACTACATTAAAAAAAGCAATTATTAATCTAGAAGCTAGTATTATTATAACTTTGGTTTGTAACTCCACATTTTGTTATCTACATAATTTGACAGGCTAATGCATTCTTTAAAAATTATTAGCTTAAGTTTTTGAACACACAATGTATAAAGAAGTAATTTTGTGAAATCAACAACTGAAAGAGGTGGGGATGGGGCTATTAAAGGAGAAATTTGTATATGTTACTGAAATTAAGCTGGTGTAAATTCAAATTAGAGTGTAATAACGTTAGGATGTTAAATGAAACCCCCATGGTAACCACAAAGAAAATTGCTATAAAATATACACCAAAGGAAATAAGAAAGGAATTTTAAATTTTCATTACCAAAAAAAAAAAAAAACCCAACAACTAATCACAAAGGAAGACAGTGTTGCAGGGAAGGAGGAACAGAAAGCTAAAAGACATACAGAAAACAAATGCCAAAATGGAAGTAAGTCCCTCCTTATTAGTAATTATTTTAATGTAAATGGATTAAACTCTCCAATCAAAAGATAGAGATTGGCAGAAAGGATTTTTTTCAAAAAAGTGATCCAAAAAAAAAAAAAAAAAAAAAAAAAAAAAAAGTGATCCAACTGTATGGGGTCTACAAGAAATTCATTTTGGATCCCTGAACACGAATAGGTTGAAAGCGAAAGTATGTAAAAGGTTATTCCATGCATAATAACCAAAAGAGAGCAGGGATGGCTATACGAATATCAGACTAATAAATTTTCAGTCAAAAACTCTTGACTAGAGACAAGGAAGGACATTATATATTAATAAAAAGTTCAAAACAGTGAGAATATATAACAATTATAAATATTTACACTCCTAATAACAGACCATCAAAATATATGAAGCAAAAATTGACAGAATTGAATGGAGAAATAGATAGTTCTACAATAATAGTTGGAGACTTCAATACTCTACTCGCAATAATGAATACAACAACCAGACAAGAGATAACTAAGGAAACAGAGGAGATGAACAACACAGTAAACAAACTCGATCTAACAGACATATACAGAACACTCTACCCACTACAGCAGAATACACATCCTTCACAAGTGTACATGGGACATATTCCAGGATAGACCACAAGTTAGGCCACAGATTAAATCTCAATATTTTCTAAAAGTTAGATATCATACAGAGTATCTTTTCTAAAAACAATGGGAATGGGCATCATCAGAAAATCTATAAGCAACAAATGCTGGAGAGGGTGTGGAGAAAACGGAACCCTCGCACACTGTTGGTGGGAATGTAAATTGATACAGCCGCTGTGGAGAACAGTATGGAGGTTCCTTAAAAAACTAAACATAGAATTACCATGTGGCCCAGCAATCCCACTACTGAGCATATACCCAGAGAAAACCATAATTCAAAAAGACACATGCACCCCAATGTTCATTGCAGCACCATTTACAATAGCCAGGGCATGGAAGCAACCTAAATGCCCATCGACAGACGAATGGGTAAAGAAGATGTGGTACATATATACAATGGAATATTACTCAGCCATAAAAAGGAACGAAATTGGGTAATTTGTAGAGACGTGGATGGACCTAGAGACTGTCATACAGAGTGAAGTAAGGCAGAAAGAGAAAAACAAATATCGTATATTAATGTATATATGTGGAATCTGGAAAAATGGTACAGATGAACTGGTTTGCAAGGCAGAAATAGAGACACAGATATAGAGAACAAACGTATGGACACCAAGGGAGGAAAGTGGGGTGGGGGGTAGTGGTGGTGGGATGAATTGGGAGATTGGGATTGACATATATACACTAATATGTATAAAATAGATGACTAATAAGAACCTGCTGTATAAAAAATAAGAATAAAATAAAATATTAAAACAATAAAAACAATGGGATGAAATTAGAGATCAATAACAGAAAGAAAACAGGAAATTTCAGAAATCTGTGGAAGCTAAACAACACACATTTAAGCATCCAATGGATCAATAACGAAATCACAAGGGAAATTAGGAAATACTGAGAGACAAATGAAAAAGGAAACATAACACATAAAAGCTTACGGGGGACTTCCCTAGTGGTGCAGTGGTTAACAATCTGCCTGCCAATGCAGGGGACACGGGTTCAATCCCTGGTCCAGGACGATCCCAAATGCCATGGAGCAACTAAGCCCGTGCACCACAACTACTGAGTCTGTGCTCTAGAGCCCATTAGCCACAAATACTGAGCCCACGTACCACAACTACTGAAGCCCATGCACCCTAGAGCCCGCATACCACAACTACTGAGCCCGTGTGCTGCAACTACTAAAGCCTGGTGCCTGGAACCCCTGCCCTGTAACAAGAGAAGCCACCACAATGAGAAGCCTGAGCACTGCAACAAAGAGTAGCCCCTGCTTGCCACAACTAGAGAAAGCCTGTGCACAGCAACAAAGACCCAACACAGCCGAAAAATAAGTAAAATTAAGAAAAAGAAAAGCTTATGTGACACTGTGAAAGCAATGCTAAGGGACAATTTATAGCTATAAACACATTAAAAAACAAGAAAGATCTCAAGTCAACATCTAACTTTACAACGTAAGGAACCTGTAAAAGAGGAAAAAATTAAATCCAAAGCTAGCAGAAGGAAGGAAATAATAAAGATTAGAGATAAAATGAAATAGAGAATAGAAAAGTGATAGAAAAGCAACAAAACTCAAAGCTGATTCTTGAAAAGGTCAACAAAATGGATAAACATTTAGCTAGATGGACTAAGAAACAGAGGATTCAAATTATTAAAATCAAAAATGAAAGTGAGTACATTACTACTAATTCTACAGAAATAAAAAGAATTAAAAGAGAGTACTCTAAGCAATTGTATGCCAACAAATTGGATAACCTAAATGAAATGGACAAATTCCTAGAAAAACAAAGCCTACCAAGACTAAACCATGAAGAAACAGAAAATCTGAAGAGACCAATAATTAGTAAAAAGATTGAATTGGTAATCAAAAATCTCCCAAGAAAGGAAATCCCTAGGCCTAATAGGTTTCCCAATGAATTCTACCAAACATTTAAAGAAAAACTAACATCATTCCTACTCAAGCTTTTCAAAAAAAATTGAAGAGTAGGGAATGTTCCCTAATTCATTCTATGAGGCCAGCCTTATGCTGATCCCAAAGCCAAACAGACACTACAAGAAAAAAAAAAATCAATCACAGACCAAAATCCCTTATGAACATTGATGCAAAAATAGTCAACAAACCAAATTAACAGCATATTAGGATTATACAACATGATCAAGTGGGATTTATTTCTAGGATGCATGGTTGGCTCAACATGAAAACTGAACAATGTAATGCACCAACTTAACAAAATGAAAGGTCGAAAAGCCAAATGGTCAGTTCAATTGATAGAGAAAAAGCATTTGACAAAATTCAACACTCTTTCATGTTAAAAAAAAAATCAACAAACTAGGAATTGAAAGAAACTACCTCAACATAGTAAGATTCATATATGAAAAACCCACAGAAAATACCATACTCAGTGGTAAAAGACTGAAAACTTCCTCTAAGATCAGACACAAGGCAAGGATGCCCACCTTTGCTACTTCTATTCAACATAATAGTGGAAGTCCTGACAAGAGCAATTAGGCAAGAAAAAGAAATAAAAGGCATATAAATTGGAAAAGAAGAAGTAAAATGATCTCTGTTCACAGACAATATGCTCTTATATGTAGAAAACCCTACATTCCATAGAGACACCACAAAAAAAAAACCCTGTTAGAACTAATATACAAATTCAGCAAAGTAGCAAGACATAAGGTCAGCACACAAAAATCAGTTGCATTTGTATGCACTAACAATGAACAATCCAAAAAGGAAATTTAAAAACCAATTGCATTTATAATATCAAAAGGAATAAAAATATTTAGGAATTAACTTAACCAAGGGAGTTAAAAGACTTGTACAATGAAAACTACAAAACATTTCTGAAAGAAAATAAAGACATAAATAAATGGAAAAATAACCCATGTTCATACATTAGAAAACATAGTTAAGATGTCAATACTGATCTAGATTCAATGCAATCCTTATCAAAATCCCAATTTTTTTCACACAAAAAAATCCTAAAATTCATATAGAATCTCAAGGGACCTTAAATAGCCAAAACAATCTTGAAAAAGAAGAACAAAACTGGACGACTCACATTTCCTGATTTCAGTCTTACTACAAAGGTACAGTAATCAAAACAATATGGTACTGGCATAAAGACAAACATATAAGCCAATGGAATAGAACAGAGAATCCAGAAATAAACCCTTGTATATATGATCAAATGATTTTTGAGAAGGCTATCAAGACCATTCAGTGGGGGAAAAACAGCCATTTCAACAAATGGTGCTGGGAAAACTGAATATCCACATGGGAAAGAATGAAGTTGGATCCTTACCTAACACCATATTAAAAAAATAACTCAAAATGGATCCATGAACTAAATGTAAGATCTAAAACTCTAAGAACATAGGGCAAACACTTCACAACATTAGATTCAGCAATGGTTTCTTGGGTATGACACCAAAAGCATAGGCAACAACAACAACCAAAAAAGTTCATGAAAATTAAAAATTTTGTGCATCAAAAGACACTATCAGGTCTTCCTTGGTGGTGCAGTGGTTAAGCATCCACCTGCCAATGCAGGGGACATGGGTTCAAGCCCTGGTCCAGGAAGATCCCACATGCCATGGAGCAATAAAGCCCGTGTGCCACAACTACTGAGCCTGCGCTCTAGAGCCTGCAAGCCACAACTACTAAGCCCACATGCCACAATTACTGAATCCCGCACCTAGAGCCCAGGCTCCGCAACAAGAGAAGCCACCACAATGAGAAGCCTGTGCACCGCAACAAAGAGTAGCCCCAGCTTGCCACAACTAGAGAAAGCCCACGCACAGCAACGAAGACCCAATGCAGCCAAAAATAAATAAATTAATTTTTAAAAAAACACTATCAATAGAGTGAAAAAGGCAACACACAAAATGGGTGAAAATAATTGCAAATTCTATATTTGATAAGGGATTAATATCCAGAATATATAGAGAACTCCTAAAACTCAACAACAAAACAACCCAATTAAAAAGTGGGCATGGGACTTCCCTGGCAGTCCAGTGGTTAAGACTTTGTGCTTCCAATGCAGGGGTCACGGGTTCGATCCCTGGTCAGGGAACTAAGATTCCGTAAGCTGCACAGTGCGGCCAAAAAAAACAAAAGTGGGCAGAGGACCTGAATAGACATTTTCCAAGGAAGACACACAGATGGACAACAGGCACATGAAAATACACTCAACATCACTAATTGTTAGAGAAATGCAAATCCAAACTACATGTAATACCGCTTCACACTCATTAGCAGAGCTACTATCAAAAAACAGAAAGTAACTAGTGTTGGCAAGGATGTGGAAAAATTGGAACCCTTGTGCACTGTAAGTGGGAATGTAAAATGTACAGCCACTATGGAAAAAAGTGTAACAGTTTCTCAAAAAATTAGCAGTAGAACTACCATATGATCCAGCAATTCCACTTCTGGATATATATTCAAAAGAATTGAAAGCAGGGTCTTAAAGAGATATTTGTACTCCCATGTTTATAGCAGCTCTTAGAAAGAGTAATAACTCTGTTCTGCTCCTACCAGTACCGGGAATGTGGTCTTTTCAAGTCTGCCACTGAACTGGGGAGTTGGGGGTGGGAGTAGGGTAAGGTAAAATGCCACAGAACTTGCTGTTCGTACTGAGAGTCAGTATATGTTCTTGACTAAATGCTTCCCAGGTAACTGAAAAACTTTGGTTAATTTCCAGAGTTGTGAAAAAGTTGATTTTGACAATATTTTGCCAGTTTTTTCATTGCTTTTATGGAAGGGTGAAATTCCAGGGGTCCTTACTCCTCCATCTTTGCTAATAGTGCTCCCTTTTATCCTTTTTTACATCTTTAGGACCTGCAGTGATTTCACCTCTGTCATTCTTAATCTTAGTGACTAGTGTCTTCTCTCTTTTTTTCCTGATCATTCTGGTTAGAGGTTTCACAATTTTATTGATCTTCTCAAAGAACTAGCTTCTGGTTTCATTGATTTCCTCTATAGATTTTCTGGTTTCTATTTCATTGATTTCTGCTCTGATCTTTATTATTTCCCTTCTTCTAATTACTTTAGATTTAATTTGCTCGTACGGCTTTTTTTCTTAAGAAGGAAGCTGAGATTACTGCTTTAAGAGCATTCTTAATTTCTAATATAAATGTTTAGTGCTCTAAATGTACCTCTAAATATTTCTTTAGCTGAATCCCCCAATTTTTATATGCTGTGCTTTCATTTTCATTTAGGTCAAAATATCTTATAATTTCAAGTTTTATTTCTTCTTTAACCTACAGATTATTTAGAAGTATGTAATTTAGTTTCAAAACATTTGGGGATTTTCCAGGGATCTTTCTGGTTTTGATGTCTAATTTAATTCAGTTCTGGTCCCAGGCCATACTTTGTATGATATGAATACTTTTAAATGTATTTGATTGGTTTCATGACCCTGAATATGGTCTATCTTGGTAAATGGGTTACATGTGCTCTTGTAAAGGAAGTGTAGTCTGCTGATATGCTCTATAAATGTCAATGAGGGCAAGTTGGTTGATAGTGTTATCCAAGTCTTCTATATCCTTACTTCTTCTCTTCTGTTTACTTATTCTAGTGATTATTGAGAGAAGGGTGTTGAAATATTGGACTGTAATTGTGGATTGATTTATTTCTCCTTCCAGTTCTATCAGGTTTCTCTTGACATTTTTTGAAGCTCCGTTATTAGGTCCCTAAACATTCAGGATTGTTATGTCCTTTTGATGAATTAACCCCTTTATTATTACAGAATAAACCTGTCAAGAGAAAACTGTGACTCTAAGAGTACTTAAAGATTTTACTCAACGGATGTGCATCAGTTAGAAACTTAAGAACAATAAACTTCCCAAGCTGAGGCAGGATTAATTTATATAGGGAAAGAAGGGCATATGACTGTGGTCTGTCCCAGGCTGCAATTTTTCTTATCTGTGACTGCTGAAAATTTGTGGTTGGAACTGTTGAGAGACTGTTCCAGTTTTCCATGCCTTCTTCTCAGGATCATAGGTGCAATCTCATGCCTGCAGCTTTCAGAACAGTTTTTTGGAAAACTGTTTCTATAATTCTTAAAGTTTTTCAAAGTTCAGGAGAACAGGAGATTGAAAAAAGGGGGAGGGAAGAGAGAAGGGGAGATCAAGATGGCAGAGGAAGTTAAGCAAAATGAGAAGGCAGAGGAATTTTTTCAGATGAAAGAACAAGAGAAAACCCCTGAAAAAACAACTAATGAAACAGAAATTATTTATTATTATTAAAGAGTTCAAAGCATTAGCAATAAAATGCTAACCGAATTAAGGAAACAAATATATGAACACAGTGAGAATTTTAACAAGGAACAAGAAAATATTAAAAAGAAACAGGTAGAACTGAAGAATAAAATAACTAAAATGACAAATACACTAGGAGGAATTAACAGCGGACTAGGTGATACAGAAGAACACATAACTGATGTGGAAGATAGAAAAATGGAAATCACCCAATTAGAACAGCAGAGAGAAAGAGAAATGAAAAAGAAAACGAAAGCAACATACAAGATCTATGGGATAATATAAAACATGCCAACATCCGCATTATAGGGCTTCCAGAAGGAGAAAAGAGAGGAAAGGGAATTGAAATGTATTTGAAGAAATTATGGTTGAAAACTTCTGAAACCTAAAGAAAGAAACAGATATCCAGGTACAGGAAGCACAGAGGGTCCCAAACAAGATGAACCCATACAGACTCACACCAAGATATATCATAATCAAAATGGAAAAAGTTAAAGATAAAGAGAGGACTCTAAAGGCGGCAAAGAAAAATGGAGTCAGTTACAAGGGAACCCCCGTAAGGCTCTCAGCTGATTTCTCTTCAGAAACTTTGCAGGCCAGAGGGAGTGGCATGATATATTCAAAGTCCTGAAAGGGAAAAACCTGCAACTTAGGATACCCTACCCAGCAAGATTACCGTTTAGAATAGAAAGAAAGATAAAGAATTTCTCAGACAAGCAAAAGCTAAAGGAATTCAGCAATATTAACCTCCCTAAAAGAATTATTGAAGAGTTTTCTCTAAAAAGAAAAGAAGCAAGAATCTATTGGAAAGGAAAAATCACAATAGGAAAGGCAAATATATAAAAGGATTGATGATCACTTAAATAAGCCAGTACATAGATTAAAAAACAATCCAAAAATATTTGTAAAAGCAATTGTAACTACAATTAACAGCAAAAGGATAAGCATGAACATGTAAAATAGAACATCAAAATCACAAATTGTGGGGGAGGGAAGTAAAAAATGTACATCTTTTAGAATGTGTGTGAACTTAAATGATTATCAGTTTATAGCAAGTAGATACAATTATGGGTCAACATATATGAATCCCACGGTAACCACAAATCAAAAATCAACAATAGATACACAAAAAAACAAAAAGAAAGGAACTCAGGCATACTACAAAAGAAAATCATCAAACCACAAAAAGAAAAAGAAATGAACAAAGAACTACAAAAAAATGAGAAAACAAGGAATTAAATGGTAATAAATACATACCTATCAATAATTACTTTAAATCTCAATGGACTAAATACTCCAAACAAAACAGGGTGGCTGACTGGATAAAAAAACAAGACCCTTCAATATGCTGCCTACAAGAGACTTCAGGGTGAGAAAACACACACAGAATGAAAGTGAGGGGATGGAAAAAGTTATTTTGTGCAAATGGAAATGACAAGAAAGCAGGGCTAGCAATACTCGTATCAAAATACACTTTAAAACAAAGGCTATAATGAAAGACAAAGAAGGGCATTATATAATGACAAAGGGATCAATAGAAGAAGAGGATACTACACTCGTTAACATATATGTGCCCAATACAGGAGCACCTAAATATGTAAAGCAAATACTGACAGACATAAAGGAAGAAATTGACAATAGTACAATAAGAGTAGGAGACTTTAACACCCCACTGACATCAACGGGCAGATCACTGAGACAGAAAATCAATAAAGCAATAGAGGTCCTAAATGACACAATAGACCAGTTGGACTTAATTGATATCTACAGGGCACTACGTTCAAAGAAAGCAGAATACACATTCTTTTCAGGTGCAAATGGAACGCTCTCCAGGATAGATCACATACTAAGTCACAAAACAAGCCTCAACAAATTTACGAGGATAGAAATTACTTCAAGTATCTTTTCTGACCACAAAGGCACAAAGCTAGAAAATAACTACAGAAAGAAAAAGGGGGAAAGAACAAACACGTGGAGACTAAACAACATGCTATTAAAAAAAAAGTCAACAATGAAATCAAAGAGGAAATCAGAAAATACCTCAAGACAAATGAAAATGAAAACACAATTTTCCAAAATCTGTGGGATGCAGCAAAATCAGTTCATAGCAGTACAGACCATTCACAAGAAATAAGAAAAATCTCAACTAAACAACCTAGCCTACCACATAAAAGAATTAGAAAAAGAAGAACACACAAAGCCCAAAGTCAGAAGTAGGAAGGAAATAATAAAGATCAGAGAGGAAGTAAATAAAATAGAGATAAAAAAACCAAAAAGGTAAATGAAACCAAGAGCTGGGTGTTAAAAAGGATAATGAAACTGATAAACTTTTAGCCAGGCTCACAAAGAAGAAAAGAGAGAGGACCCAAATAAACAAAATAAGAAATGAAAGAAGAGAGATAATAATGATATCACAGAGATTTAAAAAATCATAAGAGAGGGCTTCCCTGGTGGCACAGGGGTTGAGAGTCCGCCTGCCGATGCAGGGGACACAGGTTCGTGCCCCGGTCCGGGAAGATCCCACATGCCACGGAGCGGCTGGGCCCGTGAGCCATGGCCACTGAGCCTGCCCGTCCGGAGCGTGTGCTCCACAACGGGAGAGGCCACAACAGTGAGAGACCCGCGTACCGCAAAAAAAAAAAAAAAAAAAAAAAAAAAAATCATAAGAGAATACTGTGAACAGTTATATGCCAACAAATTGGACAACCTAGAAGAAATGGACAAATTTCTAGAAACATACAGCCTGCCAAGACAGAGTCAAGCAGAAACACAGTTTGAACAGACTGATCACTAGAAGTGAAATTGAATCTGTAATTAAAAAATATAAAACTTCCAGGAGGACCTTCAAGATGGCAGGGGAGTAAGACATGGAGATCACCTTCCTCCCCACAAATACATCTAAAATACATCTACACATGGAACAACTCCTACAGAACACCTACTGAACGCTGGCAGAAGACCTCAGACTTACAAAAAGGCAAGAAAATCTCCACGTAGCTGGGTAGGGCAAAAGAAAAAAGAAAAAAACAGAGACAAAAGAATAGGGACAGGACTTGCCCCTCTGGGAGGGAGCCGTGAAGGAGGAAAAGTTTCCACACACTAGGAAGCCCATTCACTGGCGGAGATGGGGGGTGGCCGGGCGGAAGCTTCGGAGCCATGCAAGAGAGCACAGCAACGGGGTGCGGAGGGCAAAGCAGAGAGAACCCCGCACAGAGGATTGGTGCCAACCAGCACTCCCCAGCCTGAGATGCTTTGTCTGTTCAGGGCAGGTGGCGGCTGGGCACTGAGGCTCAGGCTTCGGAGGTAAGACCCCAGGGAGAGGACTGGGGTTGGCTGCGTGAACACAGCCTGAAGGGGGCTAGTGCACCACAACTGAGGGAGTCTGGGAAAAAGCCTAGGCCTTCCTGAGAGGCAAGAGACCATTGTTGCAGGGTGCTCAAGGAGAGGGGCAATCCCACCATAGGAGCTTCTACCTACATGCACTCACAGACAGCAGGGCATCACCCATGCGAGCCGCAGCTGCTACCTAGGATCCCAGAGGCGGGTGCGACGGCTGCCGCCGAGGGTCCTGAGAGCAAGTGCAGGTCACTGCCCACACCCTCCTGGGAGCCTGTGCTGCCCACCACTGCCAAGGGTCCCATTATCTGGGGCCAACTTCCCTGGGAGAATGCATGACATGCCTCAGGCTGTAGCAACTTCCTGCTGGCCTCTGCCACTGCAGGCACTCCCCACACACCCCAACTGTGACAGCTGTATCCCTCCCTCTCCCCGGCCTGAGTGAGCAAGTGAGCCCTAATCAGCCTCTGCTTTCACTCCTCTTGGCTGGGCAGGAACAGATGCCTGAGGGTGGCTGACAGGCAGAGGAAGGGCCAAAACCAAAGGTGAACTCCAGGGGCTGTGCGACCAAAGAAGAGAAAGGGAAATCTCTCCGTGCAGCCACAGGAGCAGCGGATTAAACCCCTGCAATTGGCTTGGTAAAACCTGAATCTGTGAAATATCCGAAGAGAAAACGAGTGTTCCCACAATCGAGACTGTGGACTTTGGGGGCAACTGTGGACTTTGGAGACAAGTACATGCAGGAGTAAGGCCAGATCAGAGTCTGAGCTGGCCCCACAGTGCCACAGCAGGTCCAGAGACCTACCTAGAAGTATTGGAGGACCATTGTTTGGGGGTGCGCAAGGAGAGGGGATTCAGAGCACCGCCTAAACGAGCTCCAGAGACGAGCGTGAGCCGCAGCTATCAGTGTGGACGTGAGAGACGGGCATGAGACGCTAAGGCTGCTGCTGCAGCCACCAAGAAGCCTGTGTGCAAGCACAGGTCACTATCCACACCTCCTCTCCCGGGAGCCTGTGCAGCCCGCCACTGCCAGGGTCCCGGGATCCAGGGACAACTTCCCCGGGAGAACACACAGCGCGCCTCAGGCTGTTGCAATGTCACGCCGGCCTCTGCCACCACAGGTTTGCCCCGCATTCTGTACCCCTCCCTCCCCCTGGCTCGAGTGAGCCAGAGCCCCCGAATCAGCTGCTACTTTAACCCTAAACTGTCTGAGCGAAGAACAGACACCCTCAGGCGACCTACACGCAGACGTGGGGCCAAATCGAAAGCCGAACCCCAGGAGCCATGTAAAAAATAAGAGAAAGGGAAATTTCTCCCAGCAGCCTCAGGAACAGTGGATTAAATCTTCACAATCAACTTGCATCTCTGGAATACCTGAATAGACAACGAATCATGCCAAAATTGAGGTAGTGGACCTTGGGAACAACTGTAGACTTGGAGTTTGCTTTCTGCATCTAATTTGTTTCTGGTTTTATGTTTATCTTAGTTTAGTATTTAGAGTTTATTATCATTGGTAGATATCTTTATTGATTTCGTTACTCTCTTCCTTTTTATATATATGTATTTTTTTTCCTTTTTCTCCTTTTGTGAGTGTGTATGTGTATCCTTTGTGTGATTTTGTTTGTATAGCTTTGCTTTTACCATTTGTCCTAGGGTTCTGTCTGTCCGTTATTTTTTGCTTTTGGTTTTTTTTTAGTATAGCTTTTAGGGCTTGATATCATTGGTGGATTTGTTTTCTTGGTTTGGCTGCTCTTTCTTTCTTTCTTTCTTTTTTTAAAAATTTTAAATATTTCTTTATTTTAATAACTTTATTTTATTTTTTCTTTCTTTTCTCCTTCCTTCCTTTCTCTCTTTCTTTCTTTCTTTCCTTCTTTCTCTCTCTCTCTCTCTTTCTTCCTCCCTCCCCCCTCCTTCCCTGCCTCCCTCGCTCTCTCCCCCCCCCCTCTTTCTTTCTTTCTTTCTTTCTTTCTCCCTTTAATTCTGAGCCGTGAGGCTGACAGGATCTTGGTGCTCCAGCCAAGTGTCAGGCCTGTGCCTCTGAGGTGGGAAAGCCAAGATCAGGACATTGGACCACCAGAGACCTCCCAGCTCCACGTAATATCAAACAGTGAAAGCTCTCCGGAAGATCTCCATCTCAAACCTAAGAGCCAGCTCCATTAAACAACCAGCAAGCTACAGTGCTGGACACCCTACAACTAGCAAGGCAGGAACACAACCCCACCCATTAGCAGAGAGGCTGCTTAAAATCATAATAAGGTCACAGACACCCCAAAACACCACCGGACACGGTCCTGCCCACCAGAAAGACAAGATCCAGCGTCATCCACAAGAACACAGGCACCAGTACCCCCCACCAGGAAGCCCGCACAACCCACTGAACCAACCTTAGCCACTGGGGGCGGACACCAAAAACAACGGGAACTACGAACCTGCAGCCTGCAAACACAGTAAGTTAAGCAAAATGAGAAGACAGAGATATACACAGCAGATGAAGGAGCAAGGTAAAAACCCACCAGACCTAACAAATGAAGAGGAAATAGGCAGTCTACCTGAAAAAGAATTCAGAGTAATGATAGTAAAGATGATCCAAAATCTTGGAAATAGAATGGAGAAAATACAAGAAACGTTTAACAAGGACCTAGAAGAATTAAAGCGCAAAGAAACAATGATGAACAACACAATAAATGAAATACAAAATTCTCTAGAAGGAATCAATAGCAGAATAACTGAGGCAGAAGAACAGATAAGTGACCTGGAAGATAAAATAGTGGAAATAACTACCACAGAGCAGAATAAAGAAACAAGAATGAAAAGAATTGAGCTCCCAGCCCCGCCCACCCCGGCGGGTGAGCAGACAAGCCTCACGGGCTGATGTTGAACTATCCTTGCGTCTCTGGAATAAACCCCACTTGATCACGACTTCTTTAGAACTACAAGCTCCTGAACTGCTTTCGTCCACTGATCTTCTTTCTAAGTTACAAGAGAAGACAGCTTTACCAAATCTTTTATTTCAAAACATTGAACTTCTGTTTTCCACCTTCCAAGGGTTTCCAGAAAGGAAGCAAAACCACAGACTTGTCAACTGTCAGAGAGTTTAGATACTTCAAGTTCTGAAAGTGAAGCAGAGGGTGAACCAGAACAAGTTTCTGGTTACAACAGACTACTTGCCACATTAAAGGATGTTTCCGAGGAAGATGAGGAGGAGGAAGAGGAAGAAGACCGTGTTATAGATGAGACAGAAATGAATCTTGAAGATGGCGATAGTGACATCAGTGTGGAGGAAGAGACGGCAGCAGCGTCTACTGACATGCAGAAGAATGCGGCCTTACCTGCTGACCCTAAGGGAAAAGATGGGCACGGGCCACCTGGCACATCAGAGGAATCCCCAGAGGAGTTTACAGATGCAAAACATGAGTCACTCTTCAGCCTAGAAACCAACTTTCTCGAAGAGGAAAGAGAAGGCAACTGTTCTCTGAAAGCATTACAAGATCCATTTGCACAACATGTAAACAAAGAACTGAAAGAAAAAGAAATCCAGGCTGTTGCCACAAATCCCAAAACTACCCACCAGCTAAAATGGCCCATCCTGGGCCAGCTTGTCTTTTCATCCAGGTTTCGACAGTTGGAAACCGGAAACCTTTAAACCCCCAAAGGACATTGACTTAAAGTCACTTCATCTCCAGAAGCCTCTGGAATCCACCTGGATCAAGACCAACAGCCAGTTCCTCTCTGGTCCCCCAAATTCAAGTAGCCCCTTCACACCCCTCCAGAAAGAGCTCTTCTTAATTATGAATTCTTACCGGGACCTGTTCTACCCAGAAAGGACTGCCCTGAAGAATGGGGAAGAGATCCGCCACGTGTACTGCCTGCATGTGATAAATCACGTCCTCAAAGCCAATGCCCAGGTGCTTACCAACAACAGCAGATGCCAAAGCCAGAGACCTGGGGTGGGTGATGATGGTGACTTCAGGGACCAAGGGCTAACGAGGCCCAAGGTGCTGATAGTGGTGCCATTCCGGGAAGCTGCTTTGCGGGTGGTACAGCTCTTCATCAGTCTTCTTGAGGGCGACAGCAAGAAGAAAATAATTGTAAGCAACAAAAAGAGGTTTAATGGAGAGTATGGCTCAGATCCCGAGGAGAGACCACCCAACCTGAAGAGGCCTGAGGATTATGAAGCTGTATTTGTCGGCAACATCGATGACCACTTCACGACTGGAGTGGCAATACTGCAGAGAAGCATCCGACTTTATGCCCCCTTCTATTCGTCAGACATCCTCATTGCCTCCCCTCTGGGCTTGAGGACCATCATTGGTGGTGGAGGAGAGAAGAAGAGAGATTTTGACTTTCTGTCTTCTATTGAGCTTCTCATCATTGATCAAGCTGACATTTACCTGATGCAGAACTGGGAGCATGTCTTGCATTTGATGAACCACATGGACCTACTGCCCTTGGACTCACATGGGGTGGACTTTTCTTGAGTGCGCATGTGGAGCCTCAATAATTGGTCCAAGTACTATCGTCAGACGCTGCTGTCTGGGGCCCTGCAGGATGCCCAGATCAACTCTGTGTTCATCAAATACTGTGTCAATGTGCAAGGCCAGGTGGCTGTGAGGAACGTCCCGATGACAGGCTGCATCAGTCATGTCCTGGTGCAGCTCCCACATGTCTTCCAGAGGATGCAAGCTGAAAACCTAGCTTCAGTGATTGATGCCAGGTTTAACTTTTTCGTCAACAAGATTTTGCCTCAGTATCGTGATGCAGTCATGTCTCACACGCTTATCTATGTCCCCTCCTACTTTGACTTTGTGCATCTCCGAAATTACTTCAAGAAGGAGGAACTGAACTTCACTCATATCTGCGAGTACGTCCACAAGTCTGGTGTCTCCAGGGCCAGAGACTTCTTCCTTCAAGGAGAGAAGCAGTTCCTGCTCCTCACACAGCGCTTCCATTTCTACAAAAGATACACAATAAAAGGCATCAGGAACCTGATTTTCTATGAACTGCCAACATATCCCCACTTCTACAGTGAAGTCTGTAACATGCTGCAAGCCACCACCAGAGGAGAGGAAGCTGCCTGGACCTGCACTGTCCTCTACTCCAAGTACGATGCCCAGAGGTTGGCTGCTGTGGTCGGGGTGGAGCGGGCTGCACAGATGCTGCAGTCCAAGAAGAACGTCCACCTCTTCATTACTGGAGAGAGATGAGAATTGGTTGGACAGGAAATGGTGTTTGGTGTGATATGTCATGCTTGGTTCTGTGTCACTTGGACCTGATTCTGATCACTTACACAAAGAAGGGCTGCAACAAGGAAGGAGCACCAGGCAGGTTCTTATCAGATACTTCTTTCTTTTCAGATCATATATACCTGAAAAGTTCAGTGTAAACCAGATTTTGGTAAAACCCATCTTTCAGAGGCCAGGGGAGAGCTCATGGGACTCTGAGAAGTTGATAGAAGGAATCTTCTACTTGTGAATTTTTTTGGACGCCATAAATTCTTTTGTTGTGACTTCACCTCTAATTTATTACACTTGGTAAATTCTTTTAAAAAAAGAATGAAAAGAATTGACTCAATCTACACTACCAACTCTGCAGGGGTAGTGTGAAAGCAGCATAGACAATATGTAAACAAATGAGTGTGGCTGTGTTTCAATAAAACTTTATTTATAAAAACTGGTGGTGGGCCAGATTTGGCCTATGGGTTCTAGTTTGCTGATCCCTGATATAAAGAGCTCTTAAAAATTGAGAAACATGGGCCTAAAAACCTCATTTTAAAAATGTGGGAGCAACCTAAATGTCCATTGACAGATGAATGGATAAAGAAGATGTGGTACATATATACAATAGAATACTACTCAGCCATCAAAAAGAATGAGATAATGCCATTTTCAGCAACAGGGATGCAACTAGAGATTATCATACTGAGTGCAGTAAGTCAGAAAGAGAAAGACAAACACCACATGATATCACTTATATATGAAATCTAAAACATGACACGAATGCATCTACGAAACAGAAACAGACTCACAGACGTAGAAAACAGACTTGTGGTTTCCAAGGGGGATGGAGGGTGGGGGAGGGATGGAGTAGGGTGTTGGGGTTAGCATATGCAAGCTATTATATATGGAATGGATAAACAATGGAAAAAAATATTTAAAAAAGAATGCATGTATATGTATAACTGAATCACTGCTGTACAGCAGAAATTAACACAACATTGTGAATCAACTATACTTTAATAAAAAACAAATTTAAAAAATGGGAAGACATGAACAGGTAATTCACAAAAAGAGAAAGAGATGTACGATGGCCACCAAATATATTTTTAAAGTTCTAGCTTACTTACAATCAGCAAAATGCACATTAAAATAACACCGAGATGCCATGTCTCATCTATCAGACTGGTAAAAATTAAAAGTGTGACAATATATTATGTTGGTGAGGCTGTGGGGAGAAAAGCACTGTAGTATATTTCTGTTGGGAACACAAACTGGTTCGATCCTTCTGGCGAGGAATTGGGTAATATCTAACTAAACTACATTTGTTCTTACCTCTTGAGTCAGCAATCCTACATCTAGAAATCCACCTTAAAGATCTCCAACAAAAGGAAGACTATGAATGGATATGGAATGATTTCATATTGTTAAATGAAGAAAGTGAAGCTTTAAAGAGTGTCTAGAAAGAAGGGGATATAAGAAGACATACATGTCCTTGCAAAAGAAATACAGGAGGATACACTTGAAACTAAAGAGCTCACTTACCCACAGGGGATGGGTGGGAAAGGGACAGGATAGTAGGGACAAGGAGATAAGTGACGCTTCTCTGAATATACCTTTTTGTGTAGCTTTGACTCATGAAACCATACTGTTTCACATCCTCCAAAAAAATTAAAATTAACTACACTGTGGGGTGAACCCTAAATGACATATAAGCTAACAAATGAACATACCTATATTAAAAATGAATAGTATAACGGCACTGAAGAGGATGGGAAAGGAAAGAAATTAGCCTAAGTATTTCAGTTATCAGTAGAGGGCATAGAAAGACACTGGAGGAGGAAGAGACTTCTCTTCCTAGTTCTGGTGTGCTGCTCTCACCAAGTTCCTGCAGCACCCATGGCTTCTGCAGTGCATCCCTAGGTGGACAGCAGCACCCAGCGGCCATAGCATGTGGCACATCCCATAAACGTCTTCCTCCGTCATCCCAGAGGGCAGACTTCCATCAAGCCCTGCCAACGAGCTCAGCAAACTTCTCTGCCATCCAATGGGTCTTGGTCGTGCCCTTTCCAATTAGATCAAATTCTAAGTCGGGGTGGAGAGATGGGGAGTGGCCTCTTTCTCAGGTGCTTTATCTCAGCACTAGGGATAAAGGCTACTCCCTATATTTGCTATTCTTTGGAGTGCTCTTTACCTCTTAGTAGCCAATCTCCCATTACTCCAATTCCCTGTTATAGTTAATTACTTATATTAAACATGCTCTCTTCAAACTCCTGTGTGATTTCTGTCTCTTGATTGGGCTCTAAGAATATACTAGGTAACACTGGAGTGTTCTGACTAGTCAGTGAGCACATTTAGTGCCCAGATCCTGTTTCTCAATACCATTCTCCAATAAAAGGAGTTAGGGCTTCTTGGAGAAGTGGCTGAGTCCAGGGCTGGAGCAGGGAAACTACAAGATGAACCTGAAACATCTTGTGGTGCCAAAAAGTAAGAACGTACTCAAAAAAGGCAGGGCGTGTCAAAAAGATACAGAAGCCAACCCAGAGGAGCTCCTAATGGCCAAAGCTAGAAATCTGAGCAACAAAACATAAACAATAGTATTGGATTATAACCCATGAAATAAAAATGAATATCCATAAGTCCATACTGATATAAATACATGATTGAATAAATTAATAAATGGGAGAGATGAGACAGATAACTTGGAGAATTTCAAATAATGTGTGTAGATATTTCCCCGTCCAGGAGGTAGTGGTTAACATCCTCTCCCCATCCCTGGGTGTGCTTAGTGACTTGCTTCCTAAGAGTGGAGTATAGAAAGGGGGTGGGGCGTAACTTTATAGTAGAGAAAGCTGGCAAACCTCTGCCAAGGCAGTGATCAAGGTTAACATTATTGGGGATAAGTCAGGTTGATAGCATGTACCCCTGATATGAAGTGATGAGAATGGCACTTCACTTCTGTGGTATTCTTCCCAAAATCTCAAACCCTAGTCTGGTAATGAGACAAATGTCAGATAAAACCAACTGAAGAATGTTCTATCAATCACTTGACCAGTACTCCTAAAAACTGTCAAGGTCATCACAAACAAGGAAAGTTTGAGAAACTCACAGTCTAGGGGAAGCCAAAGAGACATGATGAATAAATGTAATGTGGTGTCCTGGATGAGATCCTGCAACAGAAAAAAAAAAACCCATTAGTTTAAAACCAAAGAAATACAAATAAAGTGTGTAGTTTAGTTAACAGTAATGTACCAATGTTGGTTCCTTAGTTGTGACAAACATACCATAGCAATGTAGGATGTTAACGATAGGGAAAACTATCTTTGAGACTTTTCTATAAATCGAAAGCTATTGTAGATTTTTTAAAGTTTATTTAAACAATAAAAAAAAGGACACAGGAGCCAACCTGAAGGAGCTCCCAATGGCCACAGCTGGGACAATGTGAGCAACACAATAAATAATGCTAGTTCAGTAGCTCACCCCTTATCCATGGGGGATATGTTCCAAGATCCCCAATGGATGCCTGAAACCCCATATTGTACCGAACCTTATGCATACTATTTTTCCCTATACACATACATACCTATGATAAAGTTTAATTTATAAATTAGGCACAGTAGAGAATAGCCAAACTGCCAGCATCACTACTCCTGCACTTTGGGGCCATTATTAAGTAAAATAATGGTTACTTGAACACAATCACTGCTATATTGCAACAAACGGGTGGGATACACTGGATGAAGGGATGATTCACAGCCCCAGGCAGGAAGAAGCGGGATGGCGGGAGATTTTATCACACCACTCAGAATGGCACACAATTTTAAAACTTATAAATTGTTGGTTTCTGGAATTTTCCATTTAATATTTTTGGACCACATTTGACCATGGGTAACTGAAACTGTGGAAAACTAAACTGCGGATAAGGAGGGGCTACTGTATTGGAGGATAACCCAGAGAATAAAATAAATATCCATGAGTCCATACTGATATAAATTAAAAAGTGAATAAAAAAACAATAAATAAGTGAGAGGGGAGGGACAGCTCTTTCTTAGAGAACAATCCCAATTAATAAATGTAGAAGGAATGAAGGAAATACAAAACCACTATTGGGCAAACACCACGGTAATAATTGTTGTAGGCAAGATCCACTGATAAATGCTAAAATTAGTGGGCAAAAGATTGAATAGAAACAGAATATTCACATAGTCTCAAAGTATCTTCCCCAAGGTATTTATTAAGTACAATGCGAAAAATAGAAACTTTACAATGGAGAAACCAGCAGATATTACCTTAACCAAATGATCGAGGTTAACATCGACATCACGTACCTCAAGAAGTGCACTGAGGACATTTCTGTGGCATTCTTGCTAAAATGCAAAACCACAATCTAATCATGAGAAAATAACAGACAAACCTAAGTTGAGAGACATTCTACAAAATACCTGAACTGTACCTTTCAAAAGTGTCAAGGTTATTAAAGACAAGAATAGACAGAGGAAGAGGCAAAGGTTGGA